>NC_058099.1:17540000-18165000 GCF_020171115.1 Neogale vison | reverse complement strand
TACAGCCCGCTCAAGATTCTCTCTCTCCCTCCCCCTCTTCCCTTCGCTTCGCTTACACTCTAGCACTCTCTTTCTTTAAAAAAAAAAAAAAAAAAAGTTTCCAACATTATTTCACACAATGCACTTTTGCAAAGACCAGAATACAAGTAACTCCCAGTATTTTGTGGTTTTTTTTTTTTTTGTTGTTGTTGTTGTCACTGTACTCTTCTGAGATTGTCTGAGTGACCACAAGACATACCTTGGTCAAACAGCATCCTATTTTTATATTTGGATTTTCAACTCCATGATGGGATCGTAAGCATCTTCTTGCTTGAAGGCCATATGACCACTAGGGGGAAGCAGCTGCCAGACAAAGCAATTTCTTTACCACATGGGGGAAGTTCATCTCTCTGGGTCAGATTCTAACGATTTGAGCAAAATATCTAGTTTTAGCACAGATTCTGGAGTCAAGGAAGCTGATATTTTCAGGCTTTTTTTCATCGACTTTGAGCAAACTGCCTGGGAGCTCTCTGTGTCTCTAGGCCCCCCTAGGCACATAGTAGGTGCCTAAAGAAAACAGGAGTGGTCTTTGTGTTTCTTCTCCTAACCTTGCCAGCAGCTGTCTCTGTAAAGTCCTTCAGTCTCCATTTGTAAACCTAACTGTGGAACAACAGCTCCTTCATGGGCTCAGAGCTGACCTCTCCATCCAGCCAGCTCATCTTCCAGTCCTCATGCGATAAATGCTGTAGGGGACCTTAGAGACAACTTTATACACGAAAGCTAACAACTGTCCACCTCCACCCCACCTCCCAGTATATGCCGACAAATAGATCACAATTAGATGAGCCAGGGACCTTAATAGATGCAGATGTCTTTATTTCAATAAACAAGTAATTCTTGGGCCGTAAATATAAACAGAGGAATACTCCACAATTAGAGATGAGTGATGAGTGAATGAGTCAGAAGAGGGTGGGTTAAAGCAGGAGGTCTGTCATCAGGAAGTCCAAATCCCAGATCTCTCGCTAATTGTTGATGTTTGGTACCTTATTTAGTCGCTATGAGCTATGGCTTCTTCATCTGTGCAAAGAAAGTGATGATACCTGATTTTCACAGTTGAATAAAATGAGGTATATACTGAGCCAGTTACTTATATAATACCTAAAGCTTCATCTTAAGAAAAAGGAAGAAGAAAAAGCCAAGTTTGTGTGTTTGCTCTCCAGCAGAGTGGAGTAAATGAGAGCTTTGGAGCATATCGAATGTGTTCAGACCCCAGATCTGTACCACCTACTGCTGTGTGACCTTGGGTCACTAAGCCATATGGAACCTCAGTTTCTTATTTGGAAACTGAAAGTACTGATGGCTGCTGTCTTGGTGATCTAAAGGAGATGACAGAGGAGGAGAAGAAGCTGGCATCAGATCAGCAGATACGGAATTGATTATTACTTTCCATATGAGACTCCTTTCCAAATGCCTACAGATTCAGACTCTAATACCAGCCTTCTAAAGCAGGCATTATCATTCCCATTTTATAGGCCAAGAAACGGAGGGTTCGAGGGACTTGTTGAAGGGCACAGAGCTTGAAAGGAGACAGAGTCTGGTTTCTGACAGGTTTCCTTGATCTAATATCTCATGGTCCCATTGGCTGTGCTCTAGTCGTGTTGACCCCTGCTGACTATCAGAGAAACTGACATTTTCTTATATGGGTGCTATTGCCTCAGCAGTCGTTCCCCAAGCTTAGAGGCCACCAGATCATTTCCTTTGCCCCCTCCAGTGTGTGCACTGGCTACATAGTCCCACTAGATGGCGCCGACACCCTGGCCTTGCTTTACTTTGGGTTTCGTCATCTGTGAGAATTAAAAATTTACCTTCAACATCATCAGACCTAAATCTCTACATAAATCCCAGCTTGTGAGATGCATATAGTCATAAAGATTTTTTTTTTTAAGTATATCCAGGGTGAACTCTGGAGGCTTAGCTATCTTGCTTAAAAATGCAGACCAGCCCTCTATAAATTCGCTAGCTGAGGCCCCGCTATGGTCTTGAGCAAAGCAGCGCCCTGTGTCTCTGCTCCAGGGTGACTTGGAAATTGTTAGCAGCTTCTTCTCTGCATGCATAGATTGATGGGCCCGCGGGAGCCCACCAGTATTCCATAGCTTCTGCTTACTACTCTGTGAAAGGAAACGGAGTGCAGGCTTAGCTCACAACTGATACAAGGACAGAACAGGATATCCTAGAGGATTTGATAATGTTCTTATCCCAATTTCGTCCCCGCAGAGTTTGCCACAAATGTCTATGATGCCATCACTTCATTAAGGCACTGTACCCCTTTATTATCCTAACGACAGCAATAACAATGATAACCTCTGTACAGTCCCAGTGTTTTCAAAGCATGCCTCTCGCAATTACTTTATTTATCACACCTAAATTGACAGGCTCAGGGTTATTTACTCCATCTTATAGAGGAGCAACTGAGCTCAAGAGAGTGAGTTCCTAGAACCTACAAGATATTTTAGTAAAACGCTGGAACTTGAACCAGAGATTTCTGATCATAAGTGTCACATTCACGTCACTACATGAGATGAAAAAAAACCTGTAGTGCCTTCTAAACAACAAATTTATGAGAATTCCTCTACTATTCTTCCTTTTCTTTTCTGATTGTCTCTGAATTTCACCTCTCCCTTAAATCCAGTGCCCCCGGAGGGAGAAAACAACCCTCCCTCTCTTCCTTTTTTTTCCTTTGCTCCCTCCCTCTCTGGCCCCCTCCCATCTTCCATTCTAGTGCCCAGACCAGCAGTAAATGTGGTAGGCAACAGAGAAGGCACTGTCTGTGTTCCATGTACAGAACACCAGAGCTGGAAGGGATCATTGGGATTATCTCATCTAACCACCCCCTTTATATGTAAGAAAAACAAGCCAGGAAGGAGGAGAAATATTCCTATATATGGTGCCATCGGATTATCTCAAGTGACCTACTTTTCATTAAAGCTGGTCTACACCTTGGTAGCCATTAGCTTGGAAACTATGTTCATGCCAACTGCATTATTCTTTAAAATAGGGTCTAATTTTAAATTTCCACTAAAGCGGCTGCCTCCCTACGCACATATGAACAATAACCAAAGAAATTTGTACTGTGAAATCTCACCAGAGTTGAAATCTTTATGTCATCACTTTCTTACTTTAGGGTCTAAATTAAAGCAAGTTCCCCCAGAAATCTGAGCTGTAATCGGCCTTTTTATTTCCTATTTGTCTCATACCCTTTTTTCTTGCACACAGTTCTGTTATTGAACAAATCTCAATGTATCACAGTTGCCTTTCTCTTTGCCAGATTCTCCCTCAGAGCAGAATATCCTTGAGGACAAGGATTAAATCTTAGAAATGTTGGTTAACTCCAGATGCTAGTATAGTTATAGTTTTTGCCAAAGAAAGGATGATCAATAATTAATTGAGGAATTGAACTACAGTGCATTAAACTAGACCTACACATTACAAACCACCTCCCTGGACATACACCATCAGGATTCTAAAATCTAGGTGGGCGTAGAAAAGAAATCTATTAATAGATATTTAAGGTTTAAGATTCATTGGGACATTTAAGGCTTAACAAGCACTCTCTTTATTTTTCCCCCAAATCCTTACTGCCTCACTGGTCAGGTGAAGGCAGATGCATTGAAGATCAAGCTACACAAATCTGGTAGCCTAGTAAATATTTACCAAGCTCCTTCCATGTGGAAAAGTAAGTAACGAAGAGTTGTAAAGAATGTAAGATTCCTGGGTGCCTGGGTGGCTCAGTAAGTGTCTGCCTTTAGCTTGGGACATGATCCCAGGGTCGATCCCTGGGATCAAGCCCGTCATTGGGCTCCCTGCTTCGTGGGGGGAATCTCCTGCTTGTTCCTTCTCTCACTGTATCTCTCTCTGTCAAAAAAATAAATGAAATCTTTTTTAAAGATTTTATTTAAAAAAATAAATAAAATCTTAAAAAAAAAAAAAAAGTAGAATTTCTATCGCAGCAGTGGATGAGGGAACACCACCGGTAGGCGGATGGGTAGAGCCAGGCTTTGAATGGAGGGCTGGATTTGGAGTCATGGAGCAATCCCTTCCTGCAGGAACAAGCCCTGTGTGCTGGAGGAGCCACAGTGATGGGAAAGCTAGCCTAGTGCTCAGTGACACAGAGCTCCAACATTTTCTGAGGGAGAAAGGGCTTTAAGGTCTTCTGTTTCAGTCTTCCATGTTACAGCGACGGAGACTAAAGCCCAGAGAGGTGAGATGGCTTGGCCACAGTCTTCCCAGTGAATGAGTGACAGAGTCAGAATCAGAGCCCCGTCTCCTGCCTTTCAGCCTAGCATTCTTTTCACATGTCTTGAAAAATCCACTGTGCACCTGGCGATGCTTTACTTTCAGAATCCAGCCACTATTTTGATTTCTCTGCATGGCAGGCAGCCAAGAGCCTTGAACTTCTCCATGTTGCCATTTTGCCCTCTGCAGAATGGGATATTAAAGTATTCACTTGGGGGATGGGTCATGGGGTTCCGTCAATAAATGTTTGTGAATTGCTCTGAGCTATTTGGGCCCAAGGGACTCCAAAAATGGGAGACCCCAGTGGCGGTGGTACTAGTCTCTGAGCCCGTTTTGAGGTCCTGCCTTTGCTCTGCAGAATTAAAGCGATGGTTTAAGTGATAAACTATTCCTTATGAGCTGGTATTTGTGTTGAAAGCACAGCACGAGTCCCCTGAGTGCTTCCTCTCACACAACCACAGCTATGCGTCGATCCTCCTGGGCTCAGAGATGGAACTTTTGGTTAAATGCATGGAATTTATCCTTAGTCCTTTTCTTAATTATGACTTTATTTGTATTTCTCTTGCATTCTCTAGGGGAGGGGTTAGGGAGAAGAGGAAAAGGAAGCAAAGAGGCAGGGAAATGTGTTTTACATTCAAGGGGTTTTTTATTGTTGTTTGTGTCTGAGTTGCTCACTAGCCCGCAAAGTAGAGGGATTTAATGCCATCTCACAGAGATGCAAAACCCCATTCCAATAAGCCAGAGCCCAGAAGACAGGTAACAAATACAAGGAAAACATACCTTGAGGTAAGGGCAATCATTATTTGACTAATAAGTCCCCTCGGCTAATAGGAAAAAAAAAAAGGACATAAACTGCTATGAATTTATCATTTAATAAAGGAAGGAGGTGGACATTCAGGGTAAGAGGACTATGTGGTCAGGCTGAGGATTTTTCAGCAAATTGCTATGTTATAACCAACTCCAATGCTACTCTAGGTGAGTCATGCTGCCTTCTCTCCTGTGACCAATGTGGAATCCTCAAAATACAGAAAATCCCACTCACTCCCATGCTACGCTTTCTCTTGTTCACAATCCAGGTCAGAACATGTCCACTGAATGCTTATATCTATGTCCTACCTCAGTGAGTATCCCTTAATACCCAGAGCTCCTTTAAAGTATATAAATAACTTCTGTGTACGTACATCTTCTCTTTCTCCTCTGCTTCCTCCTCCCCCTCTTCTTCCTCCTTCTGTGTCTTCTTCTTCCCTCTGCCATTATTTGTTTTCCTTTTCTGTCATGATCATTTTGCCATATGCTCTAGGGCACTTTATAGTCTACAGAGGAAGGGAGTAAAAGGGAAATGGCCTTTGGCAGGAAATATCTTACGTTAAACCCTGGCCTTGGTAGGGGGTTAGCTGTGGGAAAGTGAGCAAATCCTGAAACTGCACAAGACATACTCATTTACAAATTGAAGGAAATGATCAGTTGTCCAAAGGCTTCTTGTAAGGATCACCCTAGATGATGAGTTAAAACACCACATTGCAACCAGGGTTGGAAGGAGCACCTGACAAATGTGGGTTTCCACAGTCTCCTTTGACCTTTGGTTCAGAGTTTTGATGACTGAGACCTCTATCCTACAAAAGCCTATTTATGGAGGATATGCATGGCCCTAGAGGAGTTCCAAGGGGATATCCCTTACATGATTCCACAAACCTCATTCTCTCTTTACCTCCTTTCTGTAATGTTGGGCAGATTCTACCTGAGCTCTGGTTTCCACAACCACAAAAACGGGGATAATACCCACCTCGTATATCTTTATGGTAAGTAGCCAGCGAGCATGAAACACTTCAAATGGTATCTGGCACGTGGTAACCTTGGATCCTACTATTTTTTCAAGACTGTCTCTGAGAGGGTAGACGTGCCATGGCACTTCAGTGGAGTAAGCAGGAACACTGGCCTGCTGGGGGCCATACCTTCTTCCTGACTAGGCTGTGCTCCCCCTCCCTCCCTCACTTATATCTAATCAGTATTGCATATGCACTTAGGTCCAGCTCAATCGTTGCCTTCTCTATGAAGCTTTCCAATTCCATCTTCTTCTTCCTGTCTACCTCTCGAAGTGGCCACCCTTTTCTCTGAGCTGCCAGAGCACTGCATCCTTTTCTGTGTCGGCGACTACTATCTAACTGGTGCCACAAAAATGTAAACCCAGGGTCCATTTTTCCTGGCAGGACATCAGCTCCTAGAAGGCACAGGCAGTAGCTATGAACTCTCACCTTATCTCGTGGCCCGGGTTGATTTATTCAGTGCTCATGGAAGACTGGTGAATGAATGGTTATGTTGCAACTCAAAATGTCTCGGTATAGTGATTTTTGAGACTATGTGGGATTCTTTGCAAATGGGCAATGAGATGTGATGAACCATGGAAGAGTGATTTGACCTCTTTGAAACATCCAGTAAGATATTTTAGACAGTGGTTTTGAGCTTACTCAGTTCAGTCACTCGGAGTAAAGTATGATCACTGATTTGTGTTAGCTCCTGTAGATCCTTAAATGGCAAAGGGATATACTAAGGAAACAAAAGGAGAGGCCTGCTTATATCCTGAATTAGTTATTGAAGTTGTCAAAGTAACCCAATGTGTTTGAATGCTGTCAAAGAACAGACTGAAAGAAAAACAGCTATATCTCCAATGCCCAGTGACTGAATGAGTAGAGAGGCTTCATTGTGTTGGTCATAAATAGCTTTCACAAAGTTAGAGTGCTTACTTGAACCCTACTTGAACTAGCTGGATGCGGGTGCATTCACTGCTCAGAGAATTTCTTAAAGGCTTTGGGTTGCTCCCACTTCTTGTCATGGAATGAGCCAATTTTTATGTCTGTTTATTACTCTGTAGCCCAGCTGGACCCCAGAAGGATGGGGCTGTTGTGACCATGGAAAATAACACAAATGCACAGACACCAAAATGAAGCCAGAGATCTTGTGGAGGCTTAGATAAACATTTAGTCTCATAAATAAATACATTATCAGACCACACAAAGCACTTCCTACCCAGTCTCTTCCTCAGAAGTCACCCTCCAAATAGCCCCTTTAATTCATCCAGGTTCCAGCAAGGTATTTATTAATCACCTAGCGGGCGGCCAATCCCAAGACACATGTTTCAAGAAACACAGTGGCAGAAGACGTGGTCATTTGCTGCTTCTACTAACTCAGAATTGTAGGTATAGAGGCAAAATGCACAAATGTAAATCAATTAGTAACAAATGCAAGCCACGATGAATACAACTTGTGATACACTGGGAAAGAGACGGTGCAAGGGGAGAGGTCTGAGTTCCAGAGCTGCTGCCGACATGCTGGGTGTCTGTTTGTTCATTAATTCATTTGATAAACAAACGAGCACATATATGGATCAGGAACTGAGGATAACTTGAACAAATCCTTTAGTTCGTTTATTCATTTACTTACTCAACAAACAGTTAATGGTTATATAATAGATGAGGCATTGTCCTAGGTGCTGGGGAAGGGGGGAAGATACAGTTCCTGCCCTCTGGGGTCAGGGTCCCCATGGTTTGTGTTTGGGTGAGGAAGCGTGGTAGATTCTTCGGTCTCTAATGTCCTAATGCCAAGAATATGCTAAGCCGTGGACTGGAAGATTTTGTGGTTCATTTGCTAAGTGTCAAGTCAAGAAGATGAATGGTCACTTGTAAAAACAGAATAAACCACTGGACTTTGAACTGCAGACTTTTGGATGGGAATCCCCTGTGGGCTTCAAAGCACAGCACTAACATGCCTATGTGTTCCTTTAAGAATGCAAGTCAATCCTGTTCATCCCCTTGAACATATACATTTCTTTATATTTTACAAGGCACTTCCATGTGGACAGTTTTATTTGCTCCACATAACAATCTAATGAAGTCAAGGGTTTAACATCTTTTTTTAAAGATAACAAAACTGAGGCCACAAGTGGTTGGATTTACTTACTAAGTTCTGTGAGCAGAGCAGGGTCCAGAGCCTAGGCTTCTGACCTCCTCTTCTGGTGCTTCTCAAAGAACAACAGTATTTATTCATTTGGTATGTGTGTTTCAAAGGCCCGTTATGGCCCAGGCATTTGGCAAAGCCTGGGGAAGTCATGAAGAACCAGCCAATAATCTCAACAATTTTACAATCGGTGTTCCTCTAACTCTTGCTCACAAGTAACAAGAACTCATACTGCTCTGTAGCTTATAGTGTAGCTTTACATGCCAATTGAAGTGTGGGCTACTAAGATGAAAACAGAGAGGAAGCAGGCCGTAAGAGAAGCTGAACTCTAGGAAACAAACTGAGGGTTGCTGGAGGGGTGGGGGTAGAAAGATGGGGAAACGGGGTGATGGGTATGAGGGAGGACATGTGATGTGATGAGCACGGGGTGTTATATGTAACTGAGGAATTACTAAATTCTACCCCTGAAACTATTAATACAATACATATTAATGAAATTGAATTTAAATAATTTTTTTCCAAAGTAGATAGGATAAGCAACACCTGATAAAGGATTTTTATATCTTTACATCAATTTAATTGGTATTGACACTGATGTATATGACATTATTACTACTCATTGGCAATGAAGTGTGGCTTCTGAAAGACCCAAAGTTATAAACAGGGTAGTAGAAGATCTAGAATTTAATCCTAAATCATCTGTCAACAATGATTTGTTATGTCCATTCCCTAAACAATACTCCATCCCACTGTTCCACACACAGGGCCTAGGAAAGTGCTTTCCCTAGAGCAGCGACTCATCATAGAATGAAGAGATAAGACATGGATTAGTTTCATCTATGAAGGGGCAACACGTTCACGCTCTAACATCTGTCACCAAGTTTCCCTTGTAGACAGAAGAGTTCCGTGAGAGGCTGAGATATGGAGAAAGAGTGAAAAGGAAGGAAACAGCAAAAAATGAAGGAATGTTACAGAAAGACCAAAGGCTTTGGGGTCAGACGCACCTGGGTTTGATCCTAGCATTGCCACTTACTCTTGGGTCTTGTGGGTGGTTAAGTGTGTGAGCATTTAATAAATACAGTGAGCATTTAGCACAGTGCCTTGTCTGCAATAAATACTCAGTAAGTGCTATTTCATCATTCTCATGAGAAAACTGTAGGGGCAAATACAAAGTGTAGGGTATGTTGGGGGAGAACTTTGAGGAGGCTAAAGTACTATAGGAAACGATGAAGTTGAAAGAGTAATATGGGACCAGACCTTAAAGAGCTGTGAAAGACATTCTAAGGGTTTAGGATCTATCCTCTTTCTACCAGGGGTTTATCACCAGTTGGGTCTTTTATAAACACATTGTGGGGATAGGCAGGGAAGAACCTAAGTAAAGATGTTGGGAAGCTACACAGAACTGGAGTAGCATTTACAAAGATACTTTTCTCTGCTTTGCCTTTAGTTAATGGCTGATGGCAAAAGTGCCTGGTGCCTGAATGAACAAACCTGAACCAGTATGAGATTCTCTAAGACACAAATCTTTATCCACTTCATGGCTGGAAAAGAATATGTTTTCATATGTGTGTGTGTGTATATATATATATTTATTTATATAATGATGGATTAGCCTTTTTGGACTGTGGCCACACCATAGAGGGCTTTCTAATCTATTTTGAGTTCTAATTGATTACAGCATTTGGAAAAATGTACAGCAAATTGCTCCGTTAATCAAGGTAAATCAAGCTGATGTCATAGATGCTAAATATATGTCTTTGCAGTAATATTATTTACACGGCTGAACTAAGGCTGCTGTCAGGATTTCCACTTGACAGCCCCTGCCTTCCCAGAAGGAGCTCGTGGCTTATCTCTGAAAGTACTCTGTGGTCCATTTCTGAGGCTGGATTCCCAGGTCCTTCTTTCCACCTCTAAGGAAGGGGTCTTAGGAAAGGGCAAGACTGCCTTCTTAGGTACAAACTCAGAGGCAGTTGGGATAGAGGCCACACCACAAAGGCCAGGACGACAGGGAAGGAGATATAAAAGGCAGATGACTTCATGAAGCCAGAAGGATCCTGGCATGGCACATCCCTTGACTGATGAAGGAATTGAGGGGTATCAGAGAACTCTGCTGAGATACAGAAGATCATAGTATGGAAGAATGCTTACAGGCCATCTGGTCCTCCTGACAAAAAAGCAATTAATCAGAGATCACAAAGCAAGTTAGTTTCAGAGCAAAGATTAAACATTTGATGCTTTGACTCCTCATACAGTGCTCTTTCTAAATGAAAGAAAACACAATTGTGTTTTTATTTTTTCCTTTTTTCCATCTTTCTCATCATCTTCCCTAATACTCATCATTAGCCCTGGTGCTCACTGTGCCAGCCTGTGTCATAAGCACTCAATATTATTACAACCATGGAGGTTAATATTATTTCCATTCTCATTTTAAAAATGAAGAATAGAGACTAAAAGAAGGAAGGAAACTTCATCAAGGAAACCCTGCTAATGAGTAGCCGTCACAGGGATTCACATTTGAAAATATCTAACTCACATGCTCGTGCACTTGATCATCATGCTGAACATCGTCAAGTTTCCATCCTGTTTGTATACCTTTTCCAACAGAGTCTTTTAACATGTGCTGTTGGCTTTGCAGACAGCATTTCAAAACTTCACAGTGATGCTGAGAGTCAGAGGTGACCACGGTCCTGCAAGATGAGGTGAAGTCATTTGGTGAAAGCCACACATCTAGGAGGTTTCAGAACCAGCCATAGACCCCCATGGATATTTCTGGGAGTTTGAGAATGAAGATAAGAGACAGAAGAACAAAAATCCAGCTGAGTCTTGAATCCTGTACCCTGATCTCGACCAAGTTCCCTTCCCTGTCTGGGCCCCAGTTAGCTCATTTGTACCATGAACATACTGAGGCTCCTTGCATGCTCTGCTCTTCTAAAACCAACAGCAAGAGCAACAACAAGAAGGAAAGGGATAAAGGAATCCAAGAATACACATCTTGTAGATCTTCTAAGACTACAAAAGATGACTGAAAGAAAGGATTTGGGGGTGAAAAGGGGGGGATCAGAAAGTTTGTCCTCAGGTCAGTTTTGGAAGGTCATCCATGGCCTGGGTGGTACCCCATCAGGACTAGATCAAAAGCAGAACAGTTTTGCAATCAGCTGTTTGTGTACAGATGCTAGCCTCCAAATTCCCACATGGGAACATCTGTTGGGGACAACCACTTGACAAATAAGCAGGCAATTAGGTAGCAGACCCATCTGTGCCAAGAATATGGGACCACCAGCAGTGGGAGACTGCAGCAGGAAGAGAGGGCCAGGCTGGGAAAGATACTCTTATGTTCATACGAGAGACTACGGGAGGCAGAAGAAGAAAGACAGGATGAGGATTAGAATTCAGCAGAGATCATTTACTTCTTTTTTTTTAATTTATTTATTTGACAGACAGAGATTATAAGTAGGCAGAGAGGCAGGCACAGAGAGAGAGAGGGAAGCAGGCTCCCCACTGAGTAGAGAGCCCAATGTGGGGCTCGATCCCAGGACCCTGGGACCATGACCTAAGCTGAAGGCAGAGGCCTAACCCACTGAGCCACCCAGGCGCCCTGAGATCATTTACTTCTTATTTTGCATCATGGCTTCATGTTTCTCAGTCCTGGATGTACATTATAATCACCTTCAGATTTTTAAAAACCTGATGCCCAGGCTGTGCCCCCAAACATTCAATCAGATTCTCTTGCAATGAGTCATAAGCAACAGTGTTCTTCCCTAAGGTTATCCCAATGCACAGCTAAGACTGAAGTAATGATGGACTGGTAGTCTCCAAGCCTAACCACTAAGGTTGGTGACACACAGACAGTGGTCTATGTAAAGTGATCAGCTTTATTCCACAATGCTTCTCTTTGGAATATGTGTTCTGAGTTTATAAGATCCTCATTTCTAGGACTCCAGCAAAATTCATCTACTCTGTGAAACAAGTAAAAAACCACTTTTACCTCTGCTACTAGATGATCTCAAATAAGTTGGTGCTTTCTCCCATCTTTCTCCAAGATTCCATTACCTTATCTGTTTTGGAGTTGGGAAGTAAAATGTGACTATGTATACTCAAGTGTTTTAAACAAGCCTGGAACATTATTATGTTGAGTGGTATTACATTGTTACTCAATAAATGTTGGTTGAACTACAACCCAAGGTATGCACACACACACATGCACTTGCACACGCACGCGGGCACACACACACACAGAGAAAATTTTGTGCAAGTGAGTTTGGGCACTATTCTTTTTTTAAAAAAATTTTATTAAGATTTTATTTATTTATCTGACAGAGAGAAAGAGAGCACAAGCAGTGGGAGTGGGGAGGGAGGGGGAGAAGCTCCCTGCTGAGCAGAGAGTCCAATGTGGGGCTCCATCCCAGGACCCTGACATCATGACCTGAACTGAAGACAGCCTTTTAACCAAATGAGCCACCCAGGCACTCCTGGGTATTATTCTTGATACTCTTTATTCTTTCCATCAGACATAACAGCCAGTTAATCATCAATATCTGGCAGATATTATGCCCACCCAAATTTTTAAGCCCGTTTTTTTCTCTCTAGTCTCTCTGTTAGAGTTCCTACTCTCGTCATCTCTCACTGGAACCACTGCAACAGATGAGATCTGAAAGCTCTAGATGCCCAACCTTCTAGAGCTGGATGTGTTCTTTACACTACAGATAGAGAAATTCACAACAAATATCACTCCTGCTGAAACTTCCCTATTGACCACAGGACAAAGACCAAGCTCTTCAGTGTAACATGTAAAAATCTCCATGGCCTATTCCTGTTAATATTCCCATACTTCTACGTTTATAGAGCTCTCCTCCCCACCTTTCCTCCTCTCTCCCACCATAACCAAGTTCATATCCCGATGCTATCAGTCTCCGTCTGTTTTCCTCTACAAGCACTTAGATGTTTTACACATCAAACCTTTTTCTTTTCTTTTAAAGATTTTATTTATTTATCTGACAGAGAGAGAGATCACAAGTAGGCACAGAGGCAGGCAGGGGAGGGGGAAGCAGGCTCCCCACTGAGCAGAGAGCCTGATTCAGGGCTCCATACCAGGACCCTGGGATCATGACCTGAGCCCAAGGCAGAGACTTTAACCCACTGAGCCACCCAGGCACCACTCAAACCTTTTTCTTATGCTATTTGTTTATCTCAGAACACCTTTTGACCTTCACCCTTCATCTAGCTAACATCCATTTATTTCCTAAGCTCAAGTCAGTCACTCCCTTCTTTAAGAAGCCTTCCCTGAATCCCCTTGCCTTGGTTTACATTAGGTGCTGTACCTTGCATCTTCCTCTATCTTAACACCTCAAATTTTGCTGGAATTTTATAACAATTTCTATATCTCATCCAGCAAACTCTTAGTTCTTCTATGACAAAGGCCTTCTCTAGTCCTCTACCATATATAGTCAGGATATAGAAGATACAGATGCTCCTTTGACCCATGGTAGATGCACAGTCAATTTCAGTCCAGTGAACGTGAGACACTATAGCGAGTTCTGTCCCCAGGGAAGAGGTTCTGTGCTCTTTCATGGCTCCTCTTATGCTTACCCAAGGGGAAAGGCTGTTACTGGGAGATCTGTGTTCAAATTCCACTGGTCAGACAGTTTCTAACTAAGGCCAACATCCTTAAGGTGGTCCTCTGGGAATCTTTTGCAGACAGGAATGGAGCCATACAGGAATAGATCTCAGCATTATTTCTTTCCTCTGAACCAAACTGGCTCTGAGTAATGCCTTTGCGATCCTGACCACATCCTCTTCTTCCACTGCCAAAAAAAAGGGGCTAGAGATAAACCATAGCTCAAACTCCAAGACTTCAGGGAAGGTGACTCGCTTGCTGGGTCAGGGCCATATTTTAGGAACGCTCCTTCAACTCCCTTGGGTCTTAGATTAGTCTGTGTCCTTCCAGTCTTATAAAAAATGGGCTGTCAACAGCAAGTCAGAAAATATTAATGAGGTGGGCAAGAGATGCCCCCTGAAGGGGGAGGATTGCAGAAATTGCTGAGAAAACTCTCAGGAAGATGATATTTCTAAAGATTTTGCCCTCTACTTCTAGTGACTTTCATATAAATTTACTGCTGATTCTCCTAACTTCATCAGAAATACTTAGATTCTACATTTTGATTTCAAAAAATTAAGCATAATTTGAATTGGAAGGGATATTAGAGATAGTCTGAGCCAATCCCAGAGCTTTTGTTTTTCCAAAGGAAAGTGGGGGATTTTGTTTTCCTGGCTGCCCAACATTTAATGTCTTCTTGTTAACCAGACTTCCATTTTCCTTTGGCGGGTCTGTGGTAGACAGAATTCGAAGATGACCCCTAAGATTCCTAACATAAGCTCCTAAAGGACCAGCAGAATATAATGGTATATAACTCTCATAATTAGATTAGCATCAGTCAATTTGGAGTTAATCAAAAGGCAGATTATCCTGGGTATGCCTATCTAAACAGATGAGCCATTTAAGAGAGACATTCCTGCTGACCTTAAGGATAAAGACAACTGCCATAATGTGAGAGAATAGAACCATGAGGAAAGGGCCTGAAAATGGCCTCTAAGAGCTATGAGAAATCCCTGGCCAAGATCCAGCAAGACAATAGGGACTTTGGTCAGACAACCAGAGGGAACTGAGTTCTGCCAGCAGCCACAAGAGGTTGGAAGGGGGCTCGGGGCCTCAGGTGAGACCACAGCCCTGGCTGACACCTTGACTGCAGCCTGCTGAGGCCCTGAGCAGAGAATGTCGTTACACCGTGCCTGGATTTTGGATGCTCCATTTCTTACTGGTTGTATGAACAGGACTATCTCACCTGCATCTTCAGGAATGGCATGTGTTCCAAGCTTAAGCTAAGCACTGTGTTCCATCCTCCTGTCCACAGTGACTGGTTCAAGATAGGCATGTGAGCCAAATTGCACCGATGAGAATCAGGCCTAGGGCTTTTGTTGGATTTGTTAGGAAACAAAAGTGCTCTCTTTTCACTGAAATTGAAGCTGAGGGCATTTAGCTCTGGAGCTGATGTCAACCATATTGCCACCATGTGGAGGTTGGGAACGAAGCCAGCACTGAGAAGAACAGATTTCAGCAATGGAGAAAAACAGATTTTTTAAAAAGATTTTATTTATTTATTTGACAGAGAAAGATCACAAGTAGGCAGAGAGGCAGGCAGAGAGAGAGAGAGGAGGAAGCAGGTTCCCTGCTGAGCAGACAGCCCGATGCGGGACTCTATCCCAGGACCCTGAGATCATGACCTGACCCGAATGCAGAGGCTTAACCCACTGAGCCACCCAGGTGCCCAAAAAACAGATTTTTTTAAATGAATTTTGAGTCCTGGATCAAGTTGAGTCTAAAGGAGAGATTACGCGCGAAAGTTTCAATGACCTGAACCTGCAACTTCCACGTTTACTCTAAGACAATTTGAGACCAGGTTTTTGTCCCATGCAATACAAAATGCTCTATCTGAAATGTGGGACAACTTGGGGCCAGAGAAGGAATATGTTGACCCAATCACACTGTTAACAAGTTACAAATATGACATAAAAGGAACCAGATCTCCTGGTACCCAGTCAAAAGGACTCACCATTGCCTTATTGCTATGCTGAGTACCTCCCTGGGAACCACAAATTATTGATTTCCTGGGAAACAAATGCAACAAAATGGCAACAAAAATAGTTCAGTAAGTGTTTACTATAGGCCAAGCTCTTTGTTATGGAGTATATATGGTATTTAATTTTATATTCCCATAAACTTTATGAATTTTGTATCTTAATCATCTCTATTTTAAAGACGACAAAAGTGAAGCTCAGAAATATTTACCAACGTGAGCAAGGAAGGTCACATAGCTAATAAGTGTAGGAGCCAGAATTTAATCCTTATCTGTCTGGCTCCAAAGTCTATTCTTTTAACTATTGTGTTCATTGTTGCTAGGATTAAAGAGAAACAAAACAAACTTAGGGGATGTTTCTTTATTACTTCAAATTTATTGCAAGGATATGTCATAAAGGAGTCTTTTTTGATTAATGCAGATCTACAAAGACTGGTTTTGTATTCCTCAGCCAATCAGCACTTCCATGCTTGAAGAAATCTTTAATCCCTAACACTGGATAATATTAAGTTGCACATCTCTTATCCTTTCTTTATTTTAAAGATTATATAGGAAGTATTTTTGGAAGGAGAAACATGCAACTTGCTCTGTAGGAATAAAACGTCAAGTTAGCAGTGGGACACTTATATTCAGATCCCTACTCTGTCCTGAATTCCCTATGTGATCTTGGGCAAATCACCTCTCTGCACTGGCCTGTTTTCTGATCTATAAAATCAAGAAGCTTATGTTAAAATGGATGAAAAAGGTTTTGTGTATAGAAAATGTCTTCCACTATGAAGATACATTGTTGATACTCCAAATATTCCAGAAACTTTTTTTGGCTAAAACAACATTTATTTCAGTTTGGATCCCACGTGGGTTCCTGGAATATCTGAGATGTTCAGGCACTGAAAAGTCACTGTGCCCAAATTATAAAATACTTGTGAAGTACTTATCTGTTAAGATGCTTACAACATTAAATATGGCATCTTGACTGTGTATTAAATATACTTTATCAATGAGGAAATAGAGCTACAAAAAAGTAAGTAACTTCGCTAAGGAGCAGGGCATAAACACAGATCCACCTGACACCAAAGTTTATCTATCCACTCCAAGACAAACAGCTTGCTACCTGACTCCCATCTCATATAAGCTTCTTCAATTTTAATTTTTATATCTGCTTGTAAGTCATCTGAAGCATGTTATGTATCAAGACATGGTACAAGTCAAAATGACGTAAATTATTTTTTTTTCCCTGATACAACAAAGCACAACAGTGTCTAATGGGATAATGAAAGTGTTGGTTATCCTTAAAACGATCTTTCTTGGCTTCCACTTTTTCCTGTGCATGATAAAGACACCTTTTAAAAAAATTTTTATTTTCAAAAACAATTTCAGATTTACGAAAAGATACAAAGATAGTACAGAGAGTTTCTGTATACCCATAATCAGTTTCCTCTGTTATTAACTACGTACACTTAGTGTGGTATTTTGCTGCAAATAATGATCCTATATTGATACATAATTATAAATTAAGTCCATACTTTATTTGCATTGCCTTAGGTTTTACCTAATGTCTTTTTTTCTGTTATAGGATCTCATCCAGGATACCACATACTTTTAATCATCATGTCTCCTTAGGTTCTTCTTGACTGTGACCATTTCTCAGACTTGACAATTTTGATGAGTATTGGTCAAGTATTTTGTAGGATGTCCCCAACTGGGATTTGTCTGATGTTTTTCTCATGACTGGACTGGAGTTATGGGTTTTGAGGAGGTAAAGTGCCATTCTTGTCACATCACATTAAGGAAAAATATGATCAACATTCCTTACTGCTGTTGGTGTTGACCTTGATCACCTGGCTCAGCTACAACCGTACCTTTTAAAGTCTATATTGTCTACCTTCTCTGAGTTCTTCTCTAGTCTACCTGGACTCTCTCTGAACACTGCTTCTCTTTCAAACTATCCTACAGGGCTAGGAGAGAACCACCTTAGTCAAGAGGTTTCTATGGCAGTCTGGTAACTAGAGGTAATTTCTGGGGCATGTAAAGAGGAGGATTTTTTACTTCCTGACAGTTTTCTCTATTGTCTCCTTTGCTGTAATAAACTTAATCCAAGAGGCTACACTTTGAACCTGTTGAATAGCCAACAGTTTTGAGATGGATTATATTAGTAATAGGTTGTCATGCATTTGGGGGGGGGGTAGGAGGGCACAGAATAAGGAACTGTGGATGCTGTTTGTGTTTCCCACACATGCTACCAGGGAAAACAGACAGGATTTTTGCCCCTTGTTATATTTCCTTATATTCACACAGGAATTTACCTTTTAAAGAAATTTTACATATTTCCTCTGCACCCAAATTTGTCTAATACTTTTTGGGTGAGTGAATAAGTGAATGAATGTATGTGTACATTCCCAGCTCAATGTAGCACTGCAAAGTGGAAATGGTAGAGTTTAGATTTATATAGAACTGGGTTTGACTTTTATTGAGCTTACAGAATTTACAGACTCTTAGATCTTAAGTATGACAGATGATTTTCACAGGCCATCATATTTAATAGGATGGTCAAATGCATCTCAAAATGAGGGACAGATTTCATTACAACAACTCGTGCAGAATAACTGACATTGAGATAATACCCGATACTTTTGTTACCATGTAGGACTGGAGCACTGACCCACAATGTATGAATGAGGATAGCAAATAATGGTTACAGTGCCCTTTAAAATTATATCATACAGTTAAATCTCAAAGAGAGGGGCTATTAGTATTATCATCACAATTGATAAAGGAGGGAACTGAGGCTCAGAGAGGTTAACTAAGGTGCACAAGAGAGGCAGGATTTGAGTTCCGTTCTCTCCAACTTCTGAACCCGCGCAGAAAGCACTAGAAGGGAGTTTCCTTGCTGAAGAAACTGTAATGCTCTGTTTGGTGACTGCTTTGGGAATGAAGCAGAGCCATCAAATTAAACAATTCAATATACAATGGTCTAAAATACATGAGCTCCTTTCTAGAAAGAGCAGAGAGGAACCAAAAGTTCCCTTAAAATGGAGATCACTTTGTTCCTCTGAAGAAAAGTTTACTTTACAGCCACACTGTAGAAATCACTTTAGAGTTTAATTTTTTTTTCTTCTTTGTTTCTTTCTGTAAGAGAAAAAAAGAGTCATAATTGCTAAGATTTATTCAGGAAACTTTTCTCTAGAGGATTCTGAACAATTTTGCAGTGTTTCTTAACCTCCTTAGCCACCCCCTTGGGGTCTCTTCAAATTGCTGTCTCATTAAAGAAGGAGTGCCCAGCCCAGGGTTTTGGGGAGAACACATTCAACTATTTCTCAGATGTATCATATACATAGCGATGGGCGGGAGGCAGGGATCTTGAGGCATTAGATCATCTAGCTTATTCCAATACTGGGAGGTTGTTTGCAGTTGGATATCTCAAGTGTTGTGAATGGCTGCTAACCTGAAGAACTTTACATCTGTTACTTGAGGCCAGCCCTTGAGCAGCAAGATCCACTGATGGAACAGGTATTGCTTTGTGTTTGGGGTTTGGGGGCTCTGGGGTTTTATTTTTATTTTTTGTTTCTTGGATTATTCAGGCAAGCCTTCTAGGTAGAGATAAGAAAAGCACAGAGATTATCACTCTGTACACACTATTTAGACTGAATTATGCTGACTTTATGATCTGGCACTTGGGAGGGTGCCAACACCTTGTGCTCACTCTCTGTTCCTAGCCATTCAGGGAGCGGGGACTTGAAGAAGAAAGGAAAAGTAGCAGGAGAAATGTGAAAAGATGGAAGAGTATCCCCCTGTCCTTTCTGCCTTTGTCACCAGCACCATCCCCATCTACCTCACAGCATAGCTCTCATTTCTTCCCCTGCACTCCCAGTGTAGCTAAGGATTTAATCTCCTCAGACAGTGGTAGAATTGGTTGCACTTTCTATTTTATTGCATTTTCAGTGGGTGTACAACATGTCTTCATTAACTCTCCATGACATTCAGAATAGCTTGGGATAAAAAAGACACTCAATCAAAAAGGAAAAACAGTCCCCCACCCTCTCATCTCCAACCCCAAGTATCCCCCAGGGCATGTATTAATTACTGAAGATGAATGCTGGGCCTTCATTCTCAGCAGGGGCTTTTAAATCGTATTGCTCTGTCAGGTTAGAAGATGGTGCTTCATCTTGCAAAATGGTAAAGGAGCTCAACTTCTTGTGGAAGTAGCAGCTAATATTGGCTTCCATTACTGAGTGCCTACATGGTACCTAGTATTATTAAAGTCTTTTCAAGAATTAGCTCACATAATCCTCACACCTGCAAGAACCATCATCCCCATCTGCTGGATGGAGAAACTGATTCCAAACACCATGCTATTTCCAGTAAAATAGGTGGCTCTCAGTGGTTCAAAATGGAGGGAGGTCTATAGTTCTTCAAGGTGATCCGCGTCCAGGAAAACACTATACTGTATCTTCACTGTTGAAGTTTGATAGGCTCTCAAATGCGAACTAATACATCAACATTCTGAGGAAGGTTTCCTGGTTTCAGACAAGATGGAACTGTTTTTGTTTTGTTTTGTTTTGTTTTTAACAAGCAGGGCTGTTCTGGCTGTCCACTAAGGAGGTAATGTTCAGATCCGAGTTGATCTGCCTTTCCTTAACTGTTGTGTTGCCAAACTACCTTCTGGATACCCCTTTTCTTGTCTCTTCCTTGTCTCACCTGACCTGAACAATCATCAACATTCCATAGCTGAGGGTGAAGAGGCCCTGAGCCCAGAAGAGCAACACCTATATTTTTAAGATTTACTTATTAATCTTCAAGAGAGAAAGCACAATCAGGGATAGGGGCAGAGGGAGAGGGAGAGAAATCCTCAGGCAGAATCCCCACTGAGTGTGGTGCCTGACCTGGGGCTCAATCCCAGGATCCTGAGATCATGACCTGAGCCAAAAATTAAGAGTCAGACACTCAACCAACTGAGCCACCCAAGTGTCCCCAGAAGGGCAACACTTACAAGTAAGTTTTCTTGGGAACCCTAGTCTCAATATTTCCTTTCAGAATAATACTTTCTGAACAATCCCAAATATTCTCCCCCTCTCTATTTATACTCATTATTTTAAGAAACATGTATTTGTTAAGTATTCTGAGACATCCTATAGAAAAAGAAAAAAAAAGCAAATAAAGCAGAAAGAAAACAAAAACACAAAGAAACATTTACTTTTGTTTCAATAGCCTGTCATTTCTCCTATTTAAATTTTTAAGTGTTCCCCACTCCCCCAACCCTGGGAACATCTGTTCACATCCTTTGGAACTATGGTTTTCTAGACAACACCTTAGGATTCTCTACGTCAAGGAATATCCAAAGAGTTACAATCATAAATCCAAAATAAAATGAGGATCTCACTGATTGCCCAGAAGGATGTATACCTTCTCTATTCTGAAATGTTACATTGTTTTGCCTTTATTGCTCTTATGGCTTATAGTTTAAAGACAATAAACTAATAGCAAGAGACAGATGTGCAAAGATGAGATGGAGGTAAGCAATGTGTCTTACCTGGTTATTTTTCTTCTGAACTTGTTTTCCCTGATTACAAATGAGTATGTGTTCATCATACAAAATTCAAACTTCAACCAATGCAGAATCCATATCCTCTAGTGCAACCACAGGTGGCACTAGAATTGAGTCCTCATTCCCTTACAACAGTGTAAACTCTCTTCTAATGGGCACATAGCCTGATGACTGAAACACTGTAGGTGTTCAGGAAATGTGAGTTGAATAGGTGAATCAGTTCTGTCTTTATTAATTTTATTCCCTCTGCCAGAAATTCCTTGTGGACAGAGAGCCCAATTTTACTCACCTGTGCTCCTCCACACCTAACAGGATACCTATGTGCAGCAGACACTCAGTAAACCTCTGCTTGCTGCAATCATTTTCTCTCAGGGGGTGTTTCTAGAGCAGACCCTGAAGGAAGGTCTCTGCAGCTAGACCCAGGCAGGCTTGTGTTTATACTCCTATTCTGTCATGTACTTGCTATTGAGTACATTAAGAAGCTTGGTATCTGTGTCTACTAAATGGGGCCAATACTACCTGTTTTACAGAGGGGCTATTAGGCTCACATGAGGAGATGTATGTAAATATGTTTTGTAAATGCTGGAGAGTTTACTCAAGTTAGTTATTTTATGATTAAAAGAAGGTGGGCTGTTTTTTGAAATGAGCCAAGTTTTCTCAAATAAACAAGTATTAACTGAGTGTTTTTCTTCTATGCCAAAGAGAGAAACAGATAAAGAGATCATGGTAAACTGTGTGGTAAGTGGTGAGGGTCTCAACTGGGGTGAGCAGAGGATGCTTTGGGGACACAGAGAAGGGATGCTTCTTATGGACATAAGGCTGCAGGTGAAAGAGGTAAAGTTGCAGGTATATTTGGAGAGAGGACCACACCAGGGAGAGGGAGGAGCTTGTGCAAAAAACACACACTGGGTAATACATACATGAGTAGGAAACTACCGCTGTTCTAACAGGGATGCCAGACAAAAGGTCTTGTGATTAACTACTGCCAACTTCCAGCTTCAGAAAAGGGGAAGTCAAGGATACCTTGTCAAGTATGTTCCCTACTGTCTAGCATGTGTTAGAGCACAGATCCCTCCCCATAATGTCTTGAGGGTTGCTAGAGTTCAGAAAAGAGAAGTTACCTGACCAGATTCACACAGGCAATAGGGGTCAGAGCCAGAATTACAACTCTGGCCAAGAGTAAATGGCCCACCCATCACAGTTCTTACCTAATGCATCTGTCCTCATCTATCCTGGATGGAAGAGAAGAAGGAACGGGAATACTTTTACTGTAAAAAAACCTCTTTTTTGCAGGGCACTAGTGAAGGATGCTCAGGGTCTGAGCTGGATTTTTTGTTGTAAATGGCCAAGATAAGTCAATTGTGGCTGCTATGGAAGTAGGGACCCATGAAACCTGGCGGGCTGGCTGTAATTAATCACTGCAAGGCAGCAGAAAAGGAGCCCAAGCTGTTAGAACACCCAGGAGGCTGGGGTTGCAGGGTTCCAACAACTGACATTTGCAACTATCTCCACAGGAGACTGAAGCTTTGGAAACTCCAGAACTCAGCAAAGATTCTGAGGCTTGGGAGATTTGTCCTTTTGGACACCTTACCCCAAGGAGCTCTCCAAGCCCCTGACATTTGGGGGATTGTCAGAGCTTTGCACTGCCAGAGAAAGGCCCTATCTCAGAAGCCAAAGTCATCAACAGAAAAGGAATTGAACGAGCAGGTTTTTCAAAGGCTGGAAGAGAAACGGTTTCAAAAATCTGTTTTGACTTTTGCAGACACTGCCTTTCCCTCTGGCCCCATAACTGAGTGGGGCTGGTGATACTTATTCATCTCTTAGTCTATGGCTGAGTCACCCCCTCCTTCTCATCAAAATGTTATGAGTATGCAGAGGAAAGGTGTTTATTGAACAGTTTCAGTCCATTTTAGGGTGGTAGTCATGTGGGGGGTTATGGTTGTTCTCCCCAAAAGAATTCCAGAAGAGTCCTATACCTAGTAACTGAGTAAGAAAAACATCAGTCTGTACATAACAGATGTAGATGACTTAGGCTTTCTTTTGGTGAGTGGGGGAGAGTGAAATCTATTTTCACAGAAAATAAGACAATAATGTCCCTTCCATCAATCAGGATCTCTGTGAAGGTTAAGCAAATACCTATAAAGGTACCCAGCCAGTAGTTGGAGTACCAAGTACTCCTTATCTTCATGTATGTGTCTTCTGGTTTTGCCTTTCTTCTTTTTTTTTAAGATTTCTTTTTTTTTCTTTTTCTTTTCTTTCTTTTCTTTTTTTTTTAGAAAGAGAGAGCACACAGGTAAAAGTCAGTCGAGGCAGGAAGGGACAGAGGGAGAGGGAGAGAGAATTTCAAACAGACTCCCTGAGCATGGTGCCTGATGCTTTAAGGCTCCCTCTCAGGACCCTAAGATCATGACCTGAGCCAAAACCAAGAGTCCAACGCTCAAACAACTGAGCCACTCAGGCACCTCTTGCCTTCCTTTGTATTCCCTCCTTTCCTCCTTCTCCAGCAATTCTCCTCTGATTGTATTTGCAAGTCCATAAGGTCTATGAGAACAATGCTGATTGTATTTGCAAGACCATAAGGTCTATGAGAACAATGCTGGTGGTACAGACGACACAATGAATATAATTACCCATGCCCCTGGGCTCTCCTGTTAAAAAGGAACCCTTCGCAGCTGTATAGTACCATATACTTTACCAAGTACCCTCAGGTTCCCTATCTCATTCACTCTGCACTGCAATTTTGTGAAGTAAATAGATAAATGGAATTTTCCCCCATTTTACTAATGGTGAGATCCAAGAGCAGCTATAAGTCTGGTTGTGTCTTATTTTGTGCTGCTCTGAATTTAGGCTGAGCTATATCTATCTACCTGACTTGCCATAAATACTGTGATAGTCCACAGAGCCTACAAATTTAACGTATGTGTAACTGGCCTCATCATCTCTCTTCCCTCCCTCCCTCCCTCTTTCCCCCTCTAGTTTTTCTTGGATCTTCTGGTTCAACAGAAAGCCTCTGCTATTCCTCTAATCATCCAAGAGGAAAGCTTTTCTTCCCACAACAAACCCATATCCAATCAGTTACCATCACTTATAGATTCTCTGCCTTTTTTATAATCTTGTAAATCTACCTCCATTGCTTCCATACCAGTCGAAGCCATCATCATCATCAGCCTCCTGACTAACCTCCGTAGAGTTTGGTCCTGCCCAGTCCATTCTTTATCCAACAGACTGAGTGTTCTTTGTAACATGGAAGTCTGATTATATCACTTTCACCATCCTATAAGTTAGAACTTTCAGTGGTTTCACGGGTCTATAGGGGTAAATACATATATTTGATTCTTTGTGATCTGACTACTATTGATTATTTGTGATTTGAATATTGGGATTTTTTTATTCTATTCTAGTCTCATTGTTACTAGATTTCCACACTATCCCATTTTACACTCCAACCCATACCATGAGACTCTCATGTTTTAACCGGATTGAAATCTCTCCTACTTGAACCCATGCCTCACTCATCTGTGTTACCTATTTCTCATCTGGCTGATCACCTGTGTGCTCTCAGGTTTCACACTGCCTCTTCCAAAAACTCTTCCTTGAGTACCTTCCAAGTTGTCTCCTCTAGGTTTTCATACTATTTTGTACTGCCCTATACTATGTCACTCATTCCATTACAGTGTTTCTGGTGTTTGTGTTACTTTTTATTTTCTCTGTATCCGTTGAGGGAAGAGTCTGTGCCTTATTCAACTTTAGCTCCAAAGGCTTAAGCAACAGTCTTGCACACTGTGGATCTTTGATGAATACTTGAGAGGTACAGTAACTTGTCTGAGATGCTCCACTTAAAGTCAATAAGCTGCTACTCAAAACTAAATCTTGTTTCTCCAAGTCAAATACCACACAGAGGAAAAAACAAACAAACAAAAACAAAACAAAACAAACAAATAAAAAACCGGAGTGATCACACTATAGGAATGATGAGAATTTGTTCTTCTCTGTTGAGAAGTTGATAGATAGGGCGTTAACACATTATTTGTAATACAGTGACTTAGAAGGGACTACATAAATGCCTTCTATGAAGAAAGCTTTCCTGGCTCTCATCTTGTCTCTACTACCTTCTCATTGTCATCTCTCACTCTTCTCTTAAGGACCCATTCTGTCTGCACCCCCACCCCTTATCTTTGACTCTCTTGGGAGAAGAGAAAGAAGTTCCCCAGAAGTGCTATGGTTCCTGCTTTTTGTTTTCCCTTTAGAGGCAAAGGAAGTACAGGTCCCACTAACCAGGCTCACTCTCACCTAGCTGTCATCAAGCCCCCTACTTCACAAAGGGAAATGCAAGTAAATTAGGGGTTTGGTGCCTACAAAACCAAATAAATTTGGTGTCCGTAAAACCAAAGACTTGGAGCAGTACTTTTCTCCCTCATCATATGCTTCCACCAATGTTTACTTAGCTAGAAATTATAATGTAACTAAAACAGTTCTCATCACCCCAGGGAGGACTACAGAGTCCCAAAAGGAAGATCACTGCCAACAAACCTAGTATTAAGTACGAAGCCTGTTGTGAAGTTGTCCATTTCCTTAAGAAGAAAACTGAGGCCAGGGGGAGGAAGAATGCGCCTGAGGCCACTCAGTAAGAGAGCCACAGAACTGGAATGCAGGTCTGTGGGTTCCTTATTCATGCTCTTTTCAGCTTTTCTAACAACTCTGAGGATACCCCGCGCTGAAGCCAGAAAAAAATGATTCCCATTTACTCTGGATCCAGAGGTAGTTAGCATCCCAGTATGCTTTTGAGGGGTTTGGAAATTTGACTGCGTTTTGAGGGATGGGATGTTCCATTAATCATGGAAACCAATAATATGCCTTCATTTGACCAAATTTTTCAGAGCCAACCCTGAATGTCCACTATTTTCCATTACATTTGTAATCTCTCCCTCTCGGGGAAGAGAAAAATAAAACAAGCAAGGGGGAGAAAAGGCAGCAGGGTGACTCCGTGTGTGTGTTTTGCTGTAGCAGAATGGATGGACTGGTTTAAATTTGTCAGTTCCTGGCTCAGGTTCCCTGTGCCCTGCCTCTGAAGAGTGTTCCCGTTGAATTTTAAATGGGAGTAAAATTAGGTCTCCACATAGGACATCTCATACTTTTATTTCCTTGGGTGTTCCTGCATGGCACACGAGGATGGAAAGCAACACTGTGTGTTTGACCCTACTGAGAAGCCCATTATGCTCTGGAGAAGAAATTACTCACTGCCTCTGTGTTATTAGTTGAAACACACCTAAAGCCTGGCCATGCACATGTCAATCCTGGGCATTTGGAAGTTTTAAAGCAAATCAGGAAAGAAAACTTAGGCTATAACGAGTCTTACCACTGACTTAGACCAATCTCCTTTTTTATTTTCTAAAGGGGGAGTGTGGAGAAAATTAAAAGGCAGAGTAGAGAGCTTATATGACCCAAGGTCACATGGTGAGTGACCAACAAGCCAAGGATGGATGTACCTGTTTTTTACTAATGACACTGAAAGCTACTGTGGCTGGTTGTATTGGGTCTGTGGACAGAACAGGGTTTGGTCCTTTCTCTCTCATTTTTTTCCAGGCCAACGTATAATCTATAAGGCCTTCTGTGGTACATCTCCCAGGGCCTACTCTGCCACTCTTTGAGGGTCTGGCCCTTTGTTCTCTCCTCACAATGAGGGCAAACCCTGCCATTTTCCTTGGACTTTCTTCACAGAGCTGCACTTTAGTTGCGCCACCGAAAGCCTCTTTCCTCCAATCAAAACTGAGGCTGTGCTTATATTTTAATACTTTTTTGGAACTCCCGCCCCAAAGGAGGGATGAGGGGAAGGGAAGTGAGGTGGGTACAAAGGAAAAACAAATACCATATGACAAATTACTGAGCTATCCGCTTCATAAGAACATCCAGTTGATGGCTAGCTCATGGAGGCTGTCTTGGGAGAGGCAGAAGAAAATGGCTATGTATTACAACAGTTACCCAGGGTTGAGTCCAGAGGATGGGAAAGCAATTTATCTATATAGTTTTTGCCTTATGCTATATCTCATTGGTCATAATATTCTCCAAAGAAGTTAATTCTCCAACATTTCCAGTTAGCATCTGCAACCCTGCAGAGTCACTGCAGCAATCTGAACATCTACAGACCTGTTAGAAGCCATGCAGCACCCTGGTCTTCTCCCATGGGGAAGGTCCAGGCAATCAGGTGCCAGGAGAGGAGGTAACAGAAGGATCCAGAAAAGGCGAGCTCAGATCACGGTCACAAGCAGATGCATGTGCTGATGCCAACTATAACTAGAAGCTTCTACATACCCCAAATGGAGAATGCTGAGCCCGTAATGTAAAGACAGGCCTTGAGAAATCATTTTTCTATTTGAATCCTATACTTTTCCAAAATACATCAACTATGCATTGACCCTTCTGCCCTTCAGTTCAGCTATCCCCCTGTTCTTCTCTCATTCACCACCTCTTACTTCTCCCTCCTCTATATTCCTATTCCCACAGGAAAAAACGAAAACAAAAACAAAAACAAAACAAACAAACAAAAAAACCCTCTTCATCTCAGTGATTAAAGATGCATAGATCCATCCCTCACCACCACTGTCAAAACTAAGAAAAACTGAAGCGGAAGATTGAGGGTAGGTTTTGGAGGGTCTCTCTTTTTTTAAAGTTCTTATTTAAATTCCAATTAGTGAGCATACAGTATAATACTTGTTTCTTGTGTACAATGTAGTGATTTCAGCCCTTCCATATATCACCTGGTGCTCATCACAAGTGCCCTCCTTCCCCTCCCACCCACCTCCCCTCTGGCAACAATCAGTTTGTTCTCTATGGTTAAGAGGGAGGTGGGAGGTTGGGGTACCAGGTGGTGGGTATTATGGAGGGCACGGATTGCATGGAGCACTGGGTGTGGTGCAAAAATAATGAATACTGTTATGCTGAAAATAAATTTTAAAAAAGAGTCTGTTTCTTGGTTTGCCTCTCTCTCTCTTTTTCCCTTCTACAAGATCTTAAAAACTAAGTTTAGGAGCTTGGACAAGGTCAGTGTTTAGTGAAGAGGGTGCCTTTCTGCTCAAAGCAATTCTGATCCCACTGTCCTTACTGTGCATCCTTCCTAGTCACCCCTGTAATCCAAGTCCTACCTATTTTTCAAGTTAGACCTAATTTGACCACTTCTGTTTTTCATTCACACTTCCATTTATGGGATGCTCAGTAATTACTGAACTTCTGCTAAGTTCTAGGTACAGGGCGAGTAGGGAATAGAATGGCATCCTGATACTATTTAAGTCTAGCAGGAAAAACCGTCAAGACCAGAGAATTACAATTTCCTGTGAAAAGTGGTAGATGTATGGGATACTGGGTACCTACAGAAGGGGTCCCTGCACTGTATGGAAAAAAAGATTTAAAAGAGGCTCCTCAGGAAACTGGCATCCAGTGTACAGAATGAAGGATGAAGGATGAGAAGGGGTTAAACTTAGATCCCTGCAGAGAAAACCATGTGTAGTGTCTGGGAGGTGAGAGAGAGCTCCGTTTCTAAGACCTCAATGTGAACTGACCAAATGAAATGCTTAGAGCATGAGAGGTGTGGTAATAATCAGCGTCCAAGACGATCCCCGATGATTTTAGTCTCCTGGTATTTATTTACAATCCTGTGCAGTTTCGTCCTGCATTAAATAGGGTGAATCTGTGTAATCACTAAAATATTTTGGAAATGGTAATGTGTGACTTGCAAGGCCAGGACAGAAAGACCTTATAGCTTATACCTTGCTCTTTCTTGGATCCCTCAGTTTGAGGGCATGCGAGCTGCCATGCCATGGGGGCACTCAAGTAGTCCTATGGAGACAGCCACACAGAGAAAAACTGAGGTTTCCTGCCAGCAGTGAGGATTCACTTGCCAGGCATATGAGTCAGTCCCATTGGAAGTAGATCCTCTACTCCCAGTCAAGCTTTTAGACAACTGCAACCTCAGATGACATCTCGTCTGAGACCTCATGAGATCCTGGACCAGAACTCCATAGCCAAGCTGCTCCTGACCCATGGACAATGTGTGAGACAACAAATATTTGTTAAGACATGAGATTTGGGGGCAATTTGTTACACAGCAATAGACAACTGATACAAGAGATACGGACTGCAGAAGGAGACCTGGGTCAAATCATACAGGGATTTATAGAGCCTGTTTAGATGTTATGACTTTTAGAAAAATAGGGAATCATTAATGGGCTTTAAGCAGGGGAATGATGTCATCAGGTTTATATTCCTGTAGACTCTTTGAGATCAACTGTGTTCTTAAACTTCTCTTTCTTACAAGGTGCTGGACACAATGCTTTGAAATAAACATGACAAATATAAATTTCAACTGAAGAATGGTAGATTGTAGACAGCATAAGATCTCTCAGTAGCAGCAAGCACGGAAAATCTCTGGTTCCCAGACTAAGTAAAATTGATGGAATACAGCTCTAATATGCCCCTACTTCCCATCACACCCATGGGTGTGGTGAAATGAAATGGATGGGTGAAGTGAAATGCCTACTGTCAAGCATGCCTACTGTCAATGCAGTCTCTACAATACAGGTGTGGGGGGTACAGGAAGAACATCCATCTAACAGACCTAATACAAAATGATTCTTTCCAAATATATTTATATTCTTGGTGTGGGAGTTAGAGTAAGGATTTGACCCCAAAATGTCAAAATATTTGAAATAGAACTATAGGATCATATAGTCTTAAAGTCATAAAAAGACTGTAGAAGTAAGTTAGTCCAACTCCCAACCCCAGTGCCGGATTTATCTATAGAAAGACTAACCATAGCACATATAATTTATTGAGTATTAATTGTTAGGCATTCTGCTAAAACTTTTATTAGCACCATCTGATTGATCACTGAAGCACATTAAGAGGTAGCTATTATTACCAAATTTTAAAATAAATAAATAAATAACCAAGCCAAGGTTTAGAAAGCCTAGGTCAGTTCTTCTCTAACTCCAACATGCATACAAATGTCCTGGGGACCTTGTTAAAATCTAGATCCTGACTCAGTAGTTATGGAGTGAAACCCAAGCTTCTGCATTTCTAATAGGTACTGTAGTGATGGTAGCACAGCCAGGTAGATACCATAGAGTTTCAAGGGAAGGGTGTTGTAGATTTAAAGCCTCTTCCACCTAACTTCAAAGAGTAAGTTCTTAACACTAACACCTACATCGCCATTCACCTGGAATGGTGGTTATCCGGTTCCTACTCAAGTGCTTCCATTTGCTTGGAGTCCTCTACTTCACAAGGTGGCTACCCTTTCCAATTCTAAATTGCTATAAAGTTAAGATTCTTTCTTCTGCTGAATCAAGTTCTGTACCATGGAACTTCAATGGACAACCTGCTGAACCATTACCACGACACACTTACTTTATGATTGGATTATTATTCCTTCTGAGTTCTCTCTTCGTCAGGTAGCCATGGAGAAAAGGAGGGGAGAATTTGAATACCAACATACTTCTTGAACCTATAATATTCATTAATGGATATCTGGATAAATGGTGGGGCCAGAGGCACCTGGGTGGTTCAGTCAGTTAAAACTCTTGATTTTGACTCACATTATGATCTCAGGGTTGTGAGAATGAACCCTACCCCCCAGGGGGTGGGCTCTGAATTCAGTGTGGAGTCTGCTTGAGACTCTCTGTCTCTGTCTTCCTTTGCCCAACCTCTCCCGTCTCAACCCACACTCACACGTCTTCCGAAAAAAAAAAAAAAGTTGGGGCCAGGGTCATACTATTCTAGAACAAGTCCAAACTTTGACTAACCTGAGTCATATCTAAAGTAACAGTAATGTAGAAGAGAAAGCCAATTGTAACCAAAACTAATTTTCCTTTTCACGTGATTTCCAGTCACCAGTATGGATATGGCCTTGAATATACTGAAAAATAAAATATATCATGAGTCATATTAATTAGATTCCTCCAGTTGCCAGTACTGGTCAAATGAATCTATTCTTTCTTCCATTCATATAGAATAAGGCATAAGAAGTTGCCCACAGAAAATGTGTTATGGCTCTGTGGACTGGATCTAGAAGAAATGAATGGTGAGAGTAACTTTCCTATAAACTGTATGCACTCAAAATCTAAGCTAAATTATTTATTTTCAAGGAGAGCACAGTAGTATATACAAAAATCATTGAGCTAGGAGTCAGAAAACCTGAGTTCTAATACAGCCTGTACAGCTAATTTCTTTCATCTATCTACAAAAAGAGCAGTTAGCTGGAATCAGACCAAGTGGTCACCCTTTTCTCTTTCAGGTCAGAAATTCTAAGTGTTAGTTTCACAGAGTGCAAGCAAAACCTTGGGTTCCAAAGCTGACAGGCATCAAACATCTCATAGCCTAGTACCAAACTGTCAATTACTTTTTTTCATTTTCTAAGAGTAGCAGGAAATTAAAAAAAAAATGATCAGGGTTGTTAGAAAATCAAACAGTGATGTCTACAGAGAGTTTTAATCTATTACTCACTTTTTCAGGACAGGATGTATTTCTCTCAAAAGCCAGCTGAGGTAAAAGATTCATAGACAGATGGTGGCAAATCATGCCGCCTTGCCACTCAGTTCAGAACGTACTGAATTAATAGATACTTGGAAACCTTTCTCAGTTCCATAGTCCCGGCTCACAAATAGGAATTACGAGGTCTTTGACGTCCTGCTGATATTATATTGTTTCTTGATGTTCCTTGGGTAAATTTCTTTAAGTGTCTCTATCCTCAGCTGAAATGATATCTTATAATTTTTTCCATCAATAATCCTTAGTGACTTGTAAGAAGATGGCTCCTAAAACGCTGCCATCTACCATTGGGAGACCAAGTTTCCATTTCAATGATAAACCACAAGAATTTTAGAAGCTATGGGCCAACTTTTATGGAGGTTTCTTGTTAATATTACTCATGATATATTTTCCCCCTATTACTCCAAAGCCATATCCCTTTCAACGACTGGAAAGAGTGTGTATTGTCTGAGTTTAGTGTCTGTAGAGGCAGAGGCTTGGGGAAAATGAGGCTTCTTGGGTGTGGATTCAGCATCAGGAAAGTGCTCTGATTATAGAATGGCAGGACCAAAAATGTAATAGAGCCAATCATTTTAAAATCAGACTTTAGATAGTGACAGGCAAAGAGAAAGGAGGATCTCAGGTTTACTGACATCGGCCCGGTGACAGGCACGTGCAAGTACCTTACCTGTATTTACCGGTTTAGGTCCTGAGAGGGAGCCATTTATTAGCTCTGCTTTCCAAGTGAAGAAATTGAGTGGGACTGAGAGAGTTTAAACATGCCCAAGTTCACACAGCTAGCAAGTGACAGAGAACCAGTGGCTCCAAAAGGTCTACTGTGACCTAGAATCTAAACTCTTTCCAACATTCCTGGGTCTGCTGCTTACTTGTTAAATTACCTTCGATGAGTTACTTAACACTGCAGAAACTCCACTTCCTCATCTCTTAGGGAGAGAGAGATGCCTTTGATGAATTTACCCAGAGTGAACAGTGTCTAGCAATATGTAAGCCCATTAAAAATTGTAATCATTAAGGTCATCAACATATCATTATTGTAGCATGCTGTTCTTTTAAGTAGATACAGACACACCTATATACACAAAAGTAGACTAGTGCTAAGGCAAAGGAGGAAGAAAAGGGAAGAAGAAACATAATGCCACTTTCTCCCTGGATTATATGCTGATGTGCATTTTGATTTTGTGGGCACGAAGGTGACACTTCAAGGACTCCACCATGTGCTTCTCAGATCACAGTCAGGATGAAGGGGAGCAACCTTCATAAATAAAGTGTCTCCTTTTCCCCTTTGTCTTCTCTCCAATTTTATATTCTCTCCTCCCCACTTCTTACTCTGGCCTCCCGTCTAATTGTATAAGGTCTCCTTGTTCTCTCTTACCTGTGAAGCAGTCATCTTGAGAGATGTGGGCTAGGGAGGCAGGAAAGGAGTGGTCAGGGGAATGGATGGAATTGGCCAGATGCATGTGGTCAAGGAGAGGTCCCACTCAATAATAATGCAAAGGAGTAGACAGGCTGTATACAGTATCCAGAATTACCCAAATTTAGACTCCTGATCTGCCAGGGCTGGTCCATTAAACAGTCGAGAAGTCCAAGGCACAAGGCAAAGGACTCTGAGCACCAGGGAATGAAGGTCAAGCTGTTCTGGCTGTCAGTCTCCTCGTTGCACCAGGTTGGTGCCTCAGTCTCCATGTCATTTTCTACTGTAGCCGCTGTAGCAATTTCTACTGTCACTTTTGCCTCTGTCCTCTCTACCCCCAGGTTCCTGACCTGGGAGTTCCAAAAGATATTCATCAATCTTACTATCTTTATCTACTTAAAAACCATCAAAATTTTCCCCAAACAAGTTAGTTTTTCCAATCCTAAATTTCAATCCTGGAACATTCTCCAATAAGAATTCAAATGAGGGAAGCCAACTGAAAACAAATATTCTCCAGACTTAAAAACTTATAAAACTTATTTATGTGCATATGCTTTTTGGTGCAAAGGTGTGTGTGTGTGTGTGTGTGTGTGTGTGTGTGTGTTTGTTATTCCACAACATATTTTCTATCAGCAATTCAAAAGCTGACTTGCTTTTGAATACTGTACAAGCCTGTCTGCATTTTTCTCTCTGACTTTAAGCCCATTAGTATGAGAGGGTTTTGTCAGATTACTCTGAGTTTTCATTTTACCTTAGAAGTCCAGGCTGTCTCTGAGCTGGCTGCTGTATTTCTGACTGATCTTTTTTTCCAAGATAGCACCTTGGCTTATCAAATATATAAACCAAGTTGGGGTACATTTTAGGGATCTCCCACACAAGTTTGGCATAATTGTGATCATTCTTTTTACAGTTTTGAAGTCCCAGAATCAAGTGCCTTGGAGAAGTTACATGTTTAAAAAAAAAAAGAAAAAGAAAAAAAAAAAAGCTAATGAATTCATGTATTCCATTTGGAAATCTTTGTTTTTGTTGGTGGCATTCTTCACCTCACCCCCCTCTTTGGAGATCAAAAGCTCCTCTTTTGGACCAAGGGACAAATCAGGTTTTTGAAATTGCCACACTTTCTCCACCCTCCCTCCAAAGAGGCGGCAGCTTGGTCTTTTTGGATCTTGGCAGTTGCGTTCCGCCTTTGTCCCTGAGGTGGTCCAGGGGAGGACCCAGGCCATTGTCCCAGGCTCCAACCTTTGTTGGATTCTTGAGAAAGGACTGCTAAGGCAGACACAAGGCTGGCTTTCAAGTTTTCCCGCCTCGAAAACTCTATTGAGGCGTTTTGTGTGGCTACTTGTGGGGGTCAGGCTTCTGATCTGACCCCTCGCCTCCCTGGGTAATTAGAGCATGCAGAACAGCACCTCCTTCCTGGCTAATTGGCTCTCTCAATGAACCTTTCAGAGAGGAAGTTTGTCTATGACTCACTTGCCCTCCACAGCACACGTCAGGCCCCAGCACACTCATCTGTCTAGATGATGGGACAGAGATTTAGGAAGTGATTAGAACGGGGATCAAACAAGCCCCTGATTGCCCCATTAGCAATGGGGCCCATTAACTCTTTGAGAGCTGTCTACCTCCCTGGTGGGAAACCTAACTGCAACTGAAAGTACTTTCTCAGGCTTGGTGACGCTAATATGTTTATAACGCATTTCCAGCAAGTATGGTAGCTCCTGGGATCTACCTGGGAATCAATTAACATCGTATAAAAACAGCAACATTTGGCTTGACATTAACAAACACCCTAGGAAAAGACAGGCAGATGCCAGGGAAGGGAGTTGAAGTAGAAAATAGTTATTTTAATAAATCATGATACACTGGTGGCAGGAATTGGGGATAGGGAGGCAATAATGATTCTGTTCTCTGTCACTATGACCGCCAGCTCTATGGAGCTTCCTACAGTTAATTCAGGGAAGCAAGTGTGAAGGCTCCTCAATAATGCTGGACACAAGACCTCCCTGGGCACAATCCTTGTGGACTGCCCCCAAGCCAGGCCACTCCATCTGGTAATGGCCACGTTACATTTCCTGCTGGAAAGAGTAAGGAATCTTAGCAGGCTCCAGTGCAGACAAATTAGGTCTTGGTTTTGTAGGTCATCTCTTGTTTTTCATGAATGATTTACCTCCTACTTTCCTGGCTGATGCCCAGGTCATTCACAGACTATAACTTGAATCTTCCCTGACAGGTTGTGACTTTTAGGAGTTCTTAAGTGGTGAGTTATGTGAGCAAGGAATGCTACATGTTAAAAATAAAGACAAACACTAGGCTGTTAATGCTGCTTAGTTTAAGGATAGCAACAAAGGTGGAGGAGTGAGGGGGTAGGAGAAGATTACTTTTTCTTCATACAGCTTTGAGTATATACTTCTTATGGTAATATATTAAGTTTTACTTTTGAAAATGTGAAAAAAGAACTTTTAAAAAGGTGTTTGTATATTTTTTGTAAGGAGAATGTATGAGTTGGCTTTTCTTTATCTTGGCTTTTCCTATTCGATGCATCTTGTGTCACATGGATTAGTAAGTATGAGATTTCAATAATGAAAAACAACTCTTGTGTAAGAGCTCATATAGGTCAGCCTATATATTTGCACATTGAAGCTCAGCTCCACCACTTACTGGCTGGATAGTTTTGGATACTTTATTCAATTCCATCAAAGATCCAAGAGCTTCATCTGCTAGATGGAGATATTTTGTAAATATCTTAGTGGTTTACCATGTGGATTAAAAATTTTTCAAAAAAAAGCAATGCATATGCAGTGTCCAGTACTACGCTTAACACCAGAAGATGGCTTTGTCAATGGAGTGAGTGCTGGTGCTCTCACTTGTAGTTCAGGGAGCTCTGTTCCAGGAAAGTTAAGTCACGATCACCCAATGGGAGAGTCTGCATTCTGTGCCCTCTGACTTCAAGCTTGCTTCCCTCTCAGGACCCCAGGTGGGTCCCTCTATTAATCTTTATTCAGAGGTCTAAGGGAGCAAGTTTTCTTCACTGCCTCCATTTTATAAAAGAAGAAACAAAAGAAAAATGCTAAATCTGGCTCAAATAATCCAGAACTCTCTTCACAACCTAACAGTTCTGTTTACTCAGAAATCCTACTAGTTTTTCAACAGAAAAAAGTGGTATTTTTAGGGTACCAAAGATAACTTCCCCATCTTCGATGATGGTGTTCTTATTGTTTTTCTCACTGTGGGATTTTTAACAAACTGAATCAACTGGTGGAAATGGCTTAATTTCTATTTCCTGCTTCATGAGCTCCTTGAGAGCATACATTATTCTCTGTATATAATGTCTGACACTTGTCATAACCTTTGAATGGGCAATAATAAAAGCTTAAACTGTGAAAAAAATAGAAACAAATATCCACAAATACAGTGCAAACCATTAAAAGTTAATGGTTTACCCCAAAGATACAGATGTAGGGAAAAGAAAGGTCATATGCACCCAATGGTCATAGCAGCAATGGCCACAATAGTCAAACTGTGGAAAGAGCCCTTCAACAGACGAATGGATAAAGAAGATGTGGTCTATATATACAATGGAATATTACTCAGCCATCAGAAAGGATGAGTACCTAACTTTTGCATCAACATGGATGGGACTGGTGGAGATCACGCTGAGTGAAAGAAGTCAAGCAGAGAAAAACAATTATCATACGGTTTTACTCACTTGTGGAACGTAAGGAATAGCATGGAGGACATTCGGAGAAGGAAGGGAAAAGTGAAGGGGGGAAATTGTAGGGGGAGATGAACCATGAGAGACTATGTACACTGAGGGTTTTAGAGGGCAGGGGGGTTGGGGAGATGGCTGAGCCTGGTGATAGATATTAAGGAGGGCATGTATTGTAGGGAGCACTGGGTGTTATATGTAAACAATGAATCTTGGAACACTACATCTAAAACTAATGACATACTGCATGGTGACTAACATGACATAATAATAATAATAAAAAGCCAATGGCGAGACATAGTCTTCTTCATTCCTATATCCCAAGCAACATGTGCTGTGCCTGGGGCAGAGTAGGACTCAATAAATGCTTACTGAATATAACTCAATAAGCAAATTCTAGCTATTACTATTACTTGAAATCTGAAGAAGAAGGGGGAAGAGGAGGAAGGGGAGGAGGAGAAGAAAAAGAGGAAAGCAGCTTCAAGGAATCACCACTTCATTTGCTGACTGCGAGGCTTGTCCTTGGGTAATCACCGAGAGAGAGAGGGAGAGAGAGATACAGCCAGACTTTGAATCCTTTAGACCCTAAGAAAAGAAAATGAAGGAAGAGGAAGGAATAGGGAGACACAAAAGGAGGATGATCTGGGAAAGAGATGAAGAAGAAAGAGGACTGGAAGAAAGAAATAAGATTTATGTTCCTAAATCCTGTCTTACGAATAGTGCATATAAGGGGTGATAACACAAATGAGGCTTGGCTTCTAAGAAATAAGACAAAGGGTCAGAATTTTCTGAATTAACAAGAGTGGTGTTTGTAGCACACTCGGGAGACTATGGGACAAGACTTATTTTCAGGCCTCACTATGAATTCATGCTGAGTTTATAAAAGATGCACATCAGCTTCCTGCTATTTTCTCTCTTCATATACACACATGCACATGCACACTTTTTATCTTCACAAGTATATATTTTAGAGGTGGAAGCGTCTGCTGGAAACTTTTCTTCTGCTTCACACTCAAAACTCATAGTTTGGTGAGAAAACCAGAACTGAAACCTAAGTTGAGTATTGAGCATTGAGTAAGGACTGTGCATTCTGTGAGTGCTTAGAAGCACAGTCTGCACTAGAAAGCACACGGGCCTGGGGTCAGCAGACCAGACTTCCAGTCCTTTAAGTTGTGGCACCCATTACTTGACCTGGACTTATTCTTTTCCTCTTACAAATTTGGTTTGCTCTTGTGGGAAGAATTTCAAATAAAAAAATCTTTAAGGTGTCATCAGTTTTGACATTTTCTATTGTCTTCTTTCCATGACTAATTCGGCCTTGAAAATGAGGCACCCCATGGGCTGGTGTGATGTTGGGGTTCACGCAAAGGGCTTAAAATGCAGTATCTCATTTAATCCTCGTATCAACCCTGCAAGAGGGTATTACTCTTCCATTTTATAGATGAGGGCCAGAATCTCAGATAAATAAATTTTTAAAGATTTTTAAAGTTTTTTCATTTTTTTAAAAAATTTCTTTTTGGTGTTCCAAAATCCATTGTTTATGCACCACACCCAGTGCTCCATGCAATACATGCCCTCCATAATACCCACCACTAGGCTCACCCAACCTCCCACAGCCTCTGCCCCTCCAAAACCCTCTGAGGAACTTCACCAAAACCCTTGAGGGTTATCTTTTAAGATTTTTATTTATTTGACAGAGAGACAGTGAGAAGGAACACAAGCAGGAGGAGTAGGAGAAGGAGAAGTAGGCTCCCCAAGGGAACACAGGCAGGGGAAGTAGGAGAGGGAAAGCAGAGAGCCTGATGAGGGGCTCGATCCCAGGACCCAGGGATCATGACCTGAGCCAAAGGCAGATGCTTAAAGACTGAGCCACTCAGGTGCCCCAAGAAACGCAGTTTTGATCATATTCATTTATTGTAACTTTTGAAATGGCCCTACTTAAAGTAGTGCTCTGATAGGATCTTCACAAGCATAGACTCTATATGACTTCCTTTCTTCTTTCAAGTTCCCTTCTATATGGTAGGTACTTTGGGAATACCCAAAGAAATAACAGCAATGGGCCATTTGTTGATTTCCTTTCCTTGGAGAAACTGTCAAGAGTAAAGTCCCTAGGCTGGGAAGTAGGAGATATAGATTTTATTTTTCTCTCCATAAAACCTCTGTTTCTCCTTGAAGAGAAACATTTCTTTCTCTCGGATTCAGTCATTCCAGCTAAAAGTGAGGGAGAGAGGGGATGATGGCATTGATCTGGATAGTACATTGGATAAGAGCACACCAAGGCTTTGGTGCTTAGGTTAAAATCTAGATGTATGCCCTTTTGCAAGTTATTTAGCCTCACTCGAACTCAGTTATTTTAGCTATAAACTGGGAATAACGTGAATCTTTTCCTGTAGGTTTCTTGTGAGCATTGAGTGATCTCACACATGTGAAAAAGTAGCATGGTGCCTGGTGAAGTACAAATTAACTACTATTACCATCCTCTTGATGAAAATGTGAATAACGTGGGTAGAACAGCTGATTTCTAGAAACTGTCCCTATTCTGTGTATAGACCATGAACTGGGATCTCTGAGTCTAGTCATACCTCGAGGAAGGGCATTCTTGGAGTAGAGCTCAGCAGGTACACAGGATGGAAGCAAGAGAAAAGTTCATGCTGGGGAATACAAGTAGTTCTATACAGTTGGAGCATGGGGCATATGCCTGTGCTGTGGGATGGAGGCTCAGTGGGAAGAGAGACTGGGAAAATAGGCAGGGGAGAATCCTGAAGTGCCCTAGGTAGCAGGTGACAGGGAAAGGGCTATATCCTGAAAGCAGTGGGGACCAGAGGAGTGTCAAGATGAAGTCAGCATGGTAAAGTGAAGAAAGGCAATGACATACATACATCTACAGAGCATTTGCTCAGCTAATATGCTGGTTTTATTTAGATCATGTGTTGATTTTGGAAATGATTTGAGAGGTTAGGCTTGAATAAGTGATGAGGTGTCCTGGGGGCTTTCCCAAACCACTTCTTGGCACTACCACTGGTGGGGTTCAGAGGAAAGAGAGAAAAGTTGGACCCTGGGGGCACCTGCAAAGAGACTTCTGCAGCTATCTGTGGAGGGATGCTGTGAGCTGGACTCGGGCAGTGGCCACGAGCATGCGGAAGGACAAGTCCCCGCCCACGGTGAGGTTGGAAGGCCAGCCTCTCTCAGCCTCTCTCTATCTTGGCTGTCAGTCTGGACATCATCCTTTGGTTCAGAAACCTGATTCAGAAACCTGAGACTTTACCCACCCCAGGGGCTGCTCTATGGACCCAAGGCCTAGCGTAGCACAAAGGACAATGAGCTCAGCTCCTGGGCTCCTGAGGACCACTGCTTGCAGAAGGAGAACAGGCATGCCAGGTAGGAGTTTCTCAAACGCTCTTCCTCCTCCACCCCTTGATTTCGGGAATGCATAGAGAACCACTGTGGTTTGGATGTGAGACGTAGAGCACAGCAGCCAAATGAAGTCAGGCTGTCCGTCTGTTCTAAATTTAACTCCTTAACCACGTTTGGGCACAGTACCTTGTCTGAGGTTGTTTTCTACCCCAAATGTATAATGTCAGGGTGTGCCAGGGAGGGATGCGGGCAATGACGGCACTCAGCCTAGGAGAAGAAAATACAAGCAGCCCCTACAGCCAATCTGATTAGCACCTACATTCCCAAGTGCACCCTCCACCCCGAAACCTCACTCCATCACCAGTGACTGACTACAGGCAAGCTGCCTTCTTCAAACAGATTTTGACAAAATTACCATTTCAGAGTCCCTGTGCATCAGCGTGATTCAGTGCTGCTTTCCTTAACTACTTTTAGGGGCATAAAATTTGGAAAATATTAATAATTGCTATTTTAAGCATTCTCCACGTAGAAGGCACAGGGCTAAGCATTCTCTATTTGTTATCTCACTTAATCCTCACAGCAACCCTGTGAATTAAATACTATTATTAGCTTCTTTATACAGATTGGGTGAAAAACCTTAGAGTGATTAGATAACATGCCCAAGGCCTCCCAGATAACCAATAAATAGAGTCCTAGACTTGAATTCAATATTATCTCAAACCAAATGGTACTGCGCAGTTTCCTCAGGGAAGCAGGGAGAGATAACCTGCACAGACCAGCTGGCCAGCCAGCTACTTGTAGACAGGTAAAATAAAGTATCATACAAAGGTGAGGGCACCTGAGTGGCTCAGTCAGTTGAATGTCCAACTCTTGATTTTGGCTCAAAATCTCAGGGTTCTGAAATTGAGCCCTGCATCAGGCTCCATGTTCAGTATGGAGTCTGCTTGAGATTCTCTCCCTCTGCTTCTTTCCTTGCTTGCATGATCTCTCTCTCTCTCTCAAAATACAATAAATAAAATAAAATAAAATATCATCATCCCATTACTGAGAGAAAAGGAGGAACACAGATGAGTGGTGTGCCCCAAATCTCACAAGAAATGAGCTTAAGTGCAAGTACTGGAACCAGGATGCCTATCTCCTGGGAATAAACCTAACTAAAGAGGTAAAGGATCTGTACTTGAGGAACTACAGAACACTCATGAAAGAAATTGAAGAAGACACAAATAGATGGAAGACCATTCCATGCTCTTGGATCGGAAGAATAAACATTGTTAAAATGTCTATACTGCCTAGAGCAATCTATACTTTTAATGCCATTCCGATCAAAATTCCACCGGCATTCTTCAAAGAGCTGGAACAAATAATCCTAAAATTTGTATGGAATCAGAAGAGACCCTGAATCGCTAAGGAAATGTTGAAAAACAAAAATAAAGCTGGCGGCATCACCTTACCTGATTTCAAGCTTTATTACAAAGCTGTGATCACCAAGAAAATGATCCTGAGTGAACAGCTATTTTGCTTTCAGATGTTTAAAAAACAAAATAAAACAAAACAAAAACAAAAACAAACAACAACAAAAAACCCTTTTACTTTGAACTACTTTTAAACCTACTAAAAAGTTGCAAAACTAGAACACAGTTTCCATATATCCTCTAGGCAACCTTCCCCAAAGTTAATATCCAATATACCTACAGCACAACCATCAGAACCAGAAAATCGGGGCGCCTGGGTGGCTCGGTGGGTTAGAGCCTCTGCTTTCGGCTCAGGTCATGATCCCAGGGTCCTGGGATCGAGCCCCGCATCGGGCTCTCTGCTCAGCGGGGAGTCTGCTTCCTCCTCCCTCTCCGCCTGCCTCTCTGCCTACTTGTAATCTTTGTCTGTCAAATAAATAAATAAAATATTTAAAAAAAAAAAAAGAACCAGAAAATCAACACTGGTACAACACTAATAACCAAACTGAAGGCTTTACTGAACTGAAATGTCACCAGTTTTCCACTCAAAATTTTTTCCTGTTCCAGACTTCCATCAAGATCCCACATTACAGTTAGTCATTATTTCATTTTAGCTCCTAAGAGTGTAACAGATCTTTAGTCTTTGTCTTTCATGACTTTGACACCTCTGAAGAGTACTGGTCAGTTATTTTGTGGAAAGTCCCTCAGTTCCTGTTTGTCTAGTTTTCACATGATCAGACTGAGGGTAGTACATTTGGGGCTTGAATGTCACTGAAATGATGCTATATCCTCTTCAGTGCATCTTATCATCAGGTTTATGCTATCTGTGTGGCTTACAGCTTGTGATGTGAGAAGGTGGTTTCTGCTGGGTGCCCCACTACAAAGCTGCTCTACCCTCTGGCCCGTAGTTGGCAAGTATCTTGGGAACTACATCTCTGAGACTCTGTCTATCCTGTCTCTCTCCAGACGTTCACTGACTGATTTTAACATTCATTAGTAAAACTTGCATGCAGCAAGCATCCCTGTGCTGTGCGCTTACTGTTCAATTTCAATTTCTTCCATTCCATTTGTATTAATGTGAATTCCATTGTAAGGAAGGACTGTCCATTCATTCCCTTCTATCTATACAATCAAATATCTTTTATATCCTCATGAGCTCATGGATATTTATTTTATTCTGTGGATTCTAATCCAATACTATCATTTTCTATTTTGTTGCTCAAAGGGTTCAGCTTTTCCCATAAGGAGCCCTTGTGGGTTTGCTGCTAGATATCTTGCATCACACTGCTCAATGTTTTCTTCATTAATTGAAGCAGCTGCCCAAAATACAAATAGGAATTATTTCTTGGTTCCTCTTTTTCTCTCATGTCTCAAACTCTCTTCCACCTTCATCCTGTTTCCAAAGTCTAACAGTCACAGGATCCTCATGGCTTCTACCCAGTTTGGGGTCCTTCACTTCTCCTTGAAACCACTATATTTTGGTCTTGTTCTTGCCAGTTCCATCCCCACTGCCCTCCCCCCAAATAAGTCCTTTTCCACTTGGCAGATGAAATAATGTTCTGATAATGTGAAGATCAGATTACTCCCCTACGAAGGCTCCTGCTTGCTCAAGCCAAGGAGCACCAATTCTTAGCTTGACTTCATGATTTGGCCACAATCAGCTTCTTCATTCCCATCTACTAGTCCTCCATCTGTTTTGTGATTCCACCTCTAAGTTCCTCACCTTTCTGACAATAGCACATATCATTGCATCTTTCTGTGCTATTGCACATGCTATTGATTTTGCTTAGAATGCCCTTAATCGTGAAAAGCAGATTAATAAAGGGGTTTATTCTCATTAGTGCTTTCTCTATTAATTTTGCAGATGTCTTAAGACCCCAACTCAACAAATGTTGGAGAGGATGTGGAGAAATGGGAACCCTCTTACACTGATGGTGGGAATGCAAGTTGGTAGAGCCACTTTGGAAAACAGTGTGGCAGTTCCTCAGAAGGTTAAAAATAGAGGTACCCTATGACCCAGCAATTGCACTACAGAGTATTTACACCAAAGATACAGATGTAGTGAAAAGAAGGGGCACATGCACTCCAATGTTCATAGCAGCAATATCCACAATAGCCAAACTGTGGAAGGAACAAAGATGCCCTTCAACAGATGGATGGGTAAAGAAGATGTGGTCCATATATACAATGGAATATTGCTCAGCCATCAGAAAGGATGAATTCCCAACATTTGCATCAACGTGAATGGAACTGGAGGAGATTAAGCTAAGTGAAATAAGTCAAACAATTATCATAGTTTCACTTATTTGTGGAATATAAGGAATAGCATGGAGGACATTAGGAGAAGGAAGAGAAAAATTGAAGGGGGGGATTAGAGAGGGAGATGAACCATGAGAGACTATGGACTGGGGAAACAAACTAAGGATTTCAGAGGGGAATGGGGGTGAGGGGACGGGTGAACCCAATGACGGTATTAAGGAGGGCATGGATTGCATGGAACACTAGCTGTTATACGCAAACAATGGATCATGGAACACTACATCAAAAACAAATGATGTACTGTATTGTGATTAACATAACATAATAAAAAATACCCCAACTCAGAGCTGGTTTGCAATTTATGGAACCAATGCTGAAATTCCTCATTCAATAGATATTCATTTATTCAAAGGACCTTCAACTATTTTCACAACTTCTTGGACATCTAATTTATTTCTTCTGGAGGAGTGAGAAGGGGGTTTTGTGGAATATTTTTAAATATTCTGTGAGTTTCAATCTTGTGGCAGAGCAAGCAGAATTGTGGACTGTGATGGGAGGTTAACTCTTATGAGTTGATTCCTTCTCCTTTTGTGGATGACGCCATCACCAATATCATTATCACCTCCTTGTCACCATCATTACCTCACTATCACTACCAATACCAAAGCTCAATGTGCTCCTGTGATCACCATCAGCAATAAAATCTGCACTAACATTATGACTGCTGCCCTCATCAAACCCAACAACAAAACTAAGCAACCAGTATCCCGCACTACCATCACCATTAACCACCACATCACTAACCCAGCAAGAACTAGCCTTTCCTAATTGTCAAGAGCACTAAACATCTCCCATGTGCTACATCATTTATCATATCTACACATTTTATACATATATATGTACAATACATACATAGATCATACACAAACACATAATTTGTTTTATGTATGAAGTAACCTCAACATGAAAAAATTAAGTAATTTGTTCAAGATTACCTGATTGGAAAAAAAAAAGAAAAAAGAAAGAAAGAAAGAAAAAAGATTGATTGGTAAGTGCTAGAAAGGATAGAAATGTTGGATACAAGTACTGAGTGAATTTAAATTCAACTCTCATATTATACAAGTGGGGAAAAAAGTAAAAGGAGACTGAAGACAAAAGGTTTAGAATGGCCCAAACCTTGCCTTTACTTTTGAACTACAGTCATTGTGCTACAGAGACCCATTTTCCCTTCTGGATGGCAGTATTATGTTTAGATTTTTCCTATTGCACAGTTTTTGGTTTTGTTTTGTTTCATTTTGTTTTTTAGCATCTGATACAGACCTGTATTCACCAAAAAGACCAAAAGAAAATGAGCAAAGAACCCCAGAAAAATACTTAAGAGGTAGTAAGAATGATCGTTTTTCCCAAAACCCCAAAACTAAACTTGATAACATATGATTTTTTAATTTTTATTCACTTGAATCCATCCCATTAACACAGTGTGAATTTAATGTGCTGTCTCAGAATGAACATGGAGGCATCACTTAGTCCCCCAGACTGTAGCTCAGTAGCCAAAAAAGAGTTCTGAGTCCATAACTAGGGAGAAAGGGTAAAGTCTTCTAATATGATTGACACAGATGGAGAAGCAATGAAGCAGAGAAATGAAAGATGGTTACACCAGAGGGCAGAGGTAGATTTGGAGAGTCCCATTAGTTGCAGAGGTAAGAAATGTTTGGGCTTGAACGACATGGATTAGTTGTATATTTGAGGGATGAAATGGTTTGTAGCTTCTGAATGGTTTTCTTCCTCAGGTGAAGCACAGCCTGGTCTATGGGAAAAGGGACAAAGCTGCCACAAATTGAAATGAGTTCAGAACTGGGACTTCTGGGAATTAAACAGGGAGTGTGGGTTGGCCACAGATCCTCTAGTTAGGTTTCTGAGACATTCTGCTGGGCAGGTCATGAAATTCTGACATCACCCCACCCCTCCTCCTTTTGTAAATTCTGAGTCATGCATACCCTCCTCCTTTTGCACTTACTCTTTCTGATGTGCCCATTCTTCCGGACCCTGAAGTCCCAACTGAGGCTTAAGTTAAGACTTAATTGCCTACTCTAGATTAACTATGAACACCTGATCTACCATGTAGTGCTCCTTCATTTCTATATCCCTATTAGAATATTAAAAACTACAGAAGATAGTAGAAAATTCAGCAAAAGTAGAGACAGATGGCTCGGATTTGATTCTAAAACATATACGGAATGAAGGAAACACAAATCTACACACAATGTCTCATACTGATTTTGAGTCTTATTCAATGTTGCAGCTATTAATAGCTCAATCAGTTGTGCTTATAGCTTCCCTGTCCATGTTTCTCCATCTAACGTCAACATTTTCTTCTAGGAAACTTTACTGGTTCCTCATCTTGCTACCACCCACCAAAACCCTGCCTCAGTATTCTGCCCATAGTCAAACTTTGTACTGAATCTGTCACTAAGATACTCAGTGAGTATTTCTGTGACTCTATTATACCACCAGTATAGGAAGGAAGGCAGGGAGGGAGGGAGGTAAAGAGGGAGGAAAGCAAGTCAGCCAGCCACAGTTTGGTATTTTCAATGAGTTTATCTTAGGAAGAGGGTATCATATAATAATGAACAACTACAAAAATTAGAAGCATTCCAAGCATTGTGAATTAGAAGCACAGATAAAATTTTATTTGGAAATCTAACCTGGTTGGGCGACCACAATGGCTTTTTTTGTAGTCACATTTAGATGAGAGATGAAGAATAAGTAGATTTTACCCATACAAAAAAGATAAAAATGCATTCTAGGAAGAGTCAAAAAGCAATGGGTATGCCCAACAAATAAAGAGAAAATTGGGGGAACATCAGCTGTGGTTGTAGATAGTTCTACAAGAGTGGTAAGAGAGAGTGGTAAGCATTGCCGGAGGACAGCTAGGCAAGGTGTAGGACACAGAAGACATACAGGCTAGGTAAAGGATGTTAGACTCCAATCTGGAGCGGTAGTTGTTTTTAGGCATTCTGTGTTTAGTACATCCCTCAGATAATAGCTTCTTAATAAATGCAAAGTTAAATGACCTGTGAGAGGCATCTGTTGACGGAGAAAAATCCACTAAGCGCTGCTTTTCATTCACTCCTCACACAAAGATTTCTCTGCTGTAACAGAGGTCTTACAAGGAACAGGAACGTAACTACACCTCAGTTCTCTCATCTCTTAAATGGGGCATTTACCTCCCAAAAGGTATTGCATGAAAAGCACCTGATTCCTAGTAGGTACTGAGTAAAAGTTGTAATCTTTGTCTTCCTCCCATGCTTTTAGATTTAGATGATCACTGACTGTGACATGAAATATAAGAGTATCATAAATTGTAAGATAAGAGAATCACAACAAAGATTCTCCAAGCAGACTGTCAAATTAATGACAATATCACTAATAATTATAAACATATTATCATATATAATTATATGTATTTTATATATATTTTTTTATATACACAATGGGGGAGAGTAGAAGGAAGCAAAAGGACCTTCATTAAAAGCCCAGAGAAACATCAGGTCTTGTCATTTATATGCAGAAAAAGAGCAACTTGGAACCCAATAATGCCTCAGACTGAATTTCAACACTAAATGCCCTAATTCTAATGGCCTCTTTCAGTTGAAATATTTTGTCTCCATTAGGTCTATAAAACCTGGGTTTCCTTGTATCCAACCCCTTAGCAAATCATTCTGATTTTACCCTCTGAATACCTCTCACCCCATTTGTTTTCCTCTCTATCTATTTGCGGTTGTCACAATCCAGTGTCTCATGACCTTTCCCTAGTCTCTGCACTTTGTGTTTTTGCTCTCAATCTATTGCTCCACTTTGCCTGGTGAATCTTTCCACACCCCACTCTGGTCTTTACCAAAATTAGTCTGTGCTTTGGAGGAGGTTGTAAAGCTTCCCAGGCCTGAAATCCCAGACTCTTCGCAACTATTTATATTTTGCCCTGCCAACTCTTCTTTCCTTTCCCTAAACTTGAGCCAAAATAATAGGAACATGGATCGATAGAACAAAAAAGAAAACGCAGAAATGAACCTAAACTTTAACCAAATTATGGCCTTTGTTTCTTACACCTGCTTTTTTTTTTTTTTTTTTTTTTTTTTTTTTTTTTTTTTTATCAAACAGTTCTCTCTGCCTGGATTTCTCCCTGCCCCCTGCCTCTAACTCAGCTCCTTTACATCCTCAGCTCAAATGTCTCTTCTTCCATGAAGACTCCAAGTATTATCCAACCTTACCCCCCAAACACTACCCCCAACTTTTCAGCTGGAAATGTCCTCCAATGTCTTTTTCTTTCTTATACAGTGTTGGATTATTCACTTACTTAAAAAATTCATCTGTGGCAATTTCTTGTTTCTGATTTTGTACTACAATCCCATAGAGGACAGGAGCTACATCTCATTCCTTACATTATCCCCAGTGCCTAGCCAAGTGCCTTGACACACAAGAGCTCAATAACTCTTGTGGGAATGAACTGGTTATTCTGAGTCCTTTCTGTAAATTGCAGTAAAGAGAAGAGAGCTGAAGCTAGTTCTGAAAGATACAAGAATAATCCCCAAATAATGGTAATTCATAACATAATTTAAACAGAGAAACGAGAAACCCAGAGAGGGTTTTCTTCCTTAATGTTTATCTTTGGAGGCCTCGTGTGCATTATGGCTATAAGAGTCTTGGTCTTGCTCAAAACTGTTTTGTTTTTCTTCTTTTTCCTGGCCCTCCCCCACCTCACTTTCTTTTTACAATGTTCTTAAAAAGTTGAGAATGGTTTATCTTAGCATTTGTAAGTTTATTTGTGGATGCAATTGTGAAGCTCATCATGTCAGTTTTATGAGAAGTCTGAGTCCATTGTCCTTAGAAAACGAAAATGATTAACATTGATTTGTTTTGTTACCCAATTGTTTAAATTAGAATAACTCCCCATCAGGGTTTTTTAAGTACAGCTGTGTTTATGGATTAAGATCTACTGACTCAAATATTTACAGTGTTCCAAAAATTATGAGAACATACAGTGTCAGGAATTTTCCATAGGCTGCTCCCTTGAGTTGGAATGGGTTTCTGTTCAACTTGAAGGAAGACTTTAGACAATTGCAAAGGCCATCAACAGGTCTATATAATCGCATCCCCAGACAGGCACCAAATGGAATAGCTCTGGAGAAGGGAAACAGTGGCCAACATGGCCACATTCACAGTCATCCATGGTGGTATTAAAGGAGCAGGCATAGAGTGCTTGAGCCCCTAAGACTATGAAGGACAAACCCTACTAGTCTATACAATCTAGCCTGTTGCTTTCATTTAATTCTATATTGCATCAAGATGCCTCTGCCTTAATATATTGAAGTTCAACTGGCCTAGAGTGGGAACAGAACTCCACCATTTTCTAGTTCTATGACCTGAGTACTTCATCTTTCTGGACTTTCTGTCCTTACCTATGGAATAAGGGTACTTGTGGGAACATGAAGAGATAGCATGATGTACACATAGTCAATGAACACTCATTGGCTTCCTTCTCCTTTAAACCAGATTCCATTCTTGAAAATACTGGCTTAAAAGTGGTATTTTTCTCCCAGAGGAAGCTTTTAAAGGGTATAAAGAATACTGTGTTGGCATGGGAAATTGAGGTTTCCAGCTTGTCTCTGTGGTCACCTTGCCGTGGATCTCAGTGAACCCACTTTTCCTCCCTTGATCCCATCATGTTATCTGCTATCATGTTATCTGTTATCTGTTACCTTGTGCTCAGGGATAGGCTTCTTTATGGCTGGGACTGTGCCTTATTTGGCCGTGTATGCTGTGTCACAGTGCAAAGTCTATGGTAAGACCTAAAAGGGGGTTTGATGAAGAAGCTGAGAGAAGGAAGAAGCGAGAGAAGAAAATGCAAAGGAAGAAAAGGGAGGAAAGAAAGAATGAAGAAAACAATCTACAAATCTGGGATAAGCAAACTTTTCCTAATCCATAGGATAGTTTACAGATGGAGAGAGAAAACTAAACAAACACACACACATACTACATTGAATGATAAAATCACATCAATTACCTACCAAGATTTTTTATTGTACTTAGTTTAAATATCACTTTAACATCTATTATCTAATTTGATGCTGCAAAGTCCCTTGAACTAGTTTGGACAGGGATAATTACCCCCAATCAATGTGGGGTTAAACTCATACTCAGATCATTGAAATTATTCACCCAAGGTTATATGGGTAAATTATGGATTGACGCTATGGCACCTACTTCCCAACCTGAAATGCAGAGCTCTACCTAATACACTATGCAACTCAAATGCACTGTGGAAATTCGGGGAGGGGAGGGTGGCCACAACACATAAATTTAAATGAAAATAATGGGAAAGAAAACAGTGAGGAATTACATCTTAGATGAATCAGTTACCAAAGTTTTGACAGTCTAGAAAGGGAATTAAATTCATATAAAAATTTCCAAAGAAAGCGGCAGAACATAGTACATCTCCTAAAACACTAGACAGAAGCTAACTAGTACTGCTTATAATTTCTGATAGAGGGTAGACAGGATCTGAGGTCAGACATGCCTGCTCTTCAGTACCAGCTCAGCTACTTATCCATTCTGTGACCCTGAATCATGTGAACTTTGAGTCTCATTTTTCAGTGTGTAAGTGGAATTAATAATACCTGCCTCATACAGCAGTTCTGAAACTGAAATAAAATAATCTATGGAAGACATAATACATGTTAATAATATGGCCACCACTACAGAAGGGAGAAACATTATCTCTGAAAACGTCCTTCCATTTCTGGGGTGAAGACAGATTCTGCTCTGCCATACTGTTGTTCTAGTTGAGAACTGCGCCTTGTCCTGACATTCTCTCCGTAGCCTTATAAGGACAAGCATAGTCCCTGACAATCCACCTGACAAGAGATATAGTCCTGAACAATGCTGAAATGTGGGTAACCCCTCATGGGACTATTCTGTGCCTGGCAGCAAGAAAGGCTTACAGAGTGGCAGTAGAGGTTTGTCAAATCCTGCTTGCACCAAGTGCCTCATCTTTCTGGAGACACTCTCACCCAGGAGTTCCAGCCAACATCCTATCCCTATTCTGGCTGCCTTTTGTATCGACCTGTGTCTGCTCCTGACTTCTTTATGAAAGTGAAACCCACCTACAAAATTTAATTCATTCGTCTATCATGTTAATCATTCACTTATCCAAACCATCTTGACTGCTTCCACATGCCTGGTTCCATGCTGATTTTGTAGATCAATGATGAATTTAAGACAAGGGTTACTGAATCCTCATCCTAACAGCTAAGGCCCTAAAGACAACCTGGTTAAAGGAAAGGTTGAGACTGAGTGAAAAAGATCTGAATCTGAATTCTAATAATTATCTCTATGGGCCTCAACTTCCTCATCTGGCAAAAAGAGGTGATCTCTTTAAGAGTCCTGGAAGCACTAGAGAGAAATGTGTTTAATGCACCCAGCAGATAATAAATATTCATCACATGTCTCTTTTTCCTTGACATAACTTTTCTTAGGAAAAGAGAGGTGGTTGTATTAAGGAGGTGATAAAAAGTCTAAAGAGCTGGCTAAGATATTAATCTCTCATTTGGCATGTGCTCAGTTATTTTTGAATGAATGACTGGAAGAGTGAAAATCTCCAAGGCTCTTACTGTGTCTTCACTTCTTCGTCTTCTTCAGCACTTCTACAAAAAACACTGAATAAATGTTGAAGTAGAGAATTCATATATCTTGAGAACCAAGGAATTACAATATTTTAGATAGATATGGCCCAGTACAGAATGGCCCAGTACATCCCCATTTTTTCAGGAAGGATCAACATTACATACTTAGAAAGGATAACTTAAGAGAGGTTAATGAAGAGATGATTTACAATGAAAAGATGATTTACAAAAGCATGATCAGAGTCAGAGGCACTGAAAAGAACCACCACAAGGCTGGCAATAGCACTCTTGGGCCTGAGGAGCCAAGAAGAAGGAACAGCGTTACTAGTCTTGAGAAAGCAGACTACTGTTGTAGGAGACAACCTCTGACAGGGGCTGTGGTCCTCAGGTGAAGGACTAGCAACTGTTCACATGTGTCTGACAGGGAGCATAAGAATGAAAATCCCAATCTCCACCATCTCCCTTTCTTCAGTCTCTTTCATAAAGGGGCAAGGAACCTGACTGATACAGCACACACAAGTCAGTCTGTTAGGTTCAGAGAGCAGAAGGGAAAGGGAAAAATGATGGTGGTACACACAAAGAATGGTCAACAGACACATCATAACTGAGAGAAAATTGAAACTTGAGGAAGAATGGTGACTTGCCCACATGGAGGCTCATTAGCAGAGACAACTATGCTTCTCCAGAGCAGTTACTTTGTGGCAGGCACTATCCACATGTTTTCCCTCGTATTAATTAATTGACTGAATTCTTATATCAGTCTATGAAGTAGCACTCATAGCCCCCAAGTGAAACTGAAATATTCCACATTAAGTTGTTCTTGATCCAGTTACATAAAATGCCAGAAGCATCTAATCAGAGCTCATGAAATGTTGATAGAGGAGGAAAAACTGGAGTAGAGTAGAGAATGAAATCCAAAATTTCAAACCTCTTCATCTGCTAGAGGGCTGGGCATTAGTCACCTAATGGAGCTATAGTAGACAGAACAAGGGTTCCCCAAAGAGGTCTGTGTTCTAATCCCTGGATCACGTGACTGTGTTATATTATGTGGCAAAAGAGACATTGCAGATGTGGCTACAATTATAGGGAGATTATCCTGGTTTATCCAACTGGCTTTTTAATGACATGGGCCCTTAAAAGCTGAGAACATTCTCCAGCTAGAAGCAGAAAACATGTGGCAGAAGGGTAAGTCAAGCAGATTTCAAGCACAAAAACTGCTCAAAAACAGTTGCTCGATCTATGGTCCAGCCATGTGCAAGGGCTAGAAAGAGGCCTCTAGGAACTAAAGGTGGTTGACACCTGAAATTCTTCCTTACAGTCTCCTGATAATGGCCCAAACCTTGACTTCAGCTTCCTGAAACCTGGAACAGAGAAACGGCTGAGTCTACACAGATGTCTGACCTAGAGAACCATGGGATAATAAATGTGTGTTGTTTTAATCCAGTTTCTGGTAGTTCAGGGAAGCAATATAAAAACTAATACAGGGGTACACTGTATAACTTGCAAGTGTGTAAGTTGCACTGGATCCTTAGGAGCTCTGAGTTCTGTAGACCCATTCTTTTTCAAGCTTTTCTTTGTACAGGATTCTATGATACCATATTCCTTTTAAATATTGCTTGGACCCACTAGAGTAGACCAAATTTAAGGAAAAAATTGACAACACTACATGTTGGTGAGCATGTGGAGCAACTGGAACTCTCATATATTGCTCATGGGGAATATAAAATGTACAACTGGGGCACCTGGGTAGGTCAGTCAGTTGAGCATCTGACTCTTGTTTTTGGCTCAGGTCATGATCTCAGGGTGCTGGGACTGAGCCATGAGTCGGGCTCTGCACTCAGTGGGGAGTCTGCTAAAGATTCTCTCTCTCACTCTCCCCAGTCCAAATAAATAAATTAGTCTTTAAAAAAAATTATAAATAGTACAACCACTTTGGAAATATTTGTGATAGTTTCTTATAGAATTAAATGTAAGTGGATATTATGAACCAGTAATTGTACTCTTTAGCATTGACCCAAGAGAAATTAAAACACATGACCACACAACAACTTTTACATGAATATTCACAGAAGTTTTTTTTCAAAATAGCTAAAAACTGGAAACATTCCAGGTTTACATTAACAGAAGAATGGAAGAAAAAACTATGACAGTTCATACTACTTAATACTATATGGAATGTTCAGGAGAGGTAAATCCATAGAAATACAGCAGACTAGAATAATGGTTGCCAGAGGCTAGGGGCAGAAGGGAAAGGAAATGAAGAGTGACTGCTAAAACATACAGGATTTCTCTTGGTAGTGTTAAAATGTTCTGGAACTAGATGGTGGTGATGGGTATATAACCTTGTGAGTATAGTAAAACACACTAATTTATACAATTTAAAGAAGTGAATTTATAGTTTATCAATTATATCTCCATTTAAAAAACAGCAAAAAAGAACAGATTACAGAAACATGCAACATAGGTAAATCTCAAATATTTACACAGCATGAAAGCAGCTATACACAAAAGAATAGACGCTTTATAAATCTGCTAATATGAAAGTCTAGAAAAGACAAACTATGGTGGAAACAATTCAGAAGAGTAGTGGTTTCTAGGATGATAGGATGGAGATTCACTATGGAGTACCATGAGAAAACTTTCTGATGAGATGATAATGTTTTGTATCTTTTTTTTTTTTTAGATTTTAGATTTTATTTATTTGACAGAGATCACAAGGAGGCAGAGGCAGGCAAAGAGAGAGAGAGGAAAGCAGACTCCCCACTGAGCAGAGAGCCAGATGTGGGGCTTGATCTCAGGACCCTGAGATTACAACCTGAGCCGAAGGCATAGGCTTAACCCACTGAGCCACCCAGGCACCCCGGTAATGTCTTATATCTTGATAGGAGTTTGCCTTTGTCAAACCTCATCAAATGGTACATTTAAGATTTATGCATCCATTGCATGTGAGTTTCACCCCATAAACAAACAAACAAATACTGAACTCCAATAAATGGTATATAGACTAATAATTTATAGGAGAACATACTGATTTTTGCAACTTAATTTGAAATGCATAGAAAAAACCCCACTATGTTGTCAATTAAATAGAGGGGTGAGTAGATATGTTATAAAACAAGTGTACTAAAATGCTAATTGTAGAATCTAGAACACAGGCATACAGTATTTCCTATAAAGTTTTTACTACATTTCCTTATGTTTGAAATGTTCGGAGTAAAATGTTAGAAAATACTGCTTGGTCTCTATTTGAATATCTATAATGATGGTGTACTCATTTTATAAGATAGTTTATATTACTGTTTATCAGTTTTTGAGGTCAGAATTGCTTTCCAGATATCCAGATATTGCTCTACTTCCAGCCAGTGGTTTTTGTTTTATCTTCTGGGCCCACAGAGAGAAAGTTTAATCCCTAAACCCTTCAGAGGCTGTCTGAAGTGGAGTAGGAATGTGGGCTGTGGAGTGTGCAGGAGCTGCTTCTGTGCCTTGAATCTTACTATTGTAAGTGTGGTTCTTCTACCAGTAGTGTAGACATCACCTGGGAACTTATGAAAAATGCAGAACCTAGGGGTAGCTGGGTGGCTCAGTCCATTAACCAACTGACTCTTACTTTTGGCTCAGGTCATGATCTCAGGGTCAGAAGACTGAGTCCTCCTGCCCGTACTCCCACCTCTCTCTCTCACAATAAATAAATAAATAAATAAATAAATAAATGCAGACTCTCAGACCTCATCCCAGACCTACCGAATCAGAATTGAGCAAGATCCTCAGGCATATGAATACAAGTCAAAGTTTAAGGACTTAGCCAGGACAATCAGGCAAAAATACAAATGGGGCTTGTACCAGGGTAGTAGCATTAAGGGAAGAGTGAATTCAAGAGAACTGAGACATATTTAGGACAGATAAGTTATAAAACTAAATTAATTGAGTAGGAGTGATGAAGAATAAGGGGAATCAAAGATGGTCCAGAAGTTTATAGTGTGAGTGACTAGGGATATAAAGAGAATCTGGACCTGAAGTATACAAACCTTCTGCTTTTGCAGATATGAATACAATGTCAGACTCACAGAAATATGGCAGTCCTTAGCTGCTATGCCCTTTGCGCTTTACTTTGATATCTCCTCCAAGTATAAAACATGTTTCTCCCAGTCTGGTGCTTTTATGAGCAAAACTCTTGGGACCCTCTCTGCCATGGATTTGGCCTTGTTTTCCTCATCCAAACAGTGCTTTCTGAATGAATAATATGGCTTCCTTTCAATTTCCTGCCTCCTCCTTCCAATTACATAAGCACAACCACCAGTGTTTTAAGCATTTTTTTTAAAGGTATAGATCGATTCATCAATATTTCTAAATGAGACTTTTACACAACAGAATGTCTGCCCAGGGACGACGGTTCTGCTTTCTTATTACTGATGATCTTGGTTACTAGGACTTCCTGGAGGGTCTTTTGTTTTGATGCTGTTCTAATGAACACATAACACTATTTTCCAACTCAGAGCAAATGTCCAGTAACATGTCCCATCCTTACTCTTCATAAGCCCTTCACCAATTCTGCAACTTCTATTAACTCTAATGGTTCTTACGGGTGGTGAATGTTCCCTCTGAGCATGCTGGGAGCTCAACTAATTGGGTCTACTTTATTGTGACCTGAAATAGCACTGGGGAGAGCAGAAACCTAGGGCTGACACCTGGTTATCTCATCCTTCAAGAGTCAGCTCAAATAACTCAAATAATACATGCTTAGCAAAACCCTGAGTTCCCTACCTATCTCTAAATGTGACTCAGGCAGTTAGGAACCCCCTGGATTCTGTATACACTTCCATTCTAATTGTAGAGGGAAAAAATATATACATTAATCTAATGGCTGGCACAGTAATTACTCGTGGAAGGGGAAATGTTTTGTCTATCAAAGTACCTGATTAAATCTTGGGGTGGAAAGTGAGACCCCAGGGACATGGTTAGAGAGAGTCAGGAAATACAAGTGATACAAAATTGTTCAGTACTGAAGTCAGTGAAGTTGAAAGACAAAAGAGAGGGGGAGAGAAAATGGGCAATGTGGTAAGAGACTGGAGACTGAATCCTGGGCACGTATGAAGCTTAAACTCAGGTCACCTGAAGACCAGTAACTGATGACACAATTATAGTCGTCTACCTCTCCCTGGGCAAGAAAGGCCATGAGAAGTCTTTATGGAAATGGCACCATGAACCATACACACACATGTATAAGAGCAATAGCTCACTTACCCAAGCATAACTATTTCTAACACAGCCATATGACCTAGGGATAGACAGTGAAAGGCCTCTGAGAAACCGACATAAAAATTATATAGTGGTGCCTGGGTGGCTCAGTCGGAGCATCTGACTCCCAGTTTCAACTTTGGGCATGATCTCATGGGTTGTGAAATAGAGTCTGAAGATTCTCTCCCTTTACCCCTCACCCCATAAACTAATTAACTAATTAACTCTCTTCCCCCCCAAATAAATTATATATATATTATATATATATATAAACCCTTGATAATAATGCATCCGTATTACAGATAGAGCTTGGACAAGGTATCAGGAACTTTGCAAAGAGTTTCTCTGCATACATTATGTCTTATAATATTTACAAAATTTGCACACATTCTTGGAAGGCTAAATGGATACCGAGCTCTCTGGGTAAGAATATGATAGGGCTCGGACTAGAACGCTCATTCTGAAAAGCCTATTCTTCACCAAGTATTCTTAACAGAACACACCTTCCTATGGACAAATAAAAGTGACTACTAAACCAAGTCTTTGTCTTTGACCCATAAAATAGCCCCTTGGGTTCCAGAGTAGAGCTTGTTTACTCTTACATTATATAATAATTTAGTGATGTGTGGCTATCTCGTTGATTTATTAGAACATTCCTAACTAAAAAGTTAATGGGGAATAGTGGTGAGGGAATCGGAAAGGCAGATTCACTGACAACTTCAACTCGTGTTGGGGAACTGGGCACCAAAGTGTGAGGACAAAAAGAACAGAAACAAAACAAACGAACAAAAACCACAACCCAAACAGAAAAACAATTGGTGTAAGAAAACTGAACTCTCAGGCAGGCAGCTGGAGTCCTCACTATACTCTGGTACACCACATTACTGCGAAGAGTGTTAAAAAGAAATTGTGTTACTCTAGTTCCCATTTTGAAGTAACATGAAAGAGTAAAATGTATTTCTGGGGTCAGTAATCCAACACAAATGGCTAAAATAACAGTGTGACAGTGTGTGATGAAAAAGCTCTACAACAGAGAGAGACTGAAGTGTTCACCTTGCTTTGCATGTATTAGTATTCTGACCTGGGACTTCACCATCCCACGTCATTTTGCTCCTCTCTACATATTACACTACTTGTACCTATTTCTGAGGGTCGTTGGCAACAGGAAGCTGATGACACATCTAACATGCTTGGCCCATAGATTATGCTCAACACAACTATACTAAATCACATCGAAAGACCGCTCTTGTGCCCAAATGGAAAAGTTGTGGCATTTGGAAGAGTTTTCCGACGTAGAGTAGGTTTGTCTGAAAATGGTACATGCATAGAGTATTAGGAGGAGAAAACAGGATGGGGCTTTCCCCCTCCTGTGTTATCTATCTCCACTTTGTGGAGGGAGGCATAATGTGTCAGATACACTAGCTCTCATTCTTCATATCCCAGCCAACATTGCCCAGGAGACAGAAATAGCATTCATCGAAAGCCGCAATTACCTCATTTCACTGGCCCGTTTGTGCAATATGTGCCTTGCCTCACAGTCACTGCACAGGGCCAAAAGTCCAGCAAACAGAGCCGCTGCTTGTCCAAGAAATGGCCCTGCAAATATAGGAGAGGACGGCATGTTCCCTGAGCAGATTGGGACCCTTGGCTGTTTCCCGGGTGTTTTTGTTTTTCAGGCCAGAAACAGTGTCTGAAAACTCCTGGGGATTTCCCAAGCCCCATTCGTCAGGCGGCCAGGCTTCCTCTGACATCATCTCTGAGTGATGGGGTGCAGAGAGGGGGTCACACACAAGGCAGTCCCAGGACAGCTTTAGCACGATTGCGGGAAATTAGAAAGCTAGTGCCAGAGTGGTCAGGAAAACAAGGAGAACTTTCTGAAACAGTGCCTGGCAGATAGTGGACATTCAAAAAGTAGTTCTTGAATGAAACACTGAGGGAGTAAAGGACTTGACCTCCAAATCATGCATCCAATATATGGGAGAGTTGAGATTTCAAGGAGGGTGATTAACTGTCCTCGTTTGCCTAAGGCTAAGGGGCTTCTGTGAATATGTGACTTCCGTTACTAAAATCAGGAAAGCCTTAGGCAAACTTGAAGGAGTTTATTACTTTAATTTCAACCCAGGTGTGCCTGACTCCAAAGCTCATGACTTTAAACATAAAACTCTATCCTCACAGAGTCTTGAGTTTAATAGCAGTATTAAGACAATGGAAGAGACAGCTATCATAGAAGTTGAAAGGGCCCACTTGCTTGGGAGAGGGAGTTAACACCTTAGTCAAGCACCATTCACAATCACTATCACTCCTCGTTTCTAAATACGCTCCAATTTTTTTTAGGAAATCCTTCTATTTTACATGCACTTCAGTGAGCCAGCCACAGAAACTGTATTCCCCTTACCAGTCAGTGCTTTAAAAACAAGCATGTGACACAATTTTGACCAATGGAACATAAGAAGTCTGATGGTCAGATTCTTGGCAAGGTTTCCTTGTTCTTCAAAAGAAACCAACATCAACAAAAGCTCTTTTCACCCACTGGGCATAGTTATGTCTGTAAGTGACACTTAGAACCATGGTGGCTGTTTTAGATTCCACCCCGGGAACTGAAGCTAGGCTGGAGGATGGGAAAAGTAAAAAGGACCTGATCTTTCATGGCACTGTTGAGTTATTAAATTGACCCTATAAGCCATCTTACTTCATGATTTCCAAGACAGTAAATTATCTTTATTATTGAAGGTATTTGAGACAGATGTTCTATTATGCAGTCAATAATATCCTAGTGGATTCAATATCCAAAGTGATATGCCATCAGAGGAAGGAGAGATGCTTCCCATACAATGGCGCCAGGGAAGGCTTCATGAAGAATCTAACACTTGCACTGTGCTATGGAGGAAGGATATGCTTTCAATAGGCAAAACCACTAGAAGGAAATAGCACTATTTAAATTACAGAGAACATATAGCTCTGGGTAGAACTGAAGAAAAGCAAGGAGTCTAATTTGGCTAAAGCCTGGGCTTATGGAAATGATTAATGGAACAGGAAGCAGGAAATGTACTCAGGAAGTAAGAGCATGGAAGACTTTAAATTCCAAGCTAAGTAAAATAGATTCCCCCATAGATGATGGAGAGTCACAGAGATAAATGGCTAGAATATCACTATACTTCTTCCCCAAATTACTGCTGGCCACTGTTAATTTCTCCTTCTTTCAGATTCACTTAATATTTAGAGCCACAATTCTCAATGTTAGAATCATATTATAATCACCTGAAAGTGATTATAATCACATCTCTCTCTCCTCTCTCTGTCTCTCTCTGTATGTGTGTGTATATATATATATATATTTGGTATGTGTATAAGGGATGTGAGCATGGTATATTGCTCTGGAGAAAGGTCTGGATGTTTTTTTTACTTTCCATTAAGCTCTTAGGTGATTCTGAGTGCAATCAAGCTTGAGAACCATTAATGGGGCCATCTGTAATTTTGTATATTTACATCTTACTTTAAAAAACTCTACTAGAATTAAAAAAATAATTATCATATTAAAAATAATAATACTGGCTTAAAAAACTCAGTATTATCAGTAAAAACAATGTATACACTGAAAAAAAGTTCTACTAAAATGTCAATTTGGAAGACATATTGGAGATTTTCTAAGTAAACAGCTTTTTAATTTTTGGCTAATCACTGTCCACCTACCTCTAAAATAATGTAAAGGCACTGGAAACTCTAATGAGCCATGAAAATGCATTATTACCTCCACCACCATTATCATTTTAATTGGGATTAAAAGAAAAAGTATAGAAGTTAAATGATTTGTCCAAAATCAACCTGCACATGACTATCAGACTGGAATTAGAAACAAGGATTCAAAATCACTTACCTAGTATTCTTTCCATTAAACAGGGTTGTTGATATTTCAGTTATCCATATTTCCCCAAATGTTCTGCAATTACTCTTTGCATAGAAAACATGTGTTCCATTTTGTTGCATCCTCCCAGCAATATTCTCCCACTGCAGCTTTCCTGGGTAACTTATATGATTAATTAAATCTCACTTATCTAGTGGTTCCAAAACAGTAGCATGCATCAGAATTACCTGGAGGGCTTGTTAAAACACAGATTTCTGGACGTAACCACCAGAATTCCTTATTCAGGAGGTCTGAAGTGATTCATAGTCATAAAATATTCCCAGGTGAGGTCTATGCTAGTAGTCCAAAGACCACACTTTGAGAATCACTACACTTGTGCAATTCCAGAGATGGATTTTTTTTTTCTTTTTGTCTAAGAATAGCCATTTTTCAGTCAAGTAAAACTGGTTTGTAACCCAGCTGTGGCACTTTCTACCTGTGTGACTTGAGCAAATTACCACCTCTATTTAAATCTTAGTTTTCAAATCTACAAAATGGAGTTGCTAACATACTTAGAAAGTTGACTAATGACAACATAACCTCATTCAGTGGTTGTCATAAGAAAGGACTCACTGTTTCATAGCTCCTTTTGTTGACTTTCCATTGACAATCTACTTTTCCCATGAAGAGAGATGTTGCCTGGCTCTCGTTGTAGATTCATGATTCCTCTTGTAGTTGGCTCTCCTTCAATGAGCCTGAGTTTACACTTCTTCCACCAAATTACTAACACACATATGGAGCCTATTTCTAGGAAATGTTATGCAAATCATTTCAAAGGGGGAAAATATGATAGGCAAATTATGTCAATATTATCCTCAAAGCAGTATTTTGGAGATAAAACCTATCCCATATGTTCTGTTTCACTTACTTTGGCATTTTTAACAGTTTAACCATACCAGCTGCTCCCGATCACTAATTGCCTACAACATTAAACAATGGATGCATATCAGTTCCCGGACTTTTCTTCTATGTCAACCTCAGAACTTCCAGATATTTATAAGTTTCTCCAGGTCGCTTCGTTCTTCTCATGCTAAATTCTGTCAGTCTATGACTGAGCAGAAGATGGTGTAAGACAGATGAAAGTGACCTTTGGCATGAGCCTTAGTGAAACCAGAGCAGTAGCAGATGGGGTTCCAGACCCTAAGACAATCTGGCTCCAAATACAATCTTTCCATGATTCAAAAGATCTTGACTAGGTCTCCCTTACCACTCCTGGTTGGTGGGAATTTTCCATATGAGTTGCTGGGACCTTCATTAGAAACTATGTACCTCCATGCCTCTTGTCATCCATGCTAGACACTTGGAATTCATTGTTGTTTCTTTTCTGATCCATCATTTCAAGTCATTGTCCAAGTTCTATCAGTGTTTCCACTTAAACTCTTGACTCTATTCTCTCATTCTCTCAATCTCTACTGCTCCTACACAAGCCACCATCATTTTTTTTTCCTTTTGTTAGTTAGGATTTCTGCACCATCATTTCAACTAATATTTCTTAACTGATATTTCCCGAGTTCTGTTAAATCCCACTTCACTCATGCCTCACCCCAGTTGGAATGATCTTTCTAAGACATCAGTGTATCATGTCATTCTCTTAAATCCCTTTCCAGTGACTCCCCACTGGTCTCAGTAACGAAGTCAAATCTCCTCATCCTGATTCACCCTAAATATTCCCTGTCCAATATGGTACCCATGAACTACATGTGGCTACTTAATTAACATTTAAATTATTTAAATTTACATAGTATAAGATGAAGTTCTTCAATCACACTAGCCACATTTCAAGTGTTCAATAACCATGTGTAGCTAGTAGCTACCATTTTGGAGAATAAAGAGGCAGAATATTGCCTTCATCATAAAAATTTCTATTGGAAAGCCATGCTACAAATATCAAATACTGGTTAACGTTATTTTCCATCGTTGTAATGCTATTCATGGCCATCACATGGGAAAATGGTACCCGCAAGTACTGCTGAACGGGATTTAAGTGATGTGGGCATTCTACAGTGCAATTGTCCTCAATGAAATTAAGAATGTTTATATGCTCCAGAGAATTCTCACACAGCTCTCAGAGGGAATGCAGCCAAAGATGTTTGTCACAGTACTGTTTTTGCTAACAGGCTACAGGAGAAAGTTAAGTGTTCATGACCAGGGGATTGGATGAATAAAATATGGAAGATGCAAATTATAGAATACTGTGAAGCAGTCACAAACAAATGACTAGATGCACACATACCTATCTTAAAACATAGTATTATATTCCTACTGTGGAATGTTATTCAATAGTAATGATTTTTTTAAATATTAATACATGTAAAACTTGGATGAATCTCACAGATATTGAGTAAAAAATTAAAAAAAAAAAAGAAAGAAAAGAAAAGAAAAGCCAGACATAAAAGAGTATGTGCTTTTGGGTAAATTGGAAGGGGAGTTGAACCATGAGAGACTATGGACTCTGAAAAACAATCTGAGGGGTTTGAAGTGGTGGGGGGGTGGGAGGTTGGGGTACCAGGTGGTGGGTATTATAGAGGGCACAGCTTGCATGGAGCACTGGGTGTGGTGAAAAAATAATGAATATTGTTTTTCTGAAAATAAATAAATTGGAAAAAAATTTAAAAAAAAAGAATAATAAATAGAATAATAAATTTTAAAAAAGAGTACATAATGTACAATTCCATGTTTATAAAACTCATTGAACATGCAAACTAACCTATGGTAATAGAAATTAGAACACTGGTTGCATCTAATTGGGGGATTTACTGTAAGAAGAGGAAAACTTTCTAGGGTGATGGAAATGTTCTGTTTTGATTAGGGTGTCCATTACATGGAATATACATTTGTCAAACTCGTTTAACTGTATGCTTCAGATCTGTATATTTTACTGCATGTAAATACACCCCAATAGAATGTTATTTAAACATACACAATTTTAAAGGGAAAAAGATTAGTTTCAGATGAGATATACAGCCCTCTATATATGCACCCAAAAGCACAATATGTATTTTACAAAGATACTAACATATAAAAGGACATAAACAAAAAAATTGAATCAATATTTTTGGTGAAAACCACAGGAAGCAAATGCTAGTAGGGATTAGGGACTAAGAAATAGAAATTAGGATAAAGTCAACTAGAATGGCTCCATAAATGGTTTAATCACTTAAGGTGATTAAACCCTGAGGAGTATGGTCACTTCAATTTACTTTCTGCACCTGAAACTGATAATACTTTCACTGGGAGAAATCTCTTTTTTCCAAGGGTGGCTAAACTGGGATTGTGTCCTATTGGTATTGTCTCTACACCCTTTTCATGAAGTAATCTTGGCTGTAGAAAGGAGAAATGAGATAGGAACAAAGAGGGAGGTGGAGCCTAAAAGAGAGGTAGGGGATGGGTAAAACAGGCAATACAGAGATACAGCAGGAGGGGAAGATGGAGGAAGAGAAAGAGAAAGACATGGCACATGCAGACATTTGAATCCTCGGAGTGTCTGAGCCAGCTCCATCTCTGAAATTTTTAGTAATATAAACAAATACATTTCCCTCCCTTTTTATCCCCCTAAACTAATTTGAATGGGTTTTCTCTGTCATTTGCTCTCCAAAATGTGGTAATACCCTAATGTCATCTAACATTTAAGAAAATCTGACTTCAGTCTGGTTTTAGCGTTTTGAAAACTTTTTGTCATGGAAATATTCAGATAAATACAGAACTAGAAAGATTCATGTTAGAAGTTTTAGCAAGTTTCAGTATATAGTGAATCTAGTTTTCTGCACCTCACCAGCCTTCTCTCTCATTGTACACACACTTTTGGATCAGTTTGAAACCAATGACAGAAATTTTACCATTTAAAATATAAATATTTCAATCTGTATCTCTAAAGAAGTCTTTTTCAGAATAGGACTATAATAGCAAGATCACACCAAAAAGAAAATTCCCCTAAAATTACCAAAATAGGCAATATTAGATTTCACTGATCATTTAATGAATGTAGTTTGACTATATATTTTTTCAAATTAGGCTCCAAATAATATCTAAAACAATTAATCTGGAGAATATGTCTCTTAAATTGATTTTAATTTTCAGGTTCCCTGCTCATGTGCGTGTGCATGTTCATATGAGAGCACATACATGAGCTTGTGTATAATTTGTTTGTTGAAGAAATTAAGCAGTTTGTTCCTGTCGAATTTTCCTTATTCTGGATTTTTACAGCAGTTTAGCTCTCTATTTTACTCTGGTCCTTTATGTACTATGAACTGATTTATTTATCTCAATTCTCTGGTAAGAATACTTTATAGTAGGTATTCTGTAGTTCCTGTTGTATCACATCAGAAGAAAATTAATGTCTTATTAACTCTTAAATAATTTAGAGGTTCCTCAAAAGTTAAAAACAGAAATACTCTATAATCCAGCAACTGTACTACCAGGTATTTACTCAAATGATTAATGAATACTGATTCCAGGGGTGCCTGGATAGCTCAGTGGGTTGAGCCTCTGCCTTTGGATCGGGTCATGATCTCAGGGTCCTGGGATGGAGGCCCTCATCTGGCTTTCTACTCAGCAGGGAGCCTGCTTTCCCCCCTCTCTCTCTCTGCCTGCCTCTGTGTCTACTTGTGATCCCTGTCTGTCAAATAAATAAAATCTTAAAAAAAAAATACTGATTCTAAAGAATAAATGCTCCCAGGTATTTACAGCAGCATTATCAACAATAGCCAAGTTATGGAAAGAGCCCAAATGTCCACTCTCTGATAAGTAGTTAAACAAAATGTGGTAAACACAGACACACACACACACACACACACACACACACACACAGGGGAATATTATTCAGCCATAAAAAAGAATGAAATCTTGCCATTTGCAACAACATAGATGGAGCTAGAGAGTATTATGCTAAGCAATATATATGAGTCAGAGAAAGAGAAATACCAGATTATTTTATTCTTACGTGGAATTTAAGAAACAAAACAAATGAACATAGGGAAAGAAAGAGGCAAACCAAGAGACAGACTCTTAATTATAGAGAACAAATTGATAGTTACTAGAGGGAAGGTGGGGAGGGGGATGGATTAAATAGGTGATGGGGATTAAGGAGGGCACTTGTGATGAGCACTGGGTGTTGTATGACAATGCTAAATCAAAATACTGTACACCTGAAACTAATATTATACTAAATGTTAACTGACCAGAATTAGAATAAAAATTTGGAGAAGAAAAAAAAATAAGTGATCAGTCCATTCCGGTGTTTTCAGTCTGATCTATCTATTTTCAAGTGCCTTACTAGCTTTTTACTTAAGGTTTGAGAATCCATTGATGATCATTCGCTATTTCATTAGAGGTGCCAAAATGTTGTTATCTTTTTATTCCCACCTTTAACAGCTGCAGTTCTCTATAAAGAATGATTTCCCTTCCACATTATTTGGAACCATGAGGTATAGTTCTTACAGAAAAGACAATTTAGTGTTTGAATCCTTCCCCATGTTTAATAGTTTCAGCATAAATTTTAGTGGGAAATGGCATGTTGAGATCATAATTATTTGGAAACTAAGGTGCTCATTGCTAGTAGTCAGTACTGGTCAGACACTGTTTCTCAGACTTTTCAGTAGACAGAGCTAAATATATATATATATATATATATATATATATATAGATATAGATATATAGATATATAGATATATAGATATATAGATATATAGATATCTCCTTAAAAGAAAATATTTTCCTATTTGCCATCAAGTTCAGGCAATTTGCTTAACATCCTGATCTTCCATTTTCATCTCACCTGAAAAAAAAATCTGATTTCTAAGCACGTATTTGCTTTATCCAACTATAATAAATAATAGTGGTAGAATAAGAAAATCGATTTAATACTATCAATATAACTGCTGAAAGCAAATTACAATTTTTTGCAGTTCATTTTGTCCTTTGTATGTATTACCACATTAACATATTTTTTTAAGATTTTTATTTTTAAGTAAACTCCACACCCAATATGGGGCTCAAACCCACAGCCCTGAGATTAAGAGTCGCTCATTCCAGCAACCGCACCAGGCAGGCACCCCCACATTACCGTATTTGACAGTCTACTAAAATAAGTCTTCCATGTATAGCTAAGTCACCAACTTAATAAACAGTTCAATCTATTTGTTACATTTTGCTTTTGATTTTGAATGGTCATTTTTCTTTCTGATATATTTTTTAATTATGTAAAATATTTAAATGGCTCCAACGTGGTATCTACAAAATGAGATCTATTTAGACAAAGCAAGACTCTCTCTCCCTCTCCCTTCCCTCTTCCTTATAGATAACTGCTTTAATATGTTTATTATTTGCTTATTCCTCTATTTTTCTATGTTTGCATATGTGGATCTTAGATAAGAGATAACATACACTATAAATGCTATTCTCCACCTTATCCAGCTTTATTTAAAAAATGAACAATCCTTCCTTTGAAATATTCTACTTTCCTTTACCTGCCTCAATTACTAAATTAAAAGTAGAGGTTTAAGAGAGCAAATTTTCTTAACAAAAGGCACATTTATATTCTATAACCAATAAGAAAAGGGCTTGAAAAGTTAAAGGCTTTGAAGGCTAACATCTATAATTATAGGATTCATAGCAGAGTTTCTTTCCTCTTTGGAGCTGAACAGATTTGAATGAAGAAAGTGTAGGTTTTACAAATGGAAATAGCCTTGTGTGTATACTGACCTGGGTCTGTGGACATTAAAAGCTGTTTGACATGCACCGATCTTTTACTGGTAAGAATTTGGGAATAGCAATTTCTTTCCTGCTGTTTTGATCTCCTCCCAAATCCCGTGGTGGTATATTATGGCTGCAGAGAACTGTAAATGTTAGCAAGCAGCAATTTGAAAGACCTAAAAAAATGTAGTCGCAAAGGCAATTCAAACATCAGGTATCCCTCTCATCATCTGGACTCTGGTTTTAGAGCTATTGAGGGAATTCTGTCAAATCTCAAACTGCATTGGGCTGCTGATCTGGTATGAATACTCAAGTTACTCTGAATAGATGCATTTTCAATGCGTGAAAACAGCTGTTACTTTCTTCTGCCCTTTCCTTAAGAAAAAAACCATACACACACACACACACACACACACGAGTGCACGCACACACACATATACTTATTTCACTGAAAAGGCATTTCTGGCTGAGGGTAAATACTGCTGTCTTGCATAAGGGATTGTAATCTACCCCAGTCTAGATGTATGGTTGATCTCTGATGTTCTCCCCTGAGTCTTTTCATAAGCATTTGCAGTTTGGAAATTGTGTTTATTAAGTGTGTTTTGGGGAGGCTGATGACAGAGAAGAGAGGCATTTTCCACCTCCTGTACAATGACTGTGAAGAAACTGAAGGGTAATAAGAAGGGCAACAATACAAATTGAAAATCCTATGTTCCCTTTCTCTTCCCTATAAACCGTGTATAGAACATAAATGCAGAGTTTATTTTTGGTGGTATAAATGTTATTTTACTAATACTGCTCATACTCAAACACAAACACACTGCATGTTTAGTATCTAAGTCTGTTGATGTGACTTATTGAAGTTCACCTTCTTTCACCATCTTGAATTGTCAAAAAACAGTCTGTTTTTGTAGAAAAATAGAAGCTACTTGCCTCAGGGAGACTGAAAGATGGGAAAGGGGGTGATGCGGAGGATACACTTTTAAGATCTTTGTCACTAACACCTAAGAAACTTTTTGACCTCAAAACATTTTAGTTTCAGTCACCATCCTTGTGAGGTAGAAAAAAATAGGAACTGATGTTAAGCCAAATGACTGTCTCTATATATTCTAACCAAGTCAGTAGTAACTCCAGGAAAAAAAAAAAAGCTACTATTTACTGTGTCCTTTGGAAAAACACCTTTTATAGTCTCATTATCCATACTCTATTCCTACCACATCCCTGTATGCCCTACTCCAAACCCCCTTACTTCTCCAGAATTAACAAAGACATGTTCAGGAAAGACCACTGAACCAGGAGCTTGAGAAGATTCTTGCTCAACTAACAACACGCTGTGTAACCTCAGACCAGCACTTCTCCTCTCTGCATCTCAGTGCCTCTCACCATTAAACAAGAGAGCCTTGGAATAATGATCTCCATGGTTTCTTTCAACTCTGACATTTGGGGATCTACAAAAAATGTTCCAAGATATTAGAAGAGTTCCATTTAAACACCTGGCCACTTTAGAAGGGCTTTGCATATATATTGTATTTCACCTGCTAAATCGCCAAATAAACCTGACACGAATGATCCCCAAGAGGACAGGAGACCAAATTGCAAATGTCTGTTTGTGATGATGGAGGTCTTGTAATCTGAGCATTGATCCTAGAAAGCTGTTGGGTGCTTCTCAGAGTAACATAAGATTATAAAGTGATGTGTTACCCATGAGAAATCCCTTCCCATTTACATTTCATTTTCCTCTGTGGTATTTAACTTATTTTTTATTATGTGCAGCCATCATAAATATTTATATTGCAATGTATTATTGGTCAATAAAGAAAAATCAATACTGGGTTTCTGCTGCCCAGGGAAGAGATTGTGCTTTACCTGATTCCAATAAGGATCAAAAAACAAAACAGAAAACAACAACAACAAACCCAGCACAGGTATGATAAGGACCCAAGTAGAAAAAAGAAACCATGTTATTTATCTTATATTTTTATAGTTTACATTTGTACACACTCATACAGATAAAACAATTTTTAAAGTGCTGCTTTGAGAAGATATGAACAGACATTTCTCCAAAGAAGACATCCAAATGGTCAACAGACACATGAAAAAGTGCTCAACATTCCTTGACGTCAGGGAAATACAAATCAAAACCACAGTGAGAGACCACCTCACACCAGTCAGAATGACAAAAATTAACCAGTCAGGAAACAACAGGTGTTGTTGAGGATGCGGAGAAAGGGGAACCCTCTGCGGAGAAAGGGAACCTCACTGTTGGGGTGAATGCAGGCTAGTACAGCCACTTTGGAAAACAGTATGGAGGTTCCTCAAAAAGTTGAAAATAGAGCTACCCTATGACCCAGCAATTGTACTACTGGTTATTTACCCTAAAGATACAAATGTAGTGATCCAAAGGGGCACCCACACCCCATGTTTATAGCAGCAATGTCCACAATAGCCAAATGATGGAAAGAGCCCAGACATCCATCCATCCTCAACAGAGGAATGAATAAAGAAGATGTGGTGTGTATATATATAATGGGATATTATACGGCCATCCAAAAAGTGACATCTTGCCATTTGCAATGACACGGATGCAACTAGAGGGTATTATGCTAAGCAAAATAAGTCAATCAGAGAAAGACAATTATCATACCATCTCCCTGATATCTGGAATTTAAGAAACAAGGCAGAGGATCATAGGGGAGGAGAGAGGGGAAAAATGAAATATGATGAAACCAGAAAGGGAGACAAACCATAAAAGACTCTGTATATGTGCTGCCGAAGCGAGCACAACAAACCATAAAAGACTCTGAATCTCAGGAAACAAACTGAGGGTTGCTGGGGTGGATGGGGGTAGGAAGGATGGGATGGCTGTTTGATGGACATTGGGGAGGGTATGTGCTATGGTGAGTGCTATGAATTGTGTAAGACTGATGAATCACAGACCAATACTCCTGAAATAAATAATACATTATGTGTAATTTTAAAAATATTTTAAAATATAGTTCTGCTTTGTTAGTAAGCCCTAATTCCATCTAACTGTCTTCCTACAGTACCTATGAACTACAGAAAATCATGAACTTTAAAGATTTTATTTATTTATTTGACACAGAGAGAGAGACTACAAGAAGGCAGAAAGAGAGAGAGAAGGAAACAGGCTCGCTCCGTGCAGGGGCTCAGCAGGGACTTGATCCAGGGACCCTGGGATCATGACCTGAGCCGAAGGCAGAGATTTTAACTCACTGAGCCACCCAGGCACCCCAGAAAATTATGAACTTTAAACAACACAGAACACTCACCGTCATAATTACATCATCATGATTATGGTTATATCTGCCATTAACTGTAAAGACAATAAACTTGGAAATAAGGGGGAAAAACTATTTGTTTGTTGCTTCCATAAACATTTTCAAGTACCTACCTAACACCAGGTAATATTTTGATGCTTGTTCCCCAGCTGAAAGGTTTATAGTCTTACCTTAAATAGAGGGGATATGTAAACTAAGAAGATAAATCCTGCATAGACAATTAAAACAAGTTTATGTTATGGAGAATCACTGTTCAGATTGATCAGAGAAGTTTTTGAGAAAGAATTTTATAAGCTACAATCAGATTATCAAGAAAATTACTATAATCCAACTGAGGAAGTCAACCACACAAACAGGTAATTTTTTTAAAAAAAGATTTTATTTATTAATTTACAAGAGAGAGCAAACACAGGTGAGAGAGCATGAGCAGGGGGAGCAACAGAGGGAAAAGGAGAAGCAGACTCCCCACTGAGCAAGGAGCAGAACTCGATGTGGGGCTTAATCTCAGGACCCTGAAATCATGACCTGAACAAAAGGCAGCCACTTAACCAACTGAGAGATCCAGGAGCCCTCAGAAAAGTAATTTTAATACAAGGCAAGAAATGTTCAGTGCTCTAAAAATCATAGCTATAACTCAATGGGTGGTCTGTAGACTGGCAGCCTCTGGATCACCTGGGAGCTTGAACAACACAGGAACACAGGTTCTACTCCAGACCTACTGCATTCTAACACACTTCCCCAGATTCATATGCACCTGGACATTGGAACAACACTGTTCTAAAAAAGGGAAATTTAAAGGAAGAGAAATCACATCCAGCTGCACGTAGAAGGATTCTTGGAAGAATCATGAAAACAACCTAAAAAGATGGATAGAATGAAGGTCAAGCAAGCTTTGTTTACCGTTTTTGTTTTTGTCTTTTTTTTTTTTCCTTAACATTGTTCAGAGGGGTTCCCAGCTACCCCATATAATAAAGGCCACCAGGCTAGAAGTTAAAATGACAAATGAAAAGAGGAACCATTACAATGGATGCCTCAGGAATAAAAAAGGATTGTAAGGGACCATTATGGAAAATTATACAAGAACAAATGGGATAACCTAGAACAAATGGATGACTTCCTAGAAATGCATAACCTACTAAGACTGAATCAAGAAGAAACAGAAGGCCTGAATAGACCAATAACAAATATGAAAATGGAAGTAGTAATCAAAAACATCTCAAGAAAAGCCCAGGAGCAGATGGCTTCACAGCTGAATTATACCAAACATTCAAAGAAAAAATAATACAAATTCTTCTTTTTTTTTTTTTAAAGATTTTATTTATTTATTTGACAGAGAGAGATCACAAGTAGGCAGAGAGGCAGGCAATGAGAGAGAGAGAGAGAGAGGAAAGCAGGCTCTCCGCTCCGCAGAGAGCCCGATGCGGGGCTCGATCCCAAGACCCTGGGATCATGACCTGAGCCGAAGGCAGCGGCTTAACCCACTGAGCCACCCAGGCACCCCTCTTCTGAAATTCTTCTGAAAAATAGAAGGAAAGGAAATACTTGCAAAATTATTTTATTGCCCTGACATCAAACCAGACAAAGACACCACAAGAAAAGAAAACTGCAAGACAATATTATCTCTGACAAACATAGATACAAAAATCCTCAATAAAATATCAGAAAATCATATTTAACAATACATCAAAAAGATTATTTGCCATGGCATTGTGGTATTTACCCTGAGATGCAAGTTTGATGTAACATACTCAAATCAATTAATATGATGAATAACATTAACAGAAGGAAAGACAAAAACTGCATGATAATCTTAATAGATGCAGGAAAAGCATTTGATAAAGTTCAATATCCATTCATGATAAAAACTCTCAATAAAATAGACACAAAAGAAAGTTTCCTCAACACAATAAATGCCATTTATACAAAGCCTGAAATGAATGTCATAATCGATGAAGAAAAACTGAAACTTTTTTCTCTAAGATCCAATACAAGGCAAGAATGCCAACACTCACCGCTTCTATTCAACATAGTATAGAAAGTACTAGCTATGCAAGTTGGTGCAGCCTCTTGGGAGAACAGTGTGGAGATTCCTCAAGAAATTAAATATAGAGCTTCCCTATGACCCTGCAATTGCACTCCTGGGTATTTACCCCAAGGATACAGATGTCGTGAAAAGAAGGGCCATCTGCACCCCAATGTTTATAGCAGCAATGGCCATGGTCGCCAAACTGTGGAAAGAACCAAGAGGCCCTTCAATGGACGAATGGATAAGGAAGATGTGGTCCATATACACTATGGAGTATTATGCCTCCATCAGAAAGGATGAATACCCAACTTTTGTAGCAACATGGACGGGACGGGAAGAGATTATGCTGAGTGAAATAAGTCAAGCAGAGAGAGTCAATTATCATATGGTTTCACTTATTTGTGGAGCATAACAAATATCATGGAGGACAAGGGGTGTTAGAGAGGAGAAGGGAGTTGGGGTAAATTGGAAGGGGAGGTGAACCATGAGAGACTATGGACTCTGAAAAACAATCTGAGGGGTTTGAAGTGGCTGGGGGAGGTTGGAGTGGGAGGTTGGGGTACCAGGTGGTGGGCATTATAGAGGGCACGGATTGCATGGAGCACTGGGTGTGGTGAAAAAATAATGAATACTGTTTTTCTGAAAATAAATAAATTGAAAAAATTTAAAAAAAAGAAAGAAAGTACTAGCTAGAGCAATCAGACAAGAAAAAGAAATAAAAGTCCTCCAAATCAGAAAGGAATAAGTAAAACTGTTTTCAGATGACATAATCCTATTTCTCGAAATCCTTAAATACTCCATGCACAGACACAAAAAAACCTTTAAAAACTAATAAATGAATATAGTAAAGTTTCTGACTATAAAATCAACAAAGCTTCAGTTGTGTTTCTTTCCACCAACAATAATCTATCAAAAAAAAAATCCATTAACAATAGCATCAAAATTAACAATATACTTTGGAATAAATTTAGCAAAGGGGGTAAAAGATGTATATACTGAAAACTATAAGTACTGAAGAAAGAAATTAAAGAGGACACTAATAAATGGAAAGACATCCCATGTTCATGGACTGAAATAATCAATATTGTTAAAATGTCCATACCACTCAAAGATATATACAGATTCAATGCAATCTCTACCAAAATTTCAATGACTTTTTTCAAAGAAATAGATAAAAACAATTCTAAAATTCACAAGGAACCACAAAAGATACCAAATAGCCAAATTAATCTTGATGAAGCAGAACAGAGTTGGAGACATCGCATTTCCTGATTTGAAATTATATTACAAAGCTATAATAATCAAAACAGTACGGTAGGGGCATAGAAATAGAAACATAGACCAATGGAACAGAGTTCCATTGGAGTTCAGAATTCAGAAATAATCCTATTCCTACACAGGTTACTAATTTTCAACAAGGATGCCAAGAATATACAATGAGAAAAGGACAATCTTTTCAATAAAGAGTATTTGGAGAAGTGAATGTCCATATGTGTAAAAGAATGAAAGTGGACCATTATCTTACATCGTACCACCAAAAAATTAACTCAAAATGTATAAAGACTTAAAGGTAAGACCTGACACCAGAAAATTCTTAGAAGAAAACATGGGGTAACAGTTTCTTGATATTGGCCATGGCAATATGGTTTTGGATATGCACCAAAACCTAAGGAAATAAAAGCAAAAATAAGTAAGTGGAACTATATCAAACTGAAAAGCTTCTTCACAGAAAAGAAAGCAATCAATAAAATGAAAAAGCAGCTATGACTTGAAGGAAATATTTTCAAATCATGTATCTGATAAAGGGTTAATATCTAACATAGGTAAGGAACACACAGAACTTAATAACAAAAACAAAAACAAAATTACAAAATAAAAACCCAATATTAAAAAAAATGGGCAAAGGATCTGAATGGGCATTTTCCCAAAGAATACATACAAATGGCCAACAGGTATATGAGAAGATGCTCACATCAGTAATCACCTGGGAAATACAAATCAAAACCATAGTGAGATACCACTGCACACTAATTATGGCATTGTCAAAAAGACAAAGAATAACAAGTGTTGGTAATGATGTCAAGAAAAGGGAGTCCTTGAACACTGCTGGTGGAAATGTAAATTGGTAAAACCATAATAGAAAAAAAGTATGTAACTTCCCCAAAAAATTAAAATTAGAGCTATCATATGATCTAGCAATTCCACTTCTGGGTATATAGCCAAAGCAAATAAATCACTATAGGCACTGTATCAAAGAGACATTTGCACTCCCATGTTCATTACAGCATTATACACAACAGCTAAGATCAAGAAACAACCTACATGTTCCCTGATAGATAAATGGATACAGAAAATTTAAGGTTAGCTAGCTAGCAAGAATAGAATATTATGCAGTCTTTAAAACGAAGGAAATCTTGGGGCATCTGGGTGGCTCTGTGGGTTAAAGCCTCTGCCTTCAGCTCAGGTGATGATCTCAGGGTCCTGGGATCGAGCCCCACATCAGGCTCTCTGCTCAGCGGGGAGCCTGCTTCCCCCTCTCTCTCTGCCTGCCTCTCTGCCTACTTGTGATCTCTGTCTGTTAAATAAATAAAATCTTTAAAAAAAAAAAAAGAAGGTAATCTTGCATTTGTGACAATATGGATGAAGGTGGAGGGTATTGTGCTAATTGAAATAAGCCAGACAAAGAAAAAGTTGCACAATCTCATTTACACATAGGATCTTAAGAAGCTGAATATATAGAAGCAGAGAATAGAAGAGTGATCACTGGGGACAGAGAGGTTGGGAAAATAGGGAGATGTTGGTCAAAGAATACAAAGTTGTGGTTATGTAAGATGAATAAGTCAAAAGATTTGATATACTGCATGATGACAATAGTTAACACTGTACTGAATACTAGAGATTTGCTATGAGAGTCTATTTTAGGCATTCTATCCATGGCAGTGGAGGGAGGAGGTAATACTTATGCGAGGAGATGATCCGTTAATTAGTCTGGCTGTAGTAATCATTTCACTATGTATATTAAGTCATAATATTGTACAGCTTAAATATATATACATTTTACTTGTTAATTTCCTCAAAAGGAAAGTGTGTATTGGCAGTGTTTGGTATTTCAAGATGAAAATAAAAGCCTCAAATATAAAAGTTTTGTTGTGTAACAATAGTTTGGTGATTTCCTCAACTCTGATGGGCCCTTATCTGTACTGGAAAATGTTCCATGAACTTTGTTTCATTAGGCCAAAGCCCTACGGAGACACGCTTCATTAGATCCTATACTATGTGTCTTCCTCTGTGCAAAGCTCTATACAGTTGGGTAAGTAAAACTGACATTTTTTTTTTGCTTTTTTTTTTAATGTCTTTTAAATCTTAAAAACCTATTTTGCAACTTTCCAGTTCCAACTTTTTTTTCTCTTTTTTAAAATTTATTTTCAGCCTAACTGTATTCATTATTTTTGCACCACACACAGTGCTCCATGCAATCCGTGCCCTCTCTAAGACCCACCACCTGGTTCCCCCAACCTCCCACCCCCCCGCCACTTCAAATTCCTCAGATTATTTTTCAGAGTCCATAGTCTCTCATGGTTCACCTCCCCTTCCAATTTCCCTCAACTCCCTTCTCCTCTCTAACTCCCCTTGTCCTCCATGATATTTGTTATGCTCCACAAATAAGTGAAACCATATGATAATTGACTCTCTCTGCTTGACTTATTTCACTCAGCATAATCTCTTCCAGTCCCGTCCATGTTGCTACAAAAGTTGGTATTCATCCTTTCTGATGGAGGCATAATACTCCATAGTGTATATGGACCATATCTTCCTTATCCATTCGTCCATTGAAGGGCATCTTGGTTCTTTCCACAGTTTGGCGACTGTGGCCATTGCTGCTATAAATGCTGGGGTACAGATGGCTCTTCTTTTCACTACATCTGTATCTTTGGGGTAAATACCCAGTAGTGCAATTGCAAGGTCATAGGGAAGCTCTATATTTAATTTCTTGAGGAATCTTTACACTGTTCTCCAAAGAAGCTGCACCAACTTGCATTCCCACCAACAGTTAAAACTGACATTTTATTGAGAACAAAAAGAGGACTTATGTGTCTCACAAATGCATTTAGATATTTTGAAAATATCACAAATTAAAATGTGTGGTTTATGGGAGATAACATCTGGATGTTTGACCCTGGAAGGATTCAGTCTAAATGGAACATTTTTCATGTTCCACCTATGCCAAATCAGAATTTCAATGGATACATTTGTGTCCACACATGTGCATGCACATACACACCATGGTATAAAAGAAAGAGCATAGGATTGAAAATCAGATGGATCTTATTCAAACCACTTTACTTCTATAAGCCTTGGAATTCTGGTCCATAAAACTGGCTTAATAAAAACTACCTAATAAGGTTGTTGGAATAATTAAATGAGGTAAATAAAAGTCACCTAGTCCAATGCCTGGCACAGTGCATGTGCTCAACAACACTAATAACCTTCTGCTCAACAGAAACAATGCATTAGCTATTCTTCCTGCTCTGTGAAGAAAAAATCAAGTATATTAATTCTATAAACTAGCATACATTTCTTAGAATCATCTCATCACAGACCTAAGAGAAATAAGAGTTCCTGATACTCACAGTATTACCACTGAAGTATCAGATAGATTTTGTTTGGGCAAATGTATGCTTTAAATAATAAATACATGAAATTAATATATACTGAAAAAATAAAAAATCCCTTGGGCCTTCCTTGTCATTGCGGCACAATTCTGCTTGGAAAAGGAACAGAAGGAATAATGCTCTGCCAGTTCCTAGGTTAATTACTAGTCATCATGTTGGCTGTTTTATGAGAAAAACATGTATTGTAATTGTCACATACACAGATCTAAGTTTGCTAATGATCCTTTAAGAAGATCTTTGTTAATTATCTAATTTGTCTGGTAAATTAGGTTGATTTAAGACCCCAATATGCCTGCTGCATTCTCCCTATAGTTTAAAATTTTCAGAACTTACTTGAAAATATTTGGGGCTTAAGTTTTCCATTATGGTGGTTATAATTCTTTATTATATTCTACCCCATCTCCACCCCCATTTCTAAATTACATTTGATGAAGCACGAAGGAAGATAGGACTTTGGAGAGGGAACTTGGGGCTATGCTAATTGAATATTGCTATCAAAACAAAAGAATCCTGAATCTAGAACATATTAAAATCTGGTACAGAGATAGTGACAACAGCATTGCTAAGAATGAGGAAAAATGAAAAGGAATGGAAGGCATTAGAGAAGGACAAACTTAAACATACTCCTCCAGCTCATTTGCCCTTGACCAGCCAGCACTGTCTTACACCTCAAGGGGTGAAGGTCTTTCTGAAAGGAGATAAAGATGAATGATAAACAGGCTCTCATCTGATAGAAGTACTGGTTAAAAGGGAGAGAATAGTTGAGTTTCATTCTTCTATACATAGCCATCCAGCTCTCCCAGCACCATTTATTGAAGAGACTGTCTTTTTTCCACTGGGTATTTTGTCCTGCTTTGGTGAAGATTATTTGACCATAGAGTTGCGAGTCTGAGTCTGGACTCTCTACTCTGTTCCACTGGTTTATGTGTCTGTTTTTGTGCCAATACCATGCTATCCTGGTGATCACAGCTTTGCAGTAAAGCTTGAAATCAGGCAATGTGGTGCCCCCAGCTTTGTTTTTCTTTTTTCAACATTCCTTAGCAATTTGGGGTCTTTTCTGGTTCCATACAAATTTTAGGATAGCTTGTTCCAGCACTTTGAAAAATGCCCATGGAATTTTGATAGGGATAGCATTGAAATTGTAGATTTCTCTGGGTGGATACTCTTTTTAATGTACTGCTGGTTCCTATTAGCTAGGATCTTGTTGAGAAGCTTGGCATCCTTATTAATCAGGGATATTTGTCTGAAATTCTACTTTTTGCCCGGTTTGGGGATCAGGGTAATGTAGGAGAGGATGTGGAGAAAGGGGAAAGGGGAACCCTCTTACACTGTTGGTGGGAATGCAAGTTGGTGCAGACACTTTGGAAAACAGTGTGGAGATTCATTAAGAAATTAAAAATAGAGCTACCCTATGACCTTGTAATTGCATTACTGGGTATTGACCCCAAAGATACAGATGTAGTGAAAAGAAGGGCCATCTGTACCCCAATTTTCATAGCAGCAATGGTCACAATCACAAAACTGTAGAAAGAGCCAAGATACCCTTCAACAGATGAATGGATAAAGAGGATATGGCTCATATATACAATGGAATATTACACCTCCATCAGAAAAGATGAATAACCAACTTTTGTATCAATAAGGATGGGACTGGAGGACATTATGGTAAGTGAAATAAGTCAAGCAGAGAAAGTCAATTATCATATGGTTTCACTTACTTGTGGAGCATAAGGAATAACATGGAGGTCATGGAGAAGGAAAGAAAAACTGAATTGGGAGAAATCAGAGGGGGAGATGAACCATGAGAAACTGTGGACTCTGAGAAACAAACTGAGGGTTTTGGAAGGGGGGGGTGGCGGGGATGGGTGAGCCTGATGGTGAGTATTATGGAGAGCAGGTATTGCATGGAGCACTGGGTGTGTTGCATAAACATAACTCTTGGAATACTAAGAAAGATAAAATGAAACGAAAAAAAAAGAAAATAGCATAACTACAAATTTTAATTTAAAAAAAGGGAGAGAATGGTGGAGTTTTCTTGCTAATGCAGATTAAAAGACCTTCTAGGCTTTTCTTTTCTTTTTCTTTTTTTTTTTTTTAACCTCCCTGCCCTCACCCCATCCTACCCCCAATCCCGCATAGCAAGACAATAGCATCTTGAAGTGGTTTTTTTTCTTGGCATTTTCTTAGGGGAAAGGGAGAAAAATTCTTGGTATTTTAGCCTTCCCTGAGATATGACAGCAATGTATAACCCAATCCACCCCCATCGCCCCACCTGCTCATTGAAATATTTAAAGCGTATGCTCATCTTAAACCTATGCTCTTCTAAACTGAAATAGAATAAAGTTGCAGGGAGAAAAGCAGAAAGATTTCTATAGAGCAGAGCAGAAGCCCTGAGTTGGAGTCTGGGGTCTGCTCACCACCAAACAGTGGTATGGACTGTTTAGTGCTTCTGTGCTGCAGGATCCTTATCTGCTACATAAAAAACAAAAGGGGGGGGGGGTAAAAGTTTGAACTGCCTTGTAATAGCACTATGTTAAAAATAGCTGACTACTGTCTGAATTTCACTGGGGGGAGGACCCCAGCTTCAGAAAAGCAGGTTTTATACCACTCTCATAGTTAAAAGCCTATCCTTTGGAGTATTTTAAGACCCAAGATTTTTTTGTTTGTTTGTTTGTTTTGTTTTGTTTTTAAATTCAATTAATTAACATATAGTGTATCATTAGTTTCAGAGATAGAGTACAGTGGTTCATCAGTTGCATATAACACCCAGTGCTCATTACATCATGTGCCCTCCTAATGTCCATCACCTGGTGACCCCAATCCTGCACCCACCTCTCCTCTGGCAACCCTCAATTTGTTTCCTATAATTAAGAGACTCAAGGTTTGTCTCTCTCTCTCTGATTTTATCTTGTTTTATTTATCCCTTCCTTCCCCCATGCTCCTCTGTTTTGTTTCTTAAGTTCCACATACAAATAAAGTCATATGACAATTGTCTTTCTCTGACTGACTTATTTCATTTAGCATAATACCTTCTAGTTCCATCCATGTCATTGCAAAAGGCAAGTTTTCTTTTTTTGATGGCTGAATACTATTCCGCTGTGTATATATACCACATCTTCTTTACCTATTTATCTGTAGATGGATATCTGGGCCCTTACCATAGTTTGGCTATCATGGACATTATAGCTATGAACACTGGGGTGCAAGTTTCCCTTTGGATGACTACATTTTTATCGCTGGGGTGAATACCCAGTAGTGCAATTGCTAGGTTGTAGGGTCGCTTTATTTTTAACTTCTTGAGGAATCTCCATACTGTTTTCCAGAGTGGCCATACCAGCTTGCATTCCCACCAGCAGTATAAGAGGGTTCCCCTTTCTCCACATCCTCACCAACACTTGTTTCCTCTCCTGTTAATTTTAGCAATTCTGACTGGTGTGAGGTGGTTTCTCATTGTGGTTTTGATTTGCATTTCCCTGATGCCGAGAGATGCTGAGCATTTTTTCATGTGTCTATTGACCATTTGTATATCTTCTTTGGAGAAATGTCTGTTTATGTCTTCTACCCATTTCTTGACCTGAATTTTAATTCTGAACCAATATAAATAAACCTTCAATTGCCTTACCTGTGAAGGGTGGACATAATTTTCCCAATGTTATTTGTGTGTGTAAAAATTAAATGAGATAAACACAATGCCCAACACAGAGTAAGCGTGAGAGAAAGACAGAGTCTTTTACAGACACTTTGCCCCTGCCTTAGAACACTAGTTTGAGCATGTGGGATCCAGTATACAGAATCCATTTTAAAACCATGAGAAAACAATCACATGGATGAAATCCTTGATGATATCACTGAGCCACAGAATCAGACCTGGAATTGTCAATTACTGGCCTTCTTGGTAAATCAGTTGATAAATACCTGAATGGTTCTAACTACTATTAGTCAGGATTTGCTTATTTCTGCTTGGCATCCTTGATGGTACAGACTAGTGCCTAATTGTGAAGAGCTCATGGGACAGACTCAAGTATGGGCTTTTGAAATTATGGGTTCAGAATGGTAGTTGTAACTTAGGTGCTGTGTTAAGACTTTTTTCCTGCCTTTCTCCAACTCCTTGAGGACATTAATAATTTCTGTCACCCAGTGTTCAACACTGTATATGACACTTTGTAAAACTTCTGGTCCTAGAAAGTGTATATGACAAAGTGTATATTACAAAGTGTATATGACACTTTGTAAAACTTCACCTCCATTGTATGATGTTGGGAGGGGTATGTAAGTTTGAGTTTGAATCCCAGTCTCACTGAGGTGTTCTTGCTGTGTCACCTTAGGTAAGTTTCTGGGTCCCTCTATGCCTTGCTTTTGTCATCTGTAAAAGGGAAACAATACCTTCTATGTTTCAGAGTTACAGTGATTCAAATATATAAAGGAAGAAAAAGACCTTACAAAGGTGATAAACTTTTAAAGTATACCCCCTACTCCTATTTTAGTTGTTATCTGGAATTTGGCCATCAGAACAAACTAGAAATGTGAGGGTCCTCTTCCAAATCTGTCTTAAATTGGCTGAGCTGTGGTCATCACTATACATTCTCTAGCTTGTTTGGAGGATTTGCTCCAAAACATCTGGCTGTTTTATGACTTTGACCTCAAAGTAAAATTCCACAATACCTCAAACAATAATTTTACTTTATTCAGAAAATGCTTTGAATCAGACCAGATAAGAAAAGCAAGAGCCTGGACTGTAATCCTTTCAACTGTCTTTTGATCTCTCTTTGTTTCTACTAAGAGTTCAATGCACAAGTCACTTCTTCACCACTAAAACAAGGGGTTTGTATGAAAAAAGCTGGTGATTCCTTTATTTCATAGCAGCAAAAGCATTTTAGCAAGTAAGCTACGCTTAGTTCCCCATTATGACACATATAAGTTATGGTACCCTGGGCAGATAACTGGATGAACTACTGTCTTCTCATGAATAAAATAACACAAAAAATATAGGTTTGCCATGGGAACAAAATGAGATCACGCATGTGAAAGAAAGGTCCTAGCAAACAATGAAGTTCTGCATGGTATCATCCATATTAAAGTCACATGACTTGTGAATCATTTCAGTGGCCTGTGTCTTTTTTTGTTGTTGTTATTACAAAAAGCAACTGGAACAAGCATTTGCAATTCACTGTGGGTGCTTCCCCTTATTTTTCCGAGGAAATTTATTTTAAGAACTCTTGCTTGTGTAATGGAACCAACTGATCCAGAAATGGCCTGCAAGACAGCAGTCGGATATGAGCCACTTTCTTTTCATTCCTTTTCTTTCCAGTATCTATCAATTTCCTTGCTGAGGCATACCTTGAGACTAGCAGGTAAACTAAAGGTAGAAAAATATATAGAAAAGCTATGACATATGACAAAAAACACCATGTATTTATTTCCTAGAGGTGCTGAAAGAAATTATCACAAACATACTGGCTTAAACCAGCAGAAATTAATTTCTACAGATCTGGAGGCCAGAAGTCTAAAATCAACATGTTGGCAGTATTGGATCCTTCTGAAGGTTCTGAAGAGGAATCTATTCCACACTTTTCTCCTAGCTTCTAGTGGCTGCCAGCAATCCTTGGCATTCCTTGGCTTATAGATATCACTCCAATGTCTATCTTCATCTTCACATAACCTTCTCTTCTGTGTGTCTGTGTTTTCTTTCTGTGTCTCACAAGAATATCTGTCATTGAATTTAGGACCTACTAGTAATTCAGGATGATCTCATCTCAAGATCTCACTCTTCGTTAATTATAACTGCAAAAACTCTTTCCAAATAAGGCCACATTCATAGGTTCCACACAGACTTATCTTTTGGGTCCCATTCAACCCACTACAATAGGCTAAGAGTTACACTAATGTAGAATGGAATCCCAATTCATATCCTAACAACTCAATTTGTACTCTTTGTGCCTTCATAACCTCACTTGTAAAATGGGGCCATGATAATATCTTTAAAAGACTGCTAGACCTTAAACAGATCACGAACACTGAGTGCCTATCATGTAGTAGGCACTCAATATATTTACTTTTTTAAAGTAAATTATGGCTTTGGCATATTTAATATTCATGAAAATGAAGGCCAATCCAAAGGAAGAAATACTCAGATGTCGTGGAAACAACTCTGGATTGGGTCTCAAAAGTTCTTTTCCAAATTTTGCTACTAACTAATTTATTCTAATACCTTTGAACAGTTCTCCTAACCCACTCAGTGGTACAGATCTTACCCTCCCCATGTGTAAATTGCATGGGTTGAACTAGATAACCTTTGACTAGACCCCTTTCTGAAGTTCTGGATTTTTTTTATTATGTTATGTCACCATACAGTACATCATTAGTTTTTTTTTCAATTTATTTATTTTCAGAAAAACATTATTCATTATTTTTTCACCACACCCAGTGCTCCATGCAAGCCGTACCCTCTATAATACCCACCACCTGGTACCCCAACCTCAATTGGAAGGGGAGGTGAACCATGAGAGACTATGGACTCTGAAAAACATCATTAGTTTTTGATATAGTGTTCCATGACTCATTATTTCATGTAACACCCAGTGCTCATTATAACACATGCCCTCTTTAATACCAATCACCAGGCAAACCCATACCCTCACTCCCTCCCCTCATATTGTTTCCCATAGTCCAGAGTCTCTCATGGTTCATCTCCCTCTCTCATTTCACCCCCTTCAGTTTTCCCTTCCTTCCCCTAATGTTCTATGTGCTATTTCTTGTGTTCCCATTTAGAGTGAAACCATATGATAAATGTCATTCTCTCATTGACTTATTTCACTTAGCATAATCTCCTCCAGTCCCATCCATGTTGATACAAAGGTTGGGTATTCACCCTTTCTGATGGAGGCATAATACTCCATAGTGTATATGGACCACATCTTCCTTATCCATTCGTTTGTTGAAGGGCATCTTAGTTCTTTCCAGAGTTTGGTGACCGTGGCCATTGCTGCTATAAACACTGGGGTACAGATGGCTTTTCTTTTCACTACATCTGTATCTTTGGGGTAAATACCCAGTAGTGCAATTGCAGAATCATAGGGAAGCTCTATTTTTAGTTTCTTAAGGAATGTCCACACTGTTTTCCAAAGTATCTGCACCAACTTGCATTCCCACCAACAGTGTAAGAGGGTTCCCCATTCTCCACATCCCCTCCAACACAGGTTGTTTACTGTCTTGTTAATTTTGGCCATTCTAACTGGTGTAAGGTGGCATCTCAATGTGGTTTTGACTTGAATCTCCCTGACGGCTAGTGATGATGAACATTTTTTCATGTGTCTCTTAGCCATTTGTATGTCTTCATTGGAGAAGTATCTGTTCATGTCTTCTGCCCATTTTTTCATTTGCAAATATCTTCTCCCATTCGGTGGGCTGCCTCTTAGTTTTGCTGTTTCCTTTGTTGCGCAGAAGCTTTTTATCTTATTAAAGTCCCAAAAGTTCATTATTGCTTTTGTTTCCCTTGCCTTTAGAGACATTCTGGATTTTTGAAAGTAGAACAGTTAAGACTGTCTTATGAGTAATTGGGTGAAAAACACCCCAAAACTCTTAAAAGTCCAACAAGAAAGACAATGTCTAGGCATTAATTTGACTTAGCATAGTTGTGAAGATTTGTGCTGGCTGAAATATAACTTTGTGGGCGTGGCTGGGTGACTCAGTTGGTTAAGCACCTGACCCTAGGTTTTGGCTCAGGTCATGATCTCAGGGCCATGGGAGCGAGGCCAGCATTGGGTTCTGTGCTAAGGAGGAAGTCTGGTTCAGATTCTCTCTCTCCCTCTCCCTCTGCCCCTCCTCCAGCTTGTACTCTAAATAAAAAACAACACAACAAAAATCCTTTTTTTTTTTTTTTTAAGAAATATAGGGTACCTGGATGGCTCAGTTGGTTTAGGTAGCTGCTTTCAGCTCAGGTCATGATCCCAACGTTCTGAGATTGAGTCCAATATTGGGCTCCCTGCTCCACAGGGAGTCTGCTTTTCCCTATGCCCCTCCTCATTCTAGCTCTCTCTCTCTCTCTCTCTCTCTCTCAAATAATTAATAAATAAAATCTTTAAAAAAACAAAATACAAAAGAAATATAACTTTGGGGACAAAGCTTATCCTCTCATAATTTCAACTGAGATCCCACATCTCCAAACACCAATGTTCATTCACTGCTCTTCTAAGACCTGGCGCTGCCTTTGAAAAATATTCCCACTGCCTTCTTAGGGAGATAAAGGCTGGGGGCAGGAATGTTGAGATCATCTGGACAGCCACAAAACCATGCATACAACCAGGACTATCTATATCATTTACGGGGCTCCTCCTGCAAAAAGTGGGACAAAGGTGCCAGTAAAGGTACTAAAACATAATAAGCTTTCTTTCTTCTCCACTCTTTCTCCCAAGCTGTCATGATATTTTATGCTTGCTATTTCATGCTGCACTACCTCTGTTAGGAGGCTACTCTCAGTGTGCAGACCTTCCTGGGGGACCAAGGCCCCACTCCATGCATTTTTTTTAAAATTATTATTTATTTATTTATTTTCAGAAAAACAGTATTCACTATTTTTTCACCACACCCAGTGCTCCATGCAAGCCGTGCCCCCTATAATACCCACCACCTGGTACCCCAACCTCCCACCCCCCCGCCACTTCAAACCCCTCAGATTGTTTTCCACCCCATGCATTTTTGTATTCACCTGTCTACTGATGGGAGCACGCTGACTGATATGGCATGCTCTGACCTGGGGCTGAGATTCAATCTTTCCTTCTCAGGGTTGCCTGCTCTAACCCACTAGGGCAGGTGGCTATCAAAGGACTGCAACCTTCATACTATGATGTACTTGGTACCTGGCTCAGAGGTGGGGGAAAGGCTTGCCTTAACCACTGACTCACCTGAAGAATGTACTAGGATGCTGCTACCCTGGAGGGAAGGGAATGCTTTTGCCCCTCTCAGAGATACCATAGATCATATGTCTCCTATTCCCAAACACTCTGTCCTATACTCATGTCCCCACAGGAGGTGGAGGCAACAGTAGAACATGGCCCTCACCCTGGCCAACACTACCTCATTGTCATTCTGAATGAAGGACACAAAGGGCTCCTGCTCTGACCAAGGGCGAGGGGACACTCACAGATGGAAAATAAAATGGACAAAGGACACAGAGGGTAATTTATAGTCGCTCCACAAAGGGGATTCGTTCAGAATCCACTGGTCAAGTACAATCTGATGATCCATTCCTCAGCCACATCTCTGAGCTCTCAGCCTTTCTCCATATGCAGGAACCAGTCCCTGGTGCTGCTTCCATCCTGGCAGCCCACAGTCTATGGTTTTCCCAGCACCTCCTATCACAGTCAAGTCTAAGGAAGCCTGTCCCCTAGAAAAGTGGGAGTTTCCCCCTCCCATTTCTAAAGCTTTCTTATCCCAGGCCTCATCTTCTGCAACAGGATTGGGAAATTCCCCAGATGACTGGCAATAGGGAGTATACATTCTCTTTAGGGAAAACCTCACGCTCACCCACAAGGGGGTATTGTGGCTCCTTGATGTAGAGGAGACAATCTCCACTGTTTGGTACTTTTCTGTGTACTGGTAAATAATACTAAGTGAGTTCTTTCTACTGCTGAGTTTCTGTTCAGTCCTCTCATTCACTTTTTAAACAAGTTTTCCACTAGATTGAGATGATGAGGACATCAGATCTACACATCCCCTACCTAGAATTCCTTTGTATCTACTCTCCTTCTCCTGTATGCAGCTACTCATAATTCTATAAAAGCACTCCATAATTTAGGAAAAATATTTTTTCCAGGGGAGCAATTTTCTGAAGTCTGATTTTATTTAAAAAATATGTGTGTGTATGTCACTGAACACAGCACTCATCAACTTATCTAAATTAAGGAATTTATTTTTGGTGTTGGTCAATTCAGATCTATCTAACTAGGGATGAGTTTTGGGGTTTTATTTACATTTATACCCCAAAAGCATAATAAACTGATTTTCTCAAAGTAAAAGAGTCCATTTCATTCACTCTAAAGATACTGATTGTGGATTTCTCATGCACTAGATACTATTCCATATGTGTGCTGTGGTGTGATTGTCAGCCAGGCACTGTACTGAACTAGGCAGGTAATCAAGATTCTGATTTTCACGAGTTTCTAACATAGGTGAAAATAGACAACAGAGATATAAACATGTGGAACAAGAATGTTTCAGATAATGATAAATATTAGGAAAACCAAAGGCAGCATAGTAAGCAAGTAACCAGGCTGGTGGTCCTTAGCCTGGATAGTCAAAGAAGTGTCTCTGAGGTCAAGACATCTGACTCATAAGGAGACAGCCATGCAAAGATCTGAGACCAAAGCTTTTAGGCCAAGTAAAGAGTTAGGGGAATGCCCTGACATGGGGATGACCTGTTCTTGAAGAACAGGATGACTGTCCATGTGATGAGCAGAGTGCAGCAGAGAGATATATGAGCCATGCTCTGAGTGGGGATAGAGGCCAAATCATATCAGGCATGAGTGGCCATGCTAAGTAATTTGAAATTCAGACAATTAGATGCTTTTAAGTGAGGCAATGGCATGGTATTTTTCTTTCTTTCTTTTTTTTTTTTTTTTGATAATTGTTATGATTTTATTTATTTTTTATTATTTTTTTAAATTTATTTTTTATTTATTTTCAGCATAACAGTATTCATTATTTTTACACCACACCCAGTGCTCCATGCAATCTGTGCCCTCCATAATACCCACCACCTGGTACCCCGACCTCCCACCCACCACCCCTTCAAAACATGGGGAGTTAGAGAGGAGAAGGGAGTTGGGGGAAATTGGAAGGGGAGGTGAACCATGAGAGACTGTGGCATGGTATTTTTCAAAGATGCTTTGACTGTTTTGGAGAAAAGGCAGGGTAAATGATCATAGCGGAAACACAGAAAGCAGTCAGTAAACCATTGAGAGGCACAGTGAGAGATGAATATGACTTGTGTCTGGATGGTACCAGCAGAGAAAGATAGGGAATGAGAGATTTCTGGATATTTTCTGCAGGTGGAAGATGTAGGACTCACTGATAGATTAGATACAGAAGGGATAAAGGAAAGAGGGATCAAAGAGGACTCCTGTGCCACTGACTTGAGCAACTGAGCAGGTGTCATGTGAAAATATTTTCTGAGATTGACAGATTGGACAAGGAGGTAATTTGGAACAGATAATGAACCTCACCTTGCAGTAACCAGAGAAACTGTTTATAGCTTGACCAATACCAACATTTTCACCTTTATGTGCACACACAAAAAAATTAAGCCTGTCTCTACTGGGTACCTCACTGTGGTTCAGTTCAAGACTTAGAACAGGACCATACACAGAATAGGCCTTTAATACTATCTTTAATAATAATTATGATATTTTATTATAATATTTAATAATAAATATTTATAATAATAAATATTAGTTGAACAGTAGGAGAATAAAACAGATATACACAGGTAATAACTTTGCAGTTTATAAGGCACTTTCCCATCCATATAATCCTTGATCCTCACATTAACCCTGAAGAAGAAATAATATTACTACCCCTATTTTACACAAGGAAAAACTAAAGCCAAAGGGAAAGAGTGACCAGCTTATGCATGATTCCTCTGGATGAGCTGATCCTGAAATGCTTGGATCTTGACCTTCCTGTTGAGTCTTTGCTGTTGAGACAAAGAGTCCTGAGGGCTCTCTCTGTGTATAAACCTCCAGGAGCTTTTCCTTCCATCATTTTACATCAGCCAGACTCTGACTCACAGATGGAAAATCAGTCTCTGTATTATGCAGTGACTTTCATGCATATACACCACGAGTTGTTTTCTGGAACAGGCTAAAGTAACCCTCTTCTTTCATTTTCCTTCTCCCATTAACCATAGAATATTTTTCCTTGGAAAACCATGCCCAGGTTGAGGGACTTCTCCCTGGCTTTGTGTAGACTCTTTGATATGCTTGAAACTCAACAACTTTCCTTCAGTCCCTGGGGCCCTGGAAACAGCCAACCCACATGTGGTGGGAAGCAAGGCAAGAGCAAAGGAGGAATGTGAGGAAGACACAAATACAGCACAATGTCTTCTTTCTGAGAAACTTCATCAAGGCTCTGATTCCAGTGACCTCACCTTCAAGCAATGCTGGCTCCGTTGCTCTAAATCAAAGTTGACTTGTGGTGGTGGTTCACATATTTTGAGTCTAATGAGCCTACAGCTTCTGATGTTACAAAGAAATCCTGAGGGTAATTAGCATCTGCCCTCTGAGACCAGAATAGCCAATAATCCTGACATATGCCAACTTCCACATTTTAGTCCAGAATCCTAAAGGAAGGAAAACATAGGACATTAGGCTGTCCAAATGGTGAGACCATTCACATTGGGACACTAACTGCAACCCACCAAGGACACATTCTTTACTATCCTTTTAAGGAAATGAAACTGAATTATAGAAATCAGTTCTCAGTGTTTTCATTCTTATCTCTCACTCTAATGCTTTTCTCAAAGCTCTGTGTACTATTCTGCTCATATTCTTCTAGTACTCACTTGTCACAAATATAATCCAGTGCCTTTTTATGTCCCATGAAGCCATTCATGATTTGACCCAACTCTATCTCTGACTTCTTTTATCACTGCTTCTAATACTCATCCCCATATCAGCTACTCTAGTTTTCTTGCTATTCCTAGAACATGTCAGGAACTCTAACTCATGATCATTGGAACTGCTGTTCCATTTCTAACTGAATAGAAGGCTCTTTCCACGAGAGTCTCATGGGCCATTCCTTTAGGACATATGATAACTTAAGAGCACCCTGGTACTACCACAGCACTGCCAGTCTCTTTGCTGAGATTTAATAGTGCTGTGATGATTAATTTTATGGGTCTGCTTGCCTGTGCATGGGGTGCTCAGATATTTTCTAAAATAGTATTCTGAAGGCATTTTTGGATGAGACTGACATTTAAACCAATAAACTGAGTAAAGCAGATTGCTCTCCCTAATGTGGGTGGTCCTCATCCAAACAGTTGAAGGTCTGAATAGAACAAAAAGGTTGACCTTCCCCCGGTAAGAAAGAATTCTGACTGCTTGCTGGACTTTGAACTGAGATATTGTTTCCCTGTTTGGTGGTCTTAAGTGTCTTTGCCTGTTACTTCTATTATCTCAGCCAATTTTGACTGGTTTCAGGTGATTAATTTCTCTCTTCCTTAGGGGCCATATTGTTCTCTTCTGTTGCATGCCTGGTAATTTTACAATTGGATACTGAACACTGTAAATATTACATTATTGGGGGGCCAAATATATGTATACACCTATAAATATTAGTTAGCTTTTTTTTCTGAGACATGGTTAAGTTAGTTGGAAGTATTTTGATCTTTCTATGTCTTGTTTCTTTGATTTGTTAGCTGGGACAAAAACAATTTTCTTTATAAGTCTGGTGATTCTCCATGACTATGTGTTTTCTGCCTCATGAATCACAGGGTTTTCTAGTCTGGTTGATGAAAAATGCACTATTTCTGGTCCTAAATGAATATCAGGTACTTTTCTCTCTCTCTCTCTCTCTCTCTCTCTCTCTCTCTTTCTCTCTCTCAGTGTTTTTCCCCAGCTTCCAGGAGTTTCCTTACATGCAAACACTATTTAGTAGTCAACTGAATGCTAGAGAAGAATCCTCTGCATATCTGTGAATTTCTGTCTATGTACTGCTCTCTCCTCACCAATATTCTGCCCCATGAACACTAGTTACTTAGTTCTCCCTAGATTGAGCCTAGTGACTTTGTGTATCCCCTCTTTGTTCTCTGACCCAGAAAATTTCCCAAGGCAGTAAGCTGAGCCAATTGTAAGGCTCATCTAATTTTTGTGTCATCTCTCAGGGATCACCTCCTTTTCTGCCAAATATCCAGTGTCTTGAAAACCATTATTTCATGCACATTGTTTGCTATTGTTGGTTTCAGGGGAAAGGTAAGTTGTCTCTGTTCTGCCATCTTGGCTGGAAGTGATGGTCATAGAGACTTTCAGGAGAAGGAAACCAAACAGAATGAAAGGATTTAGAGATCAGATTTTCCTGGATTTTATTGCTTATTTTTCCATTTACTCTCTAAGCATACATAAGTGCTTTCTCCTTTCCATATGCCAGTGGTCCAACTGTGAGACAGAGAAAGTAAAACTTGTCTCAGACAGTTGTTGTGAGGACTAAATGAAGTGGTAGTAATAATCCAACTAAGTGTGCAGGAAGGGTCGGTGCCCCATCCTTCTGTCAGCACAGTGTACAACTGATCTACTAAACTTATATCAACTAACCACAGCCCTCTCCACCAGTGTCCACTTCAGAAACAGCTCCTCAACAGGGCTTGTGGAATCAGTTATTTGATCATGACAGCAGGGATTCAAATTTATTTCGGCAAAATATTATCTGGCTGGAAATAATTTATCCTTGCCCCACTCTACTGTGACTTCTCTCGATTTTGATGACTAACCATTTCCCCTCTGACTTCCAAACAAAGCCAACACCTGCAAATTGGTGAAGTATGCCTTCCACCTGAAGCATAACTCTCCATCCTGAAGACTACCTTGTAATAAATACAGAAACATCTCAACTTTTTTCACATATTCTGACTAAAAGGCACAAATACTGAGTGTAGTTATAATTTGTAAAAAACTTAAATCCTGAGAAATAAGATCACTTTTTATTTGTCAAGGGCATGGTCAGTGCATTACTTCACATCCGAAAAACGTAGCCACTAATTTCACAACATATGTTATCAGAACCAACAGGGCAACATCTTTGGACATTGACCAGTTTAAAGAATGGCTTGTATTTTATAAACCCACAAAATCTCTAGATGGTATTAATGAGATCAGACTGATGCTACAAGGGTCTCCAGAAGCCAATCTAAGTAGTCAGATGAAGGGAAAAAAAAAAAAGGAAACTTCAGAAGGAGGGCCCAGCACTGACCATCAGAAGGGTGGCTTCAAGCTCCTGTTAATACCAAATTAAAACACTAGACGCTGGATAAATACTCTCCTTTAAAGTGAGAGGCTTCACATAAAATAAGCATCTGATATTTTATAGGTACTTGTGGCAAAATGACAGAGGCTATTAAAAAAGTGGGGGCAAATTATACAAACAAACTATATAAAAATGACAAGAGTGGATTCTACTATAATCATTATAATGTGTAAAATATACATTCTTTTCAACTTTTTAATGAAGTATAATGCACATACTAAAGACCATAGAGAGCATTTTATGTATTATAAATGTTTTCCATGAAAATCTGAACCCTTGTTATGAACATTAAGTTTGAATAATGTTGAATAATTATCCCTAATTTGAAGTTACAGATACTGAGGCTTAGAGAGTTTAAAACAACTTGCTTAGAAGGTGCTACTGCTATTAGACATAGGATTTAAGACTCAATTGTGTATGTTGGATGATTCCAAAGCCAATGTGCTTCACCCACACTGCTTTCTAGTCCTTGTTCTGTGAAAAATACATATTCTATCAAATTTAATTATTACTGAAACTCTGTTGTTAGCACACCTACTATCTGACAGCATGAGTCTTCAAATCCAGATTTTTTTTTTCACTTTCAACACATTTCCCTATTCTCCATACCTCCCAACTGCCCACCTGCCTGCCTGTCTACATTTATGCAGTAAATGTGCACTGAGTCATGTCTCCACCTATGACCCAGACACAAAGAGGAGTAAGTCTGATATAAAGAAGGTTCTTGGGAGAAAGAATATGCAGAGACAGGAGAACACTCAGCATGTCTGGAAGCTGGAATGACTTTGAGAAGACTGCGTCTCAGGAAGTAGATTCGATCCTGGTTGCACAGTTACATCACCTGGGAAGATTTTCTGATACGATGGATATCTTTATCCCACACAAACTAAATTGTTTCTGTGCACAGGAGAGATATGCATCTAATTCTTTTTTCCTCAAATATCTCCAGATGACTGTAAGGTGCAGCCAGGTTTGAGAACACTGAATACTGAGCTTTGGGGGAGGGCAGTGAGCAGAGTGAAAGTGAGGTGGGATTTCATCAAGACCTGAAAACCATGTAGATGAACTGCACTTTATTGGAAGGGCAGCTGGAACCACTGAGGAGTTTTAAGCAGAGAAATAACAGAATCCCATTCCCATCGGAAGGTGCCAAATGGAGAACTCTGATCACCAAGTATTGGCACCAGTAAGAAGCCAGTTGCAGGGCACCTGGGTGGCTCAGTTGTTAAGGGTCTGCCTTTGGCTCAGATCATGATCCCAGGGTCCTGAAATTGAGTCCCACATTAGGCTCCCTGCTCAGCGGGAAGCCTGCTTCTCCCTCTCCCACTCCCCTTGCTTGTGTTCCCTCTCTCTCTGTGTATCAAATAAATAAATAAAATCTTAAAAAAAATGCCAGTCGCAAAGATGGTGATAAATAAATAAATATATATATATATATATATATATATATATATATATATATGGAAGTATAGAGATGAAAGTAGAAAAGTTTGAGGCATACTAGATGTTAGGGTCATAAAGATTTAATGTTTTATTATGAAAGGTGCAGCAGAAAAACAAATTAAGAATAATGCCCCACGTATTTGTCTTGGTTTTGCCATTCACTGAGATAAAGTATGATGAATAACAGAGAAGGTTTGGGTAGAAATTGGTTTGGTTTTAAGCATTTCACAAGACTGAAGCCCAGGAGGAGAGAAATCTGGCCTCCGTCTATGGAGTTAAGTCCTTTGCAATAGGTGGTGATTGAAGCCCTGTGTTTTCTGCTAGCAGTGGTACTGCTTGGCAGGTTGACTGGTTTTTAAGAATTTGCTTTTGTTTGTTTGGTTTAGTTTTCTTCATTATTGTTTAATTTTTGGTTCCCTTTGTTTTCTTCGGGAAGAAAACACAATTCAAACTTACACAGAGGTCTAATTATGTTTTGAAATAATTGTACATATGACACAAATGGCATGATAAGTGGCAAAAAATGAATTTTTTAGAGGTGTCAGGAAAAGTGTGAGTGGTAAACATACACATTCAAGCCACTCATAGTGTAGGTAAGGACAAATTTCAAAAATCAACATTTGTTCTCTTGGCAAATGTTTCCAAGAAGAAGGGCTTGTTCTGTTTTTTTGGCCATAAAACCAATGCTTGCTTTCTACACTATGGATATCATTAGACATTTTGCAAAAGAATACCATAACCTGGCTCCTATGCCTGTGGCATAGGAGATAACCACTTCTACTAGGAGATAACCACTTCTACTAGGAGATAACCACTTCTACTAGGATTTTCCAAAGTTCTCTGGGAATGCTAGAATAGTATCTGAGTAGTTGTGATGATGTGGGCAATTTAAGAATACTGCTTTGACAAAAAATTAGCAAAATGAAAGTAAAATATTTTAAGCATTTTGAAGAGACCATAATCACATCAGATACTCTCATTTTACATAGGGGAAAATTGAGTTTAATGAAGGGAACTAATATGCCTGACGGTGCAGAGCTGGGATCAAGGCAGGATTCTTCTGGATCCAGTGTTACCCATTACAAAGTTCCTGAATTGGGAAGAGTGGGTCCAAAGCCCTAGCATAAATGTAGGTAAAGAACAGTATTCTTGGGGCGCCTGGGTGGCTCAGTGGGTTAAGCCGCTGCCTTCGGCTCAGGTCATGATCTCAGGGTCCTGGGATCGAGAACCGCATCGGGCTCTCTGCTCAGCAGGGAGCCTGCTTCCTCCTCTCTCTCTCTCTCTCTCTGCCTGCCTCTCTGCCTACTTGTGATCTCTCTCTGTCAAATAAATAAAATAAAATAATAAAAAAAAAGAACAGTATTCAAATGTGATGTAGCTGGCCTCAACTGGGCTAGATGCTAAAATAGGGAGCACAATAAATCATTGCTATTCTAGCTAAACCAGATAGGACGCCAGTGCCACTGGCAGATCTTCTTCTCATCATAAGATTAGCAGAGAAAAGACAACCTCGCAGACAATTACATTAGGGTTTGATGATGTTGAATGTGAATTTGGAAATGGAAAAATTAGATGAAACCAGCATGTGAGGCTTAGTCACCTACTGAGCAGGGAACAAAGAAAGTCAGAGGTGGAAGAAAGAAAATCAGGGGGTGGTCCTGGCCATCCATTTCACAGTGAAACACTGGACTTCTTAAACCAGTGGACCTCTTAAATTTCCTGAGGGAGGAAATAGTGCTAAAAGGGGAATATAGCCCTTCAGATGGAAAGAAAACATATGATTCCAGCACATTTGTTTAGTCTTTCTGCAACTCAGATAAAGCAAAAAGCTCATTAATTTGGAATTGGTGATAATTTGTACAGGACCTATTCTGAAGTTTACCTTTGCTTTATCTGGCTAAAAGGATTTGGAAAGCAAATTAACAGTGTAAACAGGATGGCAGGCAGCAATATTTAAGCTCTTTAAAAGAGCAAACTTTCTCCCAATATCTTTAAAACACAATTTATACTTAGAGAGATGACATGCTAGTTACAGATTATTCTTATCTATTATAGCAAGTCCTGATGATTTCTACCTGGAACACTTAGCTTAGTTTGACCCAATGTCTGTTTCTTAAAGAATTCTACTTGCATTTATTTTATGATAATCAAACTTTTCAAATAATGATACTAACTTGGACAGGCCTTGAGTGTCATAATTAATTCTATTAATAACCTATAACTTTACTTCTAACAAGAAAGAAATGCAGGATTTAGCAGCATAAGGTATAGAATGAAGAGCAGACATGGAACCAGAGATCTGGGGCTCAAGTCCATGTTCTTGTGTTTATTAGTTATATTACCTTACACATGTTTTAGGTTAGATGGGAATTAATCTCTCTAGAACCATCTCAAATGGGGATAAAGATAGCTCTGCTGTAGGACTCATAATACTGATACAAAGAGGAACTTTGCTAAAACATATGAATGTGCATTATATGTTATCAGGTAGTATCAGAATGCAAATCTGTCATTATTTTTAGCATTATTACAGACTCAAAACTGAAACAAACAAAAAAAGACCATCTTTTGTAAGCCAATTAATTATTTTTTCTAGAAATGCCACTGTTTGGTACTTTCATGCTAACACGGACTCCTAGCTAGAATTATACATTTCTTGGAGTACTTAGCTGCATTAAGCTACAACTAATCATTGCAACCTCCACTGGAAATTCCTTGAATTAGGAGTTTAAGTGCCTCGTCCTCCCTCCTGCTACACTACCTAATTTCTTTTTTTCTAATTTTTAAACTTTTTTTTCAAAGATTTTATTTATTTATTTGACAGATTGAGAGACAGTGAGAGAGCGAACACAAGCAGAGGGAGTGGGAAAGGGAGAAGCAGGTTTCCCACCGAGCAGGGAGCCTGATGCACAACGCAATTCCAGGACCCTGGGATCATGACCTGAGCCAAAGTTAGACACTTAATGACTGAGCCACCCAAGCATACCCCACTATCTAATTTCTTCTTCTACATAAAACTGACCCTCTCTAATTACTGTATATGTTCTTTGACATACTTCTACACAAGCACCCAAAATGCCTTATAAGCCTCCCACTATACTTCTGTGTCCACACCAAGACCATGGAATGGACTCCTGATTTCTGCTCTATGTCTTATTTATCTCTGAGTCCAAAGAGCTTGACACATAGTAGGCATTCAACACAAGCTTGATAAATAGATGCTTGAATAAATGATCAAGATAACATATAGATCCCTTAGGTGTCTGCCTTTGGCTCAGGTCATGATCCTGGCATCCCAGGATCAAGCCCCATGTTTGGGCTCCCTGCTCATCAGGGAGTCTGTTCTGCCTCTGCCCCCTCCCCCCATTCATATTCTTTCTCTCTCTTTCAAATAAATAAAATCTTTTTTAAAAAAGATGAATAGGAGACAAAGTTTTATATTGGGCACATGATCATAATACTAACAGTTCCTCAAGCCCCATCTGAAGAAAAACGCCCCACTCACAGATCCTGCCACATAGGTAGCTGCCACTTCTACTACGTGAGCTCCTGAGCACAATCTATTGGATTTAGGGTGTGTACTAGACCCACAGGTTAGCTAGATCGCAAGTTTGGCCATGGGATCTCGCTGTCCCTGGCTACAGAAGAAAGGACAAAAAGTGGCCACTTAATCCAGAGTTGACTGAATCAGACATAATTACCAACATCTAATTCTACCTTTTCCTTGATAGCACAATCTGACGTTTGTACAGGTTATCAATCATTTAGAAAAGTTGACTCTCGGGGTGCCTGGGTGGCTCAGGTGCCTTAGGCTCGGGTCATGATCTCAGGGTCCTGGGATCCAGCCTTTCATCGGGCTCTCTGCTCCGCAGGGAGCTTGATTCCCCCCCACTTCTCTGCCTGCCCCTCTGCCTACTTGTGATCTCTGTCAAATAAATAAATAAAATCTTAAAAAAGAAAAGAAAAGAAAAGAAAAGTTGACTCTCCTCCTCAAAAGTGAAACCTAAACTTGAGAAACAAGACAGAGGATTATAGGGGAAGGTAGGGAGAAATGAAACAAGATAAACCAAAGAGGGAGACAAACCATAGAAGACTCTTAATCTCAGGAAACAAACAGGGTTGCTGGGTTGGAGGGAGGTGGGAGAGATGGAGTGGCTGGGTGATGGACATTGGAGAGGGTATGTGCTATGGTGAGTGTTGTGAACTGTGTGAGACTGATGAATCACAGACCTGTACCCCTGAAACAAATAATACATTATATATTAATATAAATAAATAAATAATCTAACCCAGTCATAGTAACCTCACTCCTTTTGCCAGCATTTGGTTAAAGCACGGCATGTATCGATCATAATGGTTAATAAAATGTGAGGTTGATGTGGAAGAGTCTCCTGATGAACTTCAGGAAAAGGTTTTGACTCTTCAGGTTTTGATTCTTAAAAAGAAAACTTAGTATGTTTCTTCTTATACAAGGTGTTGCTATGTTTGGTTGAGATGTTTAGATAGGTGACAACAGTCTTGGAACATGCTCAATATGCTGAGGACAGAAAAGCAGACTGATGTGAAGAACCCAGATTCCAGATTCCTCAGTTATCAAAGAGATACCCAGGAGACAGCACAATTCATGACTTCATATTACTAGATGATAGACTTTCCTTATTGTTTAAGCCAACTGAACCAGGGTTTTCTGTTATTTGTAACCACAGTAACAAATACAGAGCCAATCCATTTATAGACTAATTACCCATGTTGCTGCCTAATGCAAAAGGATGAACTAGCCTTTTAGATTCTTTTATTTTTTTTTCTAGAAATTAGAACTTGGAACTACTCAAAGAAGAAAATTTTAGGTTAGGAGCTAAATCCTTAAGGTTAATAATTCGAGAATGAGTTTGGAGTTGCCTTAATGAGTCACTGAAAAACTCAAGTCATGAGGAAGTAATGACTGTAAATAAGCAAAGCTGGTCAGCTGGTGGAGAGAGGACAATAGATCAAAAGGTCAGGGAGACATCCAAAGACTGACTATGAGCTTCCAGAAGGAAGGAGAGAAAGGGAGGGAGTATTGGGTCCTATAAAATACCTTGATTTTTTAAGACTTCTTTTCTCCATTTCATATACACACATATTCCTTTCCTTAAGTTAAAATGAGTCTCATTGGGCTCTTTATAACAAAAACAACAACTAAATAGAAAGACATATTTATTGAACAGAAATAAAATTACCTAGTGACTGAATCTGAGTTGTTTCATTTATAAGGAATTAAACCAACCAAACCAACAAAACCCCACCAATCTGATCTCTCTTCTCCCTACAGCATCACTAACCAGTATTTACCCAGAGACTATAAATCCAGGGTGGATCCCTGGATGTAGAATGAACTCCCTGCTTTCTAAGACAAATTTTCCCAAAGTAGAATGCTATTGACTAATGAAATGCTCCCTCTGAGGAAGAAATTAAATTGATTTCCTAAATCCCCAGAGTCATGTCCAAACATTCGACTAGTTATCAACTAGGACCTCTGCCCCTAGGTGACAACTGGCAAAGTTCAGAAACATTTCCGACCATTACAGCTGAGGGGCTACTACTGGCATCCAGTGGCTAGAAGCCAAAGATGCTGCTAAATACCCTGTAGTGGACTGAACAGTGCCTTGCAATAAAATATCATCCAGCTTAAAATGTCAACAGTGCCAAAGGAGAAAAGCACTGACCTAAAAGAGGTCTTATAGTTAAGGACTATGTATGGAGGAGGAGACTAAAAAAGTACTGTAGTTTTGGAGTGCTTCCACTGAGCCCTTCATATTTCCAATTAGTACCAAGTCCCAGGTATTAATTACATAGTCTTATATATAATACTTGGTGATAGGCCCTGAAATAGTTGAAAATGGAATAGCCCTTATTTGGAGATCAACAAACAGTGGAGCAAACAATGCTGAGAAAAGGTACCGGGGACACTTAGAGGTGCCTAATTAATGATTTTTCTATGCTTTGGAGCTAACGCATCTACAATGCATAGAAAGCTCTCTGAATGTGAATACATGCTCTGGTCTATGAGTAGATGTTTCATGACCCTACTTTGGAAATGCCTGAGTCATATCCTTGGCTTGGTTCTTACAGTAGACATCTGCTGTTTTTGACTCCTAGCATCCCTTTCCTCTTCTTTTGGGAATTGCATTCAATCTTCCCTTGGGAAAACACTTCTCCCTATGGGGGTACTATAAAGTCAGGAGTTCTACTTTCTTGCCATGTGCTGGCAAGTGTCTCAAGCTAGGCCAATCAGTCTTCATCTCCTTGGGATTTAAATCTTGAATGAAGTAATATAAGAATGGGGAATATTTCAAGCTGATTGGTACTGAACTGGGATGGTGCCCTAAAGAGAATGCCTGTAACTCCTTCTACCTAGGTGCCCAATTATTTCTTGTTTCTAATCCAGTTGCTCAACTGACCTCTCAGCTCTGTAAGCTGCCCCCACACACTCTCATTCCTCCCTTCCTCAGAACTAGTTTTAGTTTCTTATACTCAAACATCCTCATTTTTTACAACCACAGAATTAGGTAACAGGAAGGGAGTCAACACACTTCAGTTCTCATTCTTTGAATTCTCCTAATTGACTATTATGGTCATGGAAAGGATATTTTTCCTCTATGAGCCTGTCTCCTCATCCATAAAATAGAAGTGATGGACTGGTTTTTGCAGGCTCTTTGTCTAGCTCTAAGGTCCTAAGTGCTAATAAATATTGGACCTTCTTTGACTAGAAAGGCAAACTCAACTTCCAAGATAACCAGGAGGTGGTGCTCCAGCACCATGATGACACAACCACAAATCGCATCCAAGCAGTACTACCCCTACTGGGGATATGGGTTTCCAAGAATCCTGCAGGGTCATTTCCACACTGTCTTGTTGATTGGACACATTTTCCTTTTCTATTGCTAAACACAACTCTGTGTGTGGCTATTGTGGGAAGTCTTTGCTGGGTCTCTGTTGAGATGGGTAAACTTTCTTCCAAAATACTTCCCTACTGGACAGTACAAATATTCTTTCTCCATATTTGGTAAGTCACAGCAATGTTGGGTTGAGGTGGCTGGTAGCATTATGCATATGGAAGATATACCAGAGTGAAACAAGCAGCTCCAAATGCCATGTGGGACTAAAACAAATATAGACCTCGCATTCTGGTACCACCTCTGCCATGTGTTTGCTATGTAACATTGGGAGTGATCGTGTATTTTCCTTCAGTTACCTCCTCTGTAAACAATTACATTGGATGAGATCAGTGGTACCCAAATTTATATTTTGTTAGAGAAAAACAGTGGAAAAAAATCTTTCCTTAAATAAAGTCATACATGAAATCCTCATATATAAATACTTCTCAAAACTCCACATGACAAGTGGCAGAAACAGAATTCAAACAAACTTAAAAATAAAGCAGGAGGGGAAAAAAAGAAAAAATATGTCAGACATGGCTAGTTTAGGGATCAAAATCTGTTGGAGATCATCTCTCCACATCCCATGTACTTGACTTCATTCTCAGCCAGACCCTCAAAGCATGACTGCAAGATGGATCTATGAGAAAGGGGAAGAGAGGACAGCCCCCCTCACCCCCGCCCCCCACCAACTCACTCTCTTATACTCCGAGAAAGTCTACTGAGATGGCATACCTCCATTGTTAAAGAATCATGGCTCCATTTTCCAGTTTATCAGAATAGCATGGAGTAAGAAAGGGATTAACCCACAGGGAAGATACGAAGAAGGATGGAAGGGAAGGCATTCAGTACTAAAGAATAAATAAAACTAGAATCACTCTAATTGCAGCAGAAGAAAAACCCATCCTTCTTACAGACAGTTCCTTAGGGACCTCCACAGAACACCTAAGATATGAGGAATAGAAACTAAAAACCATGGGATTAGGGATCTCTAAAATTTCCTAAAATTCTGAGGGGCTAGTCCCCTACACTGGAAAAAAAGGTGACGTGGTTCTTTCCTCACTCTATGTCATATTATACCTGTGGTTTCCCCATTTTCTATGAGCTAACTATTTACTCAGAAAACAAACAGATGATTTGTCATCTTTGCTTTAGGACTTTCTCATTCTACAAAATGATTTATAACCTAATTTATACCATGCAGCTTCATTGTTTATGGTAGAAAACCCAGAGGTCATTTTATTATTAAAACGATGCAATTAAGAAATAGGTAATTTTTTTTCCACTGTATATTTTTTCCTGTTTTGTCGAAGATTATTTGCCCATACAGTTGAGGGTCCATATCTGGGCTCTCTACTCTGTTCCACTGGTCTATGTGTCTTTGTTTTTATGCCAGTACCATGCTTTCTTGGTGATCACAGCTTTGGAGTAAAGCTTGAAATCAGGTAACATGATGTCCCCAGTTTTATTTTTGTTTTTCAGCATTTCCTTAGTGATTCAGGGTCTCTTCTGATTCCACACAAATTTTTGGATTATTTGCTCCAGCTCTTTGAAGAATACTGGTGGAATTTTGATCGGAATGGCATTAAAAGTATAGATTGCTCTAGGCAGTATAGACATTTTAACAATGTTTATTCTTCCGATCCAAGAGCATGGAATGGTCTTCCATCTTTTTGTGCCTTCTTCAATTTCTTTCATGAGTGTTCTGTAGTTCTCAAGTGCAGATCCTTTACCTCTTTGGTTAGGTTTATTCCTAGGTATCTTATGGTTCTTGGTGCTATAGTAAATGGAATCGATTCTCTAATTTTTCCTTTCTGTATTTTCATTGTTAGTGTATAAGAAAGCCACTGATTTCTGTACATTGACTTTGTATCCTGCCACGTTACTGAATTGCTGTGTGAGTTCTAGTAGTTTGGGGATGGAGTCTCTTCAATAAATGGTTCTGGGAAAACTGGACAGCTATATGTAGAAGAATGAAACTCGACCATTCTCTTACACCATACACAAAGATAAACTCAAAATGGGTAAAAGACCTCAACGTGAGACAGGAATCCATCAGAATCCTAGAGGAAAACATAGGCAGTAATCTCTTCGATATCAGCCACAGCAACTTCTTTCAAGATACGTCTCCAAAGGCAAAGGAAACAAAAGCGAAAATAAACTTTTGGGACTTCATCAAAATCAAAAGCTTCTGCACAGCAAAGGAAACAGTCAAGAAAACAAAGAGGCAACCCATGAAATGGGAGAAGATATTTTTAAATGACATACAGACAAAAGGTTGATATCCAGGATCTATAATGAACTCCTCAAACTCAAAACACACACAAAACAGACAATCATATCAAAAAATGGGCAGAAGATATGAACAGACACTTCTCCAATGAAGACATACAAATGGTTATCAGACACATGAAAAAATGTTCATCATCACTAGCCATCAGGGAGATGCAAATTAAAACCACATTGAGATATCACCTTATACCAGTTAGAATGGCCAAAATTAGCAAGACAGGAAACAACATGTGTTGGAGGGGATGTGGAGAAAGGGGAACCCTCTTACGCTGTTGGTGGGAATGCAAATTGGTGCAGCCTCTTTGGAGAACAGAATGGAGACTCCTCAAGAAATTAAAAATAGAGCCTCCCTATGACCCTGCCATTGCACTACTGGGTATTTACCCCAAAGATACAGATGTCGTGAAAAGAAGGGCCATCTGTACCCCAATGTTAATAGCAGCAATAGCCACGGTTGCCAAACTGTGGAAAGAACCAAGATGCCCTTCAACAGACGAATGGGTAAGGAAGATGTGGTCCATATACACTATGGAGTATTATGCCTCCATCAGAAAGGATGAATACCCAACATTTGTAGCAACATGGACAAGACTGGAAGAGATTATGCTGAGTGAAATAAGTCAAGCAGAGAGAGTCAATTATCATATGGTTTCACGTATTTGTGGAGCATAACAAATAGCATGGAGGACAAGGGGAGATGGAGAGGAGAAGGGAGTTGAGGGAAATTGGAAGGGGAGGTGAACCATGAGAGACTATGGACTCTGAAAAACAATCTGAGGGGTTTAAAGGGGTGGGGGGGTGGGAGGTTGGGGGAACCAGGTGGTGGGTATTAGAGAGGGCACGGATTGCATGGAGCACTGGGTGTGGTACAAAAATAATGAATACTGTTATGCTGAAAATAAAATTAAAAAAAAACTTCCATTGCAAAAAAAAAGAAATAGGCAATGTTTTTTAAAGATTTTATTTATTTATTTTAGAGAGGTGGTGGGGAAGAGTGGGGGAGGGGCAAATAGAGAGAAGAGAGAGTCTCAAGCAGACTTCCACTGAGTGTGGAGCCTGATGTGGGGCTCATCCCATGACCCTGAGATAATGACCTGAGGCAAAACCAAGAGTTGGATGTTTAACCAAGTGAGGTGCCCCAAGGCACAGATAATTAAATAAGCCAGTTACTAAAGAATGGTGTGTGTGTGTCGGGGGGGGGTTATATCTATAAGAGCCCAGTGGAATCACCTCATCCAACTCAACTCTTACATCTGAGAAGACTGAGATCCAGAAAGAGGAAACTGTCTTCCCAATGCCATTCAGTGACTTAGTCCTAAAAAAGGAACTAGAAGCCCACATGGCTGCTTCCAAATCCATTATTCCTTTAAGCAGTGCTTCAGTGGGTGTTGCATCTAGTGACACTTTTCCTAGCACAATTCCGATCATGTCACTAGTGACTTTAATTATTTTCAGGATCTGCCATTTTTTTTTACTTTTTAAAAAAGATTTTATTTATTTACCTGACAGAGAGAGATCATAAGTAGGCAGAGCAGCAGGCAGAGGGAGAGGGAGACGCAGGCTCTCCGCTGAGCAGGGAGTTGGACATGGGGCTTGATCCCAGAACCCTGGGATCATGACCTGAGCTGAAGGCAGAGACTTAACCCACTGAGCCACCCAGGTGTCCCTGGATCCACCATTTTTATGAAATGGTACAAATACTTCAGAATGAAAATCAAGACCCTTTTTTAATGCAGGTTCTAGCTGACTTGTTGAGATACATCCCTCCCGCTCCTTGCTTTTCCCTTTTATGGGCCAATATACAACAGCTTTCCCTGGCATCTTTCACACATTGTGGTAATTCTGGCTTCCAGTCTTTGCTCAGACAACCCTTCCATTGCAAATACAGTGCTGTTCTCTCTCCTTTATCTCTTAAACTCCTTCTTCTCCTTCTCTAAGGCTGCGTTTATCTATTACTCCCTTTGAAGGATTCTGTTATAAGTCCTCTTTCTGTAAACCAGTTGTGATTTCACTCTTTTTCTTACAACATTCCATGCTTATTCCTATGGTTACTCTTAACTAAATCAAATCTAATTGTCATTAGAAGTTGCTAAATAAGTAGAAACTTTACTTACCATCCCCATCTATACATAAAACAAAGGGTAAAGTATATTTCTTCTAAAGTATCATAACCATTTCATGCTGAAGTCATTGATAATCTTTAAGCTACATCCTGGCTCAAAGCATACTACAATTTGGTAGAGATGTCTTCCAAAGCATAGCAGGGGATAGTAGTGACATACATTAGTCCATTTGCTGACTCAATCTCAATTCAATGGTTCCCAATCTTTTAATCACCATTCCACATTTGAGTGCTAACTTTCACATGTCTGACACACTCTAATCAGCACATAGCGATGGCTCACTATTGATTATCTCTTCATAGGTAAAGCAGGTTGCAATATACAAGGCAGTCCCTACCTCTAACTATTATAGCACACATTTCTCTCCCTCTAAAGAAAGTGAAGTCAGCTGCAACTGGATCATGGCTACAATCTAACCATCCACTAATACAGCTCTCTCTACTGAGTATGCCAGTGATTTTTTTCCTACCCTAGGTGTACATGGTACTCAAGAATCAAAACAAAACATCTTTCCCATCTTTGCATCCAAATTTCCTTATATGAGATAAGCTCAAATTATGTCACGTGTTTCTGTCTTTGAACTAACACTTTACAAACATAATCTCATTTTATCTTTACTGAAATTCTATAAAGTAAGTATGGTTATTCTTGATTCTAGGATAATGATGTTTACATATCCCTGAGCTGAAGTCTAAATGCAAGTCATTCTAAATACAAAATGTAATTGTTACATTCTGCTCCATAAATATTTTACAAATGACCAAATGGCTGAATGAATAGATGCCCAAGCTATAAAAACTATTTGAAATATTTTTCACCTCTGGCACAATTTGTGTATTAAACTGCCCCCAAATTTATATATTATTCTACCATTGAGCTCATGTCAGACAAATGGCAGAGTATAATCTCACTAAGAATTTTATCTGCATCTTCCCTAAATTTCTCTTTATTTGAAAACTATCATATCAGATACACAAAGTATATCAAAAAACAAACAAAAAGAAATAAAAGATATATCAAAAGACATTCAGATTATGACAAAATGCAAAACATCATTAGTCATTAGGGAAATGCAAACCATAAGCAAAATGTGATGTCACTTTCTACTCATTAGGATCACTGTAATGAGAGCAAGAGAGAATGAGAGACAGAGGAAATGTAACAAGTTCTAGAAAGAAATGGAGATACTAAACAATAGGATCCAATAATACATTAAAAGGATTATTCTCCACAATGAAGTGGTATCTATTCCTGGACTGCAAGGGTGGTTTAACATTGGCAAATCAATTAACATGATATAGCTCATTAATAAATGAAAGGACAAGAATCATACAATCTTCTCAAATGATGCAGAAAAATCATTTGACAAAATACAACATACTTTCTTGATTAAAACTCTACACAGGGTAGGGACAGAGTGAACATAATTCTTATTATAAAATCCATCTATGAAAAGCCCACAAGGAATATCATTCTCATTGGAGAAAAACTAAGAGCTTTTCCCCTTAGGTCAGGAACACAAGAGGAATGCCTAGTCTCACCACTGGGTTCAACATACTAGAAGTCCTAGCCTCACCAGACAGATAACAAAGAGAAATAAAAGGCATTCAAACCAGCAAGGAAGTCAAACTCAGATGATATGATACTTTATATGGAAAACCCAAAAGACTCTACCCCAAAATTGTTAGAACTCATATAGCAATTTAGCAACATGGCAGGATACAAAATCAATGCAGAGAAATCACCTGCATTTTATTACGCTAACAATGAGACCGAAGAAAAAGAAATCAAGGAATCTATCCTATTTACAATTGCACCAAAAATTGTAAGATACCTAGGAATAAACCTAACCAAAGAGGTAAAGGATCTGTACTCTAAAAACTACAGAACACTTATGAAAGAAATTGAGGGAGACATAAAGAGATGGAAAGCTCTTCTATGCTCATGAATTGAAAGAATAAATATTGTTAAAATGTCTATGCTATCTAGAGCAATCTATACACATTCAATGTGATCCCTATCAAAATACCATTGACATTTTTTTACAGAGCTGGAACAAAAATCCTAAATTTGTATGGAACCAGAATAGACCCCAAATAGCCAGAGGTATGTTGGAAAAAGAAAGCCAGGGGAGGTGAACCATGAGAGACTATGGACTCTGAAAAACAATCTGTAGGATTTGAAGTGGCGGGGGGGGGGGGAATGTTGGGGAACCAGGGGGTGGGTATTATAGAGGGCACGGATTGCATGGAGCACTGGGTGTGGTGCAAAAATAATGAATACTGTTATGCTGAAAATAAAAAAAAAATTTAAAAACCCAGTGCTGGTAGTATCACAATGCCTGATTACAAGGCTCTGATCATCAATACAGCATGGTACTGGCACAAATATAGGCACATAGATCAATGGAACAGAACAGAGAACCCAGAAACAAACCTTCAACTCTACAGTCAATTAACTTTGGCAAAGCAAGAAAGACCATCCAATGGAAAAACAACAGTCTCTTCAATAAATGATGCTGGGAAAATTGGACAGCCACATGCAGAAGAATGAAACTGGACTATACTGTCTTACACCATACACAAAGATAAATGCAAAAATGGATAAAAGACCTAAATGTGAGATAGTAATCCATCAAAATCCTAGAAGAAAACACACACAGAAACCTCTTCGACATCGGCCACAGGAACTTCTTGCTAGACACATCTCCAAAGGCAAAAGAAACAAAAGCAAAAATGAACTATTGGGACTTCATCAAGATAAAAAGCTTATACAAAGCAAAGGAAACAGTCAAGAAAATTAAAAGGCAACCTACAGAATGGGAGAAGAAATTTGCAAATGACATAACAGATAAAAGGTATCCAAGTACCCAAGATACAGAGAGAACTTTCTAACTCAATACCCAACAAAACAAAAAATCCACTGAAGAAATGGGCAAAAGACTGGGGCACCTAGGTGGTTCAGTTAGTTAAGCATCTGCCTTCATCCCAGGTCATGATCCCAGGGCCCTGGAATTGGGCCCCACATTGCACTCCCTGCTCAGCAGGGAGTCTGCTTCTCCCTCTCTGTCTGACCTCCACTTACGCTTGCTCCCTCTCTCTAGTGCTCTCTGTCTTTCTCTCAACTAACTAAATAAATAAATAAATAAAATAAAATCTTAAAAGAAAAGAAAAGAAATGGGCAGAGAAGACATGAACAGACATTTCTCTAAATGGTCAACAGACACATGAAAAAGTGCTAAACTTCACTTGGCATCAGGGAAATACAAATCAAAACCACAGTGAGATCCCACCTCACATGAATCAGAAAGGCTAAAATCAATGAGACAGGAAACAAAAAATGTTGGTGAGGATGCAGAGAACGGGAAACCTTCTTACACTGCTAGTGGGAATGCAGGCTGGTACAGCCACTCTAGAAAATAGTATGGAGTTTCCTCAAGACATTAAAAATAAATGTACCCTATGACCCAGCAACTGCACTACTGGGTATTTACCCCAAGGATACAGATGCAGTGAAACAAAGGGGCACCTGCACCCCAGTATTCATAGCAGCAATGTCCACAATAGCCAAACTGTGGAAGGGGCTGAGATGCCTATTGACAGATGAATGGATAAAGAAGATGTGGTTTATATATATAATGAAATATTATTCAGCCATCAGAAAGGATGAATGCCTATCATTTACATTGACATGGACAGACATGGAGGAGATTATGCTGAGTGAGATCAGCCAACTGCAGAAGACAATTATCATATGGTCTCACATACACGTGGAATATAACAAACAGCAGAGAGGACTGTAAGGGAAGAAAGGGAAACCTGGATGGGAAGAAATCAGAGAGGGAGACAAACTGGGAGAGACGCTTAACCATGGAAAACAAACTGAGAGTTACTGAATGGGAGGTGGTGGGGATGGGGTAACTGGATGATGGGCATTAAGGAGGGCACATGATGTAGGAGTACTGGGTTTAATACACTGCTGAACTGCTGAACACCACATCTGAAACTAATGATGTACTATGTGTTAGCTAACTGAATTTAAATTAAAAAAAGAGAAAAGAAATGGAGAAATTGGAACCCTAGTACGTATGGAAATGTAAAAGGTTCAGCCCCTGTACTTTGGCAGCTCCTCAGAAAATTAAAACACATTATTATATAATCTTGCAACTTCACTCCTAGGTGTATACCCAAAAGAACCAAAAAAGAAGTACTCAAATAAGTTTATGTATACACATGTTTATAGCAGCACTAATCCTAATTGCCAAATATTTGTCCAAATGATCATCAGTAGATGAATGAATAAACAGGTTGTGGTATATATATGAAATGGAACATTATTTATTTATAAAAAAATGAAGTACTGATACATGCTTCAGTGCAAGTATTTGAAAATGTTATTCTTAATTTCAAAAATTGGACAAAAATGTCATATACTGTAATATTCCATTTATATGAAATATTCAGATTAGATAAATCCATAAAGATTTATGGAGGGAATAGGAAGAAATTTAGTTAATGGGTAAGAGTTTACTTTGGAATGATGGAAATTATTGTACAACATTGTGATTATACTACATGCTATCAAATTGGTCACTTCAAGATGATTCAACAGGGGAAAAAAAGGAGAGACAAACCAAAAAACAAACATTTAACTACAGAGAACAAACTGTTGGTTACCAGAGGGGAGGTGGTTGGGGGAATGGGTGAAATAGGTGATGGGGATTAAGGAGGGCACTTGAGAATGGCATCAGATGACTAATATGAAAACTTAAAAATTTTTTTTAAAAAGATGATTAATATTATGTGATTTACAGTTGAATTATCTTTTTTTATTCCCTGAGCATTTTATTTATTTTTTCATTTATTTTCAGCATAACAGTATTCATTTTTTTAAAGATTTTTTATTTATTTATTTGACAGAGAGAAATCACAAGTAGATGAAGAGGCAGATAGAGAAAGAGAGGGAAGCAGGCTCCCTGCTGAGCAGAGAGCCCGATGCGGGACTCGATCCCAGGACCCTGAGATCACGACCTGAGCCGAAGGCAGCAGCCTAACCCACTGAGCCACCCAGGCACCCCCAGTATTCATTATTTTTGCACCACACCCAGTGCTCCATGCAATCCGTGCCCTCTATAATACCCAACACCTGGTACCCCAACTCTCACCACCCCCCACCACTTCAAACCCCTCAGATTGTTTTTCAGAGTCCATAGTCTCTCATGATTCACCTCCCTTTCCAATTTCCCCCAACTCCCTTCTCCTCTCTAACTCCTGATGTCCTCCATGCTATTTGTTATGCTCTACAAATAAGTGAAACCATATGATAATTGACTCTCTCTGCTTGACTTATTTCACTCAGCATAATCTCCTCCAGCCCCGTCCATGTTGCTACAAAAGTTGGGTATTCATCCTTTCTGATGGAGGCATAATACTCTATAGCATATATGGACCACATCTTCCTTATCCATTCGTCTGTTGAAGGGCAGACTGTGGTTCTTTCCACAGTTTGGCGACCGTGGCCATTGCTGCTATAAACATTGGGGTACAGATGGCCCTTCTTTTCACGACATCTGTATCTTTGGGGTAAATACCCAGGAGTGCAATGGCAGGGTCATAGGGAAGTTCTAGTTTTAATTTCTTGAGGAATCTCCCCACTGTAGAGAGAGCCCAGATATGGACCCTCAACTCTATGGGCAAATAATCTTCGACAAAACAGGAAAAAATATACAGTGGAAAAAAGACAGTCTCTTCAATAAACGGTGCTGGGAAAACTGGACAGCTATATGTAGAAGAATGAAACTCGACCATTCTCTTACACTGTACACAAAGATAAACTCAAAATGGGTAAAAGACCTCAACATGAGACAGGAATCCATCAGAATCCTAGAGGAAAACATAGGCAGTAATCTCTTCGATATCAGCCACAGCAACTTCTTTCAAGATATGTCTCCAAAGGCAAAGGAAACAAAAGCGAAAATAAACTTTTGGGACTTCATCAAAATCAAAAGCTTCTGCACAGCAAAGGAAACAGTCAAGAAAACAAAGAGGCAACCCACGGAATGGGAGAAGATATTTGCAAATGACAGTACAGACAAAAGGTTGATATCCAGGATCTATAATGAACTCCTCAAACTCAACACACACAAAACAGACAATCATATCAAAAAATGGGCAGAAGATATGAACAGACACTTCTCCAATGAAGACATACAAATGGCTATCAGACACATGAAAAAATGTTCATCATCACTAGCCATCAGGGAGATGCAAATTAAAACCACATTGAAAAAAAAAAAATGAAAAAAAAAAAAAAATAAAACCACATTGAGATATCACCTTATACCAGTTAGAATGGCCAAAATTAGCAAGACAGGAAACAACATGTGTTGGAGGGGATGTGGAGAAAGGGGAACCCTCTTACACTGTTGATGGGAATGCAAGTTGGTACAGCCTCTTTGAATTATCTTTTGAAAAATAACTTATTTGTGCATAGTAACAGTAAACAACTAAAAAAACTTAAAATCTTAGGGCACCATTTACAACAGCATCAAATTTATTAAATACTTAGGGATACATTTAACACAATATATGCAAGGAAATCTACAAGACAATGCTCAGAGGAATTAAATGAAGACCTAAATAATTAGATATACCATGTTCATGAGGAGAAGACACAACTCATTATAATAACAGTTTTTATCAAATATATTTGAAACAATCCCAGTTAGAATCCCAGCAGGATTTGTTGTAGACAGATAGGCTAATCATAAATGTATATGGAAATGCAAATGACCTGGAAGAGCCAAAATGTTATTAGAAAAAGAAAACATATTCAGAAGACTTACCCCACTTGTTTTCAAGACTTACTATGGAGACATAAGACAGTGTGGTATTGGCATAAGTAAAGAAATACCTAAGTCAGTGGAACAAAACTGAAAGTCCAGAAATAAACACAAACATATGTGGTCAATGTATTTTTTGAAAGGTCTCAAGGTAATTCAATAGGCAAATGAGTGTCTTTTCAACAGTATTAGAGAAATTGAAGGTCCATAATAAAAAGAAAAAAAAAAAAGAATGCTAACCCTTAACTTACCTTAACCTTAATACTAACCTTAAATTACCATACACAAAAATTAACCTGAAATGCATCACAGAGCTAAACATAATAGTCTGATTGCATATATTTGTCAAAATTCAATAAACTGTACACTTGAAGTGGGTGAAGTTTACTATATATAGATTTTACCTCAATGAAATTATTTTTTAATCAATTAGGAGACTTAGACTAAAACAAATGTGTGGGCATTCTATGTACCAAATTATAATCTGCTCCATTAGACCATCCCACATCTATTCTTCTCTGCAAACTGGAGCTCCCTACTTGGGGTTCTGACTCTGAGTGCTGTGGGACAATACTCTAAATTCTTAGAAGCAGGGAATGAGAAAGAAAAAGGAAATTCTGAAAAAGAAAATTCACTGTAACAATTTAAAAATTTCTGATGTCCTGATAATGGGTCTTATAATAACACCTTCAATTTTATCTTTATACTCCTCTCACATTTCACAGGTAGAACCCAGAATTTGATTTTTTTCCTCCAGCTGTTTCTTACTTTTTAAATCCAGGCCAGCTGGAGTAATGGGAGTAAGAGGATTTCGTGTTCAAAGCCGTAACACCTAGGTGGAAATATTTTCTTTAAATTCTGCCTGGAAACTGAACAGGTCTTTCTAAATTTATTTATACCATCGCTTAATATAGAAAATCAAAGAAGCCAATGAATACTGTCAATATTCTTCTTGAAAACCTCCTTGGTAAGAGTCATAAGTTCATTAGGTCCTTTTTTGCCTTAAATTTTATATTTTCCTATACAGGATAATATTTCCACTCATAACACATGGGACCCTTCTCCCAATCTCCAACAGCAATTTCCACAATTCCTGAACATCTTCCATTAAGATCATCTTCAGCATGCTTCTAGACTCTACCTACAGCCTGGTCCCAAAGCTAATGCCATGTATCATCTATTTTTGTTATGGTAGCAATATTTTATCTTTGTCAATTATCTAGTGCTACCTAACATACCTCCCAACACACAGTGGCTTGAAACAATGATTTTCTTTCTTTTTTTTTTTATTTCTTAATTTTTTAGATTAGATTAGTTGGTGGTTTGATCCACACTGGAATCAATAAGGGAGCTTCATTCAGTCTGCAGCTTGGCTGGGGCTAGAAGAATTCAGGGGCCTCACTCAGGACTCAGACTCTCAGTTCTCATCCCTGTGGTGGGTCTCTCCCTCGTCCCTCTTCCTTCCACTCCCTCTCTCAGTGCTCTCTCATGATTCAGTCGTCCAACTCACCTTATGTAATTGGTGGCTGCATTCCAGAAGAGCAAAAAAGGGAAGCAATCAAAACTCTTACTGGAACTGCCTCACTCCTGCCACATTTTGTTGGCCAAAGCAACCCACAAGTTCAGGTTATAATGAAGAACAGGAGAGAAACAGCGTCCACCTCCTGATTTTGTAGAGCTTAATGAGGGTGCAGAAATGGAAGCACCCATCTTTGCAGCCAGCCTAGTATGCTATAGTGTCCTTGAACTTTGCAGATATGATAGGCCCAAAGATCCACTCTCAAGCCATTCCCTTTGTTTGTTTTGTTTTCTTTTAATTAGGTTTCTGTCTGGAGAGACTAAAGTAGTCCTGAATAATAGGCATAAACGAAGTGAATATGTGAAAATTTGGCTAAGAGTAGAAAGTAAGATTTGAAAAGGAAAAAAAAAAATCCTAGAAAGGTACAAGTGCTGAATATGAGTTAATTATCTGGAATTTCCAGGTACAAGGAATGGTATGCTTTCCATGGGATCATGGATTAAATCCCCAAGAAATGTTTGAAAGTACTTCATTCAGTCTTTTCTAAAGAATTCTGCAGTACCTTGTTCCTACAGAATGCTTTTAAGTGATTCCACGGACAAATGAGTCCCGCTGCTTAGATCAGGGCTCTTGACAGCTTCGATGCACCGTGAATCGCAGAGCGTGACACGTGTCATAACTTCCACCAGACTCATTTTACCGCAGATTCTGAGCTTCAACACCTCAAAAAGCGCTGTTCCGTGGGAGACGCTCAGTGGCATTTCAGTGTAGCCGAGCTCCTCACTTTACAAGTAGGGGGGATCAAAGGCTCAGCCAGTGTGAGTCACTTGCTTGGGTGAAGGAGGAGCAGAGCTTGGGGACTGTCTCGAAGTCTCTAGTCCCAAGTTCTATGATTCTCTACATGGCTTAGGTGTAGACAAGGTTAAATTCACTAAACCAAGAGGCCATTCCACCGAGGTGGTTCCGGTGCCCGCCTATACCCGCAAACCAAAATCTGAGCCTGCACATGCCTCCGGATTAAGAAATAACAGGCTAGGGGCGCCTGGGTGGCTCAGCGGGTTAATCCTCTGCCTTCAGCTCAGGTCATGATCCCAGAGTCCTGGGATCGAGCCCCGCATTGGGCTCTCTGCTCAGTGGGGCACCTACTTCCCTCTCCCTCTCTGCCTGCCTCTCTGCCTACTTATGATCTGTGTGTGTGTGTGTGTGTGTGTGTAATAAATAAATAAAATCTTAAAAAAAAAAAAAAAGAAAGAAAAAAGAAATAACAGGCTAAGGACAGCCAGACCCCGGCGGTCGACGAGGCTCCCAGCTACAGCCAGTCAGTAACTGCCTTACTTCGCTTCTGCCTTGTCCCTGGGAGTCTCTCTCAAGCTCCTGCAGGTGGATCGTATAACTAGTTGTGGTTTGGTACCGGCCGATTCAAATACGTTTTGCTCAAACTCGTAAAAATGTTTAATGTGCTTCAGCTTACCTGGGAACAGCTCCGGTCACGTAGGAGAGGACCGAAGGGCCCCTGAGCCCAAGGCTCCCCGGAGTGAGGAGCAATGAGGCACCTGTACCTGCTCATCTCCTGCCGCTGCCGCGTCCTCGCGGTCCCCGGAGCAGGCGGGCAAGCCCCGCACGCGGCCGGATCCCAGCTCCGCGGCTCTGCGCGCGCAGCTTCCACACTGGGGCGGCCCCTCCTGCAGACGGGTCCGGGAGCTGCAGCGGTCAGACCCGCCGACTCGGAAGCCGGACCCGGTCCGGGGACGGAGTGGTTCCGACTCGGAAACCAGACCCGGTCCGGGGACGGGGTGGTTCCGGCTCGGAAACCAGACCCGGTCCGGGGACGGAGCGGTTCCGGCTCGGAAACCAGACCCGGTCCGGGGACGGAGTGGTTCCAACTCGGAAGCCAGACCGGGTCCTGAGACAGAGTGGTTCTGACTTGGATACCAGACCGGGTCCCAGGACGGAGCGGTTCCGGCTCAGAAACCAGGCCTGGTCCGGGGACGGAGTGGTTCCGACTCGGAAGCTGGACCGGGTCTTGGGACGGAGTAGTTCCGGCTCAGTGATCAGGCCGAGTCTGGGGACGGAGTGGTACCGCCTCGGAAACCAAACCGGGTCGGGTTGGACTGGGCCTAAAACCGACCAGAGCTGGACTAGGTCCGACTCTGAAACCTGACGGAGCCCAGACTGGAGCGGTTCGGCCTCGGCCCCCAGATTGGGTCGGAGGTAAGCTGGGCTGGGTCCCGCGTGAGGCCCTGGGTGAGGGGGTTGTTGTTTCGCGGCCGCACAAGGTTAACCTCCGCGCAGAGACCACCGCGGAGAACTTCCGACTGTCTCGGATGAGCGGATGCCCCGGCAGGTGCCCTAGAGACGGAGGGGTCGCAGCCAGGCCCTCAGATGGACAGGAAGAAACATTGGCTATTATTGATCCTTTCTCCCCCAGGGACAGCTATAGCCTTCTCGTTTGTCGCATTGTTGGTGACAACAGTGTTGTGTTGGCTTGGCAACCATCAGGATGGTGTCCCCCAGAATACGGCGGGACAGGAGTGTGGTTTCAGTTATGTGTGGAACCTAAGGAATAGCACGGAGGACATGAGGAGAAGGAAAGGGAAAATGAAAGGGGAGAAATCGGAGTGGGAGATGAACCCTGAGAGGCTCTGGGCTCTGGGAAACAATCTGAGGGTTTCGGGTGGGGGGTGAGCCTGGTGATGGGTATTCAGGAGAACACGGATTGCAGGGAGCACTGGGTATTATATGCAAACAATGAGCCATGGAACACTACATCAAAAACTAATGATGCACTGTATGGCGACTAGCATAACATAATAAAATTTAAAAAGTGTGGCTTGCACTGCACCTGTAGCTAGATACAGCTGGACAGAAATGTGGGGGCGCTCCGTCTGCCGTGAGGATCCACAATTATTGCAGCTCTCAGCACTACTGTTCAAGTCTTTGGGCATTTTAAATTACACGGGGAGCATTACAAAATAAGAGATGATGGTAAACCTCTTTGGGTCATATGTGTGTGGGTATGTGTGACTACTAAGTAGTTTTTACTAAGTATTTGCCAATACTCTCCCCATTCAGTTATTATCTTCGATTGTTGTATGCCATGGAAATAATTACAGTTCCTTATCAAATGAACTCTCATCAGATCTTTAACCAGGACTATTTTGGGGAAAGTCTTTTTGTCATGTACCAACCCTTGTTATTTTATACTGATGCACTTGCAAGTGCCTCATCTTCAGAGAGATTGATGGGAAGAACTCTGCTAAGTACTCTAGAGTATAGGTTTATGAAAACTTTAAGATCACAAAACTGAACTGGGTACAAATTTCCAGAACTAATGGAAAACCTGGATTCAAGCAGAATAGGAATTTGAAATATGGAATTGAATGAACTGATAAGGATGATTATAATTTTGTTTTCACACATTTCTCTTTGAAATCTGGCTGGTTCCTTCGTGCTTCATTTTTCCAGTTTATCTATGACTTACAGTAATTTCATAAAATATATCTCTGAAAACAGAACTGAAACATTTACTTTTTCTCCCTACCTAATCCCTCTAGAATTCAGACACTTATTGAGTATTCTTATTTTCATGGTAATATAATTATTTGCTTCAGTTTGGTAAGAATCTGTTCCCCCTATAACAGGACACAATTGGAAACATTGGTTGTATGACCAAGACCTTGGCTGGAATGTTGTATTTGAGAATATGCATAAAACAAAATATAAGCAGACAGTCTTAACGAACTAAGTTTGACTTTATGGATTAATAAAAACCCCTTGGGAAAACTGGCCTGGAATATTGCTTACAAGTTTCCTGGGGACCTTCAGGTGAGTAAGTGAGGTCCCTTCCTGGAAGGCCCAGGAACGTCAGACTATCTGGGGACCTCAAGAAGAGAGGAATTCACCCAAACCTATGGGCATTCCATGCAGAGTCTGATGGTGAGTTCTGGCTTCGATTTCTTAGCCTGGAGAGGCTTTTAAAAGTCTAGTCTAGGGGCATCTGGGTGGCTCAGTAGTTAAATGTCTGCCTTTGACTTGGGTCATGATCCCCATGTCCTGGGATTGAGCCCCACATCAGGCTCCCTGCTTGGCGGGAAGCCTGCTTCTCCCTCTCCCACTCTCCCTGCTTGTGTTCTCTCTCTCTCTCTGTCAATTAAATAAATGAGTAAAATCTTCTAAAAATTTTTTAAAAAAATAAAAAAGAAGTCCAGTTTAAGATTCCTTATGAAAAGTTCCAGCAAAGCAGATTTAAAAAAAGAGGCTGTATGATCTGTCACTTCTCAAGCTGCACTTATATAAATAATAAAGCCAAGTTTAATGAGACTAGACTTATTTTGCAAACAAAGTAATTTTAACTGTGATTATCTTTGATAGAAATGAGGATGATTGTTGAGGAAAAAAATTATGTTTTAGTAGAAAATTATAACACAACCTCATGGATATGAGATTCTAGTCCTATTCATTATCTTTGAGGTTTTTTTTATATATCTATAAACCAAACTAGATCCTGAATTTTTCTAGTCTTCTCAAATATCTCATTACAAGTCTCCAGACTGAAGTTTCCAATTTTTCCCCACCCTTCTGATTTGGAATCACTAAGAACAAAGGCTGCCTTTGAACTTCCTTGGAATGGTTTGGCAGCCAAACTTCAGGGACTTGAGTCTTGGGTCCACATTCCCCAATTTAAAAGGGCTTCTCCAGACTCTTGGAGCTGCACACCAGCTGGAAATCTAAAATTAAACTTGACTAGGGTGGTTCCTACCCAGAAGCAGAAAGGGTCTCGTAGTAGACAGCTCTCTTAGGATCATGGATCAAGATCTCATCTCTCATAGGAAGACTTTATTCCTTTTGCCATTTTGCTACTTCCTTTTCTCTGTTAATTCACAGACAGTGCTCCTTAACTCTGACAACTATTTCTGTATCTGCTGCTAAGGCCATTGCTGCACAACAGAAGTCCCTAGATTTTCTTGTTAAGCTGGTTTTACATAATAGAATGGCTTTATATTCCTTATTGGCTGAACAAGGATGAATCTGGGCTGAAGCAGATACCTCCTGCTGTACCTGGATCCACATGTCTGGTACTGTAGCAAAGATAGGAAATAAAGAAGCAAGCTCCTTGGCTGAAACAGGCTGATGCCCTTTCAGGTACCTTCTTTGATTGATTTGATACCAACTGGTTTGGTCAATGGTGGCCCTGGCTACCCCAGGGGTACCTCAGTATTTTGGTTTTATCCCACTAATAGTTATTATAAGAGTATCCTTGATGTGCAGTGTTCTCTCCTAAGTCTTAAATTCATGATCACAGCCATTAGATGGTCTCACTGCCCTTGGAGGAACAGAATCAACAATGAACAATGTTGTGCACAACAAAGATAGCTCTTCCGGGGATCTGACATCATAACCTGTGAGTATCACAATGAGTGAGACAAGAGCAACTTAGCTTTGATGGTAACTGAGTGCCACTCATAGGACATTTTTGTCAATCCCTCACACAGGAGAGGATGACTAAAAGGAGGGAATTGTTACATTAATTAAATAAGGAGGCCATTAGACTGATGTGACTCTAAAGATATGGTGACCAAGTAAGCAAACCAAAATCTCAATTGCCTCAAGGGTAAAAAATCAAAATGCCAAAGACCTGTCACAGTCAGCCATGCTCTATGCTAGAGCCAATCCTAATTGCCTGCCTTTGCTTCCATCTTTTCTTTATAAAAATTTCTCCCTAGTGCTCCCAGTCACTTCCAGTTCAGCACTGTCTCCTTTGAATTGATTTTTGCTCACCCTTAAAATTTGTGCTATGCCTCAGTTTATCTTTTAACAACACACACCACAGAAGATTAATTTTTCCAGCTACTTTAAGTTCCTGTCTTTAGTCACTTTTTCCACACCAAGTTCATTCTGTAGGAGTCCACCTCTGTGGTCTAGCAGAAAGGTAAATCCTGGGAGCTGACATATCAGGCACTGGTGGGTCAGACCTTAGTAACAGGTTTTCCCTATGGTTGGAAACGTCATCATAGGGTCATTAAGAAATATGTGAAATTGGCACTCTTTTATTATTGCAGGTCTTATAAGATAGATTTCTTTCTGGAGCTCATTCTAGTGCTTCATAGATCATTGCCTTCCACACACTTTTTGGAAAAACCTCCATTGTACTAAACCAACCTCCAAAACGTCCATCCTTCTCCATGAAAACACACACTTTTGAGCACCTACGTGTGTTTTCCAGACAACCTAAGTTCTTTGGATGCATTCTCTTTGACCAACTTGGAGTTCTGGTCTTGTATGAAAACATTCCCCTCTTTCATGTTTTCCAGACAGTGTCTAATTGGAATGGAAACTAGCAGAGAACTGGGTGTTTGGTGAAGGAAATGACATGTGGCCCCCTTAAATCTAAGAGGTGATGTCACTCACTAAGGTGAATATTCTGTTGCCTGATGCCTTTATGACTGGGATTAGTGAGATGTGGTGGAGAGAGCACTGGACTGGGAGTCAGGAGGCCCAGATTCCAGTCCTGATGTAGTTGCTACCTCTCTTTGAGCCTAAGTATATCACTGGCCCCCAACTTTGTTGGGTGCCTCATCCACATGATAAATCCTTCCCACCTGAGTTTGTTTTCTCTGTGCTAGAACTATCAACTTAGAATGTCTTCATGTAGATGTTAAAGGATATACAACTAGGATGGAAATTGTAAGGAATTGCAAAGAGTCAGCTTTCTACACAAATACTAGATGATCTGTAAAAGGAAAGTTCTGTGCGAGAAACAAAGAAACAAACAAAAAAAGAAACAGAATCACTTAATTTTGCTTGATGGGTCCGTTCATTCAAGAAAAGATTTGCGCAGGAGAGTGAAAGGAGCTGATTTACATTTTAAGAGATCTCTCTGGTGTCTGTATAGATAATTTATTATAGAGGACATTAGAAGGGACAGGGACAGAGGCCTGTTATAAGGCTAATCAAATAGTGCAGGTAAGAAATTACAGTAGTTTGGACTATGGTGATAGCATTAGCTATGCAAGCGATTTAGAGTAGATATTGAATGGAGAATTTTTATGACCTGGACTGCTTGTGGCTAGTGAAAAAAAAAAAAAAAAGATGAAACAAAGAATGAGGTATGGATTCTGGCTCTAATAATTGAGTTGGCTTTGTTTCCATTTACTGAAATGATAGAGGTTGGGAACAGAATATGCTGATAATAGAATATGTAGGGAGTAGAATGGGAGTTAGGACTTTAGACATGTAAATTTTGCAACTTTCCAGTGCAGATATCAAACAGAATTTTGACTATGGATTTGGCTCCCAGAGAGGCTTGCTTAAGAAATGAAATTTGGGAGTGATAAGCATTAGATGATACTTGATAAGCTTCAGAGAGAGGGAGGTACCATATCAACCATATGAACTGACACTTAAAGAATGACTTGGGGTTTACTGGTGATTGAGAATGTGGGCAAGGGGAGCAAAGAGGATTGGGTGAAAAAAGGGCTGAAGGGGTCAGATCAAGGTCCCTGGGCTTTCCATGCCTGAGCTCAGATCACTGCATAGCACTTTCTGAAAACAGCAACACTACCTTCTCTCTAGAATCATCCACTTGCCATCTTAGATCCCTGGACACTTGGTTTCAAAATCGATAAAGTATTTCAGCTAAGAGTAGTTTGTCTAAGGATAATAATAGAGCCTACAGGCTCTATTTCTTTTTTTTCCCTCAAACTAGAGAAAATTTCCCTTTTTTTTTTAATTCCTTTTTTTTTTCCCCTGACTATATTGAATTCATTAGTGTTTGTCTTTTCCAAAATCTGGCAACCTCGTCGAGCACAATTCAGTTCAGACTTCAGTGTCACTACCCAAGAGACTAGGATAGATTATAAGCAATTTAGAGATCCCTTGTTGTACTTAATTTGTCTTTGGCCAGGGATTTTGAGTTTATTTCTGAACTTTTTCCTTTTAAATCAGTTCCAAAATAAGGCAGTATATCCTTCTTTTAGACCCTGCCCAGCAGAAAGTGTTCTTTTAACACAAGCTTCGAGGGATCCTTTGGGCCCGTGTTACCTTATTTTAGCATCTCAGGGTGTTCTCATGATTGTCCTTCTCTCTTTCTGGGCAGCCACAGGAAGAGTCCAATTCAGTCCTACGTGGTGGTAGCATTTAGATCTCTGGTTATTTGCTGGGGACCTCCCTTAGAACGCCTACCTATCATAACCAGCAACAGGGTATCAAATCTTGCTCACGTTGCTTCTCTTACTTTTCTAATCTTCTGCCTTCCTCCTTTGCTCTTAAAGAGTCTCATGACTGTATTGGGCTCACTCAGATAATCTAGGATAATCTAGATGTAAGATTTCTAACTTCAGATTTTCCCACTACAGGAAAAAAAAAATGCAGCTCAAGTCTGAATTCAGGTCTCCTAAGAGTAGAATGATGTGTTGAGACTAATGCGGTCTCTGTGACTAGGGACACATAGATTTGGAACCCTGTTTCTTCACGCACTAGCCACTTGACATCTAGCAAATCAGTTTGTCTCTCTGAGTCACATATTTCTCATCTGTAAAGTGAAAAGGATAGGACCCATGTTAGAGAGGTTTGGGGAGTGTTTAATAAGATATGTCTTGGGGGACGCCTGGGTGGCTCAGTTGGTTAAGCAGCTGCCTTCAGCTCAGGTCATGATCCCAGCGTCCTGGGATCAAGTCCCACATCGGGCTCCTTGCTCCACAGGGAGCCTGCTTCTCCCTCTGACCCTGCCTGCCACTCTGTCTGCCTGTGCTCACTCTCTCTCTCTCTCTCTGACAAATAAATAAATAAAATCTTAAAAAAAAAAATAAGATATGTCTTGAGAATTTAGCATAGGGATTATATTTTTTAAAAAATCCTAAAAGGGCCAGTCTGAGTTCCCCTGTTGAATGGACAAGAAAAGAGGCTCAGAGAAGAGGAACATTTGGCATAGCTCATATAGTAGGTTAGAGGCAAACCGCAGGCCAGATCACACAATGGCATGAGGATTTGGAGGCAGAGCAATTACAAGAACAAAACTCCACACCTGCTTTCTACAACATTCCACAACCAGCCCCAAGGATGGCAGGGGGTTGTCCTGCAAAGACACTTGATTCCTTTCCACCAGGGCATCCCACAGGAATTGGAGGCTAAAAGGCAGGCATGCTTGCTTCATCTGACATGACACCTTTGGTCTTCCTCTGGCATTTTCAGTTACGAACCTCTGCCCTACAGCCCAATCGATGTCAGCTCACTTTGCACTAAATGCTTCCTGCACGCTGAGCCATTCTGTATTCGCTTAGTAAAAATAGAGCCATCCAGCATCAATTCACACGAAATAATTTTCCACTTCATGTCAACTGAAAATCACCAATTTCCTGCTACAAGTGACGCTTAGTACAGGGAGGCACTTGGAATCATTACAAGTTCTCTTGGCGTAGGCTGCTTGTCTTTGCACGACCAAATTCTCTACCTAGAGAGAATATGGATCAAAGCTCTATGTTCATGTAATTAAATACAAAGTTTAAACTATACCCCATCTTCCTATTAAGCTAGAATCTTATCACCACCAGAAGACAAAAAAAAAAAAAAAAAGTCATTGAGTTTGTGACTCCCATGGGGTTAGGTGAGAACAGAATCGTTCATTCATCTGCTGAGCACATATAGACCTCCTATGTTTTAGGCACTTTTGCAAATGCAAAGATAAATAAGATAAAGTCTCCTCTCTTAAAAGAATCTTATAGTCCAGTAGGGACAGTTAAATGTGTATGCAGTCAACTACAATAAAAGGCATATTTAACTATATGCAGCTGTTAAAAATATATATATATGTCTTAAACTATTGATATTCAGATATTTCCAACTGTGAAAAGTCTCCATTTGAGTGAAATTTCACAAAGTCCAGTAAATAAAACTGATCATAGGGGACTTGCTCTGGCTGAAGTGGGAACAAGAGACCTAGAGATGAGGCCACTGAGTACCTCCCACCCCCACCAACACATTATAGTTTCTCACAGAGCTCTTCAGAATACATTTAAAGGCAACGTCTTTGCAATATTCATCACTGACTTCTCGAAAGTACTGATCTGTAGGTACGAGTAGAAAGTAACTTTTCTTTTCATCATTACCTCTTTCACTTACTCTCTAGACTGATTTTTCCCCTCATACTCCTGGTTTGTATCTCAAGGGAAACTCATACTTTCTCTGATCCTTCTTAGATATTAATACCTAATCTTGTTTCCTAGCTCAGTGGAGAACCCAAAGCCAACCTCAGCCAACTAAAAAATGTTCCCTCTCCCAAGCTTTGGTCCACATAACTGGAAAACCTAGAAGCAGGTAAAAGACTTGTTAGCAATCCCTTCACGATTTCCCTGCCATGTTCTTCAATCCCTCTTCCCTGACTCCTTATGGAATTGAGAGGGGATTAGAGTGAGATGATAGAGGAAAGACACAAAGGACGTCTTACTTGCCTGCCAGGACTGCCATACCCAGTTGTATAGGTTACATACTGGTTAAGGGTACCCAGCCAATGGAGCAAGAAATCTAGCTCACTGGGGAAACTATGTACTCTGGTATAGGGCTGCTTCCACTTGAGGGAAGGGAGCATTTTTATAAATTATCACCTAATTGCTTTATCAGCTAGTTTTGTGCTGCCCCCAAAACAAGAGTGTGTCTTTTATAAAATGTTCATAAGATGATATAGGGTTAGAGGTAACCATGTTGACCAGTTCAATTTAAAGCTGACATTGGACTGAATATAACTCATGTTCCAAGCCTGGCTTTTTCCTCTGTGAAGTGGTTTGGGAATTACTAGGCATTCTCCCAATCTAGCCCCACCATCACCAGGAACCTCTCATTTGATAATTTATGATTTCAATGCCCCTCTGGCTAAATATTTCTGACCATACCTTAGCTCTGCAATCTATCCCTCAAACTTACACAGATTGTCTCTGTTGGGTTTCCTCACCCTGCAAGCAGTCCTTGAGTAGAGAAGACACCGGAGGGCTTACTGCCTTGTCTGCCCCCGAGGACACATGTGCCTTTCCCCCATCATGGCAGAAAGTGGGACTCCAACAGTCATGCCCACTTCCAGCTGCCAAAGATTCCTTCAGCAAATGTTAGGCCTTTTCAGGCATTAGTCAGGTTCTAGTGTCCATATTCCCTGAAGTGCAGGGTATATATATGGTTCTTCAAATCCTCCTTCATGTGAATCTGCTCTAGCATTTCCTCTGTATCCACATGGGGGATAAACCACATGGCAAAACTGATTCCACCCCCATACCCTGCCCTACATTAATATCTGGTAACTGATAATCTGCTGAAACTCAAAGTCATCAAAAAAGGCCCTGTACATGATGTTTCATGACATAGGTAAATTCTCATAAAATGATATAGGTAAATTCAACATAAAGTTGAAAATATGCATACATGTGTATATAGTTTGTGTGCTCATCTGTTGTTTTAGTACCAAATAACATGGAGTAGGGGACACTTGAGATCCTCTCATTTAAAATATGATTTGCATAGCACCTGTGAGGTTCACTTACAGGCTCTGAGACATAGGATAGGATTTCAAGATGCCTTTGTATTAGTTTCCTTTTGCTGCTATAACAAATTGCCACCATCATGGTGGCTTAAACAGCACAGGGTTATTATCTTAATATTCTGGAGGTCAGAAATTTGATAAAAGGGCTTACAGGACTACAATCAAGTTGTCAGTAGAGCCATGATTGCTTCTGGAGGCTCTAGGAGAGACTCTGTCTCCTTCCCTTTTATAGTTTCTAAAGGCTGCCTATATTCCATGACTCTCAGCTCCATATCACTCCAGTCTCTGCTTCTGTCATTACATCTTTCCTCTGACCTTGACACTCCTGCCTCCTATAAAGACTCATGCAATTTCCTGGGACTTACACAGATAATCCAGTGTAAACTTGACACCTTGAAATCCTTATTAATCACATCTGAGAAGTCCCTTTTGATATGTTAGGTATTGTATTCACAGACACTAGGAATTAGGCCCTCGTTGATGGTAGGCTATAATTCCACCCACCACACCATCCTCCACAGCCTATTATTCCACCTAGCATGCCATAGATAGAGAATATGGACAATAGTAACCAAATATGAGCACTTTCAAGTGTGAGCTTGGGTAAATCGCTTGCTTCCTCTCAGCCCTCAGTTTCTTCATTTATAAACTAGAGATAATAATAGTATCAGCTTCATACAGTCTTTATTAGTGCTAGATGAGTTCATATTTTCAAAATACTGAGAATAATGCTGGCTCATGGTAAGTGCAACAGGAGTGTTTTTAAGAAGTCACTGGGGAAGACACTACGTTGCAAAGCCGACTTGGGGTCCAGCTGCTTCTTATTTGGCTGACACTGTGTTGCATAGTCTAGGATTAATAGCAGCAGGGGCTTATTAACTTGACGGATGTTACTCAATCTCTGGAGTGGGTCTGATATAATAGTATATATGTTTGGTATTTTTTTAAGAAAATATTCTAACATTTAACAGTTCTCATGTACAATTATGGGTAATTTTTATATTTTCATACTTGATCTATGTCCTATATTTTCTTCAATTAACCTATATACCAGTTCTAATCAGAGGAAAAATAGCCATGCGATATATATAAAATGTATATTATAAAGGGATTAGAGTCTTTTTGGGTTCCTGGACTTAATTTCTAAGGAGTGGAGGAGAGGGCTCTCTGTCACATTCGAGCAATGCTCCAACACCAGCTGGGTGTGCCACAGTTCTGTTCAGTTCTGACACTGTCTGGAGATAGCATGGGATTCCACGGGTTGAGGGCTCAGTCCCACAGAACTGCCCCCCACCCCAATCCCCTCAGACCCCAGCCACAAACCCAGGTTATTACCTGTGCTTCTAATTGACTGGCTACATAGATTAGAGGTTCCCATGGCCCCCTCCTCTGATTTGATCAATTTGCTAGAGCGGTTCACAGAACTCAGAGAAACATTATACTTACTAGATCACTGGTTTATTATTAAAAGATATAACTCAGGAGCAGCCAGAAGGAAGAGAAACACAGAGCAAGTGTGGGAAAAGGGCACAGAGCTTCCATACCCTCTCAGAAAATAGTACTCTCCCCAAGTCCACCAACCTGGAAGCTCTCCTAGTCCTTAGTTTTTGCGGAGGCTCATTGTAGATGCATGATTGATTAAATAATTGCCCCACGGCAAATAAACTCAATCTCCAATCTCTCTTCCTTCCCCCAAGGTCAGAGGGGTTGATACTAAAAGTTTAAACCTTTTAATCACTTGCTTGTTCTCCAGGCTACCAGCCCATATCCTTAGGTGTGGTTCCAGAGTCACCTAATTAACATAACTAAAGACGCCTTTATTGCTTTGATCACCCGAGAAATTCCAAGGGTTTTAGGAGTTAAGTGCCAGAAACAGAGACAGAGAACAAATATATATTTATTATAAATCACTACATCAGACAATGGTCTGAATGGGATAATCAAGTGCTATGGGCAAATGAGGGAGAACAGTATGTCCCTATTAGGACTGGGGCCAGTATCAGAGATGTGCCTGAATTTAGTAGGACCCTGTGCTGAGTTTAATGATCTGCCACTATCTATGGTCTTGAGATTGTCAGTCATTTCTGAATGAGGGGTGCTGCATTCTCATTTTATGAAAAAATTATGTAGCCAGTACTGAAAAGGGGTTTGAGGGTGGAAGACAATTGGGAACCAAGGCTCCATGTACATAGTCAAGGAGAAATGATAACGCCACAGCCAGATCAACAGGGTTTATTCTGCCTCACCTTTCAATACCATGCCAAGCAGCATGGTTCTCCTTGGTTCTGACAAACAGCCCATATCCTTAGTGTGGTTCCAGAGTCACCTAGTTAACACAATCCAAGACACCTTTATTGCTCTGATCACCCAAGAAATTCCAAGGATTTTAGGAGTTAAGTGCCAGCAACAGGGACAGAGAACAAATATATATATTTATTATAAATCACTGCATCATCAGTCACTGGAGGAGAAGTGCCCACACTATTCAAGCCACATAAACAAAACCAAGACAATAATCATAAGTAAACTTATGTTGCTCAAATCTGATCTCATTCCTTTACCTAATGGTTCTAAGAAACTGAAATCCAGGAAGAGAAAGTGACCCCCAAATGTCAAATGTTGACTTAATGGCAATTCTGAAGAGGAAAAGTCTGTGCCTAATCATCTGATTTGTACTTTAGAGCCCTTAAAAATTAAGTTCTTGAAATCATTGAAATACAAGAGTCTTCAAAAGTACTTGGGTGTTCCCTAGGGAAATGCAGTGTTTGAGGCCAATGATACCTTTTCCCCTTTTTATCTTGATGCTGGAGATTGGGGGAGTTCTCAGCATCCGACCTCAATCACTAGCCAGCACCAGGTTTTTTACTTTGCCCCTAGAAAGAATTCAAGGAATCAGAGCAAAGTGTAGGAGCTTTACTGCAAAGCGAAAGTACACACTCAAGGAGGGAGTGCAGGGCACTCAAAGAGGATATGAGATGCGTGGGGTAGATGTGGGGTTTTGATCTTTGCGGGCAATTAGAATCAAGGGGTGGAATATCCATGTAGGGTTCTTTGAGTAAGTGGGTCTTCAAGGAATGCTGCATACTATGGTGCATGCTCTCTGCTAGCTAGGCACTACTCTGCGCAGGTGCAGTCTGATTTATTTCGCGAATACTCCCTATATAGTCAGTATCTACTCAGTTGTCTAGTGCCCCCAGTGGAGGCATCATTTCTTCTCAGTCATTTGCAGGCTACCTGGGGCTTGATGTTCTTCTGGGCTCTATGTTTGAGCTACAACAGGACCTCTGTGTCCTTGAGAAACCGAAGAGCTATTACAGGGTTTACTCAGTTGTCACAACCACCCTATCAGGTGTCAAATTTATTTCTGTTCCTTGTCCTTCTTCCTTCTGCAGTTACCCAAAATTTCCCTGTGCTACCTGCCTCATTCTGACAGTGGAAATCAGATGAAATGAACATGTGGGGAACATCCTAGAAGAAGAAATACAAAACAGGAACTTGAAGCCCTTCACTGGTGCAGATGAGAAGGACTGACTTGCACTGTCCTTGTGTAGTGTTCCACATGCCAACCAATATGGTCTCTTTGAAATGCAAAAATTTGGGGGCTCCTGGGTGGCACAGTCAGTTAAGCCTCCAACTCTTGGTTTTGGCTCAGGTCGTGATCTTGGGTGGTGAGGTGGAGCCCTGTGTTGGGATCCACACTCACTCAGCATAGAGTCTGCTTAGAATCTTCTCTCCCTCTTCCCCTCCATGCCACACCCGTATGTGCATTCTCTCTCTCTCTCTCTCAAATAAACAAATCTAAAAAAAAAAAGAAAAAAGAAAGAAAGAAATGCAAATGTTTTATGGTCACCTTCAACCCTGGCATAGCAGATTCCTTGTGGAGCTAACTAAGCATGTGAGAACAACATGGTCACTGAGATCAGATGGGCTAGAATTCAAATAATGCCTCTACCACCTTCAAACTGTATAAGCTGGGACAAATCATTTAGCTCTTTGTGCCTTGGTTTTCAGATTTATAAAAAGAACAGAATGGTAAATGAACATACAGGATTCTGGATGAGAGACTGTATAATAACATGTTAAGAGCACATGCTCTGAAGTTGGACAATGGAGTTTAAAAATTGGCTCCCCTTCTTAATAGCTGTGACTTTGAGTGGGTTACTTAAATCTCCAGGATAAACAAGGAGTATGATTATGATCATACATATCTTATGGGTCATTGTGCAGATTAAATAAAATAATGTATCTAATGCTCTTGACTAAGCACTGGGCTCCCAGTAAGGGTTCCATGAATACTAGTTATGTGAAGCATGGGTAGATGTTTGATAAACCAATGGGAAATAAAATGAGAAGGAAAAAAAAAAAGAAATTTGGGCAAAGTATAGTCCCACAAAGTGATATGTCTCCTCTATGACAATGGTTTCTGAACCTAGTGAATTTCCACTCTTGGGGTAGAAGCAGAGAAGGCAGAGCAGATTAGAATAATTGTTTTCCTTGGAAGCTGAAAAATCAGTTTGCCTCCAGCACCTCTAATTACTGCAACTTCAGTGCACTCCCAAATCCCACTGAAATAAGGAATGGAACTTAAAAGCTGCAGGAGAAGAGAAGGGAAAGCTGAGGAGGGGAGCCAAAGTGCTTCAGGCTTTTGTGGATCCTGTCTTGCCATCTCCCCACCCTGTCTTTGGCCCGTGCCTCTGCAAGCTTCCTTTCTTTTGGTACCTATCAGGGGAAATAGTCTTTGTCTCTGCTGGCTCTGGGAAGCTTTTCTTTACTCTTCTTTCTTCTTTTGGCAAGTCCGGGGGAAGAGGGAAGAGCATGCTGAGGCACTGAGAAGGAGAGAAGACTTAGGGCTGGACTGACAATACCCACAATACTGCTCTTGGGCAGGGTTCTCACCAACTCTGTAACTGCCTCTTTACCTATTTGTGTTTTCACCAGGTAGTAGGGTGGGAATCTGGGGCCCCAGTCAAGACCATGAGCAATCAGACTTGGCACAAATGTAGGCCCACCAATCGCTTTGAATTTCAGTTTTAACATTTGTAAAATGGGATAAGATGTGAAGATACATGGCACCATCCTCCAAAAAAAGCTTTTTCTCCTCTGCCTTATTCTCTTTCGTCTTTTCCTTTTCCTCTACCTTCTCTTTCTCCTTGTCCTTTTTAATCCCCATCCTTCTCCTTTCATTCTCTGTCTCTGCTATTCAAAGTCAGGGGTCATATTTTAGTCAACTCCAGCTCCCCTAGGATCTTAAAAATAGAAGATGCTAAATGGGTATTTAAATAATGAAGAAAGAATTAAACCCCTCCCTTATCCTTTCTGTGCCTATTAGAAAGTACTCTTTTATCTGTGTTCTTACCAATGGTTACGAGCTAGTAAAATGCAAAATCCCAAGTAAATAGTCAGGGAATCATATAAACCTAGAACAATCCACACAGTGGCCTCAAGTCTACCTCTGGCTTTAGAGAAAGACAGGGAAGGCTCAAAGAGGAGTAGGGATTTATCCATGGTCCTTACGGGAACCCCTCATCCATCTCTTTCTATGCCACAATATCTCCTACGCAGGTGAGTCTCCTGATTGCACCATGCCTATTGCCATTCATTCCATGAAGAAATATTTAACAGAACTTATAATGTTTCAGGTAGAATGGCACTAGACACAGGCCAATTATGGGTAAAAACAGGCCAGATTTTTACCATTATTGAGCAAACATATAGCTCCTGGAAGAGACTGCTGTTTACCAAAAATATGTATACCCTACTCTACACCCAACAACATTCATGAATGGATATTTTGTTTTAAAAAACCATAACATGCTTCAAAGGGAAACTGTAGGATGCTATGAGAGAGGAGAAAAAAGTGGAAACTATTAAATGGGGTTACTGAGGAAAGCATCTCTCATGGAATGACTTTAAAGAAGAAACCCAAAGATTGAAGAATGTTCTTACAAGTAAATTCTGCTAGTCCTTAGCACTGTGGCTTATATACTAGAGTGACCTCTCTATTCTCCTTCCTTCATGTAAGGCCCTCCTGTTCTCTAAGTCTTAGAACAAGGACACCTAACCCTGCCCTTTCTAAAAAAAGATCCAGGTTTCCCTGCAAGGAGAGATTTTGATCATTTCAATTCATATTCAGCAAACACTGAATCATCTTTATCAGTGATGGTTGACTCCATTTGCCAAGGCAGATCCTTTATATCTGATGAAATAGGACCGTGTTCATCTGGCTAACATTTGTTGAAGTATATTGGATTTGTATGAGCTGAGGTCTGGTCTGAGAAGTTCCCAAGCAACGTATTACCTGATTGCATCAGATATATATGTCCCCAGATATTATATACCGGAACAATAAACCTTGCTGAAGATGTTGAAATCTTAAGAGATTAAAAATGAAAGAATGAAGAGTAAAGAACAGTGGGTTTGAAGGTGGAAGACATAAATTTAGATTCTACTTCTATTTCTTAATGACTAAGAACAGCAACAAGAAGAATATAATGCATAGGCTTCATGGAGCTGTGAGTATGCTTTAGGCATTCTGCTAAGAGTTATGTGTGCATTATCGTGTTTTTTCTTCTAGAAATCCTACTAAGTGGGAAGTTTTACAGACAAGAGAACTGAGACTTGGGGAAGATAAGTTACTTTCCCAAGGTAAAACACGTAAGGACTAATGAATGCAGAGTTCAGGCTGGGTGGTTTAATTCCAGAACCGACACTACCTATTCATCTCAAGTGCAGAGCAATCTTAAGAAGTCATTTAGCTATAGTTTCCACCAATTTTTCCTTCTTTTTTTAAAAAAAAGATTTATTTATTTATGTGTGAAAAAGAGAGAGAGAGAGAGAGTGAGGGGGGTTCAGGGAATCTCTCAAGCAGACTCCCTGCTGAGTGCAGAGCCCAATGCTGGGCTCCATCTCACAACCATGAGATCATGACTTGAGCCGAAACCAAGATTCCTATGTCCAATCGACTGAGCCAACCAGGTGGCCCAATTTTTCTGATCTAAAATAACAAGAGGAATGGGTACAGTCAACAACTTCTAAAGTTTCAAAGGACCTCTTCTTCCTGTTCTTTTCCTGCCTTGAGGGATCAAGAGAGGCTTCCTGGAAGAGATGTCTGAAAGACCTGGAATTTGGAGAACTTCTGTCCCCTGGGTTCCTTTACTTCATTCAACCCCCATCCTGCAATTCTTTGATTATTTATAGGAGCTATTCCCAAAGCAGGGCAGCTCCATACTCTGCCTTGCAGATTACAAAGAGATAAATAACACATTCCTCATTCTCTTACTCGCTGGGGAAATTGGGGGCTGTGTTTACATCGCTTCCTCGGTATTTATCCTCCTCCTGGCTCTTCCATCCCCTCTATTTCATGTTGTTATTTTACTTCCATTAGGGGAGCAGAAAAAACACGAGAAGCCATTCTGATCCACCCCAATCCTCAGAGGGCATTGCTCGGTCAAAGTCAGCATCCTCTGCCTTGTAATTTTCCCTACAAACATCTCATTCAAGAGGCATTTTCCTCCCTCTGAGTACTAATGTCCTGATGATGATAAAAATAAATAAATATGACACACACACATACACACACACATCAAAACAAAACTGAAGGGAAAAAAAGAGAGAGAACAGAAAATCAATTGCACGCTTGGTTCATTTCATGTTTATATCCTTCTCGATTTCCTCCCAGGGCTCCTGAGAATTGCCTAGTTAGCAGTTAGGAAGGGCTGACTGGGTCACTGCAGTTTTAATGTGGCATGCCTGTATTCCGTGGCTTTTTTTCTTTGGGAAGGGGCTGGACTTTATTAAGAAACCTTCTGAACATATGAGCTCCGTTATTTATCCACCAGGTCCATGGAGACATTGATGCAGTCCATTTTGTACGGGGAACTGACAGGATTATTTGTTATTTTTCAGTATTTTTCCGGAAATGGAGGTTTTGCTTTAAGAAAATCCTGTGGTTGGCCAAAACCAGTTTTGATCACTGGAGTCCTTATTTGGTTAAATTTTCTTTACCCTGCCTCTTCGCTGAAGGACAACCTACACTAACCATGTAACTGTGTGTCAAGTGTTATGCCAAGCATTTTCCCTGTGTTATTCCACTTAATTAAAAAAAGAAAAAGTGTTGAAGAAATCCATAGTGTTCTAATTCCACAGATGGGGAAACTGGAGCTCAGAGTATAAATATGATTCTGATTGGGAGATTGTAAGAAGTCTTTGTTAATGGATATAGATTTATTTCCCTGTGATAAGTTTTAGAAGGCAGTGTGGTCCAGCTCACATCACAGGATTTTAGGATACTAGATTTGAGTTCCTTACAAAATGTGAGGCCTTAAGAAAAAATAGGAACCTTTCTGAGTTTTATTTTCCTCCCCTCTGTGGTATAAAAGAGAATGTATGAAATTTGGACACAGAGATCATAGACAGAAATTCTGGCTCCACCATTTACTAATGCTATGTCTTAGGTTAGCTTTCCCAAAAGCAATGTCTGGAATGGGATTCCTGCACATGCTACTTATTAAGGAAATGCTCCCAGGAGAGACTGATAAGGGAGAAGCAGGAGAAGGATGGAATGAAATCAAGCAAGTGTGTGATTTCACGTGAAGTCCCCATCTCAGCCTGATCTCATAGGGAGATCTGGAGCATGTTACTTCTCAGAGTTTGTCCTGATTCAAGGCAAAGGAACTGGGTTTTCACACTGCTGCACCCACCTCTTATTGGTAAGAGCCACTTGAGAAGGATGTGAACTCCCAGTACTTTGAGCTCTCTGCTTATACTGGGCAGTGGCCAGAGATAAGGTAGACGTCCAGAAGATCTGGGTGGAGCACTCTGAGATTCTGGGTATGACATTTTCCTTTTCTATTTTATTTCCCTGTCTTTAAATTTGTTGGCTAGATTCTATTATTTCAATTTGTATAATTGTAACATGTGTAAAAAAAAAAAGTACATTTTTTTCATTAGAACTTAAGATTCTTGGACCAGAGATCTTTATTTTATTCAGTAATGTAGCTCATTCTCCCACGAGACTGGCTAGCTGTAGCTGGATCTCAATGAAGAGCTACCAAAAGAATGAATGGTGAAGAAATGGGTATTCACTAAGCGTTGGATAAGTGTTGTATTCATGACTATCACATTAATCTGATAATTATGTCATTGAAATAATCTATATCCTTACAATATGCTCACCACACATACCGTAATCTATAATCACTGGAAAGACACTAATGGATCCAGATACTGAAAAGTAACTTTAATGAAAAATGACACTGAAACATATGGAGATATTTCCTTAAAGAAGGAGATAACCTAGACCAGGGTGTAACTTCCCAGTCCCCAAGCTCCCCACAGGAACAGAATGCTAGAAATGATATCACTGCTTAGAATGAAGATTACACACACAGGTATAAGTCCCCTTTTCCATTTTTATGGGGTTTTATGTCCTAAGTGCCTCCTTGTCATCTTGGAGACTTGGCTAAGCAATGGCCCCATTATGGGGTGTAGGAAACTGGAATTGGTAATAGATGGACTTCATAGATATGGATGTAAGCATCATGTTGGTTTGTAGAATTTATTTGTATCACTAGCATTTAACCCTTGGGCTGAGAGAGTAATATAAAAGTATTTTCCTAAACAAAAGAAGACAGTTATAAAAAAAGCATACTGTATGATATATTTATATGCAATGTTTCAAGTAGGCAAATCTGCAGAGACAAAAAGTGAATCAGTGGGTTAGGGAGAAATGGAGGGATGATTACTAATGGATATAAGATTTTGGGGGCATGTTAAACATGTTCTAAAACTAGCTTATAATGATGGTTGCACAACACTGTAAATATACTAAAAATCATTGATTTATATACTTTAAACAGGTTAACTTTATGGCATATAAAATATATCTCAGTAATGCTATTTAAAATCACCAACGAAGTATCCAGAATGTATAATATAGAGAAACGAAAATCTCTGAGAGAGTATGCCTTCATCTCAGATCCCACTGGATTGTCCCAGAAAAAAACTCATTGAAGATGAGCTCATAATTTTAATTACAAAGCACACAATACAATAATTCAATGTGCAAGAGTCAGCAGGCATACCAAACCAAAGGGTTAAGTCTCCAAGATCTTTATTAGTTAGTCAACCTCTCTGAGTCTGTTTTGACATGTATATTAATGGGGAGCGGGGGAATAACAGTCCCTATCCTTTACTATTTATCATAAGGATTAAGTGAATATTAACACGTCAATCATTGAAAATAGTGCCTGACACAGAAATATGCTGTAAAAGCATGATATATAGGTGTTAAATATTAGTAAATATTGTCAATAATAGGTAATAAATAGGTAATATTAAGTGTAATTAACTATCAACAACAAAAACAAACTAACAAAAAGGACTGGACTAAAAAATGGAAATTGACACATAGACATTTAATCATAATTCACAAGTGACATAAACATAGTTGGAACACATGTGGAAGGATGTATGACTTCACAGAAAAATAATTCAATGCACCTTCAATTTAAAAATATATGTTATTTTATTTTATGAGATTGGCAAAAATTAAAATATTTTTTGTGTAGTGCCCAGAGTTTGATAAGGAGGAATGGGATTGGCCTTTATCCCCCATACACAGCTGGAGAGTGTGTAAAATGGAGCAAACCCTTCTAATGAATATTTGAACAAGTTTACCAAAAAGCATTTCATATCATTATGAAATCTCCTATTAGATTTTTTTCAACCAAGAGCCAAAGACAAGAGAGATAAGCTTTCTTTAAAGGAAAAATAACACAGAACATGTGAAGGTATTTATATAAAAAGGAATTAATAGCATACTTTGGACTGGGGTGTCACTTCCCAGGCTCCACAATGACAGACTAGCTTGAGTGATGTGTTTCTCAAGAGAAGAAACATAAGTGTAGTCCACCTTTAACAGAAGCACAGAATTTTGAGAGCTCTGACTTGAAGTCTAAACTTCCATCCTTGTGCATGCCCAAATCCTTCTGTCCAGATTGCCTGGGGTGATTTAATCCCAACCGTACATTACCAAGACCCCAAGAACAGCCTCACCCACCCTCCTCTGGTAGCCGCCCTGTAAACTTATTTGATCATCATCTGGATCTCAGTTCTTTCTTTGGTTTTGTGTTTCTTATGCGTTTCTCTTACTTTCTTGTGAATTCAACTATGCATTTAAAAGAAACTCTCATATTAATTATATCTAGGATTTTTGTGTGTTGTGTTGCTGTGGATCTTCTCAATTCTCTAGCCTATCCTATGGCCAAAACCAAAAATTTGCTTTGAAAATGATCTACACATTTGCCAAGTCTCATGACCCTGTGGTTCTAGGAGACAAACCTGGAGTCAAATGTAAAGGCCTCTTTGACAATAAGCATGAGATGGGTGCCTGGGTGGTTCAGTCGGTTAAGTGTCTGTCTTATCCCGTTGGTCCTCCAGGACTGGGATCAAGTCCCGCATAGGGCTTCTTGTTCAGTGGAGAACCTGCTTCTCCCTCTCCTCCCCACTCATGCTCTCTCTCGCTGCTGTCTCTGCCTCTAAATAAATACATAAATAAGCATGAGAGAACAAGGGGACTCTACATTTGGCCAAGCACTGGGACACTGCAGATTTTCATCTCTTTCTGTGGCTCTCTAAATAGTCCTCTACTGTGCTGTCTTGGGTTCCATGTGCACATACTAGGACTAATCACACTATCTGATAGATACTGTCAGTTTGCAAGTCCATCTCTCCTAGATGACTATTGTCTTTCTTGTAGCCTGCAAGCTCTCTTCTTTAAAACTATATCCCAGTTCCTAGAACTACATCTCCCATACAGTATGTGCTCTGTGCATGCTTATAGAAATCATTAGTGACTTTCTTCTTAGAAATATATCTAAGAGAAGGGAGAGAAGAAAAGGGAAGAGAAGAGAAGAGAAGGTCTTAGGTGAAATGCTTTGGATCAATTGGAATAAATGATGCATTTTTTATTTCATGAGTATTAATTGAATACCTAATATAGAAATAGCCACTTTCTATGTCCTGAAAGGTAAGTATGATTTCTTTGATGGAATAGCTATGTTTGTCAGGATGTCTTTTTGTTTTTTTTAAATATTTTATTTATTTTTTTGACAGACAGAGATCACAAGTAGGCAGAGAAGCAGGGAGAGAGAGAGGAAGGGAAGCAGGCTCCCTGCTGAGCAGAGAGCCCAATGCAGGACTCAATCCTAGGACCCTGAGATCATGACCTGAGCTGAGGACAGAGGCTTTAACCCACTGAGCCACACAGGCACCCCCGTCAGGATGTCTTTTAAATTCCATTTTAGTAGGAAGAATTTCTCTCTCTCTCTCTCTCTCTCTCGTTCTGTGTGTGTGTGTGTCTGTCTGTCTGTCTGTTGGGGGGAGGAAGAAAGGGAGGCAGGGAGGGAGGGAGAAGATTTCTCCCATGTAAATGGTTAACATGTTTTATATATGATCTGGAGGCAAATGCTTCAGTATAGTAGCAGAAATGTCTGCTAGACAAGCCTGCCCAAGGTAGATATTTTCTAGCTATGTAAACTTGAGCAAGTTATTTCCTTTTACTAAGTATCAATTTTCTTCTACATGCCTTCCATAGTTGTTAGGAGAATTGAGCATTATAAATAATGTCTATAAAATACGTGGCCGATAGTAGGTCCTCAATAAATCATAGCTGTGCTGTTATATCATGCCATGGGAATCCTTTTCAAATGTGAGAGTTAACTCCCTTACTGAATCTGTTTTTCAAGTTCAGGGCCTAGATATTTGTTTTCTTTAAGGTAGGGCATGATGAGACTTCTTGTTACTGGTTCTAATCCTGTGAAATGCATACTGCAACAGGTAATTATGCCAGTTAGGACAAGAAAAGATCGAGCTTTCATATTTTCTTTAGACATCAAGTAAGCATGAAGTAAACCTCCTTTATTGGCATTTCCAAAACAGAGTCAGCAGTGGAAATATAGATAGTGCCATAATGTTGATGCCTTAAGATTCCTTAAAATGCAAACCTACTTGATACAGCAAAAAGTCGACCACATTGGTTACTATGAAAACCTCAGGATGTCCAGACAAGCCCTAGGGCATCAAGGGCTGGGGTATCTCACTGTCTCCTGTGTCTAAATGGGTAGCATCTCAGAGAGACTTTTTACCACATTACCACATTACTCTCATCTGGTGCCAAGAATGTGTTAGGAAAGCCAACAGGAAGTGAAAATTAGCCAATTTATAAAATTTTCTCATGCCTCTCTTATTTCCCAATGTATGCTTTCATTGATCTCTTACAGCTCTTGAGGCTGGAATGGAGAACAATAGCCTCAGGCAATACATGGTCTGATCTTTGCAGAGGTCTTTCCTTCTGCCTTCTCTGGTCGAAACAGAGGGTCAGATTCCCATGAGTTGGCAGCACAAACATAGAGGAATCTCATCCATAGCTCTCATGTCCACTTATTGAGAAGAAGCTTGGAAAGGGGTAGTAGGAGACTATCAGACTTGGAGTTCTACCACCTATAAGCTTAGAGGTCTTAGGGGCATCATTTTTATATCCCTAAGCCTTCATTTCCAATCTATAAAATGGAGTTAATGTCTGGCTTATAGGATTGAAGTTAGAATCCCCTGAGAAACATTTGTATTTGTAAATGTGAAATGCCTGTACAGTTGGCAGGCTTTTTGTTTTTGCCACATCTCTGTCACTAGAGGGAAATGAAACATGCTCCCTTCTTTCAAGCTACTGTCATTTCTGACATTGTCTTATCCACAATATGGGCAACAGACTAGGGAAAAAGGACTATAAAAATGTCCTTTATTACAGAGAGGGAGAGAGAGAGAAAGTGGGGAAGGAAAGGGATAGGTTTATTCTAAGGAATTGGCTTATGTGAATGTGGAGCCCCTTATGTCTACAATCCATAAAGCAAGCTGGCAGACTAGAAGTTCGGGTAAGAATTGATATTGATGTTGCAGTCTTGAGTTCAAATTTTACAGAACAGCAAGATGGAAACTGAGGCAGGATTTTTATGTTGCAGTCTTGAGGATAATGCCTGTTTTGGAAAATCTCAGTCTTTCTTCTTAAGGCCTTCATTTGATTGTATGAGGCTCACCTATGTTATAGAGAATAATTCAGTTTATTGAAAGTCTAGTAATTTAAAGTTTAACTACGTCTAAAAAATACCCTCATAGGTATTCATATCCAGACTGGTGTTGACCAAATAAACAGGTACTGTAGCCCAGCCAAGCTGACACATAAAATTTACCAGGATAGCACCAAAGACTGTAGAATTTCCAAATGGAAAGGACTAGGTCATGGTTTGAAAGAAAGGACTAGGTTGTGCTTTGGAAACATGAAGACTTAGGGAGCACATGACCCCTGGTCTCCAAGGTCCAAAGGGCAATTGTTGAGCTAGACTTGCTTTTCCGAGATCACTGAAGGCCCAACAATGACCAAGAAGTACTACTCCAAAGAGACTGGTTGAAAATAAGGAAGAATGTTCTGTCAGTATTATGTGTTGGATTCTAGTTGTTCCATTTCAATGGAAGCCTTCAAAATAAAGCTGAGCTGTTGCACTTATGAACTCTACAGTGGGATGGAATTTTGTATCAGATGGGCAGATCCAGGTAGCCTCCAAGGCCTTTCTAAAGGGTGGAAATCTATGATATCAGATAGATATTCTGAATCATTTGGAACAATTTTCAAATTGCAGTTTATTATTATGTGAGGCACTTCCTCTTATGAGGCTACAGACTACTTTCTTTCAAGAAGTAAATGTAAACATCTCATTTAGTTAGTGTTTTACTTTTCCCTGTAGGCATTTTTTTCATAGGTGCTGATTCCTGCTGATCCCTAGGAATGGGGCTCCACATTCACATAAGCCAATTCCTTAGAATAAACCTATCCCTTTCCTTCCCCACTTTCTCTCTCTCTCCCTCTCTGCAATAAAGACTCATTTTGGGCTGATTGTTTTCTCAATATTATGTCACAGCGAGGTTGGAGAAAGTAAAGGATGACATTATAGTCTTGAATTAGCATTCTCTTTCTTTAGTGTACTGATACACTTACCATACAAGCTTAAAACTTGCTTACTGGAATTGTTGTAATCTTCAAAGTAACACATTCAAATGTCTGGGAGACAAATAAATATGATTATCTACCCATGTATTTCATGTTTCCCTAAGTTTCATGGTGTATCATTTCTATTTTATCTTGACTCATTCTCTGATCTTAAGCAAGTTAGCTTCTCCATCTCTCAGTCTCCCAATCTGTAAAATGGGTGTGTTGGGTTTATTTGATCACTCAGATTTTCAGGTTCTTTCTAGCTTTTACCTTCGGTGATACTGATCCCTAGTTATCTTCAGAAATATTTTAGAATTCTACTAAAGCTTTATATATGGCACTGTTGATAAACTCCTCTATTATCTGGGATTTATCAATATTTTCTTCTTGCATACCAAATGTGTTAGAGTCCTAGAGCTTCTCAGATAGGTATTAGCCCAGAGCTCAATCATGGCATCATAAAGAATCCTTCTATGTTCTGTTATTTTCAAAAAATACATTTAGCAGAACCTGCCCATTTTCCCCTCAATTAAAAGGTATTTAGAGGTGCAGTTGTTTCCCTGGGTTGTGATCTGATTGGAAAAATAATTCCTAAGTACTCCCATGTGATGACTCTACATACATTCATTCTCTTTGCATGCTGTTTGTCTTCTGCTATGGATGTCCCTTTGTGAGGTTCATGTATTCTTATTATTTTCCAGGTTTTAAATTCTTATTTCCAGGGTAGAGTTACAAAGGAGGAAACAATTGAAAACATCTGCTCTGCTTTTGGACACTAGGCAGGCACCTCCATCATGTGCCTTTCTTCTGCTGGATAATGAGCTACAACCAGAGGTAGAATTGTTCTTCCTTTGACTGGGATTTTCTTCTTGGTAGTGAATTAAGGAAAGGCAGTGGATGGTGCTTTTTTTTTTTTTCTCGCCCACTGAATGGATCTTGCTGTTAGTCACTCTGATTAGGAACACCTATCCATGAGAGACTATGGACTCTGAAAAACAGTCTGAGGGGTTTGAAGTGGCGGGGGGGTGGGAGGTTGGGGTACCAGGTGGTGGGTATTATAGAGGGCACAGCTTGCATGGAGCACTGGGTGTGGTGAAAAAATAATGAATACTGTTTTTCTGAAAATAAATAAATTGGGAGAAAAAAAAATTTACAGGAAAAAAAATAAAAAATAAATTAAAAAAAAAAAAAAAAAAAAAAGGAACACCTATCCCATGCAGGAGAAGAGTGGCAGAAATATTGATTCGTTGAACACTCTAAAGCCTCTCTTCGTTTTCACAAATTTGAGCTGTCTTTGGAGCAGTGTAATAATGGATTTTGTCTATATTGCCATGGGGGGGTATTAAAAGAAAGAGAAAAAGAGAAGAAAAGAGCTGCTCCTATCATGAGTTCCCCAAGTGATTAGAGGGTGTAGCTGAAAAAGGAAAAAAAAAAAAAAAAGGCCTACATGTCAGTTATTGAATGTTGAGCATGGAACCGTAGATTACTAAAGCTGGAAAGAATGGGAACTTCTAGTCCAGATACGGTCATACATTAATGACCATATCTTGGAGGAATAAACTGGTATAATATTATTAACAATACACATCATTTACTGAGTACTTACTATTTCAGGTACCATGGAAAGCACTCCACAAAGTCGAACTCAATTATCCTAAGTTTCAGAGTTTATTTTTTTAATTTTTATTTCTTTATTTTATTTGTGTGTGTGTGTGTGTGTGTGTGTGTGTGTGTGTGTAAACAAGCTGTGAGACCGGGGCTATACAATTAAAAAGTAAAGTCTCAGGATCCATACTCCATTTCGGCTGGATACCAAAATCAGTGCCCCCACCTAATGCACTATAGACAGACTAGAGACAAACAAATCTGGGTTGAATAGCAGTTCTACAACTGATTTGTCCTGAACTTTGGGCAAAATATCTCCTCCTCAATTTTCTCACCTGTAAGATAATAAAAACTGCCTGATGGGTGGTTTCTGGAATCAAATTGATAACACTGAAATTCTGGTCTTAATATATGTTGGGTCCTCATGAAATGGCTGGCAATTCCTCTTTCTGGAGATATTCAAATGAAAGGTATTGGTAGATATTTTAGAGGACGTTGCTACTCTCTGTGTATGGAGGAGGTGGGGTGCATAAGACAGCATTTCTGATGTCTTCCAACCTAGAGCTTCTATGATGCTGTGAGTCATTTGCTTAGGGTATAAGGAATATGCACTGCCTGCATCCCAGTTCAGGAATCTTGCTCCATCTTCAGAGTGGCAGCAACAAATGATCCCTCAGTATACTGTATTAAATCAGGATAGGTTCTATTTATTTATTTATTATTTTTTTATTTTTTTAAGATTTTATTTATTTATTTGAGAGAGAGACAGTGAGAGAGAGCATGAGCAAGGAGGTCAGAGGGAGAAGCAGATTCCCCATGGAGCTGGGAGCCCAATGCGGGACTCGATCCCAGGACTCCGGGATCATGACCTGAGCTGAAGGCAGTTGTCCAACCAACTGAGCCACCCAGGCATCCCAGGAGAAGTTTTATTTCACTCTGAAAGTAAGAGGTAGGGGCGGTCTTATGGGGCTAGAGTTAGAGACAGGAGGCAAAAAGATCAACATTGGTTGATATTATGAAGTAAAGGGTTAGGTAAAACATCTAGTGGTGGAAGAACTAAAAATATTTTTAGTTAACTGCAAACTGTTACTGCCTTTGGATGTCATTTGCTTTGTTACCTTTTAAAAAAATATTTATTTATTTATTTATTTGAGGTGGGGAGGGGCACAGGGAGGGGGGAGAGAGTCTTAAGGACATTCTGCACTGAGCTTAGAGCTCGATATAGGCAGGGCTCGATCTCATGACCCTGAAATCATGACCTGAGCCAAACCAAGAATTGGCTCCTTAACTCACTGTGCCACCCAGGTGGCCCATTTTCTTTTAAGATTTATTTATTTATTTGAGTGAGAGAGAGAGAGAGACTTTGCTACCTTTCAAATATATCTTTGTCTTTCTCCCAGATTGTCAAGTCCCAGACTTGGGAGGGACTTACGTAATGGGGTTCGGGGCTAAATAAAAACAATTGTGTTAACAAGATGTAGAACAAAGAAGCACAGATATACACTGAAGTCAGGAGACAAGAGGTGATATTGAGAACAAAATCTTATTAGGAACTAACCAAAATCTTGGAATTGGCTTTGGATTGGATTATAAATCCAGAGGCTGAAATAAATATAATCAAAATTTCGAGATTCAGAGAGACCCTGACCAACATGTGAGCCACAATTGGAGGTGCTGGGTAGAATGATTGCTAACTGAACTCATCTCTTCTAATCCTGTAATCTCTCTATGAAAAGCAGAAAACCCTAGTCTGTCCCTAGATGGTATCTGCCACGTGACAATATCCACGTGTCTTGGATTAAAATGGGATTGAACCCTTCCCAATGCGCCTAGCACTGTGTCATTTAATCCTTGAGAGTATCTACTGGTGAAAGAGATTTAAGTCGACAGGCAAGTTTATTGTTCTGTTCCCCCAAATCTTTCCCACGTCCATCCTGACCACTATAAAAGTGTGTCTGGCATGTTGCATTCCACTGTGGTTGAAAAATGCATCCGGGGTCTGTAGTATATTCCCCTTCCTCATGTTTCCATTACTCAGGGAACATTTTCAAAAGATGAGATCTGCTCGATTTTCAAATAGTTTCCAGTGGGATGTGGCAGTGTGCCACCTCATTTGATTCACTTAAAATTAGACTAGAGTGAGGAATCCCAGTGTCCTGCTGGGAGCAGTTCTGTACCGGTGGGAATATAGGAGGGGAGATGTGCCCATTTGCTGCTTAAATATAAGAAGGGCTCTCCGTCATTGCCTCATATCTCCCCAAATCTGATGATTGTCATTTCAAGCACTGACCCTTTCAGTGTGAGCACAATATTATTTTGAGTCTCTCCTTCCCTCTTCCACCTCTCACCTAAGGGTTAGCATTGTAGATTCATTGGTGTTAATTCTAGCAGAATTGGAGAGCACTTACTGGGTGGAAAATGTTACTGTAAATTCATGTCCTATTCCCCAGAAGTCAACTCTAAGTTATATGTGCTAAAGAATTAAAAAGACATTGAAGATAGCATGTCATTCAGGGTTTGTTAATCAGCTTGGGCCGCCATAACAAAATACCATAAATTAGGTGACTTAAGTAACACAGATTAATTTTATCACATCTCTGGATGCTGGAAGCCCAAGATCAGGATACCAGCATGGTCGGGTTCTCATGGTAAGAGCTCTCTTCCTGGCTTGCTGATAGCCACCTCCTCACACATGTCCTCACATGATAGGGATGGAGAGAAGGTTCTCCTTCTCTTTTTAAAAGGCCACAGCCCTATTAGATTAGAGATCTACCTTTATGAACTTATTTAATCTTAATTACTTCTAAAAGACCGTATCTCCAGATACAATCACATTGAAGGATAGGGCTTCAACACATAAATTTGGGAAGCTTGGAGGAAGACAAAATTCAGTCCATAGCACTGAAATTTCCAACATTTTCTTTATTTAATTTCCCAGTCCTCAGAGATAGGTCCCCAAAGAGTAATCAAATTTGGTTTAGATTTCCCAAGGATTTCCATATCTATATACTAGGAGCGAATTTGGACTAATTTGTCTGAAAAGGGTAAATTTAGTGACCCGATTTGTTCTTTTCATGTGCCTATTTATGGGTCGGAAAGAATTCAATCTTTGGAGAGAGCAGATTGAGTTCTAATCTTGGTAATATTACTGAATTGCTTTATGACCTCAACTTTTTCCATCTGTAAAATGAGGTCTTCTCCCTACATTCCTTCCCACCCGGATATTCTAGGGATCCAAGATGTATGGATCGGTATTTGTGTTCCTTTTGGCATAGACATTTGCTAACAAAATCCAAAGGATGCTCCAAGCTCATTGAGTCTACATTTTCACTGGCCTCATGATGAAGATAATGGAACAGAGCAGACTTAAGCAGAATATTGGAATCAGAATTTCCGAGGAGAAGTAGCACACAGACACTGAACCAAAATCTAGAAGTGAAATTGAGGGCCACCAGGTGAAAAGTTTCATGGGTCAAAAGTGGCAGTTCTTGGAATGCTTGTCCTGTCTACTGGTTCATATCAGGGTGCTTGGTACAGAGGAGGAACAGAGGAGCTATAATCTACTTCAGTAAAGGAGAGAATATTAATAGAGCATTTCTTAACCAACTGGTTAATTGTGAGACACTTATGAGCACTTCACATTTATTATAACAATCAACTTAATTTTAGCAATAAACTTTGGAGTATCATCTGTATTTTTAGATTCCAGAATAAGAAAATAACACTTAGGTTAAAACAAGTTGTCCACAGTCACATGGCTGGGAGGAACAGAGGTCCGATTCCAAACAGGGCCATTGACCTTGGATCACCTAATGACTGCTCCACTTTGCCTTAGCAGAAAAACCGAGACTTTGGTAACATAGTCTATGTGTTCTCCAACAGACAGTATTCCAAGAACACAGAGATTAGTGCAACCTTTTACCTCCAGCATTTGTGCAGTGTAAAAAGTACTCCCATATAGAAAATACAGGATGATAACAAACACCAAATGGGGATGCTCAAACCTGACAGAATTAGATGCATTTCAAGGAGGAAACAAAGGGGAGAATGGGGGAAATGCAGTGGGAGAAGAGGAATGGGGAGAAATTCCAGGCCACAAGTAAAGGGCTTATCTTAAAAGTGTCTGACACTCTTTGTTACTCCAAGATCCCCAAGGACCATATTTATTCAAAAGTACTTTCTAAATACCATAACAGTTATCTGTGCCATAGCATGCTCATCAAATTCTAATTACCTGCTTATTCATCTGTCTTTACCAATGGCGAATTCCTTGAGAGCATGGCTCTTTACTTACCTATTTTTGTATGCCTCGTACCTAGCATAGAGTAAATGTCGAATGCTTATTGAGTGCCCATTGCTTGTGGGTTCACTAAATACATTTAGGATTCCTGACCACTAACTGGGTATTTGTCTTGGATTTACCATTTAATATCGTCCAGTCAATGTTTCCTTGTCACCCCATATGCACCAGGGAGCTATGCTGAGTGTCAGAGGGGTGAATAAATCCCAATACACTGCTTTCCTCACCATCTGGTGTGGGTGGTGTGGAAATCTGTAAAGTAATTGAGGCTCAGTATCTCCATCTGTAAAATGGGGGTGGGGAAACCCCTTGCAGCTGCTAGGCTGAAATTGGAGTAATTGTATTTGTGAGCTATTGCCGTTCAGTATCACGATCCAGTGTTTGTGTAGCTTCAGTGACTGTCTACTCCTGTTCTCCAGTTTTATATTTCCAGGTTATTCAGTACTTGGAAACATTAAAAATAGGTGTTTTTAATTCCCTTAACATCTCTAGTGCACAATCTTTCATGTAATAGAGCATATAGTTGAAATTAACACACAGGTATCCGCACATTTGTTCAAAAAAGAAATACAGTAGGGGCGCCTGGGTGGCTCAGTGGGTTAAGCCTCTGCCTTTGGATCAGGTCATAATCCCAGGTCCTGGGATCAAGCCCTGCATCGGGCTCTTTGCTCGGTGGGGAGCCTGCTTTCCTCTCTCTCTCTCTCTCTCTCTCTCTCTCTCTGCCTGCCTCTCTGCCTCCTTGTGATCTCTCTGTCAAGTAAATAAATACAATCTTTAAAAAAAAAAAAGAAATACAGTAAAGTAAACAAGACACTAACAAAATTAACTGCCAAGAGAATGGGTAGGGAAGAATGTGAGAATAGGAATGGACTGGAAGGAATGAAGGCCCAGTGACCTTTTTGGACTCTACCTGTTTGTAATGTTCTGACTTTCAGAGCAATGATAGTGAATCACATACCAAGTACATGCATACAGAACAACCAGGATTTGGGAGGGAGGGAAATCTCTAGTGGAATATAAGCAGTGACAAAGTAACTGCATTAAAAATACATAATATCAGGGAAGCCTGGGTGGCTCAATCACTTAAGTATCTGACTCTTGGTTTCAGCTCAGGTCAGGATCTCATGGTCACAGAATCAAGCCCCACATCAGGCTCCCTGCTCAGTGTGGGGTCTGCTCCAGATTCCTTCTTCCTCCCCTTTGCCCCTCCCCTCTCCTTCCCACTCTCTCAAGTAAATAAAAATCTTAATAAATAAATAAATAAAATCAGGGGTGCCCTGGCTGGCTCAGTCAGTAGAGCGTGCCCCACACTGGGCATGGAGCTTACTTAAAAAATAATAAATAAATAGATAAATAAATAATTAATTAAATAAAATCACACCAACGGAGTTGAGGAAGACGAGGACTCCAACCTAAGAAATTTTGCAAAAGCAGTATTTTTGTTATAAACTGCAAAGCAGATGACAAAAGGAACTGCAGACCATACTGTAGTTGGTGAAGTTGTTTCCACAGACTCGGTAATGCACACACGCATACGTAATTCCATGTGTATCTATATAGATAAATCAATGTGGAAATAGATAAAGGTATGTATATGTGTGCTTACTTGTATTTTCAAGCTCTGTCTGCTGGGAAGTCCTGGAAGCAATGATATCAAACTCCCAGTAAGCACACCTGCAGCCCCAGTTTCCCAGCGCCATTCCTTAGTAAGACGGACACAGACTCCTTGCGAGAATGAATGATTACAAGATTAGGACAGGGAGTACACAAGATGAGCCTCAGACAACTTATGGTTCCAGAAACTAAGAGAATCCTTCAGGAATGATAAGGGCGTGGAAAAAGGATATAAAAGCCAACTGGAAGGAGCTTCCAATGGCTAATTTCATGACAAACAATAAAATTTTAAAATGATGCTAATGGATTATAACCCACAAATTAAAGAAAATGTTTATTGTTCTACACTGATTTAAACAAGTAATTCAATGAATTACCAAGTGGAGGGGACAGAAAGCTCTTTCTTTAGTAGAATTCCAATTGGTAAATGAAGATGCAGAGATGAACATCATCTCTTGGCGAACACCACAACAATAATTATTGAAGCAGGATTAATCAGTAGGAACTAAAGTCTATGGGAAAAGGTATAATGAGAACCAGGATGTTTGTATAGTCTCAGAGTATCTTCCCTCAAGATACTCAGCAAACACCAGGGAGAAAATACTGACTTTACATCGGTAAACCTGCAGAAATGCCTAATCAAGAACCAAAATCAAGTGGCTAGCAGTGAAATGTGTAGACACCATTTACTTCCTAATATGATAGAATGAAATGGACACAGCATCATTTTTATGATGGTTTTGACAAAAATGCATCATCTGAATTTAATTACGAAGGAACGGCAGATGACAGACATGCTACTGAATAACTGACCTGTATTCTTCCAATGTCATCAGTGGAAAAAACAAAACAAAACAAAAAATACTGAGGACTTGTCCTGGATTGGGGGACACTAAGGACACATGACAGCCAAAAGTAACATGTAATCCAGGATTGGATCGTGTACTTGAGAAAGGACATCTGTCATATATAGTCTGTAGGTCAGTTAATAGAATTGCAGCTGTGTTAATGTCATAGTTTTAATAATTGCTCCAAGGTTATGTAAGATGTTAGCTTCTGGAAAAGTCTGCTGAAAGGTATACAGGAACATTTTGTACTCTTTTTTCAACTTTTTTGTAAGCCTCATTTGGAAAAAAAAAAAAAAAGAAAAAAGAATAGATGCTTCATTCATGCCACTAGGTCCCTGAAGTTAGAAAAAAAAGTGGTCATAAGATCTTTTGCCAGAATCCTAAGGGAATATTTTGCTGTCCCTATAATTCAGTGCGATTATCTGACTGATTTCCTCAGAATCACAGAACCAGAAAATTCACATTTAGAATTCCGGGGTGACAAAAACAACAAAACCCCAACACACGGTGCCAAGGGCTATGCCGCCCACCTTATTTATGTCCTGTGTTACTCATAATTTTGCATCATTCTTTTCATGTACTCTACCTTATACCATCATTTTAATTCTGTTTTATAGAAAGAGGCCCAAACCAGTTCATTCCTGCTTCTGAACACTGAGAGCAAACAGCTTAATTGGAAATTGCTGTTTTTCTTCTCCCTAAGATGGTAAAAATCATTTTCCATTTCTTCAGGCAGTTGAGAGTCACTGCCCTCCAGGAAATGAAGAATGTTCCTCTGGACTTGATTTTTCTACATGCTATAAAATTAATTAGTTTTGTTTCATTCCAGGGTTGAGGTAGGGATAGCAGAGGAGAAATGCATTAGGGCAAAGGAGTAAATAACATACAAACCTATAAATGTTTTGAAAGGTTGCCAGAAACCAGGTGAATAATTTATGATGCTCTGAACCAAACATATATTTCTGTGAAAATAGTTATTAATGACAAAATGAATTGGAAGCTCTCACCCTCTTTTTGTCACACACACACACACACACGCACACGGGAGTCTGTTTATTGAGCCCTTCTTACAGGTAAGAGACTCACCCTATTGTTACTCATCCATTCAGAGTGTCCTGAAAGTCAGACCTGTTCACCCTATCACTCTTCCCCAAACCCACTGCCTTGGCCTTAGTCTTGGCCACATTTACTTGCATGTAATCTTATGCACCTGGTCTCCCTGCCCAAGTCTGCAGGAACTACTGCCCCCTGTATAGAGTTTTTCCTGCTTTGCTTGCTGTTCAAAAGAACAAATCTGCTCTGCCCTCAACACTTGCCTATGAACAACAGTATTCATGTTTCTTTTTTTTTATTTCTTTTAAGTTTTCCAGAATCCATTGTTTATGCACCACACCCAATGTTCCATGCAATACGTGCCCTCCACAATACCCACCACCAGGCTCATGTTTCTAAATCTGTAGTACAAGGCTTTCCAAAGTTGGTCTTCTGACTTAATTTTCACTGGACACTACAGCAAGCCTGAGTGTCTTTTCATTAAATTAATGTTCATTCACTGAATATGCCTAACAGTGCTCACTGCCCTTTGTCCATAGACCCTCTCCCACCTGGAATGAATGTCCTTTGTCCTCATCCATCTCATGCCCATGGAAGTGCTATGTCTTTCTTGAAACCATCCCCAAATTTGTGAGTGAACATTCATGATTCTTTTTCTCTCCACACTGTACTTTTTCAGTTATTCTCCTAGTAACTTGTCTCCGATTATTTTTGTGGCCAATTGTCTCTATTCCTTGCCTTGGAAAACTCTCCAAAGTAGGGTGTGTGTATTTTACTCTTCTTCTTAGGAATGTAGAGGTAAAGTGGAAGAAGAATGTAAGTGGAAGATAATAGGAAATGTGGGGTTCCATATATACATATAGATATGGATATGGATATAGATCTAGATATCTTATGAATGGTTCAGTAATACAGAAAATCTACTTCTGTGGAACATAGCATGCCACCGTGATTCTGGAAAAATATGCCGCTCTGTATATATTTTCATAGTGTTCTCTTACAACATCTTTTCTGCACCATTAATTCTCTAAACCCACTCAGCAGAGGGGGTTTGGCTTACCCCATTTTTCTGGTGAGAAAACGAGGAGTTGGGCAGGGATCAGTCCTAGCCAAGGACAGGGAGGACTTGCTGAAAGTCAGGCGACAGCTGGAAGCCAGAAGAGACAGCCATAGAGAAGGAGTAATGGGGGGTACAACACACTTGGGGATCTATATACGACTTTCCAGTCCAAGCCCTCTCATCTAGGAGCTCAGTGGTCTTGGGTAAGCTGGTTTTCCAGGCTTTCCTGTTTATAGATCTACAGATGGAATTTCTAGGGCCGCCTGCACACAAAAAACAACTCCTTAAGACACATGATTTGGTATGCTGTGTCCACAGTGGAAGCCCCATTCAGCTAGCCTAAGAGGTCCCAGAAGTGTCTGAACTGTTAGAGATTTGATCCTCTGCATTGCTCTTTGCCTGTCAAGAGACTACTCAGTTGTGTTTGTGGTCAACATGCAAGTCATGAAGAATGAGCATTGCTGCGGTCTCAGGAGACAGTCTAGAGCATTGGTTAAGAACACAATGTTTGGGGCCAGACTGCCTGGGTTTGTGCCTCAGCTCCACCCCAACACTAGCTCTGTGGCCTTAGGAAAGTTGCTTACCTTCCCCATGCCTTACTCTTCCCATCTGCAAAATGGTAAGCAAGGTATTTATTTCATAGGACCACTTGAGGATCTGTGAGGTGGATCTCTGAGAATAGTGCCTCCCGTGATGCTATTTTTACTCCTGTGCCAACCACTCAGGCTCCTGGGAGGATAAATGAGAACAGTTTGTCAACTTTGAAGTACTGATGGAAAATAAAGGCTTAGTAGAACTAGTATGCTTTTCTCTCTAAAACTGGGGGGAAAAATGTGCCCTCTTGTTCCAAAATCCTTCTGGGATCATAAGCTAAAAAACCCAAAGAACTATTCATACCATTTATGGGATATAATTTTCTTCTAAGACATTTTCAAAGTTAAATTTATAGTAAACTTTCTCCAAAATGTCTTTTGTTGGAATGGATTTACAGACCTGGGCTTTTGAATACTTTTATTTTTATTTTATTCTATTCTATTCTATTATTTTTTCAGTGTTCCAAGAGTCATTATTTATGCACCACACTCAGTTCTCCATGCAATACGTGGCCTCCTTAATACCTACCACCAGACCCTCCCAACTTCCCACCCCCTTCCCTCCAAAACCCTCAGTTTGTTGAAGACTTTGTTTTAAATATTCCCTCCTTCCAAAATTAGGCAAACAATTAGAATAAACAGACACCAAGAAGTTAGAAGTCACAAAAGCTATTTTTAATCTGCGAAGATTTTTAACTTGAAATAGATATACCATATACTCTCCACAGTTGGCTTCTCCCTATAAATTATGTATTCAAATGATAACTTTAAGCCCTAAACTCAGAGGTCAAATTAAAGGCAAGTTCCCTTTAATTTTGGAAGCGCACTGGTGCTAAGTGAAATGGATGGGTGACCCAAAGGATTCCTGCCATTTGCAAAGTACTAAATAAAAGCAGATTAATAGGATACTTAAAAACATTACACTGATTGAATATGCAATGTTTAGTAACAACTTGGGAAGCGGTTTAGGTCAGTTTCCAAATTGGCTTATGGTCATACTTTGGTACAACCCTTCAATTTTTAGTAATACTATAAGAAGAGAACATCCTAGAACTGTGAAGAACACAAGGTGGTAGGATCTAGGAAAAATGAAATCTTGATTTCCATTCAAAAATCCATGTTCATTATTTTTTCACCATGAAAAAATAATGAATACTGTTATACTGAAAATAAATAAATTTAATTAAAAAAAAAGTGAAACTGGAAACAATGCTATAGTTCCCCAGACAATAATGATGTATTTTATATTTAAAATTTTGTTAAGAGGGTAAATCTCATGTTAAGTATTGTCAGCACATAAAATATGAAGTAAAATAAATTTTAAGTAAAAAAAAAAAAAATCCATGTTCAGTGACAGGCTTCTATTTGCAAGTCCCTATACAAAAAGGTAAACTGATAGGTGCTGTTGGAATATTAAAAATATATTGATATAAAAACTGCCAAATAATCTGCTAAAAGTGAAATGATTTCCTCTTGGGAACACAGTGTAAGGGTGAGGTGTTTGTGAAAAGCAAACTACTGGCGACAGAGTTCAAAAAGTAGAGGCATCTGAACCAGGCTTCAGGAACAGGATTTTTTATTGTAATGGAAGGAGGCAGCAAGAGAAGTTGGGAGCAAAATGAGGGAGAGAGAAGATGGCCGTTTCAGGAGAAAACAGCAGTGGCAAAGGATTGAATGAGGATGTGACTCTAGTCCTTAGGAAGTGACTGTTGGAAGGGAAACAAAACATAAAAAGCTGGACATGATGTTCTTTGAACAACTTTGTTCTGGTTTAGTGCTATCTGTCCTCAAATCTGTGTACCATCAGCTTCCCATCATTTTCTTCCCTTCAGAGAAGGAAGTAATTCTGAGGACATTTTCCACAGATTGCTAGTTCTATGTGATGTTATATTAAAAACAAATTTCTGTGGTCAAATAAACTTGGAAAAATTGTTAGAAGTCAGGTTAAGCATATTTCATTTTTACAGGACTTCTCAGAGCCTTTAGTAAATTCCTAATGATCTGTGACTCTCAGCAGGAGACGGGATGTTGTATTGCCTGAATACAGTAGACCAATGGATTCTTTTAAGACTGTATTCCCATACTAGTCGTGTTCTGTAGAGTAATTGAGGAAGCACTGGGTTAAGATATTAGCTTATATTTATTTGTTCAGCAAATTGGAACTGAATACTTTTTTTTTAAAGATTTTATTTATTTATTTGACAGAGAAATCACAAGTAGGCAGAGAGGCAGGCAGAGAGAGAGAGAGGGAAGCAGGCTCCCTGCTGAGCAGAGAGCCCGATGCGGGACTCGATCCCAGGACTCTGAGATCATGACCCGAGCCGAAGGCAGCGGCTTAACCCACTGAGCCATGTGTCAAGCATCTGTGCTGAGAAATGGAGGTATAGTGGTTAATACATACCCACTGTCCTATTCTCATACAGCTCACAGCTGGGAGCCATGGTGTACAGGCAGGGGAATGTTAGCAGCAGGTATGAAAGACAGGAACACACCTTGGAAGAAGGAGAAGGTCTTCTTGACTTTTACACACTAATGCCCTACAGGTTACCTGATGGGGAATCTGATGGTTGGTGTTCAGAAATGTTGGTGAAAAGATTGTAGGAACCAAGAGAGGTAGGGAGGGAAAAAATTGGGTTGGGAGAGAAAATGGGATAGTAAGAGTCTAGTCGGAGCATAACTGGAATGCAGACAGGTGGTTGACCAATACTAAAAAATCCTGAGCGCTTCTAAGAGAACTAGGGTGATTCCATCTGGGCAAACTGTGAGTACCAGTTAAAGTGAAACATCCCGAATCACAGAGCAGCTTCAAGTTAGTCTCATTATAGATATGGGCACACTCTAAACTATAGAGTCAGATAGAGTACAAAGCTAGAAGAGGTCTTAGAGATATTCCAGTACAAACGCCTTTCTTTGATCTATCCATGTACCTCATACACTCACTTTTTAATGTTTTTTTACATAATGAGATCTACTTAACCCATTGCATAGCCCCTTCTGCTTTGAGCTTTAGGAAGCTTAGAGCTTAATTTAACACGCAGCTGCAGTAGCTCTTACCTATCAGATACCAGTTGTATCCATATCTCCCCCTCTTTGGCAAGACATCCAGAACAGCTACAGTGTCTCGAAGATTATCTTAGGCTCCCTGAGGGCTATATGTAAACTCCTCAAGGAACTCTGACCAGTGGTGGAAGATGCTTATTCACTGATTCATTCATTAATTCATGAAGTTATTGACTATCATGTGCCAGAATCTTTACCATGAGCACTAGAGAAGATAAAGATGTAAAAATTTAAAAAAAGACCTTCTGTATACATTCTTTTGATAATTTATTAAACATTTATCTATTGACAGTAAATTATGTGCAAATGAAAATTATTTCAAAAATTAGTTATGAGCACTCCAACAGATATATTGTTTTTACCACAGATAACTTTAAATGCTGTGGTAACTATGGATTCACAAAACCAATCATGAAAAAGTATAAATTTAAGTGTATAAAATCTAAGTGAGTATAAATTGTAACTAAAGAGTCCTGAAATCCTTAAAAATTACGAGTCATCCATTGCCATGTATCTAGTCTCCCATCAGATCTCTTCTTTTGAATTACATTAGATACAGTATAATTACACAAGGGCATCCCACCTTTGCAAAGGTAACTCCAACTCATTCATTCAGCATATGTTTAGAGGGTCCCTACCACGTGCCAGGTCTTGGGCTAGGTAACAGGATACAGAGGTTGTTTCTGTTTCCTCCGTGAATGACTCTGGATGAGCACCCTCTGCCATTTCCTACTATAAATATATTATTGAAGTGCTCAGCATAGGCAACCCATGTTCCAGTTTTCTGATTGAGTAACCACCATGACCAATCTCTGTGCAGAGCCATCAGGAAATAACTGCTCTTCAGCTTCACATTTCTTTATTGAGCTTAATGCCATCACAATGGGAGGATTATACAAAGAAGTAAGAGATAAGTTGACAACACTTAACAAAAACACATTCTTTTCAGAATGGAGCAACCTACATGAGGAGAAAGACATGGCAAGTGTTTCACAGAATCTAGTAGAGATTTAGGGTGTGGATCTGATATTCTCTGACACTTTTCACTCCTCACTGTCATTGGCCAAAATTGTCAACAGTATTTTCTTGGTGGCCACAATGTAGAGAAGCTTGTGTTTGGCACAGAAGATGGAAAAAATAGAAAAGGGTCAGAGAGGCTTCCAGACACAACCCCCGAGGGCCCCATTCACTCATCTGCAGGATAAATGACACCCTCTGGAGTTGGGCAGGGCACAATCTTTTCAACTGGGTAAAACAAGATCGGGAGACATCCCCCACTTCCATGTGTTTATGTATTAAGAGCAGAAAATAATAAGATGAAAACACAAAGCTGTGTACAAAGAGAACATTGATGAGAGAAAGTATCAAATTGTGTAGCTGAGGCTGAGAGGTGGGATGATCAATTTCTATTTGTCCGGCTTGGATTTGAGGTCACTCTGCAGAACAGCACTAGGAATCCATGATGCTGACTAAATGAAAATTAGACCTGATTGGAAAGTGAGATTGAGATTGAGTTTAGAAATATGGGTTTAAATTTGTCAAGAGAAGGGGCGCCTCGGTGGCTCAGTGGTTAAGCCTCTGCCTTTGGCTTTGGTCATGATCTCAGGGTCCTGGGATCGAGCCCCGCATGGAGCTCTCTGCTCAGCAGGGAGCCTGCTTCTCCCTCTCTGTCTGCCTGCTTCTCTGCCTACTTGTGGTCTCTCTCTCTGTCAAATAAATAAATAAAATCTTTAAAAAAAAAAAAAAAGATTTGTCAAGAGAAAGTTGATAGCTGGGAAGCCTGAGATGGGGCAATTCCTCTCATGGAAATAGAGTATAGAATTAGAATAGAAGTAAAGGGCATGTAGGCTTAGACCTTGGTGAACCCCTACTCAAGGAAAAGAAGGACCTCGAAAAGGAGCTACAAGCATGCATTCTTCCCATGTTGAACACCGTTCAGTATCACTGAATGAATCCCAGTGGCATATCACAGACCACAAGGACCCTGTGGATTTGAGAAACTTTGTTTGGCAAAGTCTGGTTTGCCATATAAGGGCACAGATTGCCATTTTCACAGATTCCACCCTTTGGTTGCTCAAGATAGGCCTCAAGTGCATTCATCAGTTTCATCAAGGATGTTTCCTGGTGATGAAGGGAATGTGAACCTCACACAGTCTTAAGAATTCTTTTTTTAAAGAAAAGACATTGATTATTTAGATAGTGAAGGAGTTTAAAGTACCCACTGTTTTCATATTCAGAGGGAACTTAGACTCAATAAATGTCCTATGAAATATAATAGAGAGGCAGAAATTAACAGAAATTCCTTCCATTCAGTAGGTATTTAATCCACCGCTGGCCATGTGACAGGATTCAGGGCTGGGGTAGAATGGGGAACAAGGCTGACACAACCCTTACCTTGTGAATTTACATTTTATGGGAGAAAGGTAGAAAATAAAAACAAAGACAATACGCAAGCACACATATCAAATACATAAATACAGCAAACAAGGAATTAAAATAGAGAATATGTCTCACCATTTAGATAGGGTAGTAAGGGAGGCCATTCTGAGAATACACTATTTTAGCTAAGGCTGAAAAAGTGCAGCCTTATGAAGAAGATGGAGAAAGAACATTTTAAGCAGAGTAAATGGCATATCCAAAGGCTCTGAGGGAGGGAAGGCTGGACAAGCTTAAGGATTGTGTGGAGAATGGATTAAAGGTGAACAAGAAAGGACCTGGAAATCTTGGTGTGATGACTATCACAGCCATCCAGGAGCTTCTGGACTAAGGTGTTGGCCATCCATGAAGAGGACAGACTCAGTGTTATATGTGGATATAAAATTTGCAGGGGATTTTTGTAGGTCAGTCTGTAAAGCCAAAGACAGGGCAGAAACAGGGATGTGTCCCCAGGCTTTTTTTGTTTGAGAAACGAGGTGAATGGTGGAGCCATTTGCTGAGATGAAAGGGCATGAGGGAGACCATGTTTCTGGAGGAAAATTCACAGTTTCATTTTAAGCATGAAGTTTGAGATATCTGTAAATGATATGGTCAGAGATAAGAACAACAAAATTTGAGAGTGAAAAGAAACCGTTTTCCCTGGGGTAAGAAAATTGCTAGGACTCTCAACAAGGTAAACAAAAACGTGATCAGGTCACTTGTTAGGTTAAGCCTGCTTATGGCCGCACTTCACCTCCTGGATAAGAATCTTGGTTCTTAGCCTGGCATTTAAGGGTCTCTGTGGTGTGTCCCCAGCTACTACCTTTATTAATCCTATGCTCCAATACTGTAGACAGCCCCATTGCTTATAAAGTATTCATTCCTGAAAAAACACAAGAGTCTTCTTTCCCTCTCAGGTACAGTCATCTGAACAGTCATATGAGAAAGAAGAGAGTGAAAAAAAAAAAAAAAAAAAAGGACATGTTGCTTTATTCAGCTCCATGAATCATTGACTTCTTGACTTATGGCCCAAGGCTGCTATTGTATTAGAGATAATTTTTTAAAGTAAAAAAATAAATAAATACTTTCTAAGCCTCTGGATTTTTGCTTTTCAGCCGACTACCTAGCTGGGGGTGAGGAGGATTGGCTACTAGATAAGCAAATTGCCAATGCTAAACCCTTATACCTTTTCACAGAAGCAGGAGCAGGGCTATTGATAGTAATGGAAATACACAGACTGTGTGTCATCAGAAAAATGATCTCCAAAACCCGTTGGCTGATTTCCCACTACACTATTCAGAGCAAGTACTTGGTAGCCTAAGAGGAGTCAATGACAATGGAAGCACAGTCTTCTCTCTCAGAGAATTACAGCATCCCAAAGAGACACATGTAGTGCAGTAGGATATAAGATTGGGAATTATCAGACTCAAAAAGTCAGGACATATCAATTGTTGTTGGAGATAAGATGACAGAGGATCTCCAGCAGAGAATAAAATGGAAGAGTTTCATGGAGGAAGGTCTGTTTGAATTGGGACTTTAGAAAACATGGAAAAAAGATGGAGGACAGTAAAACGGAACAGAAGAGTAAGGTGTGCTTGCCAAACTAAAAGTTGTTATGTGTGTGTGGGAAGTAAAATCCAAAGTAGAGGGTTAGGATGGAAAAATAGTTTGACTCCAGAAGTTGAAGAAATTTGTTGATTGTTTCCCCAGTATCCAATCCACCAATCTCCTTAAAAATCTGGTGGAATTAGCGCCACTCCCAGTTTATTGGGTGAGGAGGGAGAATGCTGATTAGATTAAACCTATCCATGTATTCTGATTGGTTCAGAGATGATAGATGGCAGGAGTAAATAAAGATACTCTTCTATTGGTTTTATTCAAGAATACCTCTTCATTTCCAAGGTATACTGTAGGATAGTGTTTTTTTCCCCATGGGTTGCAGGTAAGGAAACCTGAAGATCTGGGAGCTTCCGACAGTTACGTTGGGACCAAAGGGAAAGTGAGTTTAAGAAATAATAATAATAAAGCTGACACTGAGAAAGCAAGGCTGAAAAATGGAGACAAAAACCATGTTCTAACATTTTCTTTTGAGCCAATGGATTAAACCTCCTATGAGAGCAATGCTATTTCTGGACTTTTCTATTACTTGAAGCAATAAATCCCCTTTATGGTTGAAAGCAGTTTGACTTGAGTTTGCTATTACTCGCCACCCAAAGGATCTTAATGCAGAATCCTTACAACCACATTAAGGCTTTGGTTGGCATTAGGGATCTACTGATATCTGTGGCCCCATGTGTGCCGTATTCTGGAAAATAACCCTGATGTTACGGACGATGAAAAACACCATTATATCAAGGCAGTCAAAACAGAAACTGTGAGAGTCACCCAGCCCTTTAAGTTGAGTTAGTCTTATTTTGCTCTCATTCTTTGCCTGGTCACTTGACTGTTGTGTCTGTCTTCCAGGAGAGGAAAAGAAGTAAGTCTGTTTAAGCCTTTCCTTGAGAAGAGCCACCTCCCCTGGGCATGGAGCCTGACACCATTTTTCTCTCTTCCACTGACGCAATAGATATATTCATTTCTCTTTGGGTATTTAATGTAAACCAGATAAGCCACAAAATTATAATAACTTTAGTCAATTTTGATTCTAAGGCAAATGGAATCATTGAGGCCAGTGCTACAAGTATAAGATACTGTGATTTCACCAGTGGTAAAGCTGGGGAATGGCTTTCCTAAACTTTCCTCCCAGTGTTTAGATTATGGTATGCAGTCCAGGGGTATGTTATGCATGATCCTCTTGAACCTTGTCAGAAAGTCCTCATAAATCACATTCAAGAAAATGTATTTAACTTCCATCTACATATATATGAAACTTAAGAACTTAGACAAGTGGAACGAATTCTTAACTGTCAGTTTAGAGCAGTAACTTTCCTTTTCAATTTGGGATTGAAATTTGGGGTGAGAAAGCTCTAATGGAAATAGCATGTTCCTAGAGAAGCCAGAAGGTCTGCCTGACTTCTGAAATATTTATATCAAATGATACTTAATTTTGGAATTTAAAAAGCTTAGGGTATGGTCCCAGGTATTTGTGGGGTTCCAATAGATCCCAGATGCTGCATCTTGGTCTTTTTATCTATGAAATGGGTTTAATTTTTTTTTCCATTTTGTTGTACGTATAAAAGGGAAAATATTGTTGAATAAATAGAATAATATTTACAATTGTCTGTGCTCTTAGTATACGTCATGGTCTGTGTTATAGACATCAGTGGCCATTCATTCATTTAGCTCTAACTATGTACCAGGCACTAAGAAATTATGTGTTTAAACATACCAACGTACTTCATACTCACACCATCCAAATAATGCAGGGGCTTCTATTTTCACCCTTTTGTAGGTGAAAACATTGGGGTCCCGAGATGCAGAAGATCTTTACAAGGTCACACAGGTAACATATGGCAAAGTAGAGAATCAAAGGGAGCAATGTTCTCTTCCTGTGACTTATTATTTTTACTTCTCGTAACAAGCACTGAGAGCGGGTATTGTGAATGCCCTTTTTCAGATAAGAAAATTACAGCTTGTGGAGTATATATAACCTTCTTGAAGTTACTCAGCTTAGTCTTAAAACTTTACTCTGATATTTTTATCTTTTAGTTCCCATAGTATTTACCTCATGCACCCACTCTCCATTTCAAGGCTTCCCATCCCATACTTTCTTCACATTATATTTTCTTTTTAAAAAAATTTATTTATTTATTTGACAGAGAAAGAGGTTTTTGTTTTTGTCCCTTTTCTTTCCTTTTACAGGAAAGGGCCAGGGTGGGGAGCACAGGCAGAGGGAGAGGTAGAAGCAGACTCCCTGCTGAGCAAAGAGCCTGATGTGGGACTGGATCCCAGGGGATGATGAGCTGAGCCAAAGGCAGACGCCTAACTGACTGAGCCACCCAGGTGTCCCTCACATTACATTTTCACCATTCTCTGAGCAAGAATGGAGTGACATGCAAGAGAAGTCGAATATTAGATAAATCACAGGTCACTAGATACAGCATAAACCCATTTTACTTTTAAGGAAAATTTTGGAAGAACTTCATGTAAACACATGTTATTTTGACTCATTTTGAAGTTTATGATGCCTTTGAATTTTTTTTTTTACCACATCCATGACCAAATTCATGTCTTCACATCATTAATGCATTATCATGCTTCCCTAATAGAGGGAATGCTTATTGATTCCAAACTGATATTTTAATCAGGATAAGAATTCTGAGTCTACATGAAGTCTACACTCTTTATGATAGATAAGGTATATGTAGAGTAACTGTCATATGTAGAACAACTGACACTATATAGTCAAGTTTGTTAGAGTCTCCTGAAGCTCTTTTTCTCTAATACAGAAGGTACAGAATGTTAGGATTTCTGGGTTTTGTCTCAATGACTGTTACCTGAACCAACTTTCACAACCCAATTCCCATGAGCTACTCAACAAAGAGTTGTGGTTTTTTTTTTTTTTTTAAGATTTTATTTATTTATGTATTTGTTTGTTTATTTATTTATTTATTTATTTATTTACAGAGAGCAAGACACACACAGCGAGAGAGGGAACACAAGCAGGGGAGTGGGAGAGGGAGAAGCAGACTTCCTGCTGAGCGAGGAGCCTGATGCGGAGCTTAATCCCAGGACCCTGGGATCGTGACTTGGGCTGAAGGCAGTTGCTTAACCAACTGAGCCACCCAGATGCCCCTCAACAGGCACAGTGTTAATGTAAGAAGACATTACTGTCTCGAAAGAATTTATTAGTGTCATGAAACCACCAAAAATGCAAAATATAAACCATATTAGAATAAGGACAAGCTATAGAACATGATTGGATGCAGAATCTTCAGAATTACAAAGAATGCCATTATGAATGTCCTCTGCATTAAGTACTCACATGAACATTGTGTCTTGCAACTTGCAAAGATCTTTCAGACCTCTCATCTCATGTAAATCACACAATCAGCCTGTGAAGCAAGTATTCTTTAAATATCCCCAAAATGAGGATCAGAAACATGTTAGAATTCCACAAGGGTCTATGGTTAATAAGTAGTGGAGTGAGATAGAAATATAATTCTGACTCCAGAATCCAAGTAGAGAAGGGGTTAAAATCCCATGGGCTTTAATTTGTCCTTTAATATTGGTCCTAGAAGCTAGTGGGGCCCCACTGAATGGTTTTGGTTTTTCTTTGTTTTTGTCCCTTTTCTTTCCTTTTACAGTTTTCTTGGCCACATTCATGGGAAATGACTCCAATTAAAACTTTGTGAGGCCAAGGCTGGTTAATGTATCACTGACCACAGATTCTCCAGGATGTGGCCAAACTTTGTTCCTCAATTGTTTGCCATCTACCCTCATCCTGTCCAGTGCCCCTCAGGACCTTCTATTGCCAGGGCTCAGGACTGGTCTCCTTGATTGGCCTTGGCCTCATATGTAGGGATTGGACATCTAGTCCACGTCCCCAGATAAGGTCACTTTTGCACCCAGTGTTTACATGAACACTTGAAAATACCAAGTCCTTTTACCTTCTCCAAAGACTCCATGTTCTCTCCTACCTTCCCTGGATGCAAGGCTTATCTGCAGGCTTTTCCTCTTTCTCTACCTCAATGAAATCTTAGGTCTAGAGCAGGACACTGACTCAGCTTTCCTCTATCATTTAACACTTGTGTGGTGTCTTGTGCCCTGAAATTTTGGTTCTCTAAGGCCCTGAGCTCTGTCTAGCATATTGTACCAGTTATATTCTTTGACTCATTTAGATTACAGAAAACAAACACAAAACCAAAAACTGCTCTGTTACTGTCCACTGTGCATTGTGATAGGGCTTGTTTGAGAGAGGGATTTCATATCTGGCTCCACTCTTCAAGTAGTTCAGTTATGTCTGTATCCCTGTCTAAACCATAACCATCTATCTAGAGGGAAATAGGGTAGAACCCATGTCTGTTTGATGCTGAAGCCAGCAGTGTTTCTTACTCCCTGTGGTGGTACTTAAGCTGAGATTTGAAATTTGGTAAATCAAAGACTTCTAGTTGCTTCCCAATATTCATTCTGCTGACGTTCTCTTTAGCCAAGACAAAAATTCTAGAGCAAGGGTTAGGATTTCTACTTGTGGTCCCAGTGTCTGTCAACTGGGCTAATTTTTATTGCCTCATTCCTCGTAACACTGAGCCACAATTTTCAGCTGAGCACATTACCACTCACCTGTAAGATGAAATTTCCCATCTTCTTTTCCCTTGTGCAGTTAGGTGCCATCATGCAACAAAGTTCTGGTTAAAGAGATCTAAGCTAAAGTAGTATATAGAAGGTAGTTCTGAGAAGTCTTCTTGAAAGAAAATCTGTGTTTCCTTCTCCTTTTTCTCCTTCCTGATACACTGATGTGTGCCACTGTAGCAGCCAGTTTGGTCCAATGAGGATGAGGTAGACACTGACAGGATAGTGGGATAGAGGTAAAAGGATCCTGCATCACAGACATAAATAAAGTCACTGTACCAAATTCAGATCTCTTCCCCACGATGTGCTTAAAATGAAGGAGGACTAATCTTTCTTATTTTAAAGTGTTTATTTCCCTCATATATAGCTGAAACCAATCCCAACTAATATAGATGGATAGGTCTTTTAAAAGGATGAATAGAGAGAGTTATAGATGTTGATAGGGTAAAGGAAATTGAAATGAATAGAGGAGATCTAATGTGCTTTGTAGGTCATGTGTAGCTAACAAATTTGTTCAGAAATGTAGGTCCTTCCAGTGTTTCCTTTCTAACCTCATTCAGACTAATTTACATATAATTATGTATCCTAGTCTTTCCGGTTCTATCTGAAAAAACAAAGTCTGTAATAAAATTCCTGGAATCTTTACTTGCTAGGTGTTTGACATTGTATGAATTCATTCTCTCAAAGCGTTATTTCTACATCAACAAAATAGATAATGAGTTACCAATAAATTGCAGTATGCAAAGTGTTTATCATAGTTCCTGGAACAGAAAAAACACAAAGTAGTAGAAATTCTTAGAGGGTCAGACAGTCTCTTCAATTCCCAGAACTTCACTTTTAGCTGACTGTATCCTGATGAGAAAATCTGTCCCCTGTACTCTTGTTCTACTCCCTTCCCTCTTTGGACAATGTAGAGAGATAAGTTCCAGTGATTTCACTAAGGTTCCATTAACATTAAATGGAGTGCACATGACCCAGGAGAATTGAGACTCTGTCAGTGGAAAACTCTTAAGTGGAAAGGTTCTTGTCCACGGAGCTGTTGCTTTAGAGACCTTGTCAGTAAGAGCTTTTGTCTTAGGGGTTTGTAAATATTTATATTTTCAAACTACTATGAGAGGAACAACAGCCATTCCACATGAATGGATTACGTTAAATGTACCCAAAGTCTGTAATTCAAGCTGTCAAACGTGAGGAAATACCAGACTTAAGGCTGCCATTCCAATCCGCTCAGAATAAATAAGGACTTTGGGCAGAGCTCTTTAACACAATGGCTCACAGACATATGGAAGACGTTACTAAGGAAGATGACTGAAGAGTAGGAAAAACACAATAAATGAATTCAAGAAATACCTAGTCTTTCTTCCAGAGAGGAAAGGGATTGGAGCTTGAGGGAGAAGATTGTTGGCCTAGAAGCAGGGGAATGGGATTAACATTAAACCAAGAATGAGGGGTGGCACGTGGAGACTTTCCCTCTTCCTAAGACATCTGTCTGTTTTTCATTTATTGTTTTGGGGTCTGGTGATATGACACCAATATAGGAATCAAAATGTGTGTCTGGACAGGCTGGATGAAGGATAGGGGATTTATTTACTGTGGAAGTTCTGTGTTAAGAACATGGTGGAGTTTCCTACCCCATAGAACACAGGTGGAAGCTGTGTTTATTGAATAGAAGAAACACATTTCAGGGAAAATTGACCAGTGGGTCATATAAATTTGATTCAGCTCTACAGGCATGTGCTAGACACCTACTTTGTGCCAAACATGGGCAATGAAGCTTGAGAAACAATCTGATTTAGTGGAAAGAGCTTTTGCTTCTAGTTCTTACTGTGAGGTTCACAATCTTTGCAGAGTGAGACAAATAACTTCCTCTTTCTGAGCCTCAGCCAAAATGTCAGCCTTTTCTTTTTAAGGACTAAATACTAAGCTAGACAATTTAGCTATGCTGTGGAACTAAATGGCCTTGCAAATACTCTCTGTTCTACCCTAGTCTTTCAGAGAGCTGCAAGTGTGGCATTGTGTGTTACTATTCACTCATACTTGGTGCCCTTCTTTATGTTACCTGACCTGTGACAGGATATACCACCCCACTCTTTTTAACTCGGGTGTGACCAAAAAATCTTGTTTGTCTAGTGGGATATAAGCAGAAGTGACATGTGTCTGAGCAGAAGCTTTGAGAGCCAGTGAAAGGTTCACGGTATCTGTGTTTTCTTTCCCTATGCTCTGATAATCATCGGTGGTCCACTGTTGCTAACCCATTAACCTGGGTCTTGGGGTAAAGATGACATGAAGCTATATTATTGATTACCAGTCATGGACATGAGAATACATGAAAATAAACACTAGTGGTTTTAAGTCACTAGATTTGGGGGTCTTCTGTTACTGCAGCAAAACCTACCCATTCTGACTGATACAGGATAAGGGAAAACTCTAGTCTGCAAAGTGCACATTCTGACTTTAGAACATACTGAGTCATGGTGTGCTGTATCACACTGGTGCCCGGCACAAAAGGAAGAAAGAGCAAATTCTTAATGTTCATAGTCTTTCAATAGATTAGCTCCACCCAGTCAAGAAATGTAGTCCAGACTCTGTCATCCAGAAATTGGTTTACACCACTTCTCTGGAAAGGAAAGAGTGAAATTAGTTTAAGTGGCAAAGTGTGTTAATTTAGTGGAGTCCTCTGAAAAAGGAAATATGGTGACTGTTTCCCCCTGTTGGCACTAAAGATTTTATGAAGAGGGAGTTGGTATGCTTGGATCTATTTCTAAAATATCTCCTTTGATGCACTTTCAAGGAGGGAATGGAGTAACTATGACTGCAGTTAGGTTGACCAAGTAGGAGGGATTAGAGTTAATGAGGTCAAATGAATGAGGAGGGTAGTCTTAATTAAGAGATGAAGAGAAGAGTACAAATATGAGAAGTCTTTGGTAGGCAGAATTGGTAGTGAGTGTTTAGATGTATGGAGGAAGTATAGCCAAAGATATAATGGTTATGTTATTCATAGTGAGGAAAAATGCACAAGGGAAATCAATTTAAGGCATTAAGTCAGGCATTTAGTTTTAAATTTTGTCTTGTACTTCTACACAGAAAATCAATGATCACATGGCTCTGCCCTTTGGTACTGTGTGCAGACACAGACCTTTGGGGGAGGGGACATCATTCAAATAGCCAGTTGTGGCCCTTGTAGTAAATTTATGTCAGATTTACTAGAAGACCATATTGTTTATGTTTCATGGGAGGTATTCACAGCAAATAAAAGAAGCAGAATTTTGACCACAGTTTTGTACCCTGAGACAGGAGACATCTGGGCAAGATGCTAGGAGAACAACCTAAGGAATTATACAGACTTGAGTTCAAATTCTAGCTCTACTGCTTTCTAGATGTTTGGTTTGGAGCAAGTTCCTTAGAACTGCTGAATTTCAGCTTTCTCGCCTATAAAATGTGGTATAATACTATGTACTTCAAAGGATGTTGGGAGGATCCCAGGACTAAATCAATGTGATGTGACCAAAACATAGTAGGCATTTGATAAATGCTATTTCCTTTTTCCCTTTCCTTTCCCACATACCACTTAAATGATGTGGAATGAGACTGTCTCTGAAAGACATCATTGAATGATATGCTTGTTATTGGTCAACTCACCCTTTCATTTTGGGAGTCCCAAAACAATCTTTTATGGTAAATCAAAGGGATTTTGCCATCAAAGAAAAGAATAGGAGCAAACATTTTTGGTTTACTACCCAATGAAAATAGCTTGAGCCAGAAGGACATTTTTTGCCTGGAGGAGAGATGGCTTGAATTGGCATGATGAAGGTAGGGGGAAAGGCAGTGGTCACCATTTCCAGATATCAGATGGTCTTCTGGGATTAGGGTGGGGGATGATGTGCTTTGTGGTCCAGACAAAAGAACTCTAGCTAATAGGTCAAAGTTATCATGAGGCATTTCTCAGTTAAATTTACTGCAGCTAATAGCCCCACAATGACTCTTCAGAAGCAATAAGTACTCTGTTACTGACGTATAGAAGCTGAGGTTGGGTGAAACTGGACAATTAAGCAATGAGTAGAGAGATTCCCACAGTTGGTGGGAGGTCCTGCTAGATGTAATTTAAGGTAGGAAATGTGTAAGAGGGCCTGTTACATATAAGTCTCTGACTGTTATCTGGGAGACAAACAGATTCAAGGGAAATAGCGTCTCTTCCCTTAAGCACACAGGCATATCTGCACTCTCTGATTCTAGGACAGACTTAGTGACTCAGCCTTCCCAAAGGATTAGTCAGTTCAGTCACAGGCTAAATATTATAAATTGTCAACCCTGTGCAGATCCCTTTATGTAAAATCATCCAGTAGGAATTTGTTTCTAAAAGTTTGGCTTTTAATGGAGGTGCATCCTCAAGGTTAACCATGAAATTAAAAGAAAGGAAAGCAAGTTAATGAATTATGTCAAGGCATATCTAATTGAAGGTGGAAATTTTATACCAGAAAAGATTTAGAGTTTGAAAAATTGGGTTCTAGGCTTAATTTGGACAATAACTAGCTGCATAATTTCTTTGATTCATTTTTATTCTGTGAGCCTCAGTATTCCCATGTGTGTCATAAAAATGAAATTTAGAAATCTCCATGTTCACATCTTGCACCAACATGCTGTAGTGATGTTAATCATATAATAAATATGTACTAAATATATACTATAAGGCGGATACCATTTGAGAAAATGGAGTAAAGAAAGTAACAAGACTTTGTTACATAGGCACTGCCCTGGAGGAATTAACATCCTACAGATAAGGTAGCTAATAAACATTAAACAGGCTATAAAGGCTGAAAGATACCAGGTATTATGGGAATAGAAGTGAGTAAACAAATGGTTTTGCATGAAAGGATTGAGCAAGGCTTCTGTGGGATTGTAATAAAGTTTCCTTTATCAAAATGATGTGGGAAATCAAGATGACTCTCTGGATTATACAGATTCTTACATGTGCTTTAACTAGAGCTATTGAGATACATAGACTGTGGGCCAGATAAATGAGAATGAGTAAATAAGAGAAAAAAAATAAGTGAGTGCCTACTACAGATTGTACATTGTGCTAATCACTTTATAGACATTAACTCACTTAGTCCTCCTCAGCTTATAGTAGATGGGACTGCCTACATACTCATTTTATAAAAAGGAACCAGAAGCACAGTATTTGAAATCCAGTTAAAATTACAATTCAGATCCAATGATAGTGGCTAACCATAAGGGCATGTTTAGAAGGATTCTGAAACCCATATTTGATAACAATAGATCGAATGGCATGCATAATTAGAAATTCATACAACAAATATGATGCTCTTTAAAGGTTCCAGGTGCTATTATAAATGAGTGGGATACATTGGTGAGCAAAAGTCGACATAATCCCTGCCCTTCTGTTGTTTATATTCTAGAGGAAGATACAAGGACCAATAAATATAAGGTATAAAGGTGTATAGCTTGTTAGACATTAAAAAGATCTGTGGTAAAACAAGACAACACTGACAGGGTAAATGGGTTGTGCAAGCTGGTAGAGGTATCACAAAATTCAATATCATGGACAGTGTGGGCCTTGTTGAGAAGGTGGAATTTAAACAAAGACCTGAAGAAAGTTCAAGGTTAGCAATAGCATGGACATGAAAGTGGGGGCACATGAGTCAACAAAATAGCACGTGGACAATAAAATCGGTCTCTAAATTCTATATTTCTGGAATGTTAACATTTAAATAATAGAATCCCAGCCAAGAAAATCAAGAAGTGTGATTTACATCTTGCTAGAACCATTTCATGAGAAGAGAGAAGAACCACATGGTCCTCTCAATTGATGCAGAAAAAGCATTTGACAAAATCCAGCATCTATTCCTGATTAAAACCCTTCAAAGTATAGGGATAGAGGGAACATTCCTGAACTTCATCAAATCTATCTATGAAAGACCCACAGCAAATATCATCCTCAATGGGAAAATGCTTGCAGCCTTCACGTTGAGGAACAAGACAAGGATTCCCACTTTCACCACTCTTGTTCAACATAGTATTAGAAATACTAGCAACAGCAATCAGACAACAAAGAGAAATAAAAGGTATCCAAATTGGCAATGAAGAAGTCAAACTCTCCCTCTTCGCAGATGACATGATTCTTTATATGGAAAACCCAAAAGACTCCACCCCCAAACTACTAGAACTCATACAGCAATTCAGCAACGTGGCAGGATACAAAGTCAATGTGCAGAAATCAGTGGCTTTCTTATACACGAACAATGAAAATACAGAAAGGGAAATTAGAGAATCGATTCCATTTACTATAGCACCAAGAACCATAAGATACCTGGGAATAAACCTAACAAAGCGGTAAAGGATCTGTACTTGAGGAACTACAGAACACTCATGAAAGAAATTGAAGAAGACGCAAAAAGATGGAAGACCATTCCATGCCCTTGGATCGGAAGAATAAACATTGTTAAAATGTCTATACTGTCTAGAGCAATCTATACTTTTAATGCCATTCCGATCAAAATTCCACCAGTATTCTTCAAAGAGCTGGAGCAAATAATCCAAAAATTTGTATGGAATCAGAAGAGACCCCGAATCGCTAAGGAAATGTTGAAAAACAAAAATAAAACTGGGGGCATCATGTTACCTGATTTCAAGCTAGAACCATTTCAAATTCAAGGTAGATTTAAATTTTCAAGCTATGAGAATTTGAAAAAAAAAAAAAAAAGCAACTTTCTATCTCTGGGCTCCAGTTTTCTCATCTGTAAAATGGACATCAAAATATCTAACTCACTGAGTTCTTATGATGATTTCATGAGACGATGATTATAAAGTACCTAACATATAGCCTGACAACAGAGTTGAAGTGTTTTGTTTTTCCACCCTTTTCCAACTTTCTGACACCAAAGGGGAAAGAAACTGATTGTTTTCCTTTGAGTAACCCTACATCGTGCAAATGTTTCTGAAAGCTGCAAGCCACTGTCAACCTGTTTAATTGCATTATTGCAGGTGTGTAATCAAATTCTTGCCTAAGTGCGGACATAGCTTTGACTCCCTTACACTTGAGACTGTACAGGGAACTTTTTTCTTCCCTCTTCTTTGTTTGCCCAAGGGCTGAAGTGATATGAATCAGATCTTGCAGTCCCCTTAACAAATCTTCCTAGGGAAGTCTCTTTTGCAAATTTATAGAGTATATACACTGTCATATAAATGTACAGTTTTTACAATTTTCTTTTTGCGGGTAGAAAAGATAGTATAAAATAAATACATAGTTGAACTATATCGCAGGAAGAGTAAGTGAACCTGATTTGTAGGCTGGTGATAGTTCACATCCCCAAATATAAACTCAAGTCTTGAAAGATTTTTTTTTAAAGATATATCTCTAGATTTAGGAGCTCTGCCTAGAGGTCATTCAGGTAAACCTCATGGTGTGGGGCATGGGAAGTAGTGTTTATGAAATTTTGCTTTGGTTCAAATCTCACTTATAATACTTGTATATTTACTGAGATCCTTTGTATGTTGGGCACTGTGCAAGGGATTTTAATATCCTATCTAATTTAAGACTTACAACAACTCTGTGGGATGGAAACTTTATCTTTTTATATAAGAAAACTGAGGCTTTTTATATGCTTACTATGTAAGGAAACAGGTTTATGCTGGTAAAATTTTTCTTCAAAGCCACAGAACTCCTAACCTTCAGAGTCAACAGACTCTGAAGCTGCCTTACCCCTGTCTTTTTTTTTCTCCATGACAAAACACCATTTCATGGTTTTAATCAAACAGGCTTTGCAAGAGAAATTCAAAGTAGAGATTTGTAATTTATATCACACAAATCAGAAAACTTTGTTTTGGGAGAGAATTTTCTATGTGTTACAGAATAATTTTAAGAGCAGGGAAAAGCTTTCAGATATAAAAGTTGTCTAAAGCAAGAGCTAAACTCAAGGCATCATTCTGTATGCATCATTTCAGCATAACATCTTAAAATGACATATTGTGAATGTCATACCAGCATTTTCTACATCTTTATTTCTTTTCAGTGCAGAAATATAGATATGTGAACAAGAGAAATTGGGAAGCCCATATCTGAGGGGCAGAGAGATGGAACACAAAGACAGTTTTCCTGAGAGGCTAGAAGCATACATTTTGGTCCTTGATTAGCAGGTGATCTGTTTTGGAAAGATCTTGGGCAAGTTGCTTCTCTAGAATTGCACGTTTTTAGCTACCTTAGGTAGGAAGCTTTTGGGGCTGACCATTGGTTGTAGCTCCCCAATTCAGTTCTTTCCTATTGTAAACACTAGAAATAAAGAGGTAAAATTGTCCTTAAACATCACCTTAATGAACAGATAAGAGACAGAGGATCACAAAAGACCAAGCTTTGGCTTCCCAAAGCCACATGTTAATTCAATGCAGAGAGGGGGCTGGACCCAGGCCCTGGCATCCCAGTGCAGTGACCTGCATTGCCTCCTGCATGATTAAATCTGACGTCAGATTTCACAGAGAGATGATGTTTTGTTGTTTGTCCTATTATGTTAGTCCAGAGTGTACGAGTTTTTCTTCCATAATGAAAAATGATCACTCTTCTTAAAGAATCATTGAGACAAAAAGGCAGAGTAACCAACTGCCTCTGCAGATACTGGCATTTCAGAGCACTGAGTGCATAACAGCATAATCCTTAAGGAAATTAGTTAGTGTCCAAGCACACTGGCCACTTTGGCTTTTCCAAATGCACTCTCACCAATTTTAATACTATATTGAAAAGTACTCAAGGTCTTCTTTCTTTAGTCTGCATTACAATGTCTGAAGAGAAGTGAACATTTTAATACTGCAGAGTAATTTCATTTAATTGAGGTGTAAAGGCCAAAATCACGGTGGTGAGACTCCAGCCCCACCACTTACCTGGAATTACATTTACCTCCAGATCCTGGGCTTTCTGGAAGACAAGCAGGAGCACTGAATGATAAAAGTAGAATTTTATCTACTTTATCCATGGTAGAACCTACCATGGAGAAGGCTTCATGTATTTTGCCTTCTTTATTCCTAATGGCAGTCCTGTGATATAATGATGATTCTCTATTATTTTAAAATGAGGAAGCTGGGCTCTCTGTTATGAAATAGGGAGCTGAAGGTCATTAGTGTCTGAGTCATTACCATCACTAGGTTTTAGGACTCTCGAGAATTTTAGAATTCAAAGATTATGCTTTATTCTAGTTGTTCACAGTACTTCCAATGAAGGGACATGGAATGATTATCTTGAAAGACTGAGACTCTGTTTAGAGATGGGGATATTTTTTTTTCTTTTTTTGTCTTTCAAAACTCAAATTACTTCACAGAGGAGAAAACAGATTTTTTTTCCCCATTGTATCCTCAGGATGCTGAGCAGGAAATACAGATGTGTGTATCAGAAGACATACTTAAGAGAAGAAAGCCTATCTTAATGATAAGAAATGTGTGATTTTCATTGGTCTGCCTCAGAAATGGCATGCTTTTTACAATGAATGTGATCAAGGAGTTAAGCAATGACTTCCCAGAGATATACGGGAGATTGAAGACTTATATGAGACTGTGGACAGGGAAATCTCTAGAAAGGCATCAAACTCTACATTTCTTTGATTTATCATTTGACCTGTAGCACTTTGGTTAACATAGAAGGTACATTCAATTCTTGCAATTTTAAGTTCCTAGGTTGTATCCAAATGCATATTTTTGCAAGTAAAAAAAAAAAAATCCTCGGCAGTGTTATATTATGGCTTTTGGCTGAAATCTCATGCCTAAAATGTGCAACTGAAATATGGCTTTATGGAGGAGCTCCAAGTTTTTCAGAATTATGTACTGTTTGAGAGGGGTCAACCGCGGAGCCGCACATCTCTGCAGTGTCTTCAAACACTGAATTGCTGATGTCTGCAAAACTAATTTGGAAACTTTCAGAATGGGAGGTCTTTTTGGCTTCCCCTTCTCAAGCTGCTATCCAACAGAATAGGAATCAGAAAACAATATGCACTCACTCAAAGCCACCAGGTTGGAAACTTACTTGCCTTAGAAGGTAGGCCCCAGAGATCTCTCAAGTAGGTGAAATTCCCCTTTGATGTCCTGAAGTCTCCATAAGCCCACAAAATATCGGGGGTAAAAAATCTCAGAAATCCTTATTTTTGGTTAGGGATGCTTAATCAAGGCTCAAGAGAGGGAAGGAAATTATTGAAGAAAACATAGTGACTCCATTCCAAGATTAGTACAAAATTCTAAGTTTCTTGACTCATTTGATGCTTCAGGAATTATAGAATTTCAGGATATGATAGAACCTCAGAGATTACCACCTCACCAGCATAACTGAGTATTAGGAAGTTTTCTTGGAAAAAGGATTTCCTAATCAAGTTTAAATGCTTACAATATTAATTCTTTAGAGACCCACAATATCCATGTTTAAAGCCTTGAAATCTAGCAGAAAAGACATTTGTTTTTTATTTAAATTGGTTCCCAAACCCATTTGACTGAAGAACTATTTTCCTTATGGCCACCCATTGGCATGCTGGAAAACACCGACTTTGCAGAATATAGTTTGGAAGTGCTGTTTTTTGGGGGCGGGGGTTAGTTTTTTTTTATTTTTTATTTTTCAGTGTTCCAGGATTCATTGTTTATGTGCTGGGTTTGACTGTTTTCACTGGGTACTTGGTTTCTCCCTTAACAGGACCACCATGTAAGTGTACAGCTTCAGTAGACTGAGGCACTTACCTGATTGCCTCTTACCCCTTACCTTATCAAACTGTAAGTTCTTTAGGTTACTATCATCATATATAACAATTATGTGATTATTGTTCCCATAGGCATCTCTTCCACAGTTTTCAATAATTCCGGCAATTAGGATGCCGTCCTAATTCAGGCATACCTAGTTTTACTGCACTTTGCTTTATGACATTTCACAGATACATGTTTTTTACAAATTGAAGGTTTGTGGCAACCCTGCATCAAGAAGGTCCATTAGCACCATCTTCCCAACATTTGTACACATTGTGTCTCTGTCACATCTCGGTAATTCCCTCAATATTTCAAGCTTTTACATTACTATTATATTTGTTCTGGTGATCTGTTCTCAGTGACTATGACTTTCTGAAACCTCTGATGATAGTATTTTAAGCAATAAAGTATTTTTTTTTTAATTAAGACATGTACGTGTGTGTGTTTGTGTGTGTGTGTGTGTGTGTGTGTTTGTGTGTGTCTGTGTGTTGTATTTGCTTCAGTGCCATGGACTGTAACTGAACTTGCAATATCTCCAAGGTATTCAGCCCCCGTTGCCTTGATGCAGTATCCCCCTCAATATGGACCTTCTCAGTATGGATCGTCTCTCTATAAAGATGATCGCCTAGGGGTACCTGGGTGGCTCAGTGGGTTAAAGCCTCTGCCTTCAGCTTGGGTCGTGATCTCAGGGTCCTGGGATCGAGCCCAGGCAGGGAGCCTGCTTCCCCCTCTCTCTCTCTGCCTGCCTCTCTGCCTACTTGTGATCTCTGTCAGGTAAATAAATAAATAAATCTTTAAAAAAAAAAGATGATAGCCTTGCAAAAACTTGAAAATGCTAATCATTTTCCCCTTCTCTCACAAGCTAGAACCTCTCCTTGTAAAACATTCATCAGTTCTTTTACTGCTCCTCATATAGCACTGGTTTCAAGTCTCCTCACAATCCTAACCACTGAGTCCAGTTACAGTCATGAGCTTTTACACAATTATACAAATCTAGGTTCAGTGTTTAGCTGCTCCACTTGGTAGATGTGTGAGAGTCTTGAAAAATTCATGGTGAGATTCTTGAAAAATTCATGGTCGTTTTTAATCTCAATTTTTTTTCACTTAACTGGTAAGAGGTATTTATCTCTTATTTACCTGGCAAAATGAACCCCATAAAACTATGGTGATAAGTAAATAAGAATGCATGTATGATCTATAACATAATATTCAATATATTTTAGCCCTGGCATCTTCATTCTGTCCTGTGAACATTTGGCTTAGATAAGAAAAAATAGAGGATCATATCCAGGGAGATGATTTGCCCTTCTACTTCTGACAACTTGTAGAGAATTGAGTTCTACTTCTTCTCATATGCTACCAAGTTAGTTTGGCTAGCTCATTGCTTCTTCTGATGGAGCTGCCAGACCCCAGTTCACCTCCCTCCCACAAATCCCTGCGTGACTTCTGAGTGTCCTAGCTTGAGTGATCTGAAAAACACAATCTCATCCAAGATTGGCATGCAGGTGGTTTACTGGAGAGTGCTCTCCAGTACACCTGTAAAGGAGTGAGGGGAGCAGGATTGGATATAGAGAAGTCAAACTTCTCTATTCTTTAGTTCAGGTAATAATAGCAATGTGCCCTCACTTCATACTCTCTTGGGGGTGGAGAATCCTAGAGATAACAGGTGTTAAGTAGCCTTCGTGTCACCTGGATTTAACTCCGTTTCTATCTGGACATAGAATTCTTGTCCTCTCTTTAGGTATGTTCAAATTTCATAAAGTTGAGGCTAAGGAGAAGAGATAAGAACAGGGTGAGCCCTAGTTGGAACATATTAGACCTATCCTATTTTCCTCTCCAGGATTCAGCTCCCTACCAATACAATGGATCGATTGAATTAGATAATTTCTGAAGTATTGTGTGGCTCTATCCTGAAGTGTTCTCTTCTTTTCCAGAACTTCATCAAGTCTTCTCCTGTCCATAAATGAGAGTTTGAGCAATTAACAAAGAGTTATATTACAACCACCATGTGCTAAACCTAGAAGACATCGATGTGAGCTTATTGGAAAAAGTCTAGAACGTCATGAAGATGACAGTCTGTGTATTAGACAGACAATTAAATAAGCAAAATGAAAGGGTGCTGAGTAACAGAGAAAGTCCAGAATGCTATGGAAACACAGAAGTGGACAGGGCTTAGCAACATGAAGGAGTGAGGAAAGGCTTCTCATGGGAAATGCCCTTTAAAATGAGGCTTGAAAAATGAGCCACACCGACCGATTATGAAAGGGGTTCCAGACACATAAAATGGGTGCAAAATACTAGAAGCTTCAGGATACCTGATTATTTTGAGAAACAGAGAAAAAGCAAAGGGTTGCCTTGCTCTGGTTGAAATTCTAAAAAATAAACAGCGTACATCTGAAAGGACGGTCATCTTATATTTTGTCACCTGACTTAACCTGTGCCCTTATTTGAATATGTGGACCAGCATACTTGCATCGGCTAGAGGCTTCTGAGAAAAACAAACTCTCAGAATCTTAATGGTAAGAAGTCCAGGAATCTGCTTCAGTAAGCTCTTTGGGTGATTTTCAGGCACACTAGATATTGTGAGTCACTGTTCTGTTTCATTTCAGGAGTCACAACTACCTTCTTTTTTTCTTTTTCTTTTTCTTTTCTTTTTTTTTTAAGATTTTATTAACTGACTTATTTGAGTAGATGAGAGGGAGAGAGAGAATATAAGCAGACTCCCCGCTGAACACGGAGCCTGATATGGGGCTCAATCCCAGGACCCTGAGATCATGACCTGAGCTGAAATCAAGAGTCGGACGCTTAGCTGACTGAGCCCCCCAGGCACCATTCTGATATATCTCAAAACTACCATTCTTATATATCTGATTCAGATCTCGGCGTTTGAGGTTATATTCACAAAGACACAGAAGATCAAGCATCCAATCCTGAGTACTCGGTATTCAGAAGCCTGCCTCACATCCAGAACTCCAAATCCCCCTGCAAAGTCCCTAAAATTTGTGAACAAAACATGAGCTCACCAGACTCTAAAATATAGCCCTCTAGAGAGCATGATGTTTATAGGATTTGGGAATATCAATTATATGACAAAGACACTTTCCTCTCTGCAACCAGCCAACAATAGCCCTGTTTCTCCATAAATGTCACCAGTGGGGCAGGTCAGATATGATTTGGTTGGTGCTGCCATGTGAAATACCTTTTATGTGTCAGTTTTTAAACAAATGGAATAATTTAACATCACCCTGATTCCTTACATTAGCATGCTGAAACCCAGGCCATGATAAGAAAAACTGCCCTTCATTGCTAAGAGTCACGTTAGCACCTCTTTAGGGCAGTAAAGGAAAAGATAAATGATAATGGGAGAAAAAAAAAACAATTTTCATCGTGCGTTCAGCCGTGACTAAAGCCCAGTATATGAGGCAGAAGCTTTTATTGAGAGATCATAACAGATAATGCATCATAAGCCCAACAAGCATCAAAAAGGACAAATAGCCTGTGAGGAAGAAAGCCCTTCCTTGGCAAGAGACTTTGTTAGTATACCTGGAAAATCCTCAAGGTAAAGGGCAAATCAAGTAATAACTTGGTGCCTGGAATCTATAATGTGCAGCCAACTTCATCTCAAATGTTATTGTTTGTTTAAGGACTGAATTAATGCTTCCATGTTGCTCTTCCTTGTTCATATGACAATTAAATACTTAAAGGGGAAGAAAGCAGTTTCCCTGACTCCTGGTAAGACTCCTAAAAAGGGGGAATTGTGAAGTAAAGAGCTTTGGATAAGCATGTTGCTCTTAAGGAAGATCAAGTGAATGGGGTCTTTTTATGGTTCCCATCCCTATCCCTGAACTCAGTTCTAGACTTTTTTAGGATAACAAACCCAGTAAGAGGCTCTGAACAACTGAAATGTTTCTCACTTGGCTGGCCCTATTTTCCTAAGAAGGCAGTTTGGTTTTAAATTTGTTAAATTTAAATTCAAACTTAAATTTAAATTTGCTAAATGGGTTTCTTCACCATACATCCATACATGATTTATTTATTCTTATACTTACCTATCAGCTTTAGTTTAAAGCAATTGGATATTTGTGTTGATCTTTCCTAAACTAGATTAGAAGTTTCAAGATGGCACTCACCATGACATAGACACCTCAGTTTTTCTTAAAGCACCTAGCATCATGCTGGGAATGTAGAAAGGCCCTAATTAGTCTTACTTTCTTTTTTTTTTTAGTCTTACTTTCTTTATGTTAAATCGTGTTCTTGGATGACTATACACGAAAACCCATCGAGGTTCCAAGGAAAGGTTTCAGGAGCCTCAGGTTAAGTTGAAGATTTGACTTAGGTTTAGTTGATGCGTTCAGATGTGTTTGTGATGAATCAAGCTTTTTCTATGTCAGGGTTTCATCCAAAGTGCATTGGGTTCCTTGGTGATTATTCTAACAGGGACAAAAACCTATAAATAACTCTTTCCTCAAAACCAACTTTTTTACCCCAGCCATGTATGGCATAGCAAAATGCCATCTAATTGCTTTCAGAGTAAAACTTTCTTGGGCTATAAAATAACTATGTCTGAGGATGCTTTCTATGTGAATTATCTGGCCCAGTAGAGTAGAGAGAGCAACTGGTGTGCTTCTCAGGGTCACCTGGAGCCTCATCACAGCTCTTTCCAAACTGCGTATACGGGCTGAGTCAGTTTCTTCCTATCATTGGTCTTTGTTGTATTGATCTGTGTGATAAGGTGGTACAAGTCATCTCTCAGGTCCTTTCAGCTCTAACATGTAAAGAAAGATCTCTGTCAATTTTGAAATCACCTATTTTTGGTTTTACCATTTTTATACCTAATTTTGCTGTCTCCTGTAAGGCATGGGAAGCTTAAGTGTTATAAATGTAGTGTGATGGATGTTTAAATTTTCCATTAATAAGACTATTCATCAAATACAGGTTGTATTAATATAGCAACTAAAATAGAACAAATGCTAATTTTAATGCCTTATAATAAAGAATGTTGATGGCCTAATGGAGAGGAAGGTACAGGAATGTGGAAACTCTAATGGGAGAGAGAACGGCCGTGTTGGGATGAGTGTGGCATAGATAAAAGGAAAGGGCTGGGGAGTTCAGAAGGGGATCTGCTTGATTGATGGAAGAGGTGGCGTTTTTATCCATACTTGAAGGATACATGTTGTATTTCATGTTGGAAACCTCCCAGAGTTATGACTGATACGTAGAGTGTGATGACTGTGAGAGGGGAGAAAACTGGAAATGAAGGTTAAGTCTGAATTATGAAAGGGAATCAGGGCCAGGTGTAGGAGTCTGGAGTGTTTTAAAATTAGTAGCTATGAACCCTGGCTGTGTGCTGGAAATCACCTGGGAAACATTTAAAAAATTATCCGTGTTACGGGTTCTTCCTCAGAAACTTGTTTCATGGTCTGCATCAGAGCCCAGTGTGTGTGTGTGTGTGTGTGTGTGTGTATTTACTTATTTATTTGAAAGTGAGAGAGAGTGCACGTACACTTGAGGAAAGAGGTGGGGGGGAGGGACAGAGGGAGAGAGAGAGAGTTCCCAACCAGACTCTTGTGCTGAGCATGGAGCCAGATGTGGGGCTCAATCCCAGGACTCTGAGATCATGACCTGAGCTGAAATCAAGAGTCAGCTGGGTGAGCCACCCAGGTGCCCCTTCCATATTTGTTTTGACTCTACAGATAAATGCCACATGCAGCTATGAATGAGAATTCAACCTTTGGGTTATGGTGGGGCCATGGAGGGCGGGATGCTGGTGAAAGATAGAACTTGTAATAGTTCTAGACAAGGTAGAATGTAATGAGTTGGAAAGAGATATACCCTTTTGGCAATTGATAGATGAATCGCTTTGGAGAGAAAGATTTTTTTTTTTTTTTTTTTTTTAAGATATCCTTTATAGTGGAAGTCTGCCCTGGTTCCTGGCCAGGTATCATGAGGAAGAAAGGGTCTCCTCTGCATACTTAAGGTGAGAGGAAAACCAGAGCAAAGACTGGCACTGTGGAGGAAGGTCAGTGTTGAGAGATGGGAGTGACCTGGATGGACTAAGGTGAGGAGGAGATCCTTGGGAGAGAACTGTGTAACAGGCCTCTTTCAAGTGCAGTGTTGTTGCTATACTACATTGCTCTCCCTCCGGAAGTCATAAATCTTCAGGAAAATACCTAAGAAACAAAACCTGCTCGATGAGGGAGGACTTCTTGTGGAAGGTCATGGAAGACTAGATAGTCGTGTTGAGTGCTGTGACGCTAAAGGGCTACCATGAACAATTAGCATAGCATGCTTTAGGTTGGAGAACAGTAGAAAGGTGACTGGTATGTCTTAGAAAAATTTTCCAACATGACTGAGCCACAGAATCAATGAGGTCACTAATAATAAATGCAGATGCCTGGGCTCCAAGTCAAACCTTATACTAACCTCAGTTTTTGATGGTGTAGCCTCAATACTCTGTACTTGTAACCAGTTCTGCAGGTGTAACCTACGGCAGAAGCCTTGAGTTTGGGCAAGATTTATGTGGAGGATATGGAAAGTGGGGAAGACCTAGAGGCAGGAAGGCAGAGAGACAACTAGAATTGAGAAGTTCTCGTAATAGTTTAAGAGAGGGAAAAGAGATGCCTCAAATCTAGGTAATAACAGCAGGTTTGCATGGAGAGGAGATGACTAAAAGAACAAAGTCATACAAAACAAACAAACATTGCCATGTGTCTGGGCCTGTCCAAAGACATAACAAACATCTGATTTTTTTTTCTCTCCTTTCTATTTCTGTTGTCCCCTGAGACAGATAGCTCTGGGCCTCATGGAATTATGAATCAGAGCGTTCTGACATATGCAGCTAATAGAACATGCATTAACTTTAAAATTAGGAGCTCTGTTCTGAGTGCCTATGATTTCATTCTTTATTCCAAGAATATTAGCCTCCTAATATAGAAGGGATGTGAAATTTTCATACAAGTTTCACTGATTCTCTTACAATGGATCCACTTACCCATTTAGTATTTTCTCTGCCAATTCTATTCTCTCTACTCAGGAGATCGCAAAAAGATTCCCTATGAGCTTGATTTCTGAATTACCGAGACTATTAACCATAGTGTCTTTAAGTGAGGAGTTCCCATTATAGGGCATTATGTGCCACCTGAAATTAAACAAAAATTTGTGTGCGTGTGTGTATTAGAAATCCCCCTCCCTCTAGGGAGACAATCCATGAGATTTCCCAAGAAGGCCATAACCCGTACATTAGGCAGTGCCTCTGAGACCTAAGAAAGAGCATGCTTAAGTTCAAGTATTGCCTCTGTCTGTGTGTGTGATTTGGGATGAGGCTATCACTCCAAGTTTTATTTTACTTCCACACAATATGGGGATATGAACTCAAAGTATCTGGCATATTTAAATATGCCCAGTAGAAAGCCATAGGGTGCAGGGGATTCCTGTACCCCATAAGCAATCTGATATGCACAAAGGCTGGGGCACCATCACTGGATCCACCACACATCCCATTTGGGGGAAAAACATAAACAAAATAAATTTATGTACATTCATGATCTTTGCAACTGGAGTATTGTGTCCATATAAATTAAAATGCCCTCCAGTTCATTCACCATGAGAATTAACATGAGAATAAATGTAAGACCAAAGGCATGGACCACTGTTCATTGAGTGCTTACCATGTAAATGCAGTGTTTCACTTAAGCTTCACAATTCCACTAGGTAGACATGAAAGACTCCGCATATAGACACCCCCCCCCAGCCATTGATTAACTAACTGCTTCTTGGCTTTTCTGTAATCGCTCGCCCTTCCCCTGTTAGACCCCTCCCCCAGTTAATTGTTTAACCACTCCCTTGCCTTTCTGTAACCACTTGGCTTTTAGGGGGTGATACTGGTCTCCTGTTTCAACAGGATACCTTATGCGCATAGTCACATAGGCAAGGGGGTCGCCTAGGTACGTGGGCCTAGTCACGTAGGCAGGATGTTTCTCTGCTGAGTAATAAGGTCCAACTCCCCCTCCTCACTCCCCCTCCCCACCTTTCTCTTCGCTCGCTGGGGTCCTTCAAAGCCAATCTACAAACACCGAGTATGCCTTACATTCAAACCAGCCAATAAGAACCTTGTAACTATGTTTCTGCTTCTGTACGTATGCTTTCGCTTCCCCAAACCCCATAAAAAGGCCCTGAACAAAGGGCTGGCGCGCGAGTCTTCCTAAGACTTGATCGCCCGCAGGTACCTGTGTCAACTCAATAAACCTCGTGCTGTTTGCATCTGATCAGTGGACTCGGCTTGGTTTTTGGGTCCGGGGGTCTCCTCCTGAGAAGGGGTCCATTCCGGGGTGCTTGGAGCCCCGGGGGATCTTTCAGACATACTTACCTCCACTGCATGAACAAGGAAGGACACCTGAGAGGTGGGGTGAGCCAACCAAGCCCACAGGGCCATAGCCAGGGTTAGCAGTTTGGGGGAAAGAAGAGCACGTTGCATGAAAAGCTGCTCTCATTTACCTGAAAAGACAGCCACAGGGAAGGAAGGTTGCTTTTTTTTCCCAAGTGACTCCAGAGGGGAGTAGAACTCCAACCAGGGTGTGCTTCATTGTGAGGATGCGAGTCTCCAGTCATTAGAAATACTCAAGCAACCTATCTAGAGCACTCCAGAGGAGATTCCTGATTTGGATGGAGGGGTTGGGGTAGCCAGTTTGAGGGGTCTCTTCCCAAAGCTGGAGCCTGCGTTTGCAAGATAAAGAGTGAGCTCTGTAAAATCCTCAGGGGAGGAAGTGCATTCACATATTGGCCCTTGTGACTGAGATTTCACAGTCTGTCTTAAACAAAACCGTAGCCTGTTTCTGTCTGTGCTCCCTCCTGAAATAAATGGTTGTTGCAGTGTTCTGCTGCTGATCTCAAATACACATGATGCTAGTAAAAGCTCTCAGACCCCTTGGGATGCTCACCTGAAAGGTGGTTTTGCCACTGACATTTTCATGGCTCTGAAGCAACTGGCCCATAAATGTGTTAACTTCCAGATAGCATTAAGAACACTTTCCTCCAAGGCTGGCTGGGGGAATCAAATTAGGTCATGTATATAAAATTGTCCTGGCACATAGTAAGTTCTCAATAAATACTAGTTGAATCCAGTTCTGTCCTGATAGGTACAGACATATACCAACCAGATCCCTTTTGAGGGTACTACCCAGGTACCCGGAATGCCGTCACCAGAGAGCTTCCGAGACTGCCAGGAGCTCTGGGGCCAGCCTAGCTGCAGAGAACTGCCTCCTGGAGCTCATACCCTGCTGGGAAAGTCTGCCTCCAGAGACAGAGAGAGGGGTATCAAGTCTCAGCCATTTGTGCCTAACATGGGACACTCTGACAAGCTCTTCTCTGGACAGGCTGAGCCTGGGACAGGCCTGCTGGCTGTACTTCTCCCTCTATCAGTCCTATACGTGCTCTCCACCTGTCACATAGATTGAGCCTCAATAAACATCTTGTCTTCTAAACTGCATCCCAGTGTTTGCTCCCAGAGAACCCATTCTGCCACATCTGCCCATATTCCTGCTCACCCATATGCAGATTGAAAAGATTCTCATTTCATCCTCCTGGTGTGAACTACATGAACTCGGGTGTTTCTGTATCCTTTAGTGTCCTGGTTTCTAGTGGGAGGTCTTGGGTCAGGCAGCCTCTAAGGTTTCCTGCAGTGCTGACTCTGCACAAGTTTCCTTTGCTTGCATTCATGTGCTTGTCCCGCCCACTGGGAAGCCTCCATCTTGTTTCCTTCATACAGCAGAAAACCCTCCCAAGTGCATGTCTGCCTTCTGACTTGATGGATGCCTTTGGATCAAAGACACTGTGCTTCACCTTAAAGTCACCTATAGCACCTCCTGCCGGGTCTGGAGGCTTGAAGGTATTCGATAAATGGGTGTTCAATAAATAAAGCCATACAGACACTCTCGGGTAATTCTAAGTGAGGAATACATAATGAATGACACTCCATAGCCCTTTTTTTCAGTTGTCCTCTTCTTTTCGTAAATCAGTTCCCACTCAGTGAAGATCCATTTGTTTTCAAATGAATTGCTTCAGGACATAAACATGTCCAAGTAATGGGCCCATTGAATGAAGACAGGGCACGGTATTTTAATCACCTGTCATAGTCAGGTGGTACAAAACAACAAAACATCATTCTTTCTCAACCAAGTGTGCCTTTTTTTTTTTTAAATGAAATTAGAATTGTTCTGTATTAATTTATTTTTATTTCCTCATAAGAAATCAAGATGTGATCTGCCAAAAGACAAAGGGCAGTGAGGTGGCTAAACAGACCAAAAGGTGGTAGAAAATTTTGGGAAGGAAAATGAAGTTATATGCATTAAATGCCTAATACCTACCAGGCACTGTTCTAAGCCCTTAGCATGTATTTAATGTAATAATTACATGTCACAGACAAGAAAGCTGAGGCACAGGTTGGTTGATGATCTGCCATGAGTCATTCAAGAGAGGTTGCAGAGGTGGAAAGAAAAACTCAGGTGTTTTGCCTCCAATGTGCAGATCTGTCTCAACGAGTGAATGGACATGGAGAACTGCAATGTGTCCAGCATATCAGATCCTCAAAAATGGTCCGTGTAGATTGCTCATAGGGTGAGGAAAGGGAGTAGGAGGAGAGAGGGAGGAAGAGAAAGAGAGAATTACCAGCAACAGTGCAATCAAATACTGATCTCCCCTGAAAATAAATAAATTGGGAAAAAAAAAATACTGATCTCCTTTATATGTATGATCTTAAAAAAAAAAAAAAGAAAGGTAGTAAAAAAAAAAAAAATAAGTTGAACTCATGATAAGAGTAGAATGGTGGTTACCAGAGGCTGGGAGGTAAGAGAAAAGGGGAGAGATTGAATAGGACAAACTTCCATTCATAAGATGAATCAATTCTACAGACCTAATGAACAGCATGGTGACAAGAGTTATTAACAATGTATAGTTGACATTTGCTAAGAGTAAATCTCAAATGTTCTCACCCCAAAAATAAAATGGTAACTATGGGAACTGATGGATATGTTAATTTGATTGTGGTCATCATTTCACCATGTATACATATATCAAAACACCACACTATACATTTGATGTATATGCAGTTGTTATTTGTCATAAATAAATAAGAATTTTTTTTTTTAAAGTACTTATTGAGTAGAAAGCACTGGCCTAAACAGGAGGACATGTATAATTGCAAAGCATATTTCCTACCCACAAAGAACTTCAGGTACACAGTTGGAGAGACAGGACATAAGGGCGTAGGAAGAGAATTAGCTACCCAGGGCAGTGAGGTAGGAGTGTTACAAGCCACACGGTGTACGCTCAGAGTCAAGAGCTTGTTACAATTGGAGCACTCAGGATTGACCAGAAGGAAGACCTCTCCTCACTCTTAACTAATTTAGTGACCAATATGAATAATGTCCTACTTCCTCCGCCTTTTTCTGATCTCTCCTTTCAGGGTCTCCCCACCTGACGCATTCTCTACAGTTATCAGAGGGAGCCTCCTGAAAATGTAGACCACAGTGGGACACTATGTCTTAGCAGCTCAGTGGCTCCTCTGTCCTCTAGATCAAGGACCTCGCTCTGCCCAGCCATGAGGTTTTTGCATATCGCCTGCTAACTGAATTACTACTAAATTGCCCTAAGAGAAACGGAAAAGAATTTCCAGGGTTTTCTGAAATGAGCCCCATAGCCAGACAGCGTGTCCCATTTCAAGAAGTCATGTGCTTGTTGCCCTGAAAATTGTCCACATTTTTTCAGTTTACTTTCAAACATGAATTGCCACATCGATCTAGAATTTGCCTGTAACCATATCCAGCTGTGTACTATGAGTATAACGGAGAATACATAAGATATGGAAGAATCCTAGACATAAGGCTCCCTAAAAACACTATTCATTTCGAACAAAGACACCTAGCGGAAGAAAGCCTTTGGGTTAGAAAAACCAGGACTCGGCATAGAAAGCTGCTTTAAAGCTGGAAGCTGTTCCGGTGAAAAACCATAGAAAAGCCAATCCTATCTGTAAAGATTTTGCATATGGGTGTGTAATACAGACATAGAGGTCCAATTTCCTTTGCAGAGAAGGAATGTAGCATTGTGACGTTTCTGCAACCCTAAACCTGAGCAGGGGTCGGGGGGAATCATTAGAGTCTGAACACATATGCCGAGGTATGCTTTATGAATGGTAAAGCTGAAAAAATCACTTTTAAGGACGTACACAGGTTTCCCTTCTGGCCATTCTGCATCCGGCCCTTCTTAAAGGGTCTCTCTTGGAAAATAAAGTCAGTGCTTTTTTTTTTTTTTTTTTTTTCCAGTGGACCCACAAAGCAGGAACAGATGTGACATGAGTAACCTCTACTTTGTGCATACCTCAGAGAAAAACGACACGGACTAAAGCAGGGGATCTGGCGCCATGCCAGAGAGAAGGACAATTGGAGCTGAGGCCTCTAATGACATGGTTCACCTCAGCTCCCTCCTCTGTGCTTGCGTGGAGCATGCAGGTGGGGGGAAAGGGCCGTGTCTACTCACTGGAAGCTTAAGTGAAGTATTTGCAAAACTCTGCCATTTTCCTCAGCACTGTCCTCTCTTTTTTTCCTGTATCAGAATACCTGTACAGCTGTAGCTGACCATCTCTTAAGCAAGGAAGATGTGATAAAGCGGGTGCCCACTGCTGGAGTACCAGACTCTGGCATGCTGGGTTACAATTCTGACACTGCTACTGCTAATTATGCAACTTCTTTTTTTTTTTTTTAAAGATTTTATTTATTCACTTGACAGACAGAGATCACAAGTAGGCAGAGAGGCAGGCAGAGAAAGAGAGAGAGAGAGAGGAGAAAGCAGGCTCCCCACTGAGCAGAGAGCCTGATGCAGGGCTTGATCCCAGGACCCTGGGATCAAGACCCGAGCTGAAGGCAGAGGCTTTAACCCACTGAGCCACTCAGGCGCCCCTAATTATGTAGCTTCTTAAAAGAAAAATTACATGCCCTGTATCTCCTTCTTCGTTATATACATAATGATAGTATCACCTACTTCACAGTGTTATTTTTCAGCATTTGATTGGTGGTCTCATACATAAAAGCACTAAGAACAGTGCCCAACACGCAGCAAGTCCTCGAAACCCAGTATTTGGTGCAATTATTAAGAACCCCTTTCCACTGTGTTTGATATTTGTTTGGGTCCATTTCTTATTTCTTCCTCAACAGAAAGGAAACCCCTAGAGTGCAGAGAACCTGTGAGATTCACCTTCATCTTGTACTGTCTCAGGATTTCAGTGGTGTGCTGGTAAATGTTCAGCAACTGCCTCTCCAAGAAAGGAAGCTCAGATTCGACGTGTTTGCCAATTTCCATGGCGTGAATGCTCCCACCATGGTCATTTTCAAGCTATTAACATGACGTCAACTGACTCGCAAAATTCCTGAAAACTTAACAGTGGTCTCCTGTGGGGCAATACAAGCCAGCTTTGGTACACCGCTGAACGCATGCACCAAAGAAATGTGAAAGACTCAGCATGTGCCTAGACACGTGAAGAATGAATGATTCGCACCAGGGTTTCTCAATGCAGGAAAGCCAGTGCATGCCACCATTTATTTTTCCCAGCTGTACTGAGGAATAACTGACAAATAAGAAATTATATGTCTTTAAGGTGAACGACATCATGTTTTGATAAAGCTATACATTCTGAAATGAGTATCACAACCAAGATAATGACGATGCCCATCACCTCTCATAGTTACTTTCATTTATCTGTTTGCTTACTGGTATGGTGAGAACACTTAAAATCTACTTTCTTGGAAAACTTCAAGTACACAGTTCAGTGTTATTAACAAAAGTCACCATAGTGAACATTAGATTCCCAGAATTTATCAGTTGTATAAGTGAAAATCTTTTGACCAGTATCCCTCCATGCTCCCAACCCTGAACCCCTGGCAGCTACCATTCCATTCTCTGTTTCTAGTTCTATTTTTTTTTTTTTTTTTTAGAGTCCACCTACAAGTGAGATAATAAAGTATTTGTCTAGTATTTGTCTTTCTGGGCCTGGCTTAATTAAACTTAACATGAAGTCTATCAGCTTCACCCATATTGTCACAAATATCCATTCCTTGTTTTTAGGGTTGCATGATGTTTCATTGTACATACACTACATTTTCTTTATCCATTCATTCATCAGCAGACACTTCAGATGTTTCCATATCTTGGTCACTGGAAATAAGGCGGCAGTGAACATGGGGATTGTTTATTGTATTTTGCAATAATCTTTGCTATCCTCCTGAAAGAGGTCTCTGGATCAGAAGGACTATTTACGGACACTTTCTAGAGAATATTAGTCCCTTGGTTATCCCAAGAAAAAGAAAATCTTGATCTGAAAACCCTGGGTACTGTCACATGTTACATTTTTTTTAATGAAAATTCACAGTGCTCATGAGTATTTTAAAGACCCTGATAAGTCTGGTAGTCAAGAAACACAATTCTTTACTGTAATGTAAAGAAATAATTCTTAAACATATCCGACTACTAAAATTGTTCAGGTAACTAGCAACATCATAAGGAATTAATGTCCCTGAAGAACACACAATGAAATAACCTGACAGAAATAATTTTTTAATGATATAGAAAGGAGTTGGGGGTCCTGGGTGTCTTAGTCGGTTGTATCTGCCTTCAGCTCAGGTCATGATCTCAGGGTCCTGGGCTCTCTGCTCAGCAGAAATCTGGCTTCTCTCTTTCCTTCTGCCTCTCCCCACCTCTTTTACTGCTTGCTCTCTCTCTCTCTCTCTCTTTCTCAAATAAATAAATAAATAAATAAAATCTTTTTAAAAAGGAGTAATATCTTTGGTGATTTTTGGAGAATATGTTTTTTTTTTTTCCACATTTGTTAGCCATCCGAATGTCTTTTTTTTTTTTTTTTACTTTTTTTTTTTTGTTTTATTTCATTATTTATTCACTTTTTGGCTGAGAGATGTTTTCTTCCATTATGTTTTTTTTTCCAATTTATTTATTTTCAGAAAAACAGTATTCATTATTTTTTCACCACACCCAGTGCTCCATGCAAGCCGTGCCCTCTCTAATACCCACCACCTGGTACCCCAACCTCCCACCCCCCCGCCACTTCAAACCCCTCAGACTGTTTTTCAGAGTCCATAGTCTCTCATGGTTCAAATGGGAACATGTTTACATACATCTTAGATATTCATCAAAACAAAAAATGTACTAATAAAATAATAGCTATCATCTGTCAAGTGCTGGCAATGCCCAATTCTGCAAAAGTAGATAAGATTACCCATTGTACAGATGACAAGCGGGAAATTCAGAAAATGTGAATTCATTTCCTTACTGTCGCACTGTTGAGCAGAGTGTGAATCTAGATCATTCTGACCCCAGGCTAGTATTCCTCTACAACATCAAACAAGTAATGTCATTATTATTATTATTGTATATAGATTATTACTATTATTATTATAAAATGATCATCAGTCTTAACCCTTCATTCTTTAAAGCAATTTCTCATATATATGTATTTTTAACATTTTATTTTTGGGTAATCTCTACACCTGATGTGGAACACCAACTCATGACCCCGAGATCCAAAGTTATATGCTCCACTGACTGGACCAGCCAGGCATCCTGGTTATATTATTTAATTCACTTTGCCTTTTTCCACTATTTCACCAACTGTTCCAAACTTCTGCATTTTCTCTGCCACCAACTCCCAGAAAATCATTTCACTTCCTTTAAACAACTATATAAAAATATTAGAATAAACCTCAAATGTCTACAACCTGACCTATACATTTAGTTTCATGGGATGCACCCTCACACCTTGCCTGTTTATATCCAAATAAAAGAAGGGGGGGCTCCTGGGGAGAGTGCAGAGAGTTAAGCATCGGACTCTTGGTTTTGGCTCAAGTCATGATCTCAGGGTTGTGAGACTGAGCCCCTCCTTGGGCTCTGTGGTGAACATGGAGTCTGCTTGAGTTTCTCTCTCCCTCTTCCTTTGCCCCTGCCTCTCTTTCTCAAATAAAGAAGTAAATGTGGAAAGAAAGAAAAAGAAAGGAAGGAGGGAAATTAATTAATTAAAGGAAAACAAGTCTTTTCATCGGTGCTACATATGCCAATCTTTTCTTGACTTGTCACATTCCCCCTTTATCCATACCTCTGCCTCATTCCTTGCTTCTTCTCCCCCACTGGATTATTCCATTTTTTAACATGTTTACTTCTCACCCTTTAAACTAGCAGTCTATAATCATCCTTCTTCCTCCCTCCCTCCTCCCCGTTTCTCTTCCAAATCTCTCTTTCCTCTCCTTTTTAGCCAGACGTTTTGAAAATCTTGTCTACACTAGCTGTCTCCATATCTTCACTTCTCAGCCACTTTTCAGACCTCTCCAGTTAGGCTTCTCCTATGCGGCCACTGAAGGTCTTTCAACAATATCATCAGCAACCTCCTTGGGGCTGCATGTTGGAGCACCTTTCAGTTCTTTATTTAATTAACCATTCCTTTCTTCCTGAGACGTGTTGTTCCTTTTGCTGCATTGATAACTCACTTGACCTCCTTTCCCTCTACTTCTCTAGTGGCTTTGTCTCAAGTTCCTATGGAGGCTTCTCTTCCTCTGCCTGTCCTCTAACTGCTCGTTCTCCTCAGAGATGAATTCCAGGCTCATATTTCTTCTCATTGGGCATGCTCTTCTTGAGTGATCTCATCTACTCTCTTGCACTCACTTAGAGCCTTTATGCTCATTATTCCGCATCAATATGCAGTCCAGAAGAACCTATGACTTCAATCCACATCCAATTTCCTATATGAAATTTCACCTTGAATGACCTGCAATTTCTCAAAAGCAGAATTGCTAATAATCTCCTACTCTTAATATTCTTTACCAGACATGTTCCATTTCATGAGTAAATTTCACTCAGGTTCCTAAGCCAAATGAGTGGGTGGATGGATAAATGAATAGTCATCCTCAACTTTCTTCACTCTGTCTTATCTCAAACCTAATCTGTCATCAAGTCACTTGATTTCATCTACCTAATGTTTTTATGACCCATTGATTTTTCTCTAAAACACCGTAAGCATGTTATGATCCAATCTTTTCCTGCTTGGGTATCAACAGCATCGTCCAATCTGAATTCCCAATGTCTACACTTGTCTCTGTATAAGCCATTCTTTATTTTAGACAAGACATATATTTCTAAAGTTAGTATCTTTTTTGAAGATCCTCCCATGGTTTCTCTTTGTTCTCCACCCATCCTTAACATTGTAAAGTTAATTCAAAGTATGTAGGCCTTTGGCTGAAGCACTTTTATTCCCCACTCCTCCCTGTAGTATACCTCTAATAAACATATGTTTGTGCATCACACACACACACACACACACACACACACACGTGTTCCGGTTATCCTGACCAATTCTTACTCATCCTCCATGTGTCATCTAAAAGTCATTTCCTCAGGAAGCCTCCCCTCCTCCAGTTCCTAAGGTTCCCTTTCCATGTATTCTCATATATTCCTGAAATTCCACTGGCATAGTATTCACAAGGATTTTTGTAAAACCACGTGCTTCTTCAAGATGCTTGAGTTACATGTTTTTGAAAAAGTGCACGAAACCTAAAAATTCCTGTGTAGAGTAATTCCCATGAGCAATAATAGCAAAGGGATGGTTTGCAGGATTTCTATTTCATTTCTGCAATCATGGAGATGTGGAGATAATACATTTATATTATCTTAGTCTATAATCATGTTATTTAAATAGCTTGTATTCATATCATTTGCATTATACAAATTCATATGTGAACAGAAGACAGAAGAATTTCAGTTAAAATGGTGATCTACCATATGTGTTTTTCTATTTTTCCTTTAGAATCACCATGAAAATGATAATGAAACTAAAATGTATAAATTCATGAGGATATAGAAAACCAGAGACAAAATGACCTGGAAAGGGGGCATTAACACATTTTTTGAAAGATGGAAAGCAGATGAGTAAGTTGTAACTGACCTAAGAGACTGGAAAATCTTGAAATTCAAGTGCCTTTCAAAATCCTAATTAAAAAAAAAAAAAAGTTCATTTGCATCATCAAACCCCAGAAAAGCTCCAAAATTAGAGTTGCTAGATATCGTGAAAGGCATAAGGCTAAAAGCACAGACTGATTAGGAATATGAAGAAGGAGTTAGACCCTCAGGGGCTCTTCTGTGCCCCTGTGCTGCCACTCATCTGTTCCTTCAGGATAGTAGCAAAAGGCAAGCATTTTGTTTTATAAGGTTGTAGAATGAGGGATGCTTTAAAGTAGAAAGACCAGTCAAGCAGAGGGTGAGATGCCATTTTGAAAATAAGGAAATTGAGTAAATACTCTGAAGGGTGACCACAGGCTCTGTACCCTTTCTAGTCAACTACCATGCAGAGAAGAGTTGGGGGCTTCTTCTCTGGGGATCCTGATTGGCCCAGAGGAAGAAACAGAAAAGATTTTTCCCAGTGAAACAAACGAGTACTAGTACATCAACATACAGAAAGAACAACCCAATAATCCATAAACCCCACTCATGTGGCAGATTCTTGTTCTTTATTCCTAAATAAAAGTAGTTGAATGTTCCCAGGCATTTGAGGACAGGCTCTAACATGAAAGACTAAACCGAAAATGTAAAACGACACTCACAGGTTTATAATAATTGTAAACTAAATTTTTACATCCCCCAAACAAGAATGAGAGGCTATGAAAAGGAATGGTCTGAGAATGAAGAAAAAAGTTATTAGAAATTAAAACCATGATTTCCCCTCAAAAATATCTTCAAATTGAGTTGAAAAACCATGTTGAGAAAATATCCCAGAAAGTAGAGAAAATAGGAGAATAAATTATTATAATATTAGATCAACCAGAAGTTACAGGAAATAGCTAGTAAAGGTTCCAGAAAGAAAGATAAGAGATAATGAAAGGGAAGACATTGTGTGCATGTGTGTGTGTGCACACACACATGTATATGTGAACATGTGTATGTGTACATATATGAAATAATTATACAAGTACAAATCAAGGCTCACCATAGTGAGAATTCTGAGCACTGATATTGTTGGAAAGGTGATAAAAATTTTCAGGGAGCAGATGAAAACAGTTCATGTACAAAATATGGGGGACTGGGGGCACCTGGGTGGCTCAGTGGGTTAAAGCCTCTGCTTTCGGCTCAGGTCATGATCCCAGGGTCATGGGATCAAGCCCCGCATTGGGCTCTCTGCTCAGCAAGGAGCCTGCTTCCTCCTCTCTCTCTCTGCCTGCCTCTCTGCCTGCTTGTGATCTCTCTCTGTCAAATAAATAAATAAAATCCTCACAATATGGGGGATTAGAATCCCATCACAGTTCTCAACACAATACCAGACACTAGAAGAAAATGGAGCAAGGTCTTAAAATTGTAAAGAATCTCTAACATTGAGTATCTAGGTTCTTATTCAAATGTTTTTTTTAATTTTATTTTTTATAAACATATAATGTATTTTCACCCCCAGGGGTGCAGGTCTGTGAATCGCCAGGTCTACACACTTCACAGCACTCACCATAGCACATAGTTATTCAAATGCAAAAGCAAAAGACCGGTTGAGATAAGCACGAACTCAAAGAACTCGTGGACACAGGAAGCTCATTTGTTCCAGTAAAATAAGGAACCAAACTGTAAATAAGAAGAGGATGGCATTCAGAAAATAGAAGTTTGTCTACTGGAGAGAAGACAAAAGGAGTTCCCAGGATGAGGATGAAGGGAAATCCAAGGGAAGAGCTATTTGCAAAACCTGGGAAGCACCGAGTATTTACCTGGGGCTAGAGCCCAAGGCTGGCAGGTTCCAAGACAGGGGTCTCTAAGGTCATCTAAAAAACGGATGATACACACATACATACACGCATGCGTACAGACATATAGATGTATTTCTTTTGTTTTTAACCAAAATAACAAGTTTTTTTTGTTCTAGTGGATGTTTAGAGACTTAAAAACATCTCTGAACAAATGGATTGTTGAGGCAATTTTAAACCCAAGGGAAAGAAAATGTATACAAAGAACGGAAATAATTATGCTATATTTCATGGCTCAGCTCTGAAAATATTTACACAGTCTAATAATATAAACACTAAACCTTGATTTAATTTACAATGTGATAGAACAATCTTGAGAAGTTAAGGAAAAGAAAATGCGGGTGCTTATATATTGGTACAAGGAATGGGCCGTGGGGCACACTAGAAGACAGCAGCCAGATCTTCATCATACACAGTTAACGGCCACTGGATCATGTCCAGAATTAAGACTAAAAATATATATTGCATAATTTAGAAAAAAATGGGACCAAGTACCCAGATAAATATTTTGAAAATGTTGAAACTGTGAGCCTCAGGGAAGTAGGACTTGGTGGTGAGAAGCAGTGAAGGATTGCTATTTCACTATTTTGATAAAAGTCTCATACTATTGTTTGACTTTTTAAAATATCTCCATATAAACAATGAAACAGTGGGATGGAATGAGGGGGAAAACACTGGTGGATGGAACTCCAAGTTCATGTTCTTGTTCTTGAATTGGGTGCTGAATTCAAAAGTGCTGATTATATTCTTGTACCTTATGCACACATAAAGCTTACATATGCTACATGCATGTATAAACATGTATTAAAGAAACAAAAGACAGATGAAGAGAAAGACTTGAAGTCAGGAGATGTCATCTGTGTTAAACACTGAAGTATTGGGAAATGGGAAAAGGGATTTCCCTAAGTTTCTAGAGACTGTTGGCTGCAGACTCAGTAATAAGCTTCTTTTTCTTTGATTGAAAAATAACTAAAATAACCAGGTGACAAGTGTCTGGATTTCACAAGTCTCTAGTAGACGTTCCCGGTAAATCAATGTTGGGTGTGTTCAAACAGAAGGTGCCACTGTCAGACCTCAGGACCACAGAAGCCCCAGGTTGAGAGAATGCCACTCGTCACCAACATCTAGGCTATTCTACTGGCTCTTGCACAGGCAGCCTGGGCTTGCATGTGCCTCTCATCCTGGAATTTATTGATAAAAACATTGGGAAACTTACATCAACATATATCTAACATTGTTGTCTACTCTCCCTCATGGATCTTAAATAGGGCAGAATTATACTTACTTCATTGCTACCTTCCCTGTTTGTCCACAAATTTTGGATACCCACTACCATTTGCCTGGCACATTTTGGGAACTAAATCAATAGTAATTGAATTCATGATAAACTATAATTCCTACTGATTTTTTTTTCTTTCCTTTTTTTTTTTTTTTTTTTTGCTATTGATTAACCTGAGGTTTGGGTTATTAAAAATTACATAGATTATAGGCAGCCCTTATTCTTATTTACCTGCTTCTCTCTAGGATGATAGAATGGCAAGAGAGTTGAGCAATCCCGCACAGCTTTCTAAGTTCTATCATCAATTAAATGATAATAAGACTTTCCTCACGTTATGAGGAGGGAATGAGCCACTATATGTGCATTTTATAGACTATGAAGTAATCTATAAATGTCATTTGTATCTATGACCAAAGATTTTCTGATAGATATTTCCATGTATCACATCCACTCTATTCTCCTCTACCTGTTCTTTTTCCAAATTGAATTAATAATGAGAAATCTAAGTAAAATGCTAATCTTCATGTGTTTATATTAATTATTAAAATAGAAATTGCCACAAATATTTATATCTATCTCCTTAAGTCACAAAGCATCAATTGTGTGAATCAATTACATTTTACCCAAGATACTATTTTCCCTATCATTTTTCTGATAAATCTACCCAGAGTTCATCAGTTCCATTATATAGTCATTAAGATATAGGGAAACATCAAATCATCTTTCTTTTTCTGTTTTAAGTTGCCTGTGTTTTTGACATGGGCATGCTATATGAAGTTGTAAAGATCAATCAAGTTTCATTGAAGAACAGAGACTATTTTTATTTATTTGTTATTTTTTATTAACCTGTAATGTATTATTAGCCCCAGGGGTACAGGTCTATGAATCATCAGGCTTACACACTTCACAGCACTCACCATGGCACATACCCTCCCCAGTGTCCATAACCCAACCTCCCTCCCTCTAACCCACTCCCTCAGCTTGTTTTGTGTGATTAAGTAAAGAGACTATTTTTAAATTGCAGTTATTTCATTATTAGAGCTCTGTGTATCGACAATTCTTACAGATGAGTTAACACCTTTGCAACGTAACAAAGACTAGACCTCTCAATGATTTATTTTAAAAAAAATGAGATGCAGCAGAACAAGCCGAGGTTTTGTAGAGACATTTAGGATTTAAATCCTAAATCAGCCCAATAATCTCCTCGAACCTCAGTTTCCTTCTGTGGAAACAAACAAACGCGAAGATGCTAGTGAGGTTGAAATAAACTGTACAGGAAGTACCCGGCTGGCGGGCAAGCAATGCTAGCGGTCATTGTGGTTTTAGAGTTAGGCTTGGGACCTTTGAAGCTCTGGTACTCACATACCCTCTTCTGCTTGCGCTGTGTTTACATACTAATTTGGGTTTCAGGAAAGTGGTTCATACCAGCTGGCTTGCCTAAGAAGAAATGTGAGTTGCTTGCATGGGTATGGAAGGGGTAACATCTTCGGAAGTTGAGCATGGCTGGACTGCATCTGTGTAGCTGCATCCCACACGATCAGAAAGCCCCAGATGCCAGAGCGGTGCTAAGTACTTCACATGCAGAATGAGAACAAAAGACAGACAGCAAACCAGGAGAATCTGCTGGCTATCCCTAAGCCACAGCTCCCGTCACATGAGGGAAGCCTGTCAGATGGAGAGAGCTTTGTTCTTTTGAAACCTTGAATGGCTTTGGATGTGCACGTGTGATATTAAAACCTGAGCAAAGCGGCCATGCCCTGCTTTTAAGGTACCCGGGACTTTCCAGGATGGGAGAGGGTGAATAGAAGAAAAAAGAGAAATAGAAGCGGGGAGTCTCCTGATGACAGAGGTTTGTGTATAGTTTTTCAGGGAAGCCTCCCAAATCTCCCACCCTTGCATGCTGGTGCAAGTGATCTTGTTGCTGTTGCTGTGTAAACTGGAGAATGTGGCACCTACAACAATGGAGGGAAGGGAAGGGGTGGTAGAGAGAGCATCAGATTATAAGAGAAACTAAATATCTTCCAGGGATTCCACAGACCTTGGGTGAGATTTAGGCTTCTGCAGGCCAATGTGAGAATGTGAAGCAATTTGATGAATTTCGTGTGTGTGTCTCTGTGTGTGTGTGTGTCTGTGTGTGTGCATGGGTGTGCACACGCACATGCACACATGTGTGGTGGGGGCTCTGAACTACCCAAAGGTTATACATGAATCAGTGAATTATTATTTCTGTATTCCAGACAAGGCTGGCAGTTGTTTAAATGATGTCCAAGGTCACCCAGCTAAGTATGAGGTCGAGTGGAGGCTAATACTTGCATCTCTGTGCAGATGTCCCCATAAATGGAGTCCCTGGTCACCATGCCTTGTTTTCTCCTCAGACCATTCTCCAGAATATCCAGTGGGGTCAGCTGGGCTGGCTAAACCAATACATCAGAGCTTTTGGACAAAACAGAAAAGCGGGCCCCAACAGTATATACTCTGATTAATTAAGTTGAGATGACACCAAGGAAATCTGTACTTTTGAAAGTTTCCTCAGATGTTTCTAGTAGGGATTTAGATTTAGGAACCTCAGACAATCCAGTCTTTTCATATAAATGTGGGAAACTGAGGGCCTCAGTTGGGAAGAGTCTTATATACACAAACACTGAGTTGTTGACTTTATGCTAGAACCAGGAATAGAACCTTTAACTCTAGACTCAACAACCTGTGGGAAATACTCATGAACACAAATGAGTGTCTACACAACATGGAGCTTACAGGGACTGAATGAGAAAATACAGTTTAATGAAGATCGTTTCTTGGTAAAGAAACTCATGAGAAAGCCGAAGAATGCTTCTGTAATTTCCCAGGCGCCAATTCTCTAAGGTAAGAATTAGAATCCTTATTTTGTCAGAAGTAATCTGAGATCAAGAGAGGGAAATGATTCAGCTGAGACTGCTGAGCTAGGAAAATGCAAACCAGGATTCAAACCCAGTTCCATTCCACGGAACAGAGAGACCACACATCTGATCAACAACACTCTCCTTTTCAAAGTGCGTATGCATTACATGAGCTGCTCTTAAGGTTGTAAAAACAGGGTCATTTTGTGCGTAATAAAGAGAATTCCTCTGGCTCTCACCCATCCACTGTTGTGCAATCCCAGTCCCTCAAGAGCCCAGTACAGGTACTCTGGGGGTGATCCAAGGACTGTGCTCTCCTGATCAGCCTTCTCTTCCCCAGTTTGAAACTAACTGAGCAAACTGAAAACTCAGGGAGACAAAAAGGGCTGCGTGTAAGTAAGATGAAAAGCAGACCCACGGATGAGCAAGGAGCTAAAGGTCAGAGGACCCAGCTAGAGGAATGCACAGTGAAACCCACTTTGTGATAAGGTTTACAGGACAATGTCCTTTTACACGTGGTCAGAGCAGACACTGCACCCCTTTGGTATAGCAGACATTTGCCCACTGTGGTCTGAATCTGGATCTTGAGATTCCCTGCAGTTATTACAAAATGAAAATAACAGTATTTCCCTTCTCCATTCCCTCCTTCCATTCCCTTTCCTTCAGAGCGTCACATGTCCTATAGCCAAGGAAGCAGAGTGGGGCAGGGGGTGGAGGCCAAAAGGAATCAGTGCACCTGGCTGCGCAGAGGTGCTGACAACTGTGCAGAGGGGGAGTGCAGGAAGGCAGTTGTGTGCCCAGGAACTAAGGGGACAGACTGTGGGCAGAAAATGAAATCTGTGTGGTTAAGAGATGGCTTATCCTGAGCAAATAAGTCAAATGATTGAGCAAATGAGTAAATATCTTGAGAATAATAAAAGCCAGTTTTCTCAGTGTTGGAAACGTGATTTATAAAAAATAAAAAGGGACAAATCTAGAAAGAACCGTGACTTTTGGAATTGGAATTTGTTCCAGTTATTTACTGCTCTATGACAAACCATCCCAAAATTGTTGCATAAAACAATCACTTTTTCTGTTTGCATATCCTGTGGGTCAGGAGTCCAGACAAGCACCAGATGGCACACACGGACTCTGCTCCATGATGTCGGGGACTCAGCTAGAAAGACTTGATGGTTGGGTGTGACCTGACCAAAGGGACTAGAATCATCTGAAATCCCCTGGGTAGGTGAACTTCTTACATGCTAGCTCAGGGCTCCTGGGGAAGTATTCCAGTGAATAAAGGTGAAAACTGCATAGCCTTTTCCAACCTGGCCTCAGAAATCAAGTAACATCATTTCTACCATATTTCCCCGGTGATAGGTAAGACACAAGTTTACCCACATGTAAGGCAAAGAGACATAAAGTTACCCATTGATGGGAGGAGTGACAACAAATTTGTGGACATTTAAAAACAGTCAGATTGTCATGAACGTTCATATGTGTATATATACCCACACACATAAGCATATATGTATATGGGTATAAATGTATAAATACATACGCATATACATGCATACATGTATATTTTCCCTAACTCTGTCCCTGAGAGTTTCTAGAACAATGAATAATCGCTTTAGAACAACAACCATAAGAACACTGAATGCCCAGATAATCTTGGCTTCTGAATATCTTCTTCCACCAAAAGGAAGAAAGTCCTTGAAGAAATAGCTGATTCCAAGTCCAAGAAATAAAAAGTTTGAGATGAGCGTGGACTATTTTGTTTTGTCAGGAAATAAGGAAAACCTAAAAAAAAACCTGAAATGTGTCAAAAAGATACAGGATCAGCAAGGAGGTGCTCCCCAATGACCAAAGATGAGCAATTTTAAGCATCAAAACAAGATAGTGGTAGTCCCATGTAACAAACCATTGAATTAATTGGGCTTCATGAGTCCATGCTGATGCAAACTAAAAAGAAAACAAGCATACATAAGTAGGGTAAAGGGATAGTTCTTCCTTGTAGCAACATGCCAACTAATAAACGTGGAAGGAATGAAGGAAGTAGAAGTCACCACATGGCAATGATCATAGTTGGGGTTGATTTAGGCAGATGTTATCAATGGATGCTAAGGCGGTGGGTAGAGTTCTGGGAAAAACAAGATGTCAGGGCAGACTCTGAATTTTTGTCCCCCAAATATTCATCAACTACAAAGGAAAAATGGTGACTTCAGTGTGGGCAAGTCTGGCAGTGACACTGTGACCAGGCACTCGAGGTTGACATGACCAGTGGTTAGACCAGTCAGCATTGTGTCTCCTGATGTGAGTCACTGAGAATAAGAGAGCGTAATGTCTGTGGTATTCCTGTCAAGAGGGCACGGGCCACATCAGGTCCTTAAGGAGACATCACGCAGACTCTGGTTGAAGGTCGTTCTACGAAAAGAAAGGACTGTGCTCCCCAAAACTGTTAGGAACACAAAGTACAGAGAAAGCCCAGACAATTGTTTCAGACTGAAGAAGAGTGAGGAGATCTAGGAACTAAAAATAACATATTCCTGACTAGATTCCTCATCCAGAGAAGCAGACCGGACACTGTTGAGCCAGCTGGAGAAATGTGCATGAGGCCTATAGATTGAGCGGGTCGGTATCAAGGCTGATTTTCTGACTAGGAGGTTTGCTTGGTGCTGATATGAGAGAGATGCCTGTGGGAAATACGCCCTGGAGAATTAAGGCATCGTGCAGGCATCCTGTGTGCGATGGCTCCCAAATGGCCAGAAAAAGACAAAAAGGCATGTGGAGAATAAGAGAGGCGTGAAGAGAGAGAGTCAATGTGGGGAATCCATGTGTTATAGGTTGGATTATGTTCTCCCCTCCAAATTCACATGTTGAAACCAGAACTCCCAGTAATTCAAGGTGACACCAAATTGGGAGATAGTGGTCTTTGCAGAAGTAATCAAATTACAGTGAGGTCATTAGTGTGGCCCCAATCCAATAAAACTGGCCTCCTTCTAAGAAGAGGAGATGCTGACACAGACACACACAGAGGGAAGGCTGTGTGCGGAGACAGAGGGAGGAGACCGCCATCTACAAGTCAGAGAGAAGTCCGGGGCAGATCCGCCACTCAGGGCCCTCCTAAGGAACCAACCCTGCCTATGCCTTGACCTCCACTTTAAATTTGATTTCAGTCTTTCCAGAACTGTGGAACAATAAATTTCTGTTGTTTAAATAATCCAGTCTCTGGTATTTGTTATAGCAGCCCTAGCAAACCCACACACTGTTGGAAAGGACACTGAAGTTCTTCATGTTGTTCCTGCAGGTGTTCTGTAAGCTTGAGATCATTGCAAAATAAATTATTATTATTGCTATTACTATTTCTAGAGAGAGCTCATGTGTGTGTGAGCCAGAGAGGGGGCAAAGGGAGAGGACAAGAGAGAGTCTTAGGCAGGCTCTATGCCCAGTGTGGAATCTGATGCAGACCTGGATCTCAGAACGCTGAGCTGAAATCAGGAGTCAGATGCTTAACTGGCTGAGCCACGCAAGTGCTCTTCAAAATAAATTATTTTAAAAGTAGCAATCAATTAGCATTTTACACGTGGTCATCTTATAACATTTTCACCGTTGTCTCTGATCTTCACCACACCCCAGGGAGGTAGGTGAGCTGTGCATTAATTGATTCCTTTCACTGTCCAGCAGTCTCCGTCTGAGTAGGTTGCAAAAGGGTCTTTGACGTTAACCACTGATGGAGAAAAATGGAGCTTAAAGAGGTGTGCTCTGAGCCTCTCACACCGGCAGTGAGAGAAGCCAGCGGTTCACACATTATCATTACGTAAACATTAACATAACATTACCAGAAGGAGGGAAGTTCCTTCCTAGATTTCCAACTTGCTCTTAACCATGTTTCCTTACAGAGAAAACCTGGAGGAAGGAGAGAACAGAAGAGGAGAGGCAGAGAGAAGTGCGATGCGGCAAAGGACGGAGGAGAGAGGAAAGGAGTGATGACCTGGCTGCTTTGGGTCCCCACCTGAAAGCCCATCGGGCAGACGGACGGCAACAGAAAGCCTCCTCTCCTTCCTGGTAGAGATGGTCCCATCCTCCTCTCTCCTTCGGCTTCTTTCTAAATTTTCCAGTGTCACTTAGCAAGTGGTATTGTTGTTTATTGCTATTCTTCTCTTCTCTACTATAGCCTGAGGTCTTCCAGGTTCTTCTGCTTATTTGTGGAATCTGGGGTCAAGATAGCACCATGATCCTAGAAAAACACAATTATATGAAGTCACGTCTGTGCTTAAAACCTGCTGGTGGTTCTCAGTCTCAATCAGAATAACACCCAAAGTCACTCCCCAGATCCACATGGCCCTATGTGATCTGTCCATCTGTCATCTCCCACACCACATCACCTCAGTCCAGCTTCCAGAGACTCCTTGAGGCCCCTCACGCTCCCCAAGAGGAGCTCCAGCATCAGGGCTGTGCCTTTGTGGTTCCCTGACCTCAAACGTGTTCTCTTCAGTCACCCAGACATCATACTTCCTCTGGGTTCTACTAAAAAGTCACCTTCACAGCCAACCTTCCTGAAATTTAAATTCTACACCCAAACATCCCACTCCCCTTTCCCTACTCTATTATTGCCCTCAGACTTCATTGCTGTGTAACATACCTATTTGCATTTCTTGTAAAAATCATTCTTCTCACTGGGATATCTATTACACAAGACTGGAGATTTTTGTTTTATTTGCTGCTGTATCCTTAGCACATAGAATGGTATTCATCTCAACAAATATTTATTGAATGAATAGTCGGAGTTCCTTGACTGTCCTGTGTCTCAATACCATTGCCAAGAGTGGTATAATAAAAATCAAATGCTGGTGAGTATCTGAACAAAATGATCTCTCCTACATGGCTGGTGAAAATCTGAAATGACACAGCCACTCTGGAAGAGTTTGGCAGTTTCTTATTAAACTAAACATGCAATTACCATATGACCCAACAATTGTAGCTTCAGGCATTTATCCCTGAGAATGAAAACTTATGTTCTCTCAGAAAACCATGCACAAATATCCATAACAGCTTTATTTGTAACCACCCCAAACTAGAAGCAATCCAGATGTCCTTTAATGGGGAATACAAACTATGGTACATCCATACCATGGAATATTACTCAACAATAGAAAAAATTAACCATGATACAACTTGGAGGAAGATGAAAATGGGAAGGAAAAAAAAAAAAGATCACCAAAAACCTCATCCCAAAGGACTGTACAGTATATGGTTGCATTTATATAATATTCTAGAACGGCCAAAGAAAGAGATGGAGAACTAATTACTGGCTTCCAGGGATTAGTGTTGGAGATGGTGGTGGAGGGAGGGAGGTGGGTGTGTTCATTGCAGGACAATATAAGGGACCCTTGTGAGGACCCTGCAATTTCTTCATTTTGGTGGTGGATATACAAACCTACATATATGATAAATTTACAGAGAACTACACACACACACACACACAGAGAGAGAGAGAGAGAGACAAATGAGTACATATATAATTTTGGCATTCTGAACAATTTAGGTGGATTGCATCAATGGCAGGTTCCTGACTGTGATAATGTGAGATACTGTCACCAAGGGAGTTGGGGTAGACGGCACATGAGATCTCTCTGCATTATTTCTTGCAAGTGCATGAGTCCCCAGTTGTCTCAAGATGAAAAGTTGAATTGAAATGATGTATTATTTAATTCTAAAAATGGGCATTGAGATCTCAGGATGTCCATCATCTTTTCAGGGTACTTGTAAACATGAAAGGGGCACATACACACATGCTCGTGTGTGTATAAAGCACTTGAAATGCTGTTCGGCATATAATAAACACTCAGCACATTTTAGCTGATATCATTCCAATCGTGCAGGGCAGACCTCTATTCAGGTCCTTGCTGATCCCCATTGTATGTCTTGTTTCTGATGCATATTACAAACACCAGTGACCGTGAGCTGAATAAATAATTTTTTTAACCGTCTGCACCAACCTTCAGAGAACATGCGTCAGTAAGAAGGGTGCTCTCTGTGGAGTCCAGAGTAATCAAGAACCCTAAAGAGGAAGACCGTAGGACATCTAAGACTCCACCTCCTAGCTGTCCCACTAAGTTACCGTAAAGCTTTGAAAGGCCCATTTTCTTTGCTAAGTCTTAGTTCCCTCATTTGTTGGAGGAGGAACTGGAATGGTGTTATCTCTATGGTCCCTTTCCAACTCTATGTTTTAGAAGCACAGAGAATTATCTTTCCTGAAACATGAGCACTGGAATAGAAGTCTATAGGTTATTATACCTTGTCTCCAAAATTCTGGCCTCTAGTTCCCTTTGGGTCAAGTTGACTCTTCTGTTTCTGGCTCCCAGTAAAGCACAGTTCTTCCAGCTGGTTTCTACCATTATGGTCCTTCAAGTATGTTATAGTCAGAATATCTGTAGACGATAGCCAGCCAAGATTTTGGAAACCTTTAGGGAATAAGGAATTGTAGAAATTTAAGCTATAATTATAGTATTAATCACTACCATTGCATCACTGTCCTCCAAAGCCAAGGGGGAGTTACACTTGTTAAATTTAAAAACAATAGAGTCATGTTGTGATTGATGAAAGTACAAAAAAATAAGAGGCCTCCAAAAAATACCAGCTTGTTTATTTTATCTAATATTTGTAACACAACCTAACGGATTCGTGTCGTGTTTCTAAGAGGACTCCTGGGTGATTTTCCATGCCAAACGTTCGCCAGCAGCTGACAGATGTCCCTACTCCAAAAGGCCAGGTTCCGTGGAGCTACGAGCACTGCATAGATCATGCTCGCCTGTCCTCTTGCTCTATGTCAGAGCATCTGGAATGTCCAGCCCTTCAGAGTCGAAATAGCTTATACTTTTGTACTTGCTTGGGACTATTCTCAAAGTGAGTTACTGAGCATGTATTGAACACCTTGTGCAAACCTCCCCTTGCAGAGACCCTGTGACACGATCACGGTGAAGTACACAATGTTTCCTGTTTGAGGTAAATGTGGTTTTTTGAGGAACTACAAAGGCTTGGAAAGCAAGTAGGGCCGGAGTAATTGAAGAAGACAGGAAACCACTGTCAAAGCGCTGGGAAAAAACGGGTTGGACTGTATTGCCAACAAAACTGTCTTTTAAGAATAAGACTTAAGGAATAAAGAGATGTTTATACCCATAAACAATGAATAGATTATGAATAAATTCTCACGAAATAAATTGATAGAGGATGTACTTGTGGAAAAAAAAATAATCCCAGTAATAAGATATATGATGCAAAGAAACAGCAAACATTTGGGCATATCCAAACAAACACCGTCTGAAAAACAATAATAGCGTTTAATTTGAGGTTAAAAAAGAAAAGCCATTCTAGCTGCAACTTACATACTGGAGGGCAACAACACATGTGCTGGGGAGGAGGGAGAAGAATAAAGTCCTTGTATTGTTCAGCATGGGAATAAAAATATCTGTTAACTGAGGACTTTGTTAATTATGTCTGTAATTTTTAGCATAACCACTAAGACACTAAAAAGAGGAGATTAAATTAGAGCACATATGTTTAAATCCTCAAAACAAAGCAAACAATGAAGTCTACCAAAACGGGAGAGTCAAGTTCTCAGGCCAGAGCAAAGATGGGTAAGGCAAAAAGAGAGCTGCGTTATCAAGGAAGACCTAGAGAGAGCGATCTATCCACTTGAGAGAGACATTCGAGGGAGATCGTGCAGAGAATAGGCAGATCTCCCGCTGAAAGGATTGCATACAATGAGGCCCCCAAACTCTCTTAGCTGAGGACAAGTTCTTGAGAGCACATAATCAATGCTAACCTTCCAGTTAAAATTTAGCTAGCCTCAGAGATTGACCTATGTCGGTCGTTCTCAAACGTAGGACTACAGATTGTATTTCCAAACACATTGATTAGGTAGGGGCATTTTTTAAAGAATGACTGATTGATTGATTTGCGGGGTGGGGGGGTGGGATGGAGGGACAGAGGGAGAGAGAGTCTTAAGCAAACTCCATGCTGAGCGCTCGATCCTGAGATCATCATCTGGGCCCAAACCAACTGTCAGACACTTAACTGGCTGTGCCACCAGGCACCCCAGTAGGGGCACTGTTTTTACATATTCCAAGAGACAATCAAGTGGTTGGCCTGAAGACCCCATTCTTAGAGGCAAGAGCAAATTACAGTGCCTTTGGGCGTTCTATTTCTCAATGCAAATTAATACCACAGCACTTGGTACATATCTCGATCTCTGGGAGAGTTTGAGGAAAAAAGGCATTCATTTTAATAAGATATTCCTCTTCATGTTGCAAAAAACAGGTTCCTAGGCTTAAACACACACACACACACATGCGCACATGCACCCCTTGGTATGTTTGTAAGTTAATGTCTCTAAACCTAATACCTCTTGGGAGGCAGCCAGTCTGATCTGTACTGGTGAATCCCAGCCCCCCATTCCTGTCATTTTTCTCATTTTGGCAATGCTGGTCAAAGGGTCTTTTCAGGAAGTTGAGACCATCTTATCAAAGCCTCCAGATCCCTAGCTCAGGAGCTCTAGGCCGGTCAAACTTCAGACATTCACACAACTATGCTTTTCTCTGGGTGGGAGCACACTTCACAATTTATGACTTTGATAGAGACAGAGAAGTCTAACCCTTACATGCACTCCTACAAATTACAGGATTTTCTTTTTTTTTTTCTTCTGGAAAAATTGATTTTTATAAGTTTCTTGTATATGTTCATTGTGTCAATTGCATATTCATTTACTTTCCTATTTACTTCCACTTCATCACCCATATGCATTCTAGTGTTCATGTATCAACTTCCTCATTTTTTATTATATCGGTCATTAACTCATTTCTGACTCTCGATCACTGGATCATTTATGTATGCATTTAAAACATACCTGCATACATACACACAATCTTGGCACAAGCTCTTCTGTATTAGAGCCACTGGCAGAGACTGGCAATATACCCATGACTCCTTTTCAAAGTTTTCCGGTTACTTCCTTTGGCTTTCTCTTTCCAAGGCCCCCACCTGTGAATCCACTACACGTGTGACTCAGATCCTAAGTGCATACCTAGAAACAAAATTTACAGCAGCTTCTAGATGCCAATCAGGCCAGGCTTGGAGCAAAATTCTGTTTCCTTGAGTGAAACACCAATCAGCCTCAAAAGTTGGACCTAGCTTTCAGGCTCTTTGAAGGGAAACCTCAGAATTTTCCTTCCTAGGCAGGCAAAACCCCACCTCTTTCTTCCCTACTGTGGTGGGGGGGGCTCCTTTATCATGCACCTAAAACACTTTATTTGACACTCCTAGTCACCAAATATGAGGAGGCTTTTCCCCGCGTGAAGCAATTCTCTGAGACATCAGCTGGTGTCTTACAACTCAATTCGATTCTGACCTTTCCCACCTGGAGATGGCATCAGATGCCACAGGTTAAAGACTCAGCCTCACAAATCTCGCCACCGTCTCCCCCACCCCAACGTGCATACCCTCCAGACGCCAGTGGTGAGCCTACGTTATTTCTCACCTGTGCCTCTGACCAACAGGCTACGGATCAGAGGTTCCAGTGACCCCCTCCTTGGGTTTGAATAATTTGCTAGAGTGGCTTCCAGAACTCAGAGAAACTCTTACTTATGTTTCCAAGTTTAATAAAGACTGTGATAAAGGATACAGGTGAGCAGCCAGTCGGAGAAACCTAGGGTGAGGTCTGGGAGGGTCCTGGGCTCTGAAACTTCTGTCCCCCCGGAAGCTGGGGTATGTGACCCTCCTCGTGTAGATGTATTCACCAACCTGGAAACTCTCCGAACTCTGCTTTTTTTTTTTTTTTTTTTAACAGGCTTCATGACATAGGCATGATTGATTAAATCATTGGCCACTGGTGATTGATTCAAGCTCCAGCCCCTTTCCCCTTGCAGGAGGTCAGGGTGTGGGGCAGAAAGTTCCAACTCTTTAATCAATGTGGTGGGTTCTCTCCAGGCAATCAGCTCCCAAACTTCAGTTACCTAAGGGCTTTCCCAAATTCACTTCATTAACATAAAAATGGCACATTTTAGGCTCTTATCACAGGACATTACAAGGGTTTTTTAGCGCTCTGTCTCAGGAATAGGGCCCAAAACTAAATAGTACCCCCCCCTTATCCGGGGTTTCATTTTCCGCAGTTTCAGTTTCCTGCACCCACCATGGTCTGGAAGGAGATGCGCCTCCTTCTGCTGTAACAGCGTCAACAGGTCGCCTTAGCGTCAGGCTATGTCACAACACGTCTGCGTCGACCTCCCTGGACGCCTGGCGCAGGCATTTCCTCATCTTGCAGCATCACAAGCGTGAGTACAGTGCAGTAAGATATTTTGAGCACATAACTTCTATTATAGTAAAGTGTTGCCGTTGTTTTATTTTATAATTGTTGTTGTTAATCGCTTACTGTGCCTAATTTATAAACTAAACTTGGTCCCAGGTTTGTCTAGGCAGCAACATAGTATACATCGGGTTCAGTCCTCTCTGCGGTTTCAGGCGTCTGCGGGGGGAGGCGGGGGTTGGCATGTATCTCCCGTGGATAATTGGAGACTACTGTATATATTTCTTATGATAAATAGCGATATCACAGGCCGTCAGAGCTCCTGCCCCTGTCTCCAGTGAGTGAGCCTCAGTCCTGACTTTGGTGGTGGCTGTGTGGTCCCTGAGTTCTAACAGTCCCTTGGCCTTCCATCGCTCCATGTCACACGAGGAAAGTTTACCCAAGCTCCCATCTCCATGATTATAATTATATTATGTTCTAATCCAGTACAAATGACGCCTGGCTCGGTGTAACTCAATGGCTCTACTCCCCAAGTACAAAGTATTTTTCCTAAGGACCCACCCAACGGCTGATTATTTAATATTCGTGTTTACTTCTGGAGATTCCTAAGATGGTAGCAAGTTCGATGATGCTATTTAGGGATATAATCCTAGTCGCAAACATAGTGTTTGGCCAAAGGAATCTATTTTAACAGAAGTAAGAGCGGCAAATATTGTTAATTAAGTAGTTGCAAAAGGTCTGGGGGAGAAGAAGGGGCAGAAAGTGCCTGGGGAGAGTGGGAGTAAAGAGGAAGGATGAAGATTTGCTAGGCAGCCTGCGGGAGTGCATGCATTTCCTGGCAAAGCAAACTGCATTTTATTTCTTTTTCTTTTTCTTTCTTTCTTACTTTTTTTTTTTTATTATGTTCAGTTGGCCACAGTATGGTACATTAGTTTTTTTTTTTTTTTAATTTTTAAAGATTTTATTTTATTTATTTGAGAGAGAGACAGTGAGAGAGAGCACGAGCGAGGAGAAGGTCAGAGAGCGAAGCAGACTCCCCATGGAGCTGGGAGCCTGATGTGGGACTCGATCCCGGGACTCCAGGATCACGCCCTGAGCTGAAGGCAGTCGTCCAACCAACTGCGCCACCCAGGCATCCCGGTACATTAGTTTTTGATGCAGTGTTCAGTAATTCATTAGTGCCCAAATTAGCAGGTGCCCTCCTAATACCCATAACCCTGTTACCTCCTCCCCTCTGAAACCCTCAGTTTGTTTCTCAGGGTCCATAGTCCCTCATGGTTCGTCTCCCTCTCTGATTTCTCCCCCTTCATTTTTCCCTCCCTTTGCCTGTGGTCCTCCGTGGCATGGCTTATATGCCACATATGAGTGAAACCGTATGATAATTGTCTTTCTCTATCTGACTTACTTCACTTAGCATAATCCCCTCCAGTTCCATCCATGCCCATGCAAATGGTGGGTATTCGACCTTTCTGGTGGCTGAGTAATTTTCCACTGTATGTATGAACCATATCTTCTTTATCTATTCATCTGTTGAAGGGCATCTCAGCTCCTTCATAGTTTGGCTGTTGTGGTCATTGCTGCTATGAACACTGGGCTACAGATGTCCCTTCTTTTCACTTCATCTGTATCTTTGGGATAAATACCCAGTAGTGCAATTGCTGTGTCATAGGGTGGTTTTATCCTTTACATCTTGAGGAACCTCTATACTCTTTTCCAGAGTGGCTGTACCAGCATGCATTCCCACCAACAGTGTAAGAGGGTTCCCCTTTTTCTACATCCTTGCCAACATTTATTGCTCCCTGTTTTGTTAATATTTGCCATTCTAACTGGTGTAAGCTGGTATCTCATTTCTCATTGTGGTTTTTAAAGATTTATTTATTTATTTGACAGAGATCACAGGTAGGCAGAGAGGCAGGCAGAGAGATAGAGAGAGGAGGAAGCAGGCTCCCCACTGAGCAGAGAGCCTGTGGTGGGGCTTGATCCCAGGACCCTGAGATCATGACCTGAGCCGGCAGAGGAGTTTACCCACTGAGCCACCCAGGCACCCCTCATTGTGGTTTTGATTTGTAGTTCCCTGATGGCGAGTGATGCTGAGCATTTCCAGTCATACGGCTGTACCAAGACAGGGAAGTTTCCTGTGGTAGGATTGTAGTGCACAGTGTACAGGGTACTGGAATGGGGAAATAGTCCATAAATGAATCCAGGAAGGCAGGCAGAGACCAAATCATGCCACATGTGATCCATGTTAAGAAGTTTGGGCTTCGTTCTCAGCGAAGGCATGGCATTTCAATGGTTTTCAGTGGAAGTAAACTGGCCACAGGAATTTCACTTTAATTTTATTTTGGGAAGATCACTTATGACCAAAGCAGGACAAGCTATGGTGTGATAGCTCAGGAAAGAGACAGCCTTGTTTGTTGGGGAATGCTGTCAAAGAATGAAAACTGCTTCATCTGACCTTTCGAGCCAGACTTACACCTAGGAACCACATTTCAACTGTAAGTACAGAGCATACTGTATTCTTCCTTTCCTCATCTCGTGTATTTGAGTCAGCATATCCAGTAAGTTTCAGCCCCTAAATGCTTTTCACCTTCTTTGCATTTCTGTGGCCATTCCCCTGGTTTGGACACCTGTCATCCCTGACCAAACCGATTGCTACCGCTCTGTCACTATTTCTGTCACTTCCTAGATCTTTCTCCCCAAACTGTCCCCAAAGGGTTATGAAGGTGAACATTATAAGTGGCTTTTTTGCTGTTTAGATTTTCCCAATAGCTGCCTATTGCCCAGAAGATTGTCTAAATTCCTATAATGTACCCAGTCTCATGGTGCTTTCTCCAATACAATTTCCTCCATCATTTGATTATTGTAGACCAAATCACCAAAGTAAGAATCCCCTCCTTACAATCCTCTGTAAGAAATAACCACTCACTTTATAATGCTGTTTTCATGTAATACACACACTTCCTCATGACACTTATTTCATTGTGCTGATATTTATTTGAGTGTGTGTCTGTCTTTATTCACTAACTGTCTTCCTTGGAGGCAGAAACTATATCTTATTTACTTGTAACAGCCTGTAGCCTGGTATACTGTTTGTTTAAATAGATGGCTCCTCTCTCCACCCCCCATTTTTTTTAATGAACAAACAAGTGAACAATGATTCTTCTAAAAATGCAAAGAATGAATCAAGATTTTTAAAATGGGTCAGGTTCAACCAAGGTAGGAAAAAACAAGCAAACAAACAAACAAATGTGTTCTGGTATTTTGGAGCAGAGGAATTTTTTTTTCAGCTTCTTGGAAAGGTACAGAGGACCTTTTGCTAACTATTACTCATCCATTATGATTCCCTCTATTAAAAATATAAATATGATATGATGGCTTTAATATTGATCAACTCTAAGCATACATCTATTGATACCTAGGGAGAAAATGATTCACAGTGTTTCCAATGATGTGGTTAGGAAGTGCTTTGGATAGTCACTGGGGTCAGGCCTGAAGGAGCCAAGAAATCCAAGTGTTTTCCCTCTATCTCCCACTAGCTTTCTGACAGAGTCTAATGGGAGCTACTTGGGCTCATCCCAGGTAACTGCAGGTTCTCAAAAACCAGATTAGGTGGGAAATCCTTCACAGACTGAGACTAACGATCTGATAGATTCTATGACCAGTGAATTGGAAACTCCTTCAGGTCCAGTGGAGAACGTGAAAGCCAGATAGGAAATGAGGAAACACAGCTGGAAATACTAAGAGCATGAGAGAGAGGGGCTGAAACAGCTGTGGGGATAGGCAGTTATCTAGGAGAATGACACAATTGAGAGAATCAGGAGGGAAAAGCAACTCGAGGATGGGATTTTTAAATCGTGTGAGTGCATGTTCTCCCCACTGATACCTTAGGACATTTTGGAGATGATACTGACTCCTAAAGGTGACTGGTCGGTGAGGATGGGGAAAGGAAGTAGTCAGAAAAGAACATTTACTCAGCACGTGCTATGTATAAGGTGTCCTACTCATTGCTAGAGATATATATGTAGAAGGACTTGAGTTTGCCCTAAATGAATTTTCTGACACCACATGAGGTTGCTACATTGAAATCCCCCAATTATAAGTAGGAAAAACTGAACTTCAGAGGTTAAATATCTTGCATGAAGACATTCGTATAGGAAAGTAGACTCTCCAAGAATCTGTTCGCAAGAGTGGACCGAAGGTGAGAAGTTTGCATTAATTAGTTCCTTCTCTTGCCTGTGACACAATGACTCCTTAAAACATGTTACATTTTTCCTCTGTGAGTGACATTACTAGCTGTGATGGGGAAGGTTGCTGAGAAGGGCATTGTTCTCTTGGATATAACAGTGTTGCTGTTTAAATGTTGCTATTCTGCATGGCTTTGAGCAAGTCTTTATACCACAGATTCCCTCATTCTAGAAAGAGATAATTTATAAACCACTTTATCTTTTTAAAATTAACATATAATGTATTATTTGTTTCAGGGATACAGGTCTATGATTCATTAGTCTTTTTTTTTTAATTAATTAATTAATTAATTAGACAGACAGAGATCACAAGTAGGCAGAGAGGCAAGCAGAGAGAGAGGAAGGGTAGGAGGTTCCCTGCTGAGCAGCAAGCCGGATGTAGGGCTCAATCCCAGGACCCTGAGATCATGACCTGAGCCGAAGGCAGAGGCCTTAACCCACTGAGCCACCCAGGTGCCCCTGTGGTTCATTAGTCTTAAACACAATACACAGCACTCACCATAGCACATACACTCTCCAGTGTCCACCCCTCAGCAACTCCTTCCCCCACTTCCCTCCAGCAACCCTAAGTTTGTTTCCTGAGATTAAGAGTCCTTATGGTTTATCTTCCTCTCTTTTTTCATCGTTTCATTCTTCCCTCCCTTCCCCTACGATCTGTCTTGTTTCTCAAATTCCTCATATCAGGGAGATCATATGATAATTATATTTGATTGACTTATTTTGCTTAGAGTAATACCTTCTAGTTCTATCCACATGGTTGCAAATGGCAAAATGTTGTGGCTTTTTTTGTGGCTACATAATATTCCATTACATGTATATGTATGTGTGTGTATGTATATATACCACATCATCTTTATCCATCTGTCAATGGACATCTGAGTTCTTTCCATAGTTTGGCTATCATGGACATTGCTGCTATAAACACTGGTGCGTGCCCCTTTGGATCACTACATTTGTATCTTTAGGGTAAATACCCAGTAATGCAATTGCTGGGTTATAGGGTAGCTCTATTTTCAACGTCTTGAGGAACCTCCATGCTGTTTTCTAGAGTGGCTGCACCAGCTTGCATTCCCACCAACAGTGTAGGAGGGTTCCCCTTTCTCCACATCCTTGCCAACACCTGTCATTTCCTGACTGGTTAATTTTAGCCATTCTGACTGATGTGAGGTGGTATTTCACTGTGGTTTTGATTTGTATTTCCCTGAAGCGAAGGGATGTTGAGCACTTTTTCTTTTTCTTTTTTTAAAGGCACATGTAGCCACCATTTTCATCCTTTTTTTTATTTTTAAGATTTTATTTATTTATTTGACACAGAGAGAGAGATCACAAGTAGGCAGAGAGGCAGGCAGAGAGAGGGAAGCAGGCTCCCTGCTGAGCAGAGAACCCAACTCGGGGCTCAATCCCAGGACCCTGAGATCATGACCTGAGCTGAAGGCAGAGGCTTTAACCCACTGAGCCACCTAGGTACCCCAGTTGAGCATTTTTTCATGTGTCTGTTGGCCATTTGGATGTCTTCTTTGGAGAAATTTCTATTCATGTCTTCTGCCTATTTCTTGATTGGATTCTTTGTTCTTTGGGTGTTGAGTTTGATAAGTTCTTTATAGATTTTGGATACTAGTCCTTTATCTTAAATGTCATTTTGAAATATCTTCTCCCATCCTGTTGGTTGTCTTTTGGTTTTGTTGACTTAAACACCTCTATCTTTAAGGCTGTTCCAGGAATTGAGAATATTCCCATCTTAATGTGGGATGATCTTCAAAAGGAAGTTTTTTCTTTTTTTCCCTTATTATTCATTCTGTGATTAAGTGCTATTGCTGACACTGGTCTGTGATCATCTCATTAGCAAAAGCTAGTAGAAATTTGACAAAAGTGTAGTGTGACATAAATTAATAGAAGTAAAAATACAGAATATTATAGGCACTGAAGATGACTTTTGGGTTGAATCGTATGATGTAACACCCCAAAATGACAATGCTCAGACAATTTTGAAATCTTCTTCTCACTGTGCACAGTATAGATATAATATGTATCAAACCGAGAGCACTAGGTTTTTCTGAATTAGCAGTTAGGCCTTAATATAAATATAGAATATAATAGAATAATGGGTCCTTACAACTCAGGTATTGCTGTTTGATTTGTTGTTAGTCACAATCTCCAATTGGGACCCTAATTTTAATAAATTTTACCTGGGGACGATCTCCTTAAGCTAGGATAAAAATGAAGCATGCACTCACATCACTAATAAAAAATTATGTAAAAAAAATTTATTGCAGTCATGGAATATGAACTTTATCCTTAGTTAAGAACCTTTAAACTATGTTAACCCATCCAGTTCACTAATTGGAAATTGAAGCCCGCAGAGAGAAACTGAGTTTCCATAAAACACATTGCAAAGAACCACAGGATTCAGAATGTGAACTGTGTTTGAGTGCCATAATTTTTCAGTTGCATTTTTCCCATTTTCTTAGCTATAACATTCCATTTTATTTTAGCATGTTTCATCCCCTGGAAATACTTTTTTTTTTTTTTAATCTGAAAAACTTACAGGAAACAGTATCACATTTAGGTTACCAAGAAGCAAATGAGAACTAATAAAAAATAGAATTTTTAGCAGGTAATCCAAGCTGTATAGAAGATCTGAGCATGTGTCAGAGTAGTTGGCTAAAGCAGTTAACACTTCTGCATCTCCATAGGAAGGACAATGGTCAGTGCAGAATTTCAACAGCAGCGGCCCTCCCCATCAATACAATTGGTATAAATCTGGCACTTGACAGAAGAAGGGATTTTTAACAGTCAGACTTGGATAAGCTTTATTCCAAGAGAGAGCTTCATCCGTCGTTCGGCTTTAGAACTTTTTGGACTTTCTGCTTAGGTGTCCATCACAGACACTTTGGAGATTTTCTTACTTAGTGGGTTTGTGCCAGGGCTGACCACCAGCATGGCCTGGAGAAGTTTCTCCAAATATAAATCCTTATGTCCCACCCATAAAGATTCAAAATCACTAGATCTGCATGGGCTTGAATGCATGTCCTTAGAAACTCTCACCAAAGAAACTTTTTGAACAGACCTGACCGAGAGACAGTCCAGGAACATCCCACCCCGCACCCCAGCAAAATACACACTTTGCGCTTTGTAAGCAGCAAAATGAAAGGCGGATCACAAAAGGGAAACCAGGAAAGACTATTTCCAAAATTCAGTTCACTTAGTCTGTTGCTCAAGGAACTCGCTGTGAACTGTAATTACCGCATGACCCTTGATGTTCTGATTGCTCAACAGAATGTCAGGATATAGGAAAAAAGTAGGATCCAGTGTGTTCCCCCAAAGCGTAAATGAGATTGTAGCATGTGTAAATGGATATCCTAGAGCACCTGTGAACTTTATCCTAGGACTGTGCTATCATCTTGTCCCATTTTCCCTCCCTGGCAAGCTAAGGGGGACACTGGGGCTATAAAGGGGTCTCAGGGTCAGAGGCAGGCAGGGAGCAGGTAGTAAAGCAAAGGGGGGCTGGAGCCCGAGAGCTGGATGATGTGGCCTCCCAAAGACGGTGACCATACAGGGCCTGAAGTTCACGGCACAGGCAGAGGCAGCCTGACCCTCTAGCAGCAGGAGGGCAATTGTCGTGGTCAGGAACAAAGAAGCAAGTATGCTTAAGAGGCAGAATTAAGAGAAATTTCCTCGGTTGAAGGAACAAAGGAGAAAGGAGCCTTTCGTAGTCCATGCCAACCCTGGCGGCTGCTCTCAGGTAATTGAGCCTCGGTGAACAGCACTGAGAACCAGAGATAAGAAGAAAAAACCTACTTTCCAGGTATCACATTCTAGTTTGATAAGTGTGTGTGATGAACCGTGTTAGGGGTTAAATCACAGGAGGTTTCTGGTGAACACTTCGTGTGGGCCATGCCTGGGTGTCACGGTGGAGGATGCTCCGTGGTTCACCACACAGACATGGCGGAGGGGGTGAGGCCTCCTTGGCAGAGGAAAAGTGTGTGCAGACGCTGGAGTGGCAGAACAGGATGACGTGTTAGGAGAGCAACAGCCCGTGTTTGTGCTCAAAGTTGAAGCACAAACAGCTGTTGGAAGATGGAGAAGTAGCTGGGTGACGGCTCATGAGACAGCTTGAATGTCACGAAGCCATTCCCTCTGCTTCCTGTGAACCACTGGCTGTCAAGAAGGCGGTGTGTGTTATGTTGTTCCGAGAGAGCAGAACTACCTTGCTAGCGCCCCATGTTGTCAGCTTTCAGAGAATTTGAGCACTGAACTAGAATTTAGACTACAAGGCGTTAAAGATCTCTTTCTAGCTGTAAGATACTCTAGGCATCATGACCTTCCAGAATGGGCATCGTTTTTGTGGGTAAGATGTGAGTGAAAAAGAAGAAATAGCAATAAAGAAAACAAATAGTGATAGGAAGAGTGGAAGATACTGGAATGGGTGATAAGAGTAGTAGGGGAGGCAAACATAGTCCAGAAACTTCTTTGCTACCTGGATATTCAAAACCCTATTAACTGTTCACGCATCCATTCTTGTCTTGATCAAAGATCAGACAGATATCCAGTGTGTCTCCATGATATGGTCTGGATGATTTAATGAAGAGACAACCAGATGATGCCATCTCTCTACCCTCAATCTTTTAATAGCTTCCTATTATTCTTACAGACTATTTTACAAAGGCTACAGCTGCTTTTATGGTTTGCCTGTATCTGTCCCCCAGTGTCTGAGCACTATTGACATCTTGGGCTGAATAATTCTTTGGGGGCTGCTTTGAGCATCCTAGGATATTTAGAAGCATTCCTGGTCTCTACTGGACAGTTCTCACTCTCAGTTATGTCAACCAAAAGTTTCTCCAGATTGCCAACGTGCCCTAGAGCTTTCTTCTCCAGGTGCCATGTTTATTCAAATGAATCAGGCTTTGTCTCATCATGAAACTTCAGAATTCTCCTCCTTTCTCTGAAATAATCTGTCTCCCCCCCTCCAAATCATCAATGTCTAATCATTGCTTGTATCCCTTTCTTCATGGGGCCTACAGTGACCCACCGATCATATTGCTGCAACATTTCTTTTAGGGCTTCATTTGTAGCTGTATGTTCAGCACTGGGATGTTTGAGATCATCTCTTACTCTTCCTCCAGCCAGAATACTTCATGAGGACAGGGACCTGGTTCATTTTCACTCATCACTTTGTCCTCAGTACCTAGCATAAAGGCTGTCCCATAATAGAAATTCAACACTTATTCAATGCATAAATGGAAACTGAATAAAAAAATTCACAATGATTAGGAAAGTGACATTCGATTTATAACCCAGCAATTATTTGCTAAGTGCTGATTTTGCATTAAGCAGTATGCTGAGTCCTGGGACCACAGTGAAGAGTAATATACAGCCTTGCCCTAAGAGGGGTAGCCTTAGTGAAGAAATCAATTTGAAGGTAGAAAGCAATGATAAAACATTCTCAGTGATCAAGTGGAGGTCTGCACAGCCTGAAGCTGGGTGTATAGGGAAGAATTCCAAGGTCTGCCTATGACAATGAGAAAAGGCTTCAAAAAGAAGGTATTTTTTTTTTCTTTTTCGAGAGGGAGGTGGAGAGGTAGAGAGAGAATCTAAGGCAGACTCCCTTAGAGCCTAACACAGGGCTCGATCTCATAACCCTGAGATCATGACCTGAGCTGAAATCAAGATTCAGACACTTAACTAACTGAGCCATCCAGGCACTCCACAAAGAAGGTAGCTCTTGAGCTCACACTAAAGGGTTAGCTAGAAATATCCAGATGGACAAGGCTGCCAGAGCAGAGGCTGGTGCGTCGGGAGGGAAATCAGTCCTTACAGTGCTGCAGGTGAACAGCAGTCAGCCAGCAGAGGCTCGCCACATCATTCTGGGAAATGGGCTGGAAGATCTAAGCAGAGATGGAGTATGAGAGCTTCATGTGTCAAGCGCAGAAATTTGGACTTTGGGGTCCCCGGGTGGCTCAGTCGGTGAAGTGTCTGCCTTCGGCTGAGTTCATGATCCCAGGGTCCTCGGATTGGAGCGAGTCCGCATGGGACTCCCTACTCAGTGGGAGAGTCCGCTTCTCCCTATCCCTCACCTGCCGCTCCCTCTGCTTGTGCTCTCTGTCTGTCAAATAAATAAGTAAATAAAATCTTAAAAAAGAAAATAAAAGAAAAATTTGGCCTTTGTCCAGAAGACAATGGGAAGTTGCAGAAGGATGGCAGGCAGTGGTATGGGTCAGATCTATGATTTCAGAGTGAGCATCTGCATGTTTGGCCAGTACATAAGGAAGAACACAACTTCATAACTCAGGGTCTCATTAAATATGTTTTAAAATTTTTAATGAACAGCAACAACAGTAATAACAAAAAACCTTTGAGTTACTGTGGACCTAGCATCTCGTAAGTTCTCAACAAAGAAGACCACAAGGCAAACTCAGTAAGAGGTCTGAAAGGCAGAGACCCTCTTCTTCTTACCACTCAGAAGGCAAAGAGCTTGGTGGAACCACAGTCCCCTCCTGTGAGCACACGTTTATTGTTTGTGACAAAATACATCCCAGGAGGCATAGGGATCAGGAGGCCAGCTCCAGGCTTCAGGGGAAAAGAGGCGATCATAGGCATTTTCTGGACACTGTGGCATTCTGGAACCTGATGATTGAGTGTTTGTTTTCCCATTGTCTGCAATTCTGCCTAGTCCTCCAACATGAATAATTGTCAGGGTTTTGCGAGGCCCAAGTATATTCCAGGGAAATCGGATCTGCGATTTTGCAGAATTTCACAATGCCTTGTGCAGTTCTCTGTCAAATTGTTTGTTTAAATCTAGTTTATTTTACCTTTTGGTCCTGGACGTACTGTGAGCTGAAATATTTATATCACTGCCTCTTAGGAGTCATGCATTTCCTTTGTTCTGTGGGGGGAAAAAAATGTGCTGACCTGCTCTATGTGTCTGAGTAATTGTTTTTATTTTAATTACTTGAATGCCTGTGGAAGGAGATTGGGGTGTCTGGCCTGTTCTTTCTTCAGTCATGTCTTCTCTCCCTTTCACCCACAAAGTTCTTGCATTCATCACCAAGGATGTTCTTGGAGACAATCTGAAACTGGGATCTCCCGGCTAAATATAGCCTTTCGAAAGGAGGGGTGGGAATCCTAAGGATCCATAAATGTACCTGCTTCCCAGTACAGAATTCCTTTTCTCCCAGCCAGGCTCCAGGACCCTGGAAAGAAAGACCCAAGCATGTACTTGTCATTGTTGAGATCTTATTTCTGAGAACAACCACCCCTTCACATACTCTTGATTACATCGGCTTTCTTTTCTTAACTGGCTGTCCGCTGACCTCATTCATTCATTCATTCATTCGACATAATTATTGAATTCTCATGGTGGGCCAAGCAGTGAATAAAGCAGGTAAGCCTGCCCTCTGGGACCACAGTCAGATATAGGAAGCAGAGGGCTCAGCAGTTAATACCATCAAGGGGGTGGCAGAGAGAGTGCTGTAAGAGGGGATGCTGTATGGTTTCAAGGTCTTGAAAATTATGCCAGGAGAAGTGATAGTCAGGGAAGGAGACAGATCACTGGAGGAGGCTAGCGGCAGGAAGGAAAGATGACCCAGGTGGAGAGGGAGTGTCATTTGGTTAAGAGATTTAACTAGGGAGGTAAGGACTGAGCTGGTTATTTTCTGAAAATCTGGTTTCTGCAAAATGTGGTCCGACATACTTGTGTTCAACACCGGCTTGATTTCCTCACAGCTGTTTGGTCTTGAGCAAGTTACTTAACCTTTCTGTGGCCGACTGCCATTAGGGTGGACGCGAAGGTTGAAAAGGTAGAACACGTCAATTGATTACACACTGGCTGACCCATGGTAACTTTGTGATAAACGTTAGGTCATGTTCTTTACTTTATTAGTACCATGATTATCATCATCATTGTTACATATTTTTATCTCCTTCTCACCCTGCCCTTATGATGCTTTCTGCTCTGTGTTGTTGTTGTTGTTGCTGCCCCCCTTAAGTCAGGTGATTTGGGATCAACATCTTTCTGGAAGCCATTCAACCCTGGGGCCCCTCTTTACCCACATCCTCTCCTTCCCTCTTCATCTTTTTTCTTCTTCTTTCCTTTATCCCTTCACTCTTGTGGTTGACACTCCACCACAGTCAGACCCCCAGAACCGGACAAGGGATAATCTAAAATAAGGGAGTCCTGGGGATTATTCATGCAAGGACCATGTTACAGACAGTGTCTGTGCATAGCTGGCTTAGAATTCACGTTAACGTGCTCCAACACGCATGGGGGCAGGGATGAATAGAGCATAAATTGTGGGTAAAATAATATTTCTCACTTAACTGTCAACATTGAAGGGACACTTCAACCATGGTAATGTACCTCCATGCCCCATGTTGATACCGCCATGCCTGAAGTGGGGATTCATCTCCCATCTGAACTAGTGTGATACCATCTCCAGTTCTCTCTCTCTGCTTCCAAATTTGGCTGTTCCAATACAGCTCCCACGAATTATCATAACAGTTTTCCTGTAAGACAGCACTGATCATATTATATCCATGTCTGAAAACCTTCAAAGATGCAACATTTTCTGAAAATAAATCTGTCAGGACATCTTTCATTTCAAGGAACAAGGACAAATGCCTATCGCATTAATGGTAGTGGGAATATATTGCTTTACTTACCTGAAAAAATCTGGAGGTGTTTTGGGCTTTGGCTGCACTTTGATCAGGACTTCAACTTTGTTTCTCTGTTACTCTCTTGACTTCCTTCATAGGTGTGTCTTGCTCTCTAGCTGGCTTCTTTCATGCTGGTAAACTGTTGAATAAGCAGAGATATCCTAGTGCATTTGTTTTTACTCACATAAGTGATAATTTCTGGGTTCTTTGATTGTAATTCTTTGAATATGCCTTTGACATCCCATCATCTAGATACAGGGATACATAGGAGTCAAGGATTCCCTCCAGTGGCTCCATCCTGACCTGCAGACTCACCTCTGAAGGAATCACTGGATCTCTAGAGATGAGCTGATTGCCTTAGATTTGATGTCACCTCTGAGCTGAACACTATGGGAAGGTGTACAGTTTGTTGGTTCAGGGAAAACCCCTGCAGTATAAGTAAAATATATATTTCTAGCCAAACAGCATGTACCCTTGTGGAGGAGGCTGTCATGTCCCCCACTTGAGGATGTCATCCAAGGCTTGTTATGATCATGCACTCCAACCTATGACTCCAATTTCCCATCCTTCCTCTATTTAATTATTCCTGAATTAACTGCCCAAAGTTCCCATTTTTGTGCTGTTGTGCTGGCTTGATTTTCTGTGCAGAGTGCCAGGCTCCTGCCTCTGCTGTCTCTTCCATTCTACCCTTCTCAGTCACAGAAACCCCTCTCTGTTCCCAAAGATCTCAAATGCGACCTCCTTGTGACTTCTATGAGATTTCCCCACCTCTTTCTTCAGCCGTAGGTGAGTAAAAAACACGGAAGCTGCAATCCTCTGATTGGGGTTGCCTTCTAGAGCTGTGACTTACTCAGGGCATAGCTAAGACTGCCCTGCTTGCTTTGTCTCTCTCAGGTTATTCAAGGACCTGCTTTCTCTGCCTTTCATTTTTTTAATCAATGAAAAAGTACCTGCTTTGCCTTATAATTTTTCTCCCTAAGTCAATGATGTCATCTCTTATTTAAATACTTAAAAGAGTACTGAATTAGATTTTTCTTTAAAAATTTATTCATTTTAGGGCGCCTGGGTGGCTCAGTGGGTTAAGCCACTGCCTTCAGCTCAGGTCATGATCTCAGGGTCCTGGGATCGAGTCCCGCATTGGGCTCTCTGCTCAGCAGGGAGCCTGCTTCCCTCTCTCTCTCTCTCTGCCTGCCTCTCTGTCTACTTGTGATTTATCTCTGTCAAATAAATAAAATCTTTAAAAAAAATTATTCATTTTAGAGACAGCGTGCCTGTGCACTTGTCAGGGAGGAGCGAGAGGCAGAGGGAGAGAGGATCTCAAGTAGACGCCCTACTGCGTGCAGAGCCCAACACAGGGCTCGATCTCAGGACCCTGAGATCATGACCTGAGCTGAAACCAAGATGGGTTGCCTAACTGATGGCAGCACCCAGGTGCCCAGAGTTAGATTTTTGAGCTGGGTTTTTGGAAAACCTGGAGGGCTACTTATTTTGTCAAAGGAATACTCAAAGAATTACAATCCTGTAACCTGAAAATATTACTCAAGTGAATAAAAACAAAAGAAGACAGCCTGCAGAAGTCACACTTTGCTAGAATCCTGGCCCCCAAGTATCAGTACGTATTTTTCTCTCATTCGCACATAAGTCTCATTCTGCAGTATACTTTTATTTTTGAGAAGTCATTTGTAAATCAAATGTCATAACTCCTTTTTGTACATTTTAATCATAGAGATAAATCATATGAATTTCTTTCACGTTTCAGTAGCCTCTACTATCTCAGATCCTTGTCAAGTCATTGATCAACTGCAACTAGACGTCTGACCATATCTCTTAAAGGTCTGTTTTTATTAAATTTTTTATTTTTTATAAACATAATACATTTTTATCCCCAGGGGTACAGGTCTGTGAATCACCAGGTTTACACACTTCACAGCACTCACCAGAGCACACACCCTCCCCAATGTCCATAACCCCATCCCCCTCTCCCAACCCCCCTCCCCCCAGCAACCCTCAGTTTGTTTTGTGAGATTAAGATTCTCTTATGGCTTGTCTCCCTCCCAATCCCATCTTGTTTCATTGATTCTTCTCCTACCCCCTTAACCCCCCATTTCGCATCTCCACTTCCTCATATCAGGGAGATCATATGCTAGTTGTCTTTCTCTGACTGACTTATTTCGCTAAGCATGATACCCTCTAGTTCCATCCACGTTGTCACAAATGGCAAGACTTCATGGATAAAGAAGATGTGGTATATATACACAATGGAATACTATGCAGCCATCAAAAGGTCTGTTTTAATGAAGCAAAAACACTTTAGGTTTACTGGTCCTAATTATTGTAACTTTTGAAGGTTTGAGCTTTGGCTGTGATGGTTTTCACGAGTGTTGCACATGGGTGTTCTGGTTTCCATTGAGGGTAAAGGCATAAGAAAATGTTGGCATGGAGGTATTATGAGACAAAATTATGGTGCAGAATATCAACTCCAGTGGTGAGGTAAAGACATTTTAAGAACTCAGGCATCTGCAGGGCACCCAGGTGGCTCAGTCAGTTAAGCGTCTGACTCTTGGTTTTGGCTCATGTCATGATGTCAGGGTGGTGGAATGAGCCCACATGCTCATGTATGCACTCTGCCCCTGCTCATGTATGCACTCACACATGCCCACAGGGTCTCTATTTCATATAAATAAATAATATCTTTAACAAAAAGAACTCATATAGTTTATGTCAGTTCCAAGAATGATGAAGGACTGTGGACATTTTAAATCAGGCTTTTAAAGATGTGAGAATTTATATAGCTTTTAATATCTTTTGTGAGTGTGTGTGTGTGTGTGTGTGTGTGTGTGGACTATGCTAGTTTTTGGCATTGTCAGTTTCACCAGCATCCCTAAAACCCAACTAACGATATAAAATCTGATTCATGGATGTCTGTATAACATTGGGTTGAGAACAAAAGAACTGGAGGCAGGAAAGCACTCCATCAATGATGGAGACTTGTTGGAAGAATGCAGGAGTCCATTGGAAGAAATTCCCAATCTAGGAATGATCTAGGATCTAGGATGAGTCAAACAACTAATTAGAAAATGATAGTATTGAGTTAAAAACCAAAAAATCAAATAAATATCCAAAAGTCCATATCGATAGGGTGAATAAACAAGTGAATGAAGGAGTAAATAAATAAAAGGAGAGACCGTTTCTCCCTTCCTTATGGTAGAATATATTAGTTCTATTGTTACCATAACAAGTAGATTGAAAGGGCACAAATTTGTTTTAAAATAAAAACAATTACAGAACTAGAGGTCAGAAGCCTGAAATGGGTTGGCATGTCCTAAAGTCAAGGTGTTGGCAGGAGTGCATCCCTTTCTGGAGGCTCTATGGCAGGATCCATTTTTTACTTTTCCAGCTTCTGCAGACTTTCTTTATTCCTAGGCTCATGACCCACTGCACCCCCATCATTAAAGCCAGGGATGGCCATTAAGATCTTTCTCATACCATATCACTCTGACGACAACTCTTTTCCATCCTTCTTTCCAATCTGAAGCACCTTTATAATTACATTGGACCGCATAGATAATTTAGTACAGTCTTCCTTTTTTACGGTCAGCTGCATTAGTAGTGAGAATTTAATCTGCAATCTTATTTCTCCCTTGCCATGAAACCTTATATATTCACAGACTCTGGGGTTTAGTATGATACCTCTTTGGAGGAGATAATTATTCTGCCCATCACATAGAATTACACTTAAGAAATGTAAAAGAAATGATGCAAATAGAATATTACCATTTAGGGTGCCTGGGTGGCTCAGTTGGTTGGGCATCTCATCTGCCTTTGGCTTGGGTCATGATCTTGGGGTCCTGGGATTAAGTCCTGCATTAGGCTCCTTGCTCAACGGGGAGTCTGCTTCTCCCTCTCCCTCTGCCTGCCACTCCCCCTGCTTGTGCTCTCTCTCACTCCATCTATCTCTCTCTCTGTCTCTCTCTCTCTCCCTCTGACAGATGAATAAATAAAATACTGGAAAAGAATGTTACCATTTGGCATATACCATTGTAAGAACTGCTGTATGTATCAGTTGATATTACAGTTAGGGATGATGAGAAACAGGATATTTGCATACCTTTAGACTATCTACCTTCAAACTGCCCTTACTAATTACTAATTACAAATGTAGTGACTTTTCATGCATTAAGATGACAGATGCCATCATAATCAAATGATTAGTGGCCTATGACCTAGGATAACTGAATTATGTGTGTAATTGGAGTCCCCAAAGGAGACGAAATAGAAGAAAGTATTTGAAGAAATGATGACTAGAAACTGTATTTGATGAAAGCTACAAACCCCTGTGTCTGAAAAGCACAGTGAGCCCTTAACAGAAGAAACATGAAGAAAACTATACCAGGCATATCATAATCACATTTCTTAAACTCATGTTAAAAAACAAAAACAAACAAACAAACAAAAGCCTTAAGAGCTGGGGCGCCAAGGTCATTTGGATATCCGACTTTTGATCTCAGTTCGGATCTTGATCTGAGGGTCTTGAGTTCAAGCCCAGCCGTGGGTTCCAGGCAGGGTGTGAAGCCTACTTAAAAAAAATAAGTAAATAAAAAAAATCTTAGGATTGACAGAAAAAACACCTTATGTGCATAAGATCAAAGATAAGAATAACACTGATGAGTCAGTAGGAAATCTGGAACTCACAACAAAGCAACATTATTAAAATATTGGGTGAAACAAAAGGGCCAGTCTTCAACCTAGAATTGTATAACCAGCACAAAACCATTTTGAAAATTAAGGCAAAATAAAGAATTTTATAGACAGAAAGCTGGAAGAACTCATTTCTAGCTAACTATTTCTAGAAGGAATGGTTTTTAAAAATTCTTGGAACCGAAAATAATACCAGAGAAAAACGGTCTCTAAAGAAGAAAGGGACAACATTAGAAACAGTAAATAGATCACTGGAGGTTATGTATATGCATATACAGAGAAGACTATATATATAAAATATGTTTATCCTATTTTATTGAAGTTCATTACAAGATAAATAACTGCACTTGTTTGCCATTGAGAAGGAGTAACAGGGATCATATTTACTTTGTCCCACTGAAACCCAAAAGCAACCCAAAGACACAAACCAGTGGTTTTGAAGACTTCATGCGGTCAAGGACAGCAGTCCTTTAGGGACACCAAAGCAAGATGAACTCCGCGATCGTCAGAGCTCAGCACCTTGATGGAGTTTTCAGGCCTGACCACGGGAAAATGGCAAATAGTCGGAGCCAAAACAGCTCCCTCTGTTGAGGGGCTGGAGCCCAGACTCCCAGAAGACCAACGTGGCTAGAATTCCCAGAGCAGAGTAACCCCGAAGAGTTCGTGACACAGAAAGCACACTCTGCACGTGTATGCCCAGCGTGCCCCTCAGTTTTTGTTTTTTGTTTTTTTTGGCTCGGGATTGTTAGGATGTTAAGGTTTCCAATGTTGACCTACAGATTTGGGGCAATCCAGTGAAAAACCTAGCAAGGACTTTCATAGAAATTACTGAACTGTTTCCAAAATTCTAAGGGAAAGATGACCCAGAGTAGCTGGCAGTGGGGGTGGGGGTCACATTGAATAAATAAATAAATAAATAAATAAGGAGGATAAACACGGCTTGATCTAAGACCTGTATTAAACTGGCATGTTTTCGGAATGCAGATGTTGCTGATGCTTTGCCTCAGAGCTTGCTCCTTTTCTGTTCATGGGAGCCAGAGACATGGAGACATCTGTTTCTCTTCAGGGGCCTCGTTCAGTAGCAGTTTTCTGCCACGAAGTTATGCTCCCCGTTTCCAAATACAGCTAACCTTGTTCTCCTACTGCCTGTCCTCAGACTGTCCTTTCCTTCCTCCCTTCCTCCCTTCCTTCCTTCGTGTCTGCCTCCCTCCCTCCATCTCTTCCCTCTTCTTTCCTTCTTTCCCTCTTTTCTTCCGTCCTTCCTCTTCCTTTCTCTTTTTATCCCCATTCGAAGAAATGCTTAAAAAAAACATGACAGATACCTTCAGTGTTGGGTAAATAGATGATTGGTCGATTGATTGATAGGTCTGTCTTGGAATAATTGCAGGTACTTGCAATTGTTTAAAAAGATTGTCATTTCTTAAAGCTGTTAAGGTGGCTGAGGGCCTTGTCTTCTAGAACCTGGCAAATCTTCCATTAAACTTAATTCTCACATTGTAACTCAAAATTTCATCAATTCTTTCTTGTAAATAATTGGAAATGAGATTGTTGATTTTTAAAATTTTTGTGTTATAATGATTCATTTGTATTTCTTTGATTATTTCTTCTCTCCTAAATTATCACGTAACCACATCCTTGGTTCTGTAAATGACCATAATTCAAAATCTATCCCAATAATGGATATCTACAGAAACTCTGAAATAATCTTCTTGGACACAAGATTAATTTTTTTCAGTTCCACAAATATTTTCAAAGCCCTTCTCTAGTTTTCACCCTAAGTTACAAACATACATAACCATGGTCTCTCTCCACAAAGAAGAAACAGAATGTCAAGAAAATGTGAATGTTAATTTTCATGGTAGTTTCTCCAGTTGTATTTTCATGGTGCCTTCAGTTTCAGATCATAGTTATGAGAAGCACAGTGAGACGATGTATGAATGCACGCTCTTCTCCGGGATGAAAGCTGTGTGGTGCATGATAAGAATATGACTTCAGAGATGACAGTTCTGGGTTCCAGTCTTAGCTTTACACTTCCTAACTGTGAAACTTTGCCAATCCTCTTATACTGTCTTGGCTTCTACCGTTACATCTTTTAGATGAGGACAATTAAACGTATCTCATGGGATTGTTTTGAAGGTGCAATGAGATCATCGATTTTGAGAGCTCCAACCCCGGGCAGGACAACCTGGTCGGTGTTCAACCCAACAAATTCCCTTCCTCTAGGATGGATCAAGGGACTGTCTGAGAGGCTGCTGACCATCAAGAGAAGAGAGAAGACTGTCAGCAGTAGAACATAACAATTTATACATTTCTTATTTCACAACAAGCTCTGGGACATCCATCGTCCATGGAAATAAACAAACTCTGAGTCTGGGGCCCATTCCCAGCTGCGGAGTCCAGTGCAAACGCACCTGAATGAGTAACGTGTTCTGCAGATGACTCACCAGCTGCTGACTGCAGTCTGGGTCCATCTGCTGAGCAGGACCAGACTCCCCACCCAAAAGAGGCCCACAGGGAATTCTACAGATCATCTTCTGGAAAGAGAGAACTCTGCGTACTTGTAAGGTGTGTTAGCAAAGCCCTTATTCTGATTATTGAGTGGGCTGTGAAAGATGCAGGCAAGTTCCCTGTGTATCTTTAGAGCTCATCAAGTTCTTAACTCCTCTTTTAGCAAAAGTAAAAACTGATTGCAGAAAGGAGAAGCGTGACTTTCCCAAAGTCTCACAGGCAGACGTCGGACCTCTCTCTCTTTAATCTGACACGATCTACTTTGCAGCTGCTGCTCAGTAAGGCATTTGCTGAAGTGCTTTCTTATGGGGTTTATAGGACAGGGATGGAATGAAAGAGATGGTAAGCATGTCCCAGATCCCTCCAAGACCCACCCGATATCCTCACATGCTGAGAATTGTTCTGGATTCTTGTACACACACAGACTGGTGTTTGATTGCTAAACCAACCACTTGTGGCTTTTCTGTCTCTGTCCACTCTGATCCTTTGAGTTCTTCTTTGCAAGATGGTCAGTAAGACAGACTTCCATCCACTCACTTCTTCTTAGCAGATAATGCTGATCAGTTGTGGTCCTTGTTTGGAGTCAGGAAGCTACCTAAAATACTGTCTTACGACCATCCTCTCGGAAGCCAACAAATGTGGGAAACATTTCCAAAGCTACTCACCGCGCCATCACAAAGAGATGCACTTTCCTTAGACAGTGTTCTTTTCGAAGCAAACTCAGACACACATACAGTGTCATTCTAGTTTAAATGCATCTGGGGCTTTGGCATGTAGTAGGTGGTCAGTTATCTGCTGAACCGAGAGACAAACACAAGGGAATGAACATGGTGAGTGTTAGATGAGTTTCATCAAATGACAATTGCTCTTATAGAATTTCTCAAATATAAAAGGGGCGTTCCTGACCAGATAGAACATCAGCAACTTAGAGAGGAAGGGAACAACTGGATAAAGTTTTTATTTGGTGATTATAATGAAAGCAGAATAATACAGAGACTTTTCAGTAGAAGGAAAATTAAAACATCAGACATTGAGCGGGGTGGGAACCCTATAAAACTTCTCTTTACCTGCTGGCTCATAAAATCGACATGCTTTATGTGGACTTGTAATCGTGAATAACCCCTAGAACAGTCTCTACAATGAGTGTGTGTGTATGCACTCACACCACACACACACTTTGAATCTTGCCCGTCTGCTTTCTCCATAATTAATAAAACACTGGAAAAGAAACTGTCCACTCTGTTGGGTATATATGCTTACTAGATTAAACTGTGCTTAAAGAAAAGTTCAACTTGTTATGGTGGTTCGTGGAATTGGCTGCTTCTCTCATATTGGGGTGAATACAGAAATCATGGAGGGAAATCATTGGTGGAAAATACTGCTACTCTTTCTTTAATGCAGTGATACTTATTCTCAATTGTGGTCAAAAGCCAATGAGTCATCTTTTTATTTTTTTAAAAGATTTTATTTATTTATTAGAGAGAGAGCAGGAGTGGGGTAGGGGAGTGGAGGAGCAGAAGGAGAGGGAGAAGCAGACTCCCTGCTGAGCAGGGAGCCCGATGTGGGGCTCGATTCCAGGACCCTGTCCAATGACTCATCTTTGTAACAAAACTCCCTAAGGAATCCCAGCTGACTCAAAGGTACACTGGAGACCTATAGCAGTAACTGTCTGGTTTTCCCATCAGACAGTGTCTCCACAAATGGTTACACTGTTTGGTTCTGTGTTTGTTTGTTTTTTTTTAAGTAATTCTGCTTAGAGAATTTCATCCTGGGTTTTTAGAGAAGGGGAAGGAAAATATTTTAGATAGAAAGCCAGTGATAGAAATGAATGAGCAAGTTCTTATTTGAATGGTTCAGAATAGGAGATGGGAGTGGGCTGTTGTTCTGGAAAGAGCACTCAGCTTTGGAAAGTTAACAACCTGAGTACTAGTCCAGGCTCAGCTTATTCTCTTTTAGTAACTACTTCCTCTCCAAGGATCTCACTTTTTCCATCTGTAAGACTGAAGGATTTTGTACAACCACTTTGGAACAGTCTTTGGAACCTGCTCCTGCGGTTGATTATATGTATACCCTGTGATCCAGCAATCCTGCTACATATATGCTGACAGGAACAACTGAATGTGTGCAGCAGAAGATGCACCCAGGAGAGTTCATAGCAGCATGACTTGCAATATTAAAAACTTGGGATACCCCAAGTGTCCATCAACTCTAAAATGTGCTATAGTCATTCAGTAGAATATTACATAGTGATGAAAAGGAACATGCAAAACCACTAGAGAATTTCATAATGCTGAGAAAATGTTCCAGGCACAGAAAGTTTTGTGCTGTACGATGCCATTTATGTACAGTTCAAAAATAGGCAAAATTAATATACAGTGTGAGAAATGGTTCAGAATTAGTTCTGGGTTAGAATCTTGAATTTGCAAATTGATGGCTATGGGGTTTGGGGCCAGTTGTCTTACCTTTCCAAGTCTTAGAATCCCCATCTGGCACATAAAACTTTAACATAAGGCCTCTCATATTAAAACAAACAAACATGGAAAATAGTAGATGTTGCTATTAATATGCTATTTTAGGATTAAAAAGGAATTTGTAAATCTGCTGCTATGGGTCTCTGTCCTGTCCCCTACCATCCACATTTTGTCTTATCTTCCTTCTGTCACTCTTCTCATTCTCCTGGCCACTTGTTTCGCCCCCTTTTTGTTCCTTCATTTTAATGTTTCCATCCTGGTTGGTTTTGATCTTTCTGAGGCTCTCTATGGCCCCTCACAGATATAATTCCTTCCAAAGTTTTTCTAAGACTAAAGAAAGTGGCTGACATTTCATATCTTGCTTTCTCAACCTATCACTCTCTTGTTTTCCACGTGCCTAGTCTTGGAACCCCTAAGCCACACAAGCATGTACACTGGGTAGTCCCATGTGGACTGATTCCTGGGCTCAAGATAGAAATATTTCATGGCATGTAAGGAAAGGTAATAGCATCCCTCCAAAGGCTCATATGACATATGAAGTGCTGTAAACCATCCATCCCTCAGTCAGCCTGCTGTCTCGACCACCCTCTCCCACCATGGTAGCCCAGATCTCCTAAATAAAGGTATGTTGTTTCTCCCACCAGTTGTGGGCATCGTCTGACATTTTCCATTCAGTACTTTTTTTAGAGTGTAAATCATGTTCTCTGTCTTTGTTGAAACCCCACCAATAAGAGCCCAACTTGGACTTAAGGTAAATCCTAACTCCTCTCTGACCACCTCTCATTCTCCCCTTTTGTTGCAGTGGCCTTATTTCTGTTTCTCATGTATATTACATTTATCCCCAATTCAGAGATTTTGTATATGTCAACCCCTTTATAAGAATTTTTCTCCTGGGTGCCTGGGTGGCTCAGTGGGTTAAAGCCTCTGCCTTTGGCTCAGGTCATGATCCCAGGGTCCTGGGATCGAGCCCCGCATTGGGCTTTCTGCTCGGCAGGAAGCTTGCTTCCCCCTCTCTTTGCCTGCTTCTCTGCCTACTTGTGATCTCCATCTGTCAAATAAATAAATAAAATCTTTTTTTTTAAAAAAAGGACTTTTTCTCCCAGAAGATTTCCTGGATGGCTCTTTATAACCACTCAGGTCTATGTATGACCTATTGAGAGAGGTTTTTCCCAAGACCAGCCTAAAGTAACCTTTACCTTGCCCCACATTACTGCCATTTCACTAACTTCTATCTACCTTACTCCCTTTGTTGTGTTTACGTGCTGACTGTTGTGAATGTTGGGGTGAGGGTGTTCATGTGGTTTATGGGTGATGCCAGTGGCATTGGTGATGCTGGGAGTAGCTGTGCAGTAGTGGTCTTTCTGTGGTCTGGGTTTCATGGCTCTACTTAGGGCTAATTCAGTGACTCCACGATTCATCAGAAGAATTGATGTTACTAATAAAAGCAGTGCAGCCTCAGACATCTGCCTCTTCTCCTCTTTGATTCTGACGTGATCATGTTCACTGGCTTCTACTCATTGGATCAAGCCATTTTTCAGGTTTGATTTGAAAATGGGAATTTTACAAGTTTCTCCCTCCTCCTTTAAAGGCTTTAGTATAAGCTGAGCAAAGAATTCTCTGAAAAGGAATAGTATTCTTGGCAGGTTTCTCGAATAATAACATGAACATGAACAGTTGAGTTCCAGCTGATTAATTTCTCCCTCACGTGGTATATCTTAGGTGGAATAAAAACACCTTTTAGGGGGTATTTTTAAAAAATTTTCCTGGCTTTATTTGTATTCTAGTCCCAAATAACCCAAGTTTTCCCACCACCGAGAAGTGACAATTTTCTACTGTGCAATAAAGGAAACACATGGAAGCACCGAGTCCCTGATACATGTATGCATCCCCCAAATTTGAGCATTTAAATACACTTTTTTGGTGCTATGTTTATTGACTATTACTGTGTGAGTATACTCTTAGACAGAGACTGCATGTGATAATTCCCCCAGACTGTTTTCCCTTCCTTAAAAGCAAGCACAACTTTAGAAAAAAAGACAGGTTGGCATTGAGGCACAGTATAAATGTTTGGGAGTTTGACCTGAACTTGGGTTTTCGTTCAACACAGAAGAGCTGTTAGACACTGACAAATTATTTCACCTCTTTGAGCCACAATTTTCTTGGCAGCACAATAAGAGACATACTTGCTTTGTATTTTTGTTCAGTTACTGGAGGATTTGAGTGAGTATTGAATCCTTGGTCCTTCAGTAAATGTCCATTCTCCCCAATAATCACAAGTTATCCTCCTGATAGCCTTTCCTTGGAATGCAGCACAGAAAGGGAGCTGCTGGTCTTGCTGTTGGCCCTTGAAGAACACCACTGCCCAATTCTGCAGTGACTCCAGGGAGAATTTAATTCAAGCTGAATGAAGCCCGTGATGGAAATCTGTTCCCATTAAGGAGTAGAATGAGCTTGCAAGCAATTCTGCAAACATGGCCACATGCTTTTTCTCTAGACCCAACCACAACATGAGTGCAGACGAATCCATGTGGACACTGTTGGCAAATGGAACATTTTATTCTGTCCTTCCTGAGAAATAAGAATTCGTGTCTAAGACTGGGACTCATTTCAGCTGTACGAGTGGGATGGAAATGAGGGCCAGCTGAATTATCTCTGTTCTGTTTCAAACCACCATCTCAAAAAGACTCTGACAAGGATCGAACAAAAGTGCTGAGGTGACAGAAGTGAGGGAGGTCCAGGGAAAGTTTGTGGGTGCATTATGGTAATAGAAGTACGCATCCTGTGCTACCCGTCAAACTTAGTCCCGTGGGCTACTATTAAATTTGTCTCTTAGATTTCCATGAGAGCAGGACTCCTGTTCTGTATGCAGGAGGGGTCAAGGACTCTCTACAACTGCTTATTTTGTATTCATTGATCAAGTAGGGTTGGAGAAGGAGGGACTCTTTGTATTTGTGTACAAATATATTATATCGCTATATATCATAGGTATCCTGTAACTATCCTACATCTGTATGTCTGTATACTCTCCAGACTATGGAGTGACTGTGGAGCAGCCATTTCCATGAGCGTACATTCTCTCATTTGCACAAGGGGAATAAAGTATATGAAAGGTGCCAGTTAAGGGTAAAATGCTCTAAAATTTAAGAGACTATCTGCATAACTGTTATTCCTATCAAAAGCACACTCATTTATTTAAATAAGAATTTGAATTTGTTAATTCATTTTTTCCGATGAATTTTTACTGAGTACCCATTATGTATTGAGAACCACACTAGGTAGTTGGCATTAATTATTGACCTAAAGATACAAAAATGCTTTCATGAAGCTCCATTCTTGCAGAGGGGCACAGACAACAAATAAAGTATGTGTATATATATATATACTTACATATATATGTGCTATGTATATATGTGTTAAATACATGTACTTGTTCATGTTTACGTACATAATTTGTATGTATATATGTGTATGCATATATATGCATATATGTGTATGCATATATATTTCTGCATATATATATATATATGCACAGCCACACAAACCACATAGTGTACTTACTGTAAGTTTGATGGGAAAATATAAAAAAAATTAGATTTCCTAAGAAAAGAGTTCTTATTTTTATTAGTTTATGTCCTGTGCACTGTTTGAAGTAGCATACTTTTACAAATATCTTATGATGAAAAAGCCAAAATGCAGACATCTTTGAATATGTATTTTAGGAATATGGACAAAAACAAAAAACTAGGATTTAGAATTAATGCTGTCTACATCTCTAGTTCTCCTGTGAAACTTTACATAGGTGCTCAGCAGTATTTTTACACGTGTTCATAAGTGTACTTCTCCACAGCTGCTTAGAAGCCAGCCTTTTTTAAAAGACTCATCCAAGCTCACTTTTAGGACTATGAAGGATATTATGGACACGTGCAAATAGGAACTGTCTTTAGGTGTGTGTGGTGCATTGAATGATGGTTAGCCCCAAATCTCCATGCCCTTATCCCAAGACTCCAAGAACGTGATGTAGTAACAGGGATTTTATAGACGTGATGGTATTCAGTTGAAGATGAAGAACTGACCTTGTCTAAATGTAATCACAATGAACCTTAGAGAGAGGGGCGTGGAGATTTGACCCCAGAGACACAAGCAAGAGGAGAAGGTGATGGTGATGATGACGAGAGACATTTGGAGATGCTAAACTACTGGTTTTGAAGCTGGAGAAAGGAACGCTGCTCTAACGGTTGGAATGACCAAATGGATTCTCTCCCAAGAGCTTCCCAGGGGATTGTAACCATACTCACATCCCGGCTTTGGTCCAGTGAAACGGTTTCAAACTTCCGACCCCAAGAATTGTAAAAGAGTTCATGTGTGTTGTTTTAAGCCCCCAAGTTTGTGGTGGTTTGTAACAACATCAATGAGAAGCCAATACAGTGTGAACCTCGAATCATGGGCAACATCTTCATGGGACATGTAATTTATGAAGACAATGGTGGGCTAAACTCTGCTCAGCAAAATTGAGACTCAGTGGAGCCAGGATCTTTAGCGTGTCTGCTATACCTTCAGCATAACAGAGGGCAGGAAATATCTGTTCTGGAAGCAAATGAAACCAGGTTAATATCCTGACTCTACCCAAAATGGTACAATCTTCAGTACATTGCTTAACTTCTCTGGGCTTCAATGCTCTTATCTGTAAAAGGGAGCTAATAATAATATCTCTGCTTACAAGGTTTAGGTCAAGACAAGATGGAATAATGCATGCTCAGGAGGTAGCCTAGTTTTTGGCATACCTTACGTACCAGAAACATATTAACTGTTTATTTTATATAAATATATGTAATATACATATGTACATATACGTGCATATATGTGCATATATAAGCATGTATACATATTAATGTATAATAGGTAAATAAGCTTTAAATAGGTAGGTAAATAGATAAAAATCACTCTAAATGACCTTTATTTTATATCAGGTCTGGTCAGTAGAAATATGTGTATTACACGTATCATTCTAACTTTTCTAGTAGACACATTGAAAGAAAGCAAAAAGAAATAGTTTTAATAATATGTATTATTTACCCAATATATCTAAAATAGTATTATTTCAACATGCTTTTCACATAAAACTATAAATTTAGTATTTTGGAGTTCTTTGAAATCTAGTGTGTATTTTTCCTTTTATCAGCCAACCCATCTGGTGTCCCTGGGGCTGTTCAGGTATTAGCTCCGGAAATCGCTCATAGTAGAAAACCCCTTAGTCCTGGGCAAACTGAGACAATAGATCAGTTCACCCACACAGCACATCTTAATTTTAACATTAACTTACCATAAGAAATAGCTGATCTCTATTTATCCAATTCAAAAGTTGGAAAAGGAGATTCACATATTAAAATTCTTCCAAGGGTACTTGAAAGATTTTCAGTAATTGAGTATCCATTTTCAACTTTAAACAAATTAAAATTAATTTAAAAAATTTAAGTGTAGTTCCTGAGTCTAGTAGTCCTAGATTCTTTGGCTGGATGAATAATTAAATTGACATATGACAGATTAATAGGAGAAAAACAAATATCTCAAATGTATGGGAGCTCATAGAAATATGAGACTCAAGTAAGTGACTAAAGCAGGCAGCTTTTATACCTTTTAAACAAAGAAATAATTATTCATGAGGATTCAACAATGCTGTTTGGGCTCGGGCTATCAAACTAATGAAAAAATAACAACTTTTGTTTATATAGATTTGTGGGCCCTAAACTGCCTGTTCCTGGCAATAGGGATGCCTTCCACCTTCCAGGTACAGGGAGTGAACACTTCACATGGGGAGTTTATTTCCTGCTTTCAGGGGGACAAAGGAGAGTCAGAGAGTCCTTCTTGCACCAGCTATTTAAGTAAGTTTAATACAAAATAATCAATGTGCCAAAGTGGTATATTTGGGGACAACCTGCCCTGAAGCCCATCAGTAGCTATGTTTCAAATGTACAAGTTGTGGTTACTACATTGGGCAACGCTGTTTGTTTGTCACAAAATTATATACCAGATAGTCTCTGCCTTCTGGAGGCTGCTTCTCCCAGTTTATTCAAGTGCCATCCCAGCACTGAACTAGGAGATTTGTTATTGTAGTGTGTATAGTACTGTGTATTACTTTATTATAGAGCTTTCTGCAGCAGTGTGACCACTGCTTTCAAGATGTAATATTCTGCACTGCTACTTGATAAAGGGTTGGCTTGAGAAACGTTCATTTGAAAAGAGATATTTGGAAGGAATGCCATGACAAAGGCAGAGAGCTGGAAAGCAGCAGTGAAGGAAGACAGTAAATAAGGCATGGGGTCATCCAGCCACTGTATCGTAGAAGTACAAGGATGAAGCCAAGAGCCATGAGACCCAAAGGCCATCTTAAAGACCAAAAGTTAAGTTTTTCTTTCTTCTTTTTTTCCTGGCCTGACTGACAGGCTGAGCCTTGAAAGTCCCCCACTTAGTCTGAATGCTACATTAATCATAAAAATAATAATAAGTTAGCACATAGCTGAGAGTGAAACAAATTCTGAAGGATATGAATTAAGAGATCCAGCTAAGCCAAATGCATAGGACTTCAAGTTAATGCATTCATGGCTTAAAAAGGTAACAGACAAGATGGAAATTGAACTGTCTATAGGGACAGGAAGTTTCTACTTATGGTCTCAGAAAACCATAGGAATTTTAGGGGCTACAAATAAAGCCAGGCCCTGCAAGTTCCTTGCCCTGCAGGATCCAGGCAATAAGGGAAAAAAATCTTCTATGAGTCCAACAAAGTTGCAAGAAAGCATGTCTTCTGCCCATGCTCATGGAGAAAAACAAACAAAAAATCCCATCTACAGTGAGAAATTAAAAATATAGCATGTGCCACACATGCATGTTGGGTCAGAATTTGTTATTCATATGGAGCAAGGTCACAAGTGAGGTAAGTAATGCAAAAAACACTCTAAGGCTGTTGTGAACCCCACTGTTTTGGCAGAAACAAATGAAAGAAACCACACTGTGGAGACACTTCCAAAATCCAAGGGATCTGTCCTCTCATTGACAGACGGGATAGAGTGTGGGGGGAAGGACCACCACTGAAAATGAATACATAATCCCAAAATACAAATTACTTGAGGAAATGATCTACCCACATGGGAGATCAATGGAAACAACAAAGCAGAAAATTAATATCCCCAAGAAACTGAAATTACAGAATATAAGAAAGAGGATATCAAATAGACATTTTAAATGATTAAAGCAACATAGAAGTAAACAAATTAAAGTAGAAGAACAAGAAATTACCAAAAAGAAAAAAAAAGAGAATAATTAGAATTAGGAAAAAACAGACATTATAAAGGGGAAAATGCATATAATCTTAATTTAAAAAACAAATCAGGCTAAAAAGACTTGTTATAGCTGAAGAGAGAAGTAAAGAATTGGAAGATAAAGTGACATTGCCTAGATTACAAAACAGAGATATAAATAGATTTTTTATTTTAAAAAGGTTAAGAGTCATGGCACAGAAAATTGAAAGTTTCAATATTTTATGCTGGGAATTTATTAACTGCTGCAGCAATATGTGGTACACAGAAGGTACTCTAAAAACATTGGTTGAGGAAGAAAAGAAAGAGAGAGAGAGATAATTAATAGAAATCCCAGAAAGAGAAAACAGATAAAGATAAAGAAAAAATCAAAGAGATAATAGCTGTGATTTTTCAGAGTGGAGAGAGATAGGACACATGAGTTTAAAGATACATACAAGTCCTAAAGAGGTAACAAAAAGATAACCAAAGTTCTCCTCATGACTTCAGGAGACTAATATCAATTAAGTTATTAAGAATGCATAATGGAGACTAAGATATTTAGATCTGAACTGCAGTGACAACATGAATTATTGAATCTTGTGTGATATGGCTAAAGCAGTAATTAGGGGGAAATTTATAGCCTTCATCAAGAAAAGAAGATTTTTTTTTTTTTAAAGATTTTATTTATTTATTTGACAGAGAGAGATCATAAGTAGGCAGAGAGGCAGGCAGAGAGAGAGAGAGGAGGAAGCAGGCTCCCTGCAGAGCAGAGAGCCCAATGCGGGACCCGATCCCAGGACCCTGAGATCATGACCTGAGCCGAAGGCAGCGGCTTAACCCACTGAGCCACCCAGGCGCCCAGAAAAGAAGATTAAAAATAAATGACAGAAGGGACTCCTGCCACTTATGACAACATGGAAGAAACTGAAGAACATTATGCAAAGTGAAATGATCTAGATGCAAAGAGACAAATCCTGCATGATCCCACTCATTTTTTGGAATCTAAAATGGTCAAATTCATGAGAGCAGAGAATAGAGTGTGGTTGCCAGGGGCTGGGAAGTGGGGGAAATGGGGAAATTTTAGTCAAAAGCTATAAGCTTTCAGTTACAAGATAGATAAGTTTGGGGGGTGTCTAATGTATGCTCTGATAACTATCATTAACAATCCTGTATTGTATACTTGAAATTTTCTAAGGTGGTGGATCTTTTTTTTTTTTTTAAGATTATTTATTTATTTATTTGTCATAAAGAGAGAAGCGAGAGCAAGCACAGGCATACAGAGTGGCAGGCAGAGGCAGAGGGAGAAGCAGGCTCCCCGCCACGCAAGGAGCCCAATGTGGGACTCGATCCCAGGATGCTGGGATCATGACCTGAGCCGAAGGCAGACGCTTAACCAACTGAGCCACCCAGGCGTCCCTAAGGTGGTGGATCTTAAGAGTTCTCATGTGATAGAGAAAGAACATGGTACCTAAGTGTAGTGATGAATATGTTCATTAGTTTGATTGTGTTGATTGCTTCACAATGTATATCAGAACATCAAGTCGTACACTTTACATACAATTCTTATTTGTCAATAATGCCTCAGTAAAACTGAAAAAAAACCATGATGTACATTGACTTTAGAAGAAGAAAAACAAATATAAAAAGAAGACAGTAAGAGCAGAGTAAGAGAAAAATGAAAACACAGTAGCAATTGTGAGCTTAACCTTTAAAGGATTAACTACTAAAAAGGATGAATTTCTACCTTTATGTCCTATCACATAGAAAAATAAGTTGAAATAGATCATAGTCCTAAATGTCACAGCTAAAACTGTAAAACTTCTGGAGAAAAACCAAGGGGAAGTCTTCATGATCTCAGAGTTTTTAGATGTGACATCGAAAACAAAAGTCTGGGGTGCCTAGATAGCTCAGTTGGTAGAGCATGTGACTCTTGATCTTGGGGTTGTGAGTTGGAGCCCACATTGGGTGTCGAGATTATTTAAAATCTTGAAGGACGCATAGGTGGCTCAGTCAGTTAAGCGTCTGTCTTCAGCTCAGGTCATGATCCCAGAGTCCTGGCATAGAGTCCCACATTGGGCTCCCTGCTCAGTGGGGAGTCTGCTTCTCCCTGCCTGCAGCTTCCCCTGCTTGTACTCTCTTTCTCTGACAAATAAATAAAACCTTAAAAAATTAGAAAAAAATAAAATCTTCAAAAAAAAAAACTAACAAAAAAAGACACAAAAACATGGTCCGTAAAAGAAAATAAAGTAGTAAATTAGACCTTATCAAAATTAAAATACTTTTACTGCAAAAGAAAAAGATTATGAAAATGCAAGTCATGCACTTGGAGAAGACATTAACAATCCTTTATCTGATAAAGGACTTTTGTTTAAAATAGGGGCACCTGGGTGGCTCAGTGGGTTAAGCCTCTGCCTCCAGCTCAGGTCATAATCTCAGGGTCCTGGGATCGAGCCCCACATCAGGCTCCCTGCTCCGCAGGAAGCCTGCTTCTCCCTCTCCCGCTTCCCCTGCTTGTGTTCCCTCTCTCACTCTCTCTCTCTCTCTTTCCCTTTCTCTCTTTGTGTCAAATAAATAAAATCTTTAAAAAAAAAAAGATTAAAGGGACGCCTGGGTGGCGCAGTTGGTTGAACGACTGCCTCCGGCTCAGGGCGTGATCTTGGAGTCCCGGGATCGAGTCCCACATCAGGCTCCCAGCTCCATGGGGAGTCTGCTTCGCTCTCTGACCTTCTCCTCGCTCATTCTCTCTCTCACTGTCTCTCTCTCTCAAATAAATAAAATAAAATCTTAAAAAAAAAGATTAAAATATATACACAACTTACATGGCTCAATAGGGAAGTCCAATTTAAATGGGCAAAATATTTGAATAGAAATTTTATCCAATAAGATAAATAAGTAGCCAGTAAGCACAAGAAAAGATGCTCAAAGTTGTTAGTCACTGGGGAAATGCAAGTGAAAACCCAAGCAGATGCCACTACACCTCTACTATGATGCCTGTAATCAAAGACAGTAATAAGGGTTGACGAGGTTGTGGAGATATGGGAATCTTCATATATTTCTGGGAATGCAAAGTGGTGCAGTCACTTTGGAAAAAACATTAGGGCAATTTCTTAAAAACTTAAACATAAACTTACCATGGGATCCAGCATTTCTACTCTGAGGGACACACCTAAAAGAAAGAAAACCATCTGTCACACAAGGTTGCATGTGAATGCTCATAATAGAATTATTTTTTGTTAAAAAAAATTAAAAAAAAGAATTATTTTTTGTAATTATGTATTAGATTCCATAATATTCCATATAATGGAATATTATTCAGCAGTTAAAAAGGAATGCTCAGTTGGTATATGCTATCAAGTGGATAGCCCTTAAACCATGCTTTGTTAAAAAAAAAAAAATTATGGAGCACCTAGGTGGCTCAGTGGTTTAAAGCCTCTGCCTTTGGCTCAGGTCATGATCCTAGTGTCCTGGGATTGAGCCCCGCATCAGGCTCTCTGCTCATCGGGGAGTCTGCTTCCTCCTGTCTCTCTGCCTGCCTCTCTACCTACTTGTGATCTCTGTCTGTCAAATAAATAAATAAATAATCAAATGAAAGTCAGATACAAAAGACTACATATTGATTGTTCCATTTACACAAAATGTCCACAAAAGGTCTATAAAAGCCTACAGAGAAGGACATAGGGACTTTTTTGGAGTGATTGGAATGTTTGAAATCTGTATTGCACATTAATGTTTGTGCACATCTATAAATTTACTAAATTTCTTGGTTTGTATACTTAAATTAAGTGAATTTTATGGTATATAAATTCTATCTCAATAAAGCTATTAAAGTCAGAAAAATGCAAACCATAAGGGGAGAGATGACTAAGTTTGGGTTTATATTATTTATAAATAATGTAAATTATTTGATCATCATTAAATTTGACATATATTTATTTTTTTTTATTTTTTTTTAAAGATTTTATTTATTTATTTGACAGAGAGAGATCACAGTAGACAGAGGGGCAGGCAGAGAGAGAGAGAGGGAAGCAGGCTCCCAGCTGAGCAGAGAGCCAGATGTGGGACTCGATCCCAGGACCCTGAGATCATGACCCGAGCCGAAGGCAGCGGCTTAACCCACTGAGCCACCCATAAATTTGACATATATTTAAATGCAAAACTACTGTATATAGCTCCCAAGGACATAGAATAATAGGATGGCATTCTTGAGGATTCTCAGCTTCCATGCCCCAGATCTGGAGGAGGCAGAATGGCAGAGTGGAAAAAAAGATTTGGAATTGCTGGTCTTAGTCATGTCATTTAGAAGCTGTACAAGTCACTGCCCGAGTCTTCTGTTTCCCACCTATGAAATGTCCTAGTGCTATTTTGTTAGTGAAGATTAAGTGATGCAGTATATGGAATGAATATTTTAAAAAATGTAAAAAAAAAAGCCTGTCATGTCTAAAATACTAAACTGTAGATGATAATAGAGTTAGATAACGTCTATGTGCCAGAGGATTATTATTTCTTTAGGCATGTTACATTGTGTTAATTCATTAAAGGCTCAAAGGACACACACACACACACAGAAAACCTATGAGATAAGTAATATCTCCATTTTACACTGAGGATAAAGAGTTACTGCTCAAGGTTACTAGGTAACATATGGCATGGATTGGATTTTGTTTAGATTTGCTAGAATCCAAGCATCAAACTACTTTGATGCTTTACCATGGAAGTAAGAAATGTAGGTACAGTCTCGAAGCTTGAGGACTGACTATTCTTATGTGGAAGCTTATCAGGAATGTGCTGGACATTTGAAGAATCCCAATTTAGGATGGAAATATCCACAGCAGAGTGTGCTTCCGGTGCCGGCTCACCCAGGCATTGCCACGCCATTATCCCACCAGCACACCGCACTCATCTAGAGCTCATGTTTGTCTTTCCAAACCCCTCTCTTTTATTTTTTGAAGATTTTATTTTTAAGTAATGTCTGCATCCCTTGTGGGGCTTGAACTCCTAACCCTGAGATCAAGAGTCCCATGCTCTTCTGACTGAGCCAGCCAAGCACTCCCCAAAACCACTCTTCTGTTTTGTTTTGTTTCAGGGGTACAGGTCTGTGATTCATCAGACTCACACAATTCACAGCACTCAGCATAGAACATACCCTCCCCCATGTCCATCACCCAGCTGCCCCATCCCTTCCACCCCTCCTCACCTCCAGCAACCCTCAGTTTGTTTCCTGAGATTGAGTCTCTTAATGGTTTATCTCCCTTTCTGGTTTCATCTTGTTTCATTTTTCCCTCCCTTCCCCGATGATCCTCTGTCTTGTTTCTCAAATTCCTCATACCAGGGAGATCATATAATAATTATATGTCTTTGATTGACTTATTTTGCTTAGCCTAGTACCCTCTAGTTCCATCCACATCATTGCAAAGGGCAAGATTTCATTTTTTTTTAAGATTTTATTTATTTTGGGAAGCCTGGGTGGCTCAGTCAGTTGGGCTGCTGTCTTCAGCTCAGGTCGTGGTCCCAGGGTGCTGGGATCAAGTCCCACATGGGGCTCCTTGCTCGGCAGGGAGCCTGCTTCTCCCTCCACCTCTGCCTGCCACTCTGCCTGCTTGTGCACTCTCTCTCTCTCTGACAAATAAATAAATAAAATCTTTAAAAAAAAAGAAGATTTTATTTATTTATTTGACAGACAGTGATCACAAGTAGGCAGAGAGTCAGGCCGAGAGAGAGAGAGAGGAGGAAGCAGGCTCCCTGCTGAGCAGAGAGTCCAATGCGGGGCTCCATCCCAGGGCCCTGAGATCACGACCTGAGCTGAAGGCAGAGGCTTTAACCCACTGAGCCACCCAGGTGCCCAAGATTTTTTTTTTTTTTAATGACTGCAGAGCATTCCATTGTGTGTGTGTGTGTGTATATATATATATATATATATATATATATATACCACATCTCACATCTTTATCCATTCATCTGTTGATGGACATCATAGTTTGGCTATTGTGGACATTGCCGCTGTAAACATTCGGGTGCATGTGCCCCTTAAGATCACTACATTTGTATCTTGAGGGTAAATACCCAGTAGTGTGATTGCTGGGTCATAGGGTAGCTCTATTTTCAACTTTTTGAGGAACCTCCATGCTGTTTTCCAGAGTGGCTGCACCAGCTTGCATTCCTGCCAACAATGTAGGAGGATTTCCCTTTCTCCACATCCTCGCCAGCACCTGTCATTTCCTGACTGCTTAATTTTTGCCGTTCTGTCCGGCGTGAGGCAGTATCTCACTGTAGTTTTGATTTGTATTTCCTGATGCTGAATGATGTTGAGCACTTTTTCATGTGTCTGTCTGCCATTTGGATGTCTTCTTTGGAGAAATGTCTGTTCATGTCTCCTGCCCATTTCTTGACTGGATTCTTTATTCTTTGGGTGTTGAGTTTGATAAGTTCTTTATAAATCCAAACCCACTCTTCTAAACTTTCTTCCCTGTCATTTCCCACCATACTCTCAGGATCCTAAGTCCAGAGATTTGGGTTTATCTCCATAACTAACTAATCGCAAAGACCTTTTGAGTCTTCATCTTAGATATTTCTGGTCCCTTCTCCTTTCCCATGTCATAAAACTAAACAAAATTTTTGTTCCTTCCTACCCACAGTTTCACAGCTGCTTTTGAACTGTTCTTGCCACCTCTGGTCTTTCCCTTCCCTTCATCCCAGACTTTGCTGCTAGACAGATACCCCCAAAAGTCACGGCTATGTGTCATCTTCCTCCCTGTTTCTGTCCATTGTATTTTAGGTCTGTTGAGATGAAACAGAATGTTAAAGGCCACTTAGTAGATCCCCTTTTTGAAATACAAGATTCCTAATATCTAGAGTTCCACAGTTTTTTGGACTTAGCTCTCTTTTCACTAAGGTGGAGTCAGCTGATATCCAGGTAGCTGGCTCTAGAGGAGGAGAGGACTGGATATCAGGAGAACACCAAGCTTCTGAAAGGCAGGAAACAGGGACACCTGTCTAGGTGGTTCTGTAGACAGGGAAATCCCTTTTGCCTTGTACCCCCTTCATCTGATAAGGTCTTACCTTTCAAATCTCTGCCTAATCTTCCCTTTCTCCTGAACGAGTGCTCTCGTGGCCTAAAGCAGGCTCCTCTGACACATTTCTCATCGATCAGATTTTCCTTCATAACCCTATTAAGTGGTTACCAAACTGATTTCTGTATCGAAATCCACACTGTGAGTTCCAATGGGGAGACTGGCCATGCCACAATCGATTTTTGTCACCAGTTTTGTAGTCCTTGAAATACCATACGTGTTAAATAAATACTCATTGGATGGATGGATGGATGGATGGAAGGAAGGAAAGGACAGATTTATTTGAGTGACAGTGTTGTCATATGCCTTGGGAGCTCTCAATTATTACCTGCCTCCCACTGCCATGCTTTTAGTCCTTGGAGCCATCCTAGGGAGTCATTTATAGTCCCATTTCACAGAATAGAAAACAGAGACCCCTCAAGGCCAAGTGCCTTGCCCAGGCACCGTGTATGAGGCATACATATCATGGCACACCTATCAGAGTTTACCTCAAGAGCACGTATGAGCTGTCAAAAGCATTTCATCACTTAATAAAGAAAAGTTTTTCTGATAACCACTAGGATATTTCTGTGATGGGTATGAACAGTGGTTTTTTTTTTTTTTTCAACTTCATGTTACTCCTTTATTTCACATGTTGAGGGATACTGTGTGTCATCTCTTAAAACTAGAGGGCCTGTAGGTCTTGCTTTGGTTTTCATCTTTGTCCAAGGGTGATTGTTAGTAAGACTCCGTTTCACTCTTAGAAGTGTCCCACTGTAGTGATAGGTCATATGGCCACCCTACTTGGTGTACCTCTAGCCAGAATTAAACCTTGGAGGCATAATCAGGTACTCACGAAATACCTTCATGCCATGTTGCCAAGTAAAGCATCTCCTCTCTTCTCCTCCTCTTCTCAGTGCACCCCTCCCTCATCTTTTTTCCCCTTGCCTCCTCCCATTCTGCCCTGCTTTTGAATTTATAGAAGCCTAGGTCCCTGCTCAGACAAGCCAGGTGAACTGTCTAGGTGGTTCTGTAGACAGGGAAATCCCTTTTGCCTTGTACCCCCTTCATCTGATAAGGTCTTACCTTTCAAATCTCTGCCTAATCTTCCCTTTCTCCTGAACGAGTGCTCTCGTGGCCTAAAGCAGGCTCCTCTGACACATTTCTCTGACCTTCCCATGCCTGGAGGGAAATGAAAATGGTTTCAGAGGAGTCTCTATCTACATCTTAAAGAATTTGGATTCATTTCATTTCAGATTCTACAAAATCCCAAATGCATTTGGCCAAACTCTCTCTCTCTTTATTTTTTTTTTAAGTCCCATGTACATCTTAAAGAAGACTCAATCCTTGGAATTGATTCACAAAATGTGATTTTCTGCCAGATATAGGATCTCTTCCTTTAAATATATACATTAAAAAATTGTTTTTCAAACAGCAGGAGGTTAGAGATGATAGATTTGAGTTTAAAAAAACACACAAAATTCTGAGAATTCTAAATATGGATACATATTTTTGGGCTTCGCAGGTGGAGGTGCAGCTGTATTTGGTATCTGGGTTTAAATGTGTTTTCTTTTTCTGCCATCCCCCTTACCCTTCCAGCTCTTTTAACTCCAATTTAAAAAAAATAGGATAATACTACTACCAAACAGTGAAATTGATTACATTATTCTAGATCCATGGTTTGTGAAGATCTATGCTTTAGAAAGTCTTTTTACAGTCTTTGTGTTAATGGAAGTTTCTGAAACAGAATTTTTTTCAGAATTTGTACTCCACAGCACTTTTTTTCCTGCCTAAACCTTGAAATTGCTCTTTTTTCCTGCATAGTCTTTTACCGACTGGGGACGGAAGGGAGGTATTCATGGGCCTCATACTCAGCTCCTATCTCAAAGGGCAGTGGTAACTGATTTTTTTTTTCATAAAAGGTTTTTATTTTAGAATAGTTTCAGATTTATATAAAAATTTCAAAGAGGATACAGAGAGCTCCTCTGTATCCTTTACCCATTTTCTCCTTTTATGAACATCTTTCATCATTATGATGTATGTGTCACACATACGGGGCCAATATTGATACATTACTGCCAATGAAATCCCACTCTTGGTTTGCATTTCACCAGTTTTCCTTCACATCCTCTTCCTGTTCCAGAATTCCCAACCAGGCTACCAATCGCTTTGAGTTGGCAAGTTTCTTTCAATGACTCTGCCCTATGACAATTTCTCAGACTCTCCTTTTTTCTGATGACCTTGACAGTTTTGACGAATATACGTCAGGCATTCTGCAAAATTCCCTCAGTGTGGGTTTGTATGTTTTTCTCAGGGTAAACCTGGGGCTTGGGGTTTGGGGGAGGAAGACCTGAGAGATGAGGTCCCTTTCTCCCCTCATCTCATCAAGGGTCCCTGCAGTCAGCATGATGGAGCTCAGAGCATGTGAACTCCAATGACCTGGCCTACGTAGGGTTTGTCTGTTTAGAAAAGAATTCTATTTCCGCCAGCTCTTTTGTAGTCTTCAGAGAGGCAACAGGGAAGAGGTTTGTAGTGTCTGATCTCGAGTCAGGAACGATGAATTCTTAATCCCCGGCAGTCACTTCGGGTGTCATTTCACTTCCCCTGGTCTCATCTGTAATCTACAGGGCGTAGGGGAAACGCTAGAAGGACAAGGGCAACCTTCCGAGGGAGGTTTTTTTTTAATGTCTTCAATTCCGTGTCCTCATATTTTATTTTTATCCCACTTTTTCGGTCAGCGTCCTCGTAGAAAGAAGGGTGAGTAATGTGGGGGAAACTATGATAAAGGAACTATTGACAAAGGTGAGTGTGGGGTATTGGGAAACCTCACCTCCAGGTCAAGGGCAGCAGGGCACCTCTGAAGGAGACAGAGGAAGGGGTTCTTACAAGGCTCTTGGAACATAAATACCCAGACCGAGTGGGGAGGCTTCCTGAAAGGAGCTGTGGCCATCATCCACTTGCAGCCAGCCCGTGACAGACCTGGAGGCAGGGAGCTGGTGGAATGAGTTCTTCTTCTTCCCTTTAAACTTCTGCAAGTGTTTGCCACTGGATGAATCTAACCTGGGCTAGCAGGCAAGCAAGCCCAGAGGGATAAGACACTCTTGACACAGAGAATGTTGGAGAAGGGTGTAGAACATGTATCTTGGAAGAACAAAGCCAAGCTATCCAGCACACCTGTATTTTGAATGCTGTGAGTTACAGTTGAATCAGTGCAGCTCAGCGTGTACCACATCTGACGTTATCTCACATAACTATTACTCGAGTACGTGCAGAGCCAGAGGGCTCTGAATTCCGAGACAGCCCCTGCCCGTGCGTCATAGTTGTGATTGTTGCAGTCTGCTACTTGGTCTTCAGTCCATTTGTTGCAGATGAGATGTGATCTCTCTTGCGTGTCAAAATTGGGATTATGTGCAGAGAGTTGCAGTGGACTCTGGAGCGCCGCCTCCTCATGAAATTGTCTAATTTCCTTCCTTCCTGAGTGGAAAATTAGTGCAGGTTACTCTAAGGAGTCACCCAGGACTAGGGTGTGTGATCCCATGGGAACCCAAACTGTTTTCCCAAGGCGTGTTGACGTTGCATTGAGACTTAATGTAAAGAGATGGGGGGAGGAGGCAGGGACTCGGAGGGAGGCGGTCAAGAAGCAGACATTCAAATTGCCTCTGTCAGTGCCACACAGAACAAAACACCTATCATAACGGCTAGGGGGACATCTGAGGTCCTCTGACAAGTGAGTTAGGAACGTCACATTACAACAGGTAGGAAATCGCCCATTTCATAAAAATGACGCCATCTTAAATAGAGTTCTAGAGGGAAATGAGTCATTAAAAACAAAAGGCCCTTGGTAATGTTGTTTTACACTTGACAAAACTTCAGTATTTACATCATTTACAGCATTTGGGGACTGACGTTATTCTGCCCATCTCAAAGATGAGGAAAAAGAGGCGCAAACTCATTACGTACCAGATCCAAAGTCACGTCACCGTAGCTCTGGGCCAGATGCGTAGTTGACACTCGGCAAATAGGTCTGAAGGAGTGAAGCTTAATTAGCTTGAGGTGCTGAGCTCTCCTTGCGGAAAGGGCCGCCCAATGCTCTCTACCTCTTGGCACAGCTGCCAGGCCCAGAGAGAAGTCAGCCAGGGTTCCTTTCTCATGTTCTCACCAAAGAGACTCACAAGGACACCTTTAATGAAAATAATTTTTATGTTCTTTCACGACTATCACTCATTTTCTATTACTCAATCAGTGTGATGACTACAACAGGCCTTGTAAAGCCAGATCACATTTGCAAATGGACTGGTGTGATGTGATGGATGGCTTTGGAGCCCAAGCAAGAAACAGAGTCGCTGAGAGCTGTAGGTGTCGGCACCACCCAGGCTTCCGAGACATTGCTCTTTCCTTGGATGGTGGTAATTTGGGCTTTTTAACCGATTAGAAAACCTACCAAGTGCCGCGTGGGTTTTCAGGGTGCAGCATAGAAGAACCAGCTGTTGGACTTGAGCAAGCTTTCCCTTCACTCTTCGCACCTTGTTCTAGCTTCTCTCTGCACCCTGAGGACTAGCACATTGGAAATAGGTCATGAGCCCTCATCTAAGGGATTAGAAAGACTCACCTGGAGGATATTTTCTATACTTTTGCTGGGAACTTGGGAAAAGCCACAGCATGCCTACCTTTGCAAGCTATGCATTGTTGATTTTGTTGAGCACTTTACAAAGCATTTTGAGTATGGAACTGGGTTCTTTAAGTACCATGCCATGGTGAGTATAATGGGAAAAGAGCCTGGGATCAGAGTCAGACAGTCCTAGGTTTGATTCTGAATGTATGTATGTATGTATTTATTTATTTATATATTTAAGTGTGAGCAGTTTTATTTTTAACCTTTCCGTGTCATTTTTGAGAAAACTCACCCTGTAGTGCTATGATTCTCAATATTAGCTTCACATTAGACTCTCCTGGGGGAGTCTTTTTAAAGAAAAATATGGATATGTAAATGCCTATTAAATGCCTATTTGTGGAACCTATGTATGTAAAAAGGCAATGCAAATGTGCAGCTAGGGTCAAAAAGTGCTTAACCAACCAGAATGGAAGGGTTAGTTGTTCAGGGACCCAGAAAAATGGCAAGGTTTACTCTTAATCTCTCGTAGATGGGGAAGTTGAAGCTCAGGAGACTTCTGAGTCTGCCCAGAATCATCCAACTAAGAGCAGAGTTCAGGTCTTCTAAAATCCAGGTCAGCATGTTTTCTACAATATGATAACCTTAACCTGAGTTGCTCAAAAGCTACCCAGAGCAGAAGCCAGAGTTGGAGAGACTCAGGCTTTACCAATAAATAATAATAATAAATAATAAATGTTCCCAGAGGCAGCTTGGCAGTGAGGTGAGCCTCTACAGTGGCCTGCACTCTGATTCCCAGCAGGTCAGGTTTGGCTTGAACCAAGAGTCCCTGACCCCCGTCCACCAAGTTCAGGCAGGCAACAGGCCTAGCACAAAGCAATAGAGAGAAGATGGGAGCCAGGATGAAACACGGGGTCAGTCTTTTACATTCAGATTTTTAGCAGATTTCAAAGCAAGCAAAACAAACTGGTGGGTCTCAGCATCTGTCCCCGCCGACATATCTGAGGTTTTAGGAAGAGCTTGGTAGTGTGATCTGATCCAGAGTTCTGCCCTTAGTCTGATATTACTGGATCATCTTTTCTGGATCCAGGAGAACCAGAAGCTGGTGATGCTGAGTTACGCTCCGAGTTCTCCAGGTGACCAAGTGAGAACCAGAACGGAATCCTTGCCTCAGGCTCTTCTGGGTGCTGCCTTGAGGCCCGGAGTTACACACACAGGTTCAGACCCTGGTGATACCACTTCCACGCTGGGAGACTGTGGGTGAGTTATTTTCTCTTTACTAAGGCTTTTTTTTTTTTTTTTCCTACTATGACGATGAGAATAATGCAAGTAGTTACTTCATGGTGGTGTTCCAGGGATTAAATGCAACAGTGCATGATGTAGCTGGTGGCTGAATACAGAGTGATGCTTGTGATAGCTGCTGCTTTCATCACATTGTTCTTTTTCTGCGTCGCTTCCCATCCTAAGTAACGACCGTTCAGAGTTCTTGATGTGTCCACAGATCGGGTATTTTCACACTTGTCTTCTCCCTTCCTGTAAACCTCCTCTCTTTGGCGTCAGGCTGAGAACGACCCCTGAGGTCACTCTGTGGCATGCTCCCTATGTGGTGAATTCTAATCTGAGCTTGGTTTTGGGAACTAAGATATCACAGCCTTAAGTCTGACTGGTGCGTAACTGAGGCCAGGCAGCTGGTTTCTGGCCTCTCAAGGACAGGGCAACTCCTTGTAATAATGCATCCATGAGAAAAAAAAAAAAAAAAGAAAAAGAAAAAAAATGGTTCTAAGAGGAACAGGAAATAATGAGAATCAGAAGCTTGAAAATGTTCAGAGCTCCTGGACCTGGAAGCAATGACATACTTTCCCCGTAGCCTGAGCGAGATGAGTTTGGCTTAGAAAACTGGCTCGTCCCCTTCACGTCTCAGGCTCCAGCATCTCACCCTGGCCTCATTCCTTCTGTCATCTTCCAGTAGACTTGAGGAAGGGCATGTATGCACGGAGTGCTGGGGGAGGACACACTCTCTAAGCCTCTCCAGGCAGCCCCCACAATGCTGTGAGTGGGACAGTCTTTGGTGTTTCTGAGCAGGATGAGGCTTCTAGGGGCCGTGGACTCTGACTTGAAGAAATCTCCGGTATCCCGTTCATCAGCTCCAGCCCCCTGGGAAGGGAGGGGTAAGCTTACGCCCCTTGGGCATCCCTGGCCCTGGCTGCTTTGTTACAGATCATAGCTCAGCCTCTTGCCCGCCCCTCGTGCGCTCCTCACTGATAACCACAAGGTGGCGCTGCAGATTAAAGCGAAATACCGCAAGCCTCCTTCCCGAGCCCAGGTGAGGCTCTGGCATTCTTTACCTGGGAATTGAGAGGATGTCTAGCCCAGTCTGCTCATTTTACAGATGGTGACACCGAGGCTCAAAGACAAGGCATAACCTCCCTAGGGAAGTACAGTGTTGAACATAAGTCTCCTAAGCACTAATCAGGCAGGAAGATGCATTCTCTGTTGTTAGGTGCCCGGATCACTGGTCTTCAGTGAGGCAAAATGTGAAATACATCAGTATGCTTTCCTAAAGACTAATCTCCTCTATTAAAGTGGGCGGGAGAAACTAGAAATGTAAATGCTACGAGGACAGGGTTGTGCCTACTCTGCTTGCCAGAGTAGGGGAAGTGCTTGGCACTTGGGGAAGCCAAGTGGCCTGTGATCCCAGTGGCAGAGTCCGGTCCCTGGATGGACCTGGGCAGTCACTCTGCTGTCCAGGTTGATCACTCTCTGAGTCAGTTGAGATAAGTCACCTTGCTTTGGGCCCCAGGTCTCTCGTATCTAAAATTCCCTCAAAGCTGAACATGCTGTAGTTCTAGAACATTTAACACCCTCCTCTCATGAAGCTTGGTAGCAACTGAGCCATCTCCCCCACTGCTTCTGTTTGGGTTCCTTTGTACCAAAACATTGGCTGTCCACGGAGGGGTCCCTGATGACTGAGTCTGGAATGTGTATTCTTTGGAAAGATCTGAGGTTGGGCTTGAGGGAAAAAGAGATGCCATCACACTGTTTTAGAAAAATTCTCTCCCATCAGAGGAAAAAAATCCATGATTCTCAGTAAGAATGGCAAAAACACAATCATCAGCCACATGAAGTTTCATGACTGGTTTGTATTTTTATGCTTGTAGAAGCCAAATGACCTCACTCGGGACCCTGAATTCCTTGGAGTGATGACCAAGAGTAGATCAGACTTTCTGACTCACAAGTTTAAAAATCTCTGCAGGTAGAAATCCCTACAGTATGAAAACCCACAGTGTTGGAGAGAGGTACTAAATTCTATCATCTATTTCCAGGGTTGAGTTCAAAATTCCTCCCTCCTGAAACTGTGCATGAGGCTTGGTCTCTCAAGCCACAAGGGGTTTTTTACTGACTGGGTCTCATGCTGCCTCATTGTCCCCACCCCACCTGCCCATCTCCTAGCTTACAGCCCTCTTCATTCCTTCTCTGATTCCTCACGGACAAGTTTCCAGGCCCTTCTCCTTCTACTCCAGTACCCAGTGTCCTTGACAGAAGGGGGTGGCCAGAGCTGCCCAGCCCCCCCATGTGAGCTCCCCCATGCAATCTCGTAGTGCCAGTTACTGTGCTAGGCAGGGCAGTAAGGCGATGAGGAAGATAAGGCTGGTGTCTCCGAAGATCTCATTCTGCAAAGCCAAGGTATCAAAAGCAAGGTATCCAGTGTCGGTAAACACAGGAAACAGAAAGAAAAGGCAAGAGGTTTATAGTAGTTTTCCATGGATGGAACAGAAAACAGTGCATATAACGGACAGAGATCTTAGCACATCGTTTGTATTGTCAAGTTTCTGGATGTTTTTATTCTGTCCCTAATATTTAATTAAAATGGGTGTCTGCACTTACTGCCAGTGAATGTCAGCGATGTGAATATTAAAGGCAAATGCAGTCCCAGCGGCCAGGCGAGTCACATCCTTCCTTTGTTTGCCTCCTTTTCTTCTGAGATGGTTGAGTACCCAGAGCAGAAATTTTGTTTCATTAATCCCTTTCTTTGGTGCGGAGTGACACAGCTGGGTCTCGGGGAGACAATGGTGTCCGTGCCCAACCCGGGCTCGACGGAGGCGGTGGATTCCTCTTGCGAAGGATCTCACCTGGCAGCAAAGGCTAGTTTCTCTACCCCTGCCGCGGAGTGCGCCTGTGAGGGTACCAGGTGGAGGTTCCCAGTGCTCTAGAGGCGCCGTGCCGTGCCGCTGGACCGTGGTAGTGAGCTCCACGTCTGTGTCTGGTGCCTGAGTCCTGCTCTTGGTTCTTCACAACTTCAGTGAAGGGGGTGGGGGATAGTAGCCCAGCTAATTCAGGGACCCCTCTGCTTTTCTGTAACGACAGTAGAACCCACGGCCTCCTTTACACCTGTAGCATGTGCCTCCAGGTACAGGTCAGAGTCACTGTCTCACTTCCGCAACCTGACGGCCCCACGAGGCAGGTGTGGGGATGTCAGCGTAGAGCCAAGGGTGCTGAGGCTCTGAGAGTGGGAGAGCCAGGTCCTAGATCTTGCAGCAAGGACGAGGCAAAGAAACAGAGGCTGGCCTCAAACTTGGCCTTTGACCTCGGAGCCTTTGATGATTCTTCATGCCCCATAGCTGCCTCCAGGACACACACCTTCGTGTATACTGAGCCTATTTGCAAAGCCCTAGTCGCATAAATCTGACTCATTTACTCTGCGCAGAGATCATATGGGATGGCAGGAGTGTCCCTGCTTCACAACCAAGGTGCACAGCTTTGTGCCCTTCGTGTTTAGGGAAGTAGGACAACCCTATGAAGTTCAAGATGAAACTCTGTCTGTGCATGTAAGGGTATGTTATCAGCACAATGTCTTCCCCTTGCAGCTCCCCCCAAGTTCTAGAAAACACAGTGGAGCAAAATCAGAGTAAGCCCAATTTCCTTGGCTTCTCTATTCCAGGACAGTGAAAGTTTTCCATTCACAAAAATATTCCCAAAGCCCTGTAAGATCTAAAACATCGAAACAAGATTTACATTATTTTTAATAGAGTTTATATCCCCTGAGTAGAAACTAGAATTCTGTGGTTTGTAAAGATGCTAACTATGGAAATCAGAGTTTGGCTCTCCCCGTTAACTGTTATGTAAGTTTACTGACAATCTACACGTGACCAAGAGCTTTTGCATGTATCTGTTTGAACCTTCCAGTAATCATACAAGGTAGATACTATCTCCACTTCGCAGATGTGGAAACGGAGGCCTAGAGATGATCATAAATTCCCCAGCCGCTGACTGACAGGGCTCCATGACACAGAACTCAGGTTTGCTTGACTCAGAATATCATGTGCAAGTTCTTGGGATTTTCCGTGTGGTACAATTACATCTTTTCTCCTCTGCCTCTGGAAAACTCTCTTGGCAGCTGTGGTGAAGGTCTTAAGGGCTTTTGTTGCAGAAAGGTCTTCATTTAAAAAGCAATCAGGTTGCTGGAGATGGCACACAAAATAGGCGAGGAAGGAGACCCTAGTCATTCCATCAGTTCAACTTGGAGTCCTCTTAATATGTGAGAGCACAGATGCCCGCATCTCTGTGACTCTGACATCCCAAGTCATAAACGCGCCTCTCGGGGCTTGCTGAAGTGGCAGGACTGTGTGTGCCCACCTGCTGCTTTGCCAAGTGGTCAGCCCTACCAGCTCGAGTGACTGTCACTGCACTCAGTGGTTGGCAGGCCTGGGTTTGCCAGGGGACTATTGCGTGCCTGTACTTGGCCGACACCAGACCCAAGCAGGAATAAGCAACATGAAGGAAACAATGAAAATCCCGAAAACAGTCCACCCTGTAGTTTGATCGATTTAGAAACCCACTTTGCAGTCCAGCCGTTCCCAGAAAGGGAAGTGATCTGCCTAAGATCCCACAGCAGGTCAGTTACAAAGCTGGATCTGATCCCTAGGGAAGATCTTTTCCTGTGCATTCTTTTACTAAAGGTTTACTAAATCCCATCCCCTATCTGGCACTAAGGACACAAGACATGTCAGTCATGGATCTGCTTTCCAGGTCAAGTAGAAAACAGGTAGTAAATAGAATTACAGCACATGCCCCCAAAAGGCTAAATAATATACAACAATATCATACAACAGCTATTGAGTGGAATTTCTGATACTTCTAATGACCCAAGAAGGTGGATGTGTCCTTGTTTTCAAGATGTGAGAGGAATCCGGAACATGGAGGTTGCGTGTTTACCCAAGGCTATGTCCCGAAAAAAATGGATCTAAGATGACGACTACAACAGAAACTCTGGGGGAACGGACGGGGGAAATGCCTATATTATCCTAGGAGACTGAAGGAGTGGGGACTGAACTGGATTTTCAAGGAAAACTCAGAGTAGCTGAGGAAGGAGGGAAAGGGGAATTAGAGACTGTGATCCGGTGTAACAGTACCGGGTGGTAAACCATAATGAGATAAACACATCATAAACTTTGGAGCAGGGAGTGAAGAAAATAGTAATGCTGGTGTCAATACTGGAGGTAAAAGGCAATCCTAAAAAATAGTCCCTTCCCCCAAGAAAGGCAGAAAAAGAGTCAGGTGGTGGGGGATGGGGGGGGGAAAGGGCAAAATAAAAATAAACAAATTAGAACATGACAGACTCAAACATAGGCATGTCAGTAGTTACGTCAAATGGGAGTGGAACAATTGAAAACACTCCAGTAAAAAAAATAAAAAATAAAAGATCAGAGATCATCCTACTGTGAACGAACTAAGATGCAACTGTTTACTGACTATAAGCAACACACTTCAAGTTTAAAGACACATACAGGCTAAAAAGTACAGACGTACAAGAAACAAAATTACAAAGAGTAAATGGTTGACGAGGTAAATACGGACACTGCAAAGTATAACAGAATGAGAGTGGCTCTGTTAATATCTGTCCAAGTAGACATCGGAAAAAGGACTATTTCTTGAGATAAAGGGGTATTTTGAAATAATAAAGGAGGTTGAGTCACTTCATCTAGAAGACTATCCCAGATGTGCACATGCGTAACAGCAGAGTTAACAATGTCTGAGCGCCCCTGATAGGAGTGAAGAGAGAAACACGCGCATCCAGGCTGCAGCCTCCACATTCCTCTGGTAGCAACGGACAGAACATGGAGAGAAAAAAATGACTTCGAATGGAGGAGACCCAAACAACACTGTTAACGAACCTATTCCAATGGGCATTTCTAGAACACTCCACCCAGCAACAGCAGAAACACATTCTTTTCAGGTGTGCATAGACCAGTCACCAAAATCAACAATTTACTGGACAGTCAAGTAAAAACAAATTTAATTGATTGGATAAAAAAACAAGGGAAGCTTTTAGATCTGTTCTCTCCACTAACATAAATTGATTACATATGCATCGTCAGTAGATTTATTAAATTAATAGTATTACGGTTCAAGCCTATTATTCTGTTAACCCAAAGTATGACTGTTGGCCAATTTCTTTGTATCCCTTGACCTCAGTTTTTCTGAACATAAATGTCTGGTGTTAACTAGACAGTGTTTCCTTAAATTATTTTCTGCTGTTATTTATGAAACCAGTGCCTATCACAGTGTCTATTATATACAAGGACATTGCAACAATTATTTGGCCAAGAAATGTTAAGCGAATTAATAAGCAATTGTTCTGAAATTGAGAGATACTCACCAGTACTCTGCTGCATTTCCTCCCTTACATTTGTGGCCTTAAATGTGTCTTCTTTACAAAATGTAATAGATGAGGGGATTAGAATTTTGTGTCCTTACTTACTTACTTACCCCTACTTAACTTATTGTGAACTCTTATGGATATATGGATCAAGTACAACTTTTAATTATCTGCTTATTAGTGTAATAATCTGATGTCCTTAGATAAATGACAATAATAGAAACATTTGTTTACTAGAGCAATATATAAAAAGATGCTGATTTATATGCTATAGAGAATGTTATTAATGTTAGTGAAATATGAACTAGCAATAATGGAATTCATGTAAAAATTTCACAATATTAATTGATTTTATCCCAATTCACATATGATATCTTACAAAGCCCATTTTGCTGTTGAAAATATGAATTCCATGCAAAGCATCACTAACAAGGTGTTGATTGTTTTAAGCTTAAGTATATATATATATGTTATGATTTTGCAACAATTTTTCACTTAATCTCAGAGTGAAGAATGTTTAATCCCATATTCTTCAAAGTGTAATCTCCAAAACCACAGTCACATAGGCTATAAATGCTAGAAGGAAGGAGAAAGGGGAGAATGCCAATTTCAAAATAGTCTTGGAAACAATGACCAACCTAAGTTCACAGGAATTCATAGATCTCTCAATATCTTAATGTGGATTATAAATATCAAAATGGTGGGGAGAGGGACCATTGTATAAAGGGCTTCCAAAGCAGCTCCTCATGCTTAGTGTACAAATGACTACAAATTTAGTGGATTAAAACTACAATATTCTCTCCCAATTCTGATAGGTAGAAGTCATAACACTGTATTCCAGGGCCATCCTTTCCTACGGATTATTGGGAAGAATCCACTCTTTACTTTGTCCAACTTCCAGCAGCTGTTGGCATTCCTTGGTGTGTGACTGGGTCACTCCTACCTCGTGACCACATTGCCTCTCCTCCTGTCTCTGTCTGTTGAATCTCCTGACTCACTCTTGAAGGTTGTTTGTTCCTGGATTCAGGGCCCACCTAGATAATCCAGGATAAGTTCCCCACCACCACCCCCGGATCCTTCGTTCAGTCACAACTTGCGTGATAATCAGTGATGTTCACAGATTCTGGGGGTTAGGAGGCAGGTATACCCTATGCTCAGCCCACTATACTGTAGAAACATTTTGTGGAACTTCCCTTTTGTTCATTCATGTATCACCCAACAATTATCTTTTTGAGCCATGTGACTCCAACATGTAAGGCATGGTTCTAAGCACTAAAAATACAGCAACATATAAAACTCGGACAGTATAAATGTAAAACACAAAACTCTGCCTCTCGTCAATAAAGTGTCCTTTGAAAATACTGAAGAGTCGTTAACATACTTGAAAATACATATACTATGAATACATTTATCTTTCCTTTCATTCAGTGATTCAGCTGATTTAGAAAGTATCTTTTGGGGGCACCTGGGTGGCTCAGTGGATTAAGCCTCTGCCTTCAGCTCAGGTTATGATCTCAGGGTCCTGGGATTGAGCCCCGCATCGGGCTCTCTGCTCAGTGAGGAGCCTGCTTCCCCACCCCCACCCCCCACCCCCGCCTACCTCTCAGTCTACTTGTGATCTCTCTCTGTCAAATAAATAAAGTCTTTAAAAAAATTAGAAAAAGATGGTATTGTTTGAATTCCTCATATTTATCAGGCAGTAAGATACAGAAGTGGGTGAATAAGATAGGACTTCTGGCTCCACGAAACTTAGATCTGCTCGGGAATATAGAAGCATGAAAAAGCCAAACCCAGAGTAATAAGAGAGTCTATTAGGAATATAAAGCAAGAGAAAAAAATGTACTTGAAAAATTGAGTTGTCAGGTGGGCAAAATGAAATACTTGAAATAAAGTTCTCATGAGTGAATGACAGCTTGCATGCAGCAAAGAATAAAGTAGTAGACTAGAAAATCAGCTCAAAGAACTTCCTAGAAGTTGTCAGAAAGAGATTAAAAAAAAAAAAAAGATGGAGGGAAAAAGCAGAATGTCATTATCCTTGTAAGAAAAGTATCAGAATGGAGTGAAAAAATGGAGAGGAGGTCACATTTGAAGAAATAACACTTGTGAATGTCCTGAAATTAAAAATAAATAAATCAAAGTAGCATTTCAGATAGAGACTTCTCAAACTGTTAAATAATATGGATTTTAAAAAATCAAAACAAGCAAGACACAGAGAAATAAACAACCAAGCATAGGGCATAAACTAAAGGTCAGAAAGAACTTGGTCTAATCTGAAGGGGAAAAAAACAAAAACAAACAAACAAACAAACAAAGATGATTTACAAAGGAGTAGGATGGCAGGTCAGGTCAAAATCCCCATTCTGTGTGCAGCACTGGGTTCAAGAGGAGAGTGGAGAAACCCTTCCAAAGTGTTTTTTAAAAGCACTTGTGTATCAAGTTCCAATGCAAACATGAAGTAAGCTAAGGCATATAACATCTCAGAAATTTCAGTGCAGAAATACTGGGTTTGAAGATACTTTTATAGGCAGCCCTATAGCAAGCAGGTAATCACTTCTCTGGAGGAAACCTAGGAATAAAATTAAGTACCTTAGAAGTTCTTGTCTTAATCAGTGATAACTCTCCCATAAACAGAGGAAAGGAAAGGCAAATAAAAGGGAGTTCAGACTAAAACTCCCATGGGGAGTTCTCCCAATGAGGAAATGGAGGGGACAAGATCAAGGAAGAAGAGAATGGGTCAACGTTTGTCTTGATCGGAGGAAAACCATACACAGTGAAGGCTTTAAGAATTGTCTCCAAAGGCAAAGGAAACAAAAGCGAAAATAAACTTTTGCGACTTCATCAAAATCAAAAGCTTCTGCACAGCAAAGGAAACAGTCAAAAAAACAAAGAGGCAACCCACGGAATGGGAGAAGATATTTGCAAATGACAGTACAGACAAAAGGTTGATATCCAGGATCTATAATGAATTCCTCAAACTCAACCCACACGAAACAGACAAACACATCAAAAAATGGGCAGAAGATATGAACAGACACTTCTCCAATGAAGAAATACAAATGGCTATCAGACACATGAAAAAATGCTCATCATCATTAGCCCTCAGGGAGATTCAAATTAAAACCACATTGAGATATCACCTTACACCAGTTAGAATGGCCAAAATTAACAAAACAGGAAACAACATGTGTTGGAGAGGATGTGGAGAAAGGGGAACCCTCTTACACTGTTGGTGGGAATGCAAGTTGGTGCAGCCTCTTTAGAGAACAGTGTGGAGATTCCTCAAGAAATTAAAAATAGAGCTTCCCTATGACCCTGCAATTGCACTCCTGGGTATTTACCCCAAAGATACAGATGTTGTGAAAAGAAGGGCCATCTGTACCCCAATGTTTATAGCAGCAATGGCCACGGTCGCCAAACTATGGAAAGAACCAAGATGCCCTTCAACAGATGAATGGATAAGGAAGATGTGGTCCATATACACTATGGAGTATTATGCCTCCATCAGAAAGGATGAATACCCAACTTTTGTAGCAACATGGACGGGACTGGAAGAGATTATGCTGAGTGAAGTAAGTCAAGCAGAGAGAGTCAATTATCATATGGTTTCACTTATTTGTGGAGCATAACCAATAGCATGGAGGACAAGGGGCGTTAGAGAGGAGTAGGGAATTTGGGTAAATTGGAAGGGGAGGTGAACCATGAGAGACTATGGACTCTGAAAAACAGTCTGAGGGGTTTGAAGTGGCGGGGGGGTGGGAGGTTGGGGGTACCAGGTGGTGGGTATTATAGAGGGCACGGCTTGCGTGGAGCACTGGGTGTGGTGAAAAAATAATGAATAATGTTTTTCTGAAAATAAGTAAATTGGAAAAATAAATAAATAAATAAATAATAAAAAGCAAAAAAAAAAAAAAAAACCCACTAAGTAAGAAAATCTCCAAAGTGTCTGTGATGGACACCTAAGCAGGCGGGGGGGTGGGAGGTTGGGGTACCAGGTGGTGGGTATTATAGAGGGCACGGCTTGCATGGAGCACTGGGTGTGGTGAAAAAATAATGAATACTGTTTTTCTGAAAATAAATAAATTGGGAAAAAAAAAGAATTGATGAGAAAATTAAAAACAAGACAATTGTGATTCTCCATAAATTGGCTCTGAATTTTTGAGAACATTCAAAAGAATGGATAACTTTCAACAAAGCAGGATAAAATTTACCCACTGGACAGGAGAAAAGGTGAAATAATAAGAGAAAGAAAGCATGGCAAAGAGCACGAAGGAGTCCCGTGGGTTGGTCTCATACCGGTCTAGTGATACATCTGGTGTCTGTGATTTCAGTTCATTGCTCAAAATCCAGAGGTTCTTAAGATTGTATTTCTTATGCCAAGATCTACCAATTTGTTTTCTTTAATAAAAAATATTTTTAAAAGGGATATAAATAATGTACACAAAGGCATAAAACTTGCCTATGACAATGTTTACCACAGGAAGCTGAAGTAGCAATTTCATGACAGATAAATATAATTTGAGATAAAAGTGGGAATAAGACTAAAAGAACAGCACAGTTAGAGGAACAATAGACCAAAAGTGTACAATGTTCTTAAACATACGTGCACTTAGCTCAAAATTCGTAAAGCAAAACCTGCAGAATTACAGGGAAAGATAAATGTGCCAGTAATTTGTAGGTTAAGATTTTAACACTTTCTTCTAATCAAGGAGACCTCTAAAAATAAGCGAAAATATTTTAAATATGGTGATAATATAATTAGTTGGTGCAAGCCAATAGATACATACAGAATCATATACCCACCAGATAATAAGCATTTTTTTTCAAGGACATTTGAAACGTTCACAAAAAAAATTAACACATGAGAGGTCATGAAGTGCTACTGAATACTAAAAAGGGAATAAAAAGTGCAAGTCTTAAAAGGACCTCAAATGAAAAACACATTTACTTTTTTAATTTAAAAAAAATTATGATGTTAGTCACTGTACAGTACTTCGTTAGTTTTTGATGTAGTAGCCATGATTCATACAAACACAGACATTTAAATGAAGACTGAAGGATAGAGAGCTCTGTGAAGATCTGGAGAAAAAATATTGCAGACCGAAAGAACATAGACTCTTGCATACCTAGCTGGCTGGCCGATTTCTAAAAGTCAGAAAGCACTGCATGCTGCTGGGTATGCAGGGGGATGTGATATGAGAACCCACACTTCTGTACCACAGGGGAGCACCTGCACCAGGTTAGCCTTCCTGCACAGCAAATCTGGTGGTACTAAGTGAAATTGCATACGTACATGGCCAGGGACCCAGGAAGGCTGTTCTTGGGTACCTACTCCAGAGAGCCATATGCAGGTCAGTCAAGGCACATGCAAACCTACTGATTCATAACGTAGGTGTGGTAGTGGGGAAATAGAGCCAATTGAAATGCCTGCTATCAATGTTGGATGCATTAAAGAGGAGAGGGTGTTTACGGTGGAATAAAGTCACAGAAGAAATAGATGCATGGAGAAAAATAAGGTTAGATATTGAAAACAGAGCATTTATTGAACCAATAAAGAAATAAAATAAACAGGAAATTTATAATTGTATTTATGTAATTGAAAAATGTATACACATATACAGTATTTTTCAAGGTTGATGATACATCTAAGGAAACATCAAATACACTAGGGTGAATGCTTTGGGAAAGAAAGAGAAGAGAGGGAAGGGAGAGGCAATGAATGGAACATAAAATATAAAGTAAAATAAAACAAGTGTGGAGCCTTGAAAGAATCAGTGATAATTACCATGAAATAAAGAGTAATATTGACTCAATTAAATGCCTCATCTGAGGTTGAAAATAAAAACAATGCAGTGCAATCCAACAAAAAAAAGCTGAAAATAAAATTATATAAGTAGTATGTAAAGACAAAAACAAGAGGCACAGACTAAAAGGAAGAAGTAGGCCAACATATTTATAGTAGTAGTAGTAGTAGTAGTGTGTGTGTGTGCGTGTGTGTGTAAACACACATACTCTTCTGGTTGGTGGTGCATGGATGTTTTATATGGTTTCTAGTATATTCTTTATTTTTCACATTTCCTCCATTGAGCCTCTATTCCTTTCATAATCAGGAACAAGGGAAAAAGATGACACTGAAAAACTTATGCCTAAGGCATCTATAGTCCACTCTGGCATTTTGGTTTTTAATGTCATAACATATGAAAGAAACACAAAATGAATTAAAAGAGATCAAACAAAGAAAGAAAATGGCTGATGAAATTATTAAACCAAATAGGGAAGGAAAAGCAAAGTTCTCAATAGTTGACATGCACCCCTCTCCTCCTCCTGATGCTAAAACTAGTGCACAGGCAGATCTGACTGCATCTCAAGGCTCATTGAACTGTTCCTGGAGCATATGGGAAGCTCAACTTCTTCCTCACACTGTTTTGCTGAAAAGTTAAATAAGGGGCCTTTGGCTCTCCCCTAAAAGGGCCTCATAATTGAGACTAAAGTTTAAAAGGAGTATCATTACTAAGCCTGCAAAAATGGTCATGCCAATGATGAGATGGAAAAAACCAGACATGTGGCACTTTCTAAAGAAATAATAATTTTTTTAAAGGGTAATTCCCTGAAATCAAGTCTTAGATATTTTTAACTTCCATGAGCTATTTTAAAAAATCAGACTTTTGAACCTAAATCAGGAAATCCAGTTCAGACCCTTGCAATTATGCTGCCTTGATCACAGAAAGATAGGCCATAGCCATCTTGGAATTCCAAGAAATTCGCAAGTTTAGAACACTTCATCCTAAGGCCTTTTAAAATCAGGGTGAAAGCAGTGCATCCCACTTCCTCTTATGGTATCCTTTGGTACAGACAAAATCCAGTAGGACTATTCTGGGCTGAAAGCTCTAAGAACTATCTCCCAGAGATAGAATTTCCTTTGTCTCAATAACAGAGCTATCACAGTTTATGCTACTTTAAGAAAAGTTTAACAATTTCTCATCTCTCTATAACAATTCAATTTTCTTCCTCTTCCTCCTTTCTTCTTTGTCTTCTTATTTCTTCATCCTTTTAAAAAAATCTATTTTCTTCTTACTCCTCTTTCTCTTTTTTTTTCTTTCTTTTATTCAGAAAACTACATGCTAAGTGAGTGAAATACATTTCAAGAAGTAGTACTGATGGCCAACCGTGGGGCAATTGCGATGCCGTCATTTTCATTATTTTAACAGACATGTGTATTTATTGTCAATTATTGCCAGTAATTGGGTATACCATTTTCATAGACATGGCTAAGGTCTTGGATGAATCCTATCCCAAGATACTCATAATATAAATGGGGTGGGGTTACTAATTGCTTAATGTGTCTCATATGGGATAGATACTATGTTAAATTCTTACAGCATTTCATAAAATATTATGAACACCCCATGTGATACATTTAACCTAGGATACAGATGAGCAAACTGAGCCTTAGGGAATATTAATTTTACCTGTTCGTTCGAAAAGTTAAAAAAGATGGAGATAGTAACTAAATCTGGATTTATGTCATGCCAAAACCAGTACTATTTCTACTCTTTTGTATTGCTTCTGAGAGAAGGCAGGTAGCTAAATTAAGTGACAGAACTTGGGTTTAAGAGCCAGTTATGTCGAGTATAGCTGACTTTCTACTTTAATGCATTTTTTTTTCTTTTTTAAGAAAAGGTTTTTATTTAAGAGAGAGAGAGAGAGAAAGAGAATGAGTAGAGGGGAGGGGTGGAGGGATAGAGAGAAGCAGACACCCTGCTGGGCATGGAGCTGGACTCAGGGCTTCATTCCAGGACCCAGAGATCATGACCTGAGCTGAAAGGCAGATGCTTAACTGACTGAGCCACCCAGGTGCCCCAGCATTGATTTTTTTCTTTGTAAAATTATTTTAGCTTACCACAGAATGATATGTTATTTTTAACATCCAGACTTTGAAATTTCCCATATGTGTTTCTTTAGCTAGACACTGAATAGAGCCTGTTGTATTAACTAAGTGTGTTCCAAGAACTTAAACTTTATAAAAATAACAGATTCTTGTGAGTGTTCATGTGAGCCCATTATAAAATAATGACTGGCAATTTCTTCTCAGTGATATACAGATAATATAGCATTTTAGTTCAGTCCAAGAAACATTTACTGAGCAGCTATTATGAGAAAGTCTTTGGAGACACATTGGAGGCTAAAATTATCTCTGGTCTCAAAAGGAGGAAGTATACAAAAACAGAGAATCACAATTAGTTGTGTCCCATGGCAAATTAAGAACAAGCCCAGGGAGTCTAGCCAGCACAATAGAGGGGTCCCTAACCCCGCCCTGGATCTACAGGGTGGAGAGAGCTGTAAGGAGTATTCCCTATAGATGGTGATTGACTCTGAAACTTGAATAGCAGAAAAAGTCAGCTCGATGGAAAGAAGAAAGCCCTTAGAGGAGGTATTATGAGCCAAAGGCCCACAGTCAAGGAACACATGGGAAATTTAGAAGGTTGTGATTCTATTGATTTATCTTAAAGCATTGAGCTCTTGTAGGAGGCTAGTGAGAGAGAAGGTTGACAATATAAGTAGGTATTTTCTCTGTAAAAGGTCCTATAAGGAAAATTAAGGAACAGGACTGTATTCTCTGGACTGGAGTGGAGTGGGGGCATTGTGAAATGACTATAACTGGGAGCCATGTGATCAATGACTTTTTCCACTGTACAGAGGAGGAAGCTGAGTCCCAGAAAGAGAAAGTGACTTTCTGCAAGTCCTGCACCTACTTGATTGGCAGAACCAAGTCCAGAATTCAGATTCTATCATTTATTCATTCAGCCATTCAATAATAAAATGCCTATAACAAGGGGAAGGATAATCCAAGACAGAGCCCTGCCCTCATGGGTTTACCTACCCTTTGGTATTTTCTTTTCCAGTTAATGTGTAATTGATATATAATGGTATGTTAGTTTCAGGTGTACAATGTAGTGATTCAGCAATTCTATATTCTATATATTCTCAGTGCTCATCAAGATAAATGTACTCTTGGGGTGCCTGGGTGGCTCAGTGGGTTAAAGCCTCTGTCTTTGGCTCAGGTCCTGATCTTGGGGTCCTGGGATGAGCCCGGCATCAGGCTCTCTGCTTAGCGGGAGGCCTGCTTCCTGCTATTGCTCTCTGCCTGCCTCTCTGCCTACTTGTGATCTCTGTCTGTCAAATAAATAAATAAAATCTTTTAAAAAATTTAAAAAGAAAAGATAAATGTACTCTTAATCCCCTTTATCAATTTTACCCATCCCCCACCCACCTTCTCTCTGGCAACTACCAGTTTATTCTCTGTATTTTAGAGTGGTTTTTTGTTATTGTTATCTCTTTTTCTTATGTTTGTTTTGTTTCTTAAAATCTACATATAAGTGAAATTCCATGGTATTTGTCTTTCTCTGACACTCTTACTTCACTTAGCATTATGCCCCCCTAGATCCATCTATGTTGTTGCAAATGGAAATATTTTATTCCTTTTTATGGCTGAATCATTTTCAATTGTATCCTTTGTACCACATCTTCTTTACCCATTCATCTATCAGTGGACACTTGGGTTGCTTCCATATCTTGGCTATTGTAAATAATTCTGCAATAAACATAGGGGTACATAAATCTTTTCAAATTACCACTAGGTATTTTTAAACAACTACCATTTATTTAGCTATTACTAAATACTGGAAATGGTGATGAGCCTTTAAGTCATCTCCTTAGCCTCTGATTCCCTCTAGAATGTGAATTTTTTTTTAAAGATTTTATTTATTTATTTGACAGAGAGAGATCACAAGTAGGCAGAGAGGCAGGCAGAGAGAGAGAGGAGGAAGCAGGCTCCCTGCTGAGCAGAGAGCCCGATGCGGGACTCGATCCCAGGACCCTGAGATCATGACCTGAGCCGAAGGCAGCGGCTTAACCCACTGAGCCACCCAGGCACCCTAGAATGTGAATTTTTAAGAGTGGGTAACCAGTCTGTCTTGTTTCATTGAGGTGTTTCCAGAATCTAGAACATCCTCTGGAGCACAGTAGGAGCTCAGTAAATATTTCTGAGTAAAGTAAATCACTTTATTAATTGGCCCTTTCATTATTTCCATTTTCTTTTTCACTAAGATAAGGAATTCTGCTGACCTCCAGGGATCTTGGCTTTGGACATGTCTTCCCTATCCACATTCCCATCCACCCCACTCTCCCATAGGCTGGGAAAGAGCCACAAATATCATCCCATTTTCAAATAGCTTGATGTTTTCCCCCAAGGCTCTGACACAATCCCCAGATGTGCATGGAGCCAAATGTGTGTCCCAGCAGCCTCTTCTAAGGAGGAAGGAATGGTGGGATCCCGTGGCTGAGTTGTGCAGGTGGTAGCCATTCTAACACTGGAAAAACAGGACATGGAGGGGCTGTTCCATGTTGGGACAGTATGTTCCTATGGGGGTAGATTCCCAGGGGACTCTGGAAGAAAAGCTACATGTGCATCTAAGGGTTGCTACAAGACCCCACCTCCCAAGGCTGCTGGCCTCATGTGGAGACTCAGATGTGTGCTCTGGCAAAACGTGCTTCTCCACTTTAACTCTGTGCACATGCTACTATTTAAACTCTCTGTAGATTTCATCTGGGACCCAAAGCTTCTTTTACAGGATTCCAACACACAATTGGGACCACTTGACCTCTCCTTCATCCCCCACCCTTCTCCCTCTGCCAATTCTCCCCACCAGTCCTCTGATTTTTCATGAAATACTATGTTTAAAATACTACAAGAGCATTTGGAATACTACAGAGTCACAAGGTCATAAAATTATGAAGAATCTAAAAAGTCAGTGAACCCAGTATCCCACTGAATTCAGGGGAAATGATCCTTTTGAAAAGTATCTTAGAACCTGGAGAGTTGAAGTGATAAGAACAAAGTCAGTGGTTTATTTGTGAAATGCTTTGTTTTCATCTCAGTGACTAGACTAGGCACACCTAGTGCTCAGAAACTGGTCATACCGTGGTTTTCTCAGCCTCCTGGCATCTCAAGTGATCAACAGGGTTGAGGATGAGGAAAGAGATAACTTCTGGTAAACCAGGATGGGAAAAGCACAGTTTTTCATTTGAGCTCAGTGCTGGCTGTTGAATGAGTAATTTACAAAGTAATGGGCAAGGCTTTGCCAATAAATGAAAAACCTGACTTAAACAAAATTGCAATGGCCCCTGGATCCCCTTTTACCACAAAAGATTCTGAGGCTCTTTAAGATGCTTAAAATACACAGGACACAGGAGGATTAGAATCTATTGGATTATCAAAAGAATATGGCAGCATTTCGGGTTTCAATGAGGGGATGAATGTAAAGTCTGTTTTGATGTTGTTATAGTTGTTTGTTCCTGTTTTCCATTTTTTTTTAAACTTTTCCCTGATTACTGATGAGATGGAGCATATTTTCCCAAGTTTTAGGCCATTAGGTTTTTTTCTTCTGAAATTATGAAATTGGCTATTCCCAGCCTTTGCTCATTTTATTTGACCTATTGATATTTTAGATTTTTTTTAATATTATGGACATCAATCCTTTATTTATGGAATATTTTATAATATTTTTAAAACAGCTGTAGCAAGCCCATGGAAATATTATTTTCTCCAAAAGTCATGTTAGGTTGTTACTATTTTCTGTCCTTGAAGAAGATGATGAGGGATGATAAATAGCATTTTGATTGCATAGAGTCATATCCTCGCAATCTCCGTGAATGAATGAGCCTGCATATATCCACTCTTTTCACTGAAGGAAGTGCCCCATTTGTGGTTCTAGACACCTCCCTTATCTTCTTTCTTTGGTGACTGCAGGTTGCTTGTGGCCACCGCAGCACTAAGCTCTTGGGAGAAAGACAAAAGGAGCTCAGACCAGAGCCTACATTAAATTCAGTGTCTCCTAGTAGGAACCCTAGGGATGAGAAAGAAAAACTGATGCGTAAGGAGACCTATAACTGCCAGAGCCCTCTTCGTCATTGGATCTTATCTCTTCAGCTCTTGGTAGTAATAAACTTAGTGGGATCTCCATTTCACAAAGAGGGAAGTTGAGTTTGGGAAGGGTATCTAAGTTCGCATGGCTAAAGATTAGCAGGGCCAGTATTGAAAATTCTGCTCTTCTAGTTCTCGATCCTTCCATCTGCTGTTTGAGGGCAGAGGCTGGGTTTTGATGAACTGTTGTATACTCTGCTTCTGCTAGGACATCAGGTTACTAACAGGGCCACAAAATGTATTTTATAGCGTAAATTCCTTGTCCTATAGAAACTGCATTCACTTTCCCAACCATTAAAGGGTGAAGTGATGGGGAGCAATGATAAGTAAATTATAAGTGAACTTCTCTATAATCTGATACCAGTATGATTATATATATATATATATATATATATATATATATATATATATAAAATCTGATAAGAAATCTGGTACTGATGTGCATCAGTAATGTTATTTACACAAGAATCCCTAACTCAACACAAACACCCATGAATTGCCATTTTAATAAGAATAAGAATAGTAATAATTATAATAGTTGCTTTCTCCCTTCATCATTAACTGGTACCTGTCCTAAGCCATAAAAAACTGTTCACTTACCTCAAATACACATTTTGACATCTATATTTTGTTCTCAGAGTGAAAAGACTTCTGGGTTACTGGCAGGGCCAGTAGATTCTGAATTTTTTATTATAATCTTCCCGCAAACTGTTGCCCGATGACCAGCTCTCTGAGGTCTCTGCTGACCCTGGGCCCACCCACATTGCTGCACCTGAGACCCTGAATAAAGCCCAATGCTCAGCCAAAGTTTCCAGAACCCATTCCTGCCAGGTCCCATCTTTCCATGGGAAAAATCCATCCAACCATCCACCCACCCACCCACCCACCCATCCATTTTCTCTCTTTCGTCTGTGCATTTTTTGGTTCGTTTTCACTCTCTTTCTTTCTTTGGAATGCCATCCTTCCATCTCATCTCGGCTTATGGAAAACCACATTAAGGCTTGAATAAAATGAAAAATTAAAGTCTTTTCCAACTTACCAATGGCACTCTATAATTTCTTGCAGCCAGCACACTATAGCAGCTGGTTGGGAATGTGTTACCTACCCTCCGAATCTGCAGGAGCCTTGAGGGAAGTGGCTGAGAGCCTCCTGTAAGCCTGAGCTGTGCTTGTGTTAATGGACTTGTTCCCTCCTTGGTCATGGTGAGAGTCATTGTCATGTTGCAAAACACATGCTATAGTTTCCTGCACATGAGAGATAAGGCTTCTGCTCAGGCACTAAGCCACAAGTGATGACCACAAAAACATTTTGCCACACCTTTCTCATCACTTCAGCAGAAGAAGCACTGATCCCAAAGGGAAGACGGTCATAGAGCATGCAGGGTCAGTGCAGTGCTCATTCATTGAACACATGTCGATGGAGCACCTCATATATGCCAGACACTCTCACAAGGACTGGGATGGGAAAGTGAGGGAGGGCCCCAGTCTTGTGATGCTAACTAAAGGAACGTGGAGATAAACAATAAACCAAATAAGTGAGTAAAATACCCAATGTGTTGAATGTAAGAAGTGTTATAAAGAAAAAATAAAGCAGGGCAATGGATTTAGTGATAAGATTAAATAGGGTGGTCAGAACAGGCCTTGTTGGGAAGGAGTATTTTGAGCAAAGACCTGAGGAAGTGAGGAAGTGAGTCAGGCATATATCTAGAGAATGTTCCCTTGGGGCCGAGAAACAGCAAGTGCAAAGGCCCTGAGATGAAAGCAAGCGTGGCGTGTTTGAGGACAGGCAAGGAGGCCAGAAACACTGCTGTAGAGAGAGAAAAGAAAGGGTTATTGAAGTCTTGGGGACGCTGATCAAAGAGAGCTTTGTAGGTCATTTGGAGGACGGGCTTCTGCTCTGTGTAAGATGGAAAATTTAAGATGTTTTTTAAGCTAAGGAGAGATGTCATCTGATTTATGTTCTAAAAGAATCACTCAGTCTGCTCAGCTGAAAGTAGGGGGATGGACTGGCAAAAAGAGACTGGTTAGAAAACTCCTACAGTAATCCAACAGGGGAAGGTGGCATCTTGGACCAGAAGAAGAGCTACCAAAGGGAGAGCCATGAAACTGACTCCGTACCCACTAATGGAGTAAAAATAGGGCTGGGGGAGAAAAAACTGTCCAGAGGAGCCCAACGACAGCAGCTTGGGATGGATCTTTCCTGAGATGGGGAACACGCAGGAGAGATTTATTTGTGGAAACATGTACGTGGAGAGGATGAGTAGTTCAGTTTTAGCCATGGTAAGTTGGGGTGCTTGTTGGACATGTGGAGGTGTGCGTCAGACAGTTGGCTGAGTACACAAGTTTAAAGTCTGGGCAACAGGTCTAGGCTGGAGAGATAGATTTGAGATTCATCAGGAGGACTAATATCCCACCCTGCTCCCTGTCCCCTCTCCAAAACAGAGCCTAGATGAGAAAAGACCCAAGGACTTAAACCTGGATATGGCAATGTTAAGGGAGTCTGATATAGAGAAGCTGTCACAGGACTCTGGGAAGATGTGAGGAGGAAGAACAAGAAAAGTAAGGAGACTGTGGTATCCTGGAAACACAGGAAGCAGGTATTTCAGGGGAATGTCATTAGAGGATAGCACATTAACAAGCTGGCCACAGCTTCTCATGAAGACGCAGCCGGTTGCTTCGTCATTTAGGACCTTACCAGGGAGGTTCCACATGGAAACACTGCATCTTAGAATAGCCTGTCAGAGGCAGGATGGAAAACAGAGAAAGGGAGTTATGTGCTGGCATCCTTGCAGCCTTCTTTTTTCCATCGGCAGAAGTCCTCACCATGGACATTACTTCTGGGTTGTATCACCAGCCCATCTAGGGAGCCCGAGGTTCCACGGATCCCGCCAAAGCTGAGACTCCTGTGCCTCTGACCATGATGGGCCTGATGGAGGCTACGGACAAAATCAGACCCCACCCGGGGAGAGATGAGAGCTGTGTAACCTTAAGGTTATTCTGGACCATCACCAGGGTCTTTCTGGCCAGGAAGCAAAGCAAATGGTGTTCAGCACCATGTGGAGATGGAATACATCTAAAGTGGGTTTGTCCCCATTGTGAGGGAGTAGGAAGCGTATCACGGCCCTGCTGTGACTTTCTCAGTTCTACCAAAACCAAACCCTCGCTCATGTTTCACACCCAGTCCATATAACAGCTCATTCACAATGCCTTCCGAAACCTTTCTTCCTCAGCCTCTCTTCCTCCCTTCTTTTTTAGTGCCCGCACCGGGTAGTCAAGGACTTGATTTCAGAGTCCGGCATTTAAGGTTCCAGGTTGGGTTCTAAGAGCTACTACACAGGTGAACCTGATTAGACCATCTTTCCTACCAGTTCAATCATGAATAAGCTGGAGAAGATTCTATTTGCGTATGGTGTCACCTGAAAAGATTAAATTTGGTTATAGCATGTGTACATCATCGGTTTAATCTGTCCCCCATGTTTCCAGCACAGTGATAAGTCACTTAATGAAAATGTTGGACCTGTACACATTTTTCCTTTTTTAGGAAAAGGGGAAAAAAAAAACCTACAAATTCTTTGCTTCAGATCCTTTTTGGAACTCAGCTAACCATAAATAAATAAATAAACGCATGAAAATAAATTACAAACCCAACTGTGCGCCTTGATCTGAACTATGTGTTTGACATTACAAACAGAGCCTCCCTCATTTAAAATGGAAATACAAAACATTGTGTGAGATTATTTCTCCCCCTGTTGAAGACAGTGCCATGGTCACAGAAATAATTTAATATATGGCATCGCATTTCCCCTGCATTTGTGCCAATGTTGATTACATGTTTCCAGAAGTTACTGTTTGCTGTGGTCCTTTGGCTACCACCTGGCTGAGGAGATGAATGTCTTGTCTGCCCCAGCAGCTCTGGCCAGGAACCCTCCACTGTTATGTGTCACAGGTGGAAAAAGCCCCTGGGTGATTGTCTGCCCTGGGGTCCATGTTCTGGAGCCCCCCAGACCCCAGCTCAGCATCTGTAGCTTATGTGCAAGAGCCAAGAGAATGAGGAAGATGTGAACGCAGGTGACACACACCCAAAACAGATTTTTTTTTTAAAGATTTTATTTATTTATTTGACAGAGAGAGATCACAAGTAGGCAGACAGGCAGGCAGAGAGAGGAGGAAGCAGGTTCCCTGCTGAGCAGAGAGCCCGATGCGGGACTCGATCCCAGGACCCTGAGATCATGACCTGAGCCGAAGGCAGCAGCTTAACCCACTGAGCCACCCAGGCGCCCCACCCAAAACAGATTTAATAAAAGACCTCATTCCTTTCCATGTTTTTTTGTGAAGTATTTCATGGGTATTGCCCTGGAGAGACCCCCTGGAGCCAGTGTGGGACATGGACAACCACAGGCAGTGAGCTGACGATCTTTCCAGGCTGACTCCTGGTCTACACACAGGAAAACTTGAAAAGCAGAGTCCTCTTCTGCCCACAGGCATTCTGCACCAGTATAAGAGTGGGCACTAGAAAGCGTGTTGAATACAGAAACTTGAATTCTAATTCGAATTTGCCCATCCATCCACTGCTACCTGAGCTAAGTCCGATTTCCTGTGTGGGGCTCAGAATTCCTATCTATAAACTGAGGAACTTTGAATTTCTGAGCCCTCTGGTTATATTCTCGTACAATACTCTATCATTATGCTCTGCGCAGGGGAACACAGTGTTATATGGAGAAAGCGGCATTCAGTTGGGAGCCTCACACCCTTGTTTTCATCTGTTGTAGTCTTTACTGCCATCTAGCTGTGTGATTTTACCCAAGCTGCCCCCTTCCTGAGACTCAGTTTCCCCAAACATAAAATGAGGAAGGGATTGAGCAATGGATTTGCTGAGCTCTGTTGGGATGTCCTGGCATCCCATTTCTCTCTACCCTGTTGTTGCACAGGAAGACTGTAGCCTATTTGCCATGGGTCCCACACCGAAGGAGAAAGAAACCTGCGGAAATGTCCATCAGGCATTCACAGGTGCTTCCTTTGAACCCCCTACCCCATTTTCTCGTTGCTAGAACTACTTCAGAGAGACAGGGTTAGCTCATGGTCCTAGCTGTAGGGATGGAGAGAATTAGGGCTGCCCTGAGTTGAGTCAAAACCTGCCCCTGGGGCTGTTTTCATTTTTGCTTGTCCTGGGGTAGGAGTGTGGGGTAAAGAGTGGGGGCTGGAGGTGGGTTCCAGACCCCACATTTATGTTTCTATCCTTCTGTTTATGAAGTGCTGTCGGTGCACATGTGTGTTTTGTGTTCCCCACCCCCAATTATATTTTGGGTTCCAGCTCAAACTTGTTTGCTCAGGTTTCTCCTGTTACCTGGAAGAACTGTGCACCTGTTCCTGACACTGTCCCTTCAGTAACAGGTAACCAGGATCATCCTATTACCACTACTACAACAATGATTAAAAAAAAAAAGAAAGAAAAAGAAAAAACAGCTATCACTTATTTAGTAATCATCATGAACAAAGTAATATTGCCTGATTTACTCTACATCTCATTTATTTCTCACAACTATTGTATGGAGAGGTTTTCTTTCTTTTTTTTTTTTTTTAAGATTTTATTTATTTATCTGATAGATCACAAGTAGAGAGGCAGGCAGAGGAGGAGGGGGAAGCAGCCCCCACCCCCGCAGCCGAGAGCCCTCTGTGGGGCTCGATCTCAGGACCCTGAGATCGTGACCTGAGCCAAAGGCAGAGGGCTACCTCACTGAACCACCCAGGCGCCAGAGAGGTTTTATTTCTTCTACGTTACAGAGACGGAGAACAAGGGAGGCAAAGCGATCATGTAACTTTCAGTGACTGAGGACAAACTTACAGTCTGATGTGTCTGAGTTATCTGTCTTGCTCTGAAGCCCACAGCCCTTGTGCTGCTGCTTACTCATGCAGATGGACCTTGCTCTCAGGATCCCCTAAGGTTAGATTTCATGGTGAGATTTCTCTCTCTCTCAGCTTGCCTGGTGCCTGGTAGGTGCTCAAGAGACAGTGAAGGGGCCTGGGTGGCTCCATGGGTTATGCCTCTGCCTTCGGCTCAGATCATAATCTCAGGGTCCTGGGATCCAGCCCCATATCAGCCTCTCTGCTCAGCAGGGAGCCTGCTTCCCCCTCTCTCTCTGCCTACTTGTGATCACTGTCTGTCAAATAAATAAATAAAATCTTTAAAAAAAGAGAGAGTGGATTCTGGTCTCATTGAATCACATCAGACGGGAGGAGAAGATGTTAAAAATCTTCTCAAGGTCACCCAGTTAATATAAATGGTAGAGCTGAGATTCAAACAGAAGTCCATAAGACGATAAATTACTCGAGGCTTCATATTCCCAAAGAGTGCCTGTACCAACCTCAAGCTTTTTTTCTTTTTTAACCTTTTGGCAGCGTGGAGAGGGGGGAACATCAGGTTGTAATGAGGATGTGACAGTCTGGGGTCAGCAAGTAAGAGCAACCTGGATCCATAGGTTTCTGATGGCTTCTATCCTTGTATTTTGTTAGCAAAATTGGAAGGAGTGGAGTGCAAGGTGGTAGAATTGTTGCTGGCACAGAATTCATTTAACTTCTACTTGAAAGTCATCTCTCTTTTAAATACATATTGATTAGAGGCCAAATACCTCCATTCTATTCTTAGCCCAGCACTTTAATTAGAGTGGATTCTTAGTTAAGCCTGATGGTTCAGTTCTCTGCCATCCTCTATCCCCACCCTCTTTTTAACTTATACATCAGACAAACATAGTCGAATGGCTTTCTTGAAAAAAAAAATTAAAAATGATCCTCAAGCAGAATGTATCACTGTCATGTTGAAATTACAACCTTAACCCACAGAGCCCTTTCCCGTAATGGGTTGATTTTCAAAGCCAAACTCTGAAGATACAGTTGTATAATATTTACAGTTATGTGATAATATTAACAATCATAATGGCAAGAATCATCTTTTGGCATCTGCTGTGCGACGGATACTATGTTAAAACAGGTATATATACATTATTTCATTCAATCTTATCAACATTTTGTTAAGAAAGCACTATTACTACTCCTAGTTTACAGAATGGGGGTTTAGAGAAGTTAAGGAATTTGCCCAAGGTCATGCAGCTAGTGATTGAAAGAGTCTGGAAACTTTCTGGCACTGGACGCTGAGTTCTTAATTATTAACATCAACTGATTCTCTTAGTGAAGAAACATGCTGGTTCTAGAGTCAGAGATTTGGGGCTCAGAAGGGGCTGCCCCATGGGGAGACACCCATCATCTTAGTGGAATAGCAAGTGTGTATGTGGCTGCCTTTGATTTTTTTTTAATGGGTTAAAATTTAAGTGACTTTTCTAGGTGTCATAGAACTTTACAGCAGAGAACAGACCACAGTGACCACCAGCAACAGATATTAATGCCTGTTTCACTTCAACATCACTTCATAGTTACTCTGCAAATTTCGTGAAGTACCATAATATATTGTGAGTTACCTTATTCAAATGAGGAGCTTTTAGCACAGACAGAGATGAAGGGTTTTGCCTCAGGCCACAGAGTTAAAAATGACAGAGCCAAGAACCAGACCTTTGTCTTTATGTTCTAGGTAGTGGGCTCTTTTTTACAGGTAAGGAAAGAGTTGAAGGGATTGATTGATTTATATAGATAGAGAGCAGGGATGGGGAGAGAAGGGCAGAAGGAGAGAGAGAATCCTAAGCAGGCTCCATACCCAGCACGGAGCCCAGAGCCCAGTGCAGTCTTACTACCTTGATAACCATGACCGCAGCCAAAATCGAGGGTTGGATGCTTAACCAACCAAGCCACCCAGGCACCCCGAGTTTGAGGAATTTTTAAGTGTCTTGGCCAGAATCAGTCATTTGGTAGCAGAGTCAGTGCTATTGCTAGAGACACCAAGTAAAAAATGAGAGCTTTGGGTAGGTTATGAGGAATATTGTAACATCCTTAAGTCCTCCCGAGAACTGAGTGCTATCGTATACACTAAACCACAATCTATTATGTGCACCAAACCACTATCAGCAAAGATCTAGATTACAAAACTGGCTTTCCAGGACTGATACTATATGGCTCCTTCCAAACATAGGGAAAGGATCCAGGATTTTCCTTTCTCATTAATACTCAGAAATGAGATCCTAGAAGATATGAAAGTCCAGATGTAATCTTGCACAGTTTTCTTTATAGGATTCTGCGACCTATCCCTGAATCCCTTCAGGATGATAAGGCTGCATTGCGAGTGTGAATTCAAACAATGGGAACTACTCTGTCTGAGTATATCTATCAAAATTTTCATCCCAAATGGAATCCAGATCACAGGGGAAGAAGGCTGAAATGTAGTGTTACTTATATCACAAATGATTATTTTTTTCTTTCCGTTTTATAAATTTCATTCTAGAATGAAACAGTCAAGTTGTGGAAATAGAAGAGATCAGTTTCTTAGTGACGTCCATTGGTAGGCTGGAACACAATGAAGACAGAGCCCTGGGCTTTCTCATGGAAGCTCATTTGAGATGTCAGTTCCAGGCTTGTTTGTAACTTAGATTTTGTGTGCGTATATGTTTTTTATTCTATCCTGGTGATTTTTTCCAGACTGAATCCACTATTGTGGTTTTTGTAAAAAAGAGGATAGTTAGAATAAAATGCCATGGTGCATATAGTTTGCTATTCTGCATGGAGAGTTGGAAAGTGAAGGGGGGCTTAAAATAGCATGGGGCTACTCCATCCAAGCAGAGGTTCAGGGAAGGAGTAGGGAGGCCCTACCTGTGTACAGGGGCCAGGCCAGTCAAGGTACCACAGCTTAGTTACTTTCTCTGTCTCACAGTCTGACTTCTTGCTGCCCCTCAATTATGAGAGACATGGTTCTGCCTCAGGACCTTTGCACTGGCTGCTGTCTACACTTGAAATTCTGTTCTTCTAAACTGACTCTCACACTTTCTTCAGCTCACATTCAAAGGTCGTTTTTCATTTTCTCAAAGAAACTCACTCTAACCATCCTATTTTAAAATGCAACATGCTCTCTTCCTTAAAATTGCCTTGTTTTCCTCCATTGCAGTTACAACTTTCCAACATATATATTTATGTGAATTGTTTAAGTAAATAAATAAAATACATTTATGTATTTATTTAAGATACTTAAATACAATTAGAAATAACTTTAAAACATACAGAAATACGTTTTAGAAGGTGCGTGCTGAGAGAAATATGTGTTCCATCTACCTTGTTCACCGCTGAACTGAAGCACACACAGTGGATTTGAGGCAGCACGTAGGCACTCAATTTCTTTGTTAAAGAAGTGATTGTTTATTTCACACGGCCTCCTTCAATTACCTTTCAGTATGTTTGGAAAACCTGTCAATATGCTTTAAAATTGTATTGGTTTAAAAGTCTCCAATTTGGGGACGCCTGAGTGGCTCAGGGGTTAAGCCTCTGCCTTTGGCTCAGGTCATGATCTCAGGGTCCTGGGATCAAGCCCCGCATCTGGGCTCTCTGCTCAGCAGGGAGCCTGCTTCCTCCTCTTTCTCTGCCTGCTTCTCTGCCTACTTGTGATCTCTGTCAAATAAATAAATAAAATCTTAAAAAAAAAGGCTCCAATTTTGAAAGCATGTTCAGGGGATGTAACTCTACCTGCCCCCAAGTCATTTTAGTTTTTTTAAAATTATTATTATTATTACTTTAATTCCAGTATAGTTAACATACAAGGTTATATTAGTTTCAGGTCTACAGTGTAGTGATTTAGCACTTCCATACATCACCTGGTGCTCATCACCAGTGCCCTCCTCCATCCCCATCTATTTCCTCCATCCCCCACCTGCCTCCCCTCTGGTGATCATCAGTTTGTTCTCTGTAATTAAGAGTCTGTTTCTTGGTTTGTCTCTTTTTCTTTTGTCATTTGTTTCTTAAATTCCATATATGAGTGAAAGCATATGGTATTTTTCTTTCTCTGACTGACTTATTTTGCTCAGCATAATACACTCTAGCTCCATCCATTTTATTTCAAATGCCAAGATTTCATTCTTTTTGATGGCCGAATAATATGTATTTATTAATATCGATCTACCTATGTATATGTATATACATACACACACCACATCTTTATCCACTCTTTTGTGTTTTTCCATTCATTTATTGATGGACACTGGGCTTTTCCTATAATTTGGTTCTTTTAGACAATTTGGCTATATATATATACACACATATACATATGTATATGTGTGTGTATGTGTGTATGTGTGTGTGTATACACACATATACACACACACATATATATGTATATATATATGAGATGCATGTCTACATCATTTTAGGTTTTTTGAAGATTTTATATTATTTAGGGAGAGCATAAGTGGAGGGCAGAGGGAGAGAATCTCAGGTAGACTCTGCACAGAGCACAGAGCCTGATGCGGGACTTGATGCCACGACCCATGAGATCATGACTTGAGCTGAAGCCAAGAGTTGGATGGTCAACTCACTGAGCCACTCTGGTGTCCCCAAGTCATTTTAGTTTTACAGATAATATAATTTGTCAAACCAACCAAAACAAGTATTACAAATGAAATGAATGGGAATTAAACTGATGTTACATGACCTTTAAGCAGAAAGGGAGAGGAGATGGAGGTATTTTGCCTATATTATCTCCTAAGGCATTGTTGGCCACCGTTTTACAAAGGAAAACCATGAGGTTTGGAAAAATTAAGGGCCTTATGCAGGTTACACAGATAGTTAAAAGAAGAGGCATGATTCTGATATGGTTAACTACAACATGCACCATCTTCAAACTGTCAGTTCTGTAGAGATGATAGTTATAGATGACTTGTGTGTTGGACACTGTGGGATGCCACCCAGATAACCACCGGAGGACCAAAGGACTTGTCGGCCCCAGTGTTGGGACTGCTGATCGCTGTCAGCTCTCTAGATACCAGAAGTTTTCCATGATGGGGGCACTCCTCGGCCAATGGTGCAAGATCAGGACATATCCAAGGACTCCTCATCATGAAGTTCAAAGGCCTGGCCCCTTGCCTCATGAGGAACAACTTGGCAGGGCCACCCAGCTCCAGGGCTCCCTGTGGGGTTCAGCTGAGGCCTCTGTTGTGACTGCGTCATCTCTCAGTTCCTGTCTCTGCCTCCTTGTAGCACCTTCACTCCGCCACAAGTGTATCTCCCAAAGTGCCTCCTGATAAACTTCGGACGTGCAAATCTCTGCCCCAGAGTCTGGTTCCAGGGAACCTGCTCAGAGTCAGTTTATTGGATAGTATCATTGGGATGAAAATAATTGCAATAAGGGCACCAGGAGCCTACTCCTTAAATCTGCTCTCACACAGCAGGAAGACTCCAGAACCCACAGTTCCGCAAAAGTCGAGACATTTACTCTCTCTCAACTTCCAGAAGCAGCTTGGGAGAAATGACTGTGATGTAGTATTTCACTCTTGTAGGATCATCTGTTTCCTCCATTAGCTTAGTTTGAGATGCAGAGTGATTTGATAGTCATCCCAGCCAGTAAGAAACTGCTCCCCATAAAGTCCTCTGTACAGTAAGTGAGGTCCACTATGTGCAGGATGTTATGCTCGTCACACTTGAACAAGCCAAAGATGCATAAAATTACCCCCCAAAACTCTTCTAGTCAATGAGTAAGACCTATTCTGTGCCAGGTGTTTGTGCATGGCACTCAGAAAGAATCAAAGATGCATGAATTTAATTCTTGCCCTCAAATAACTCTGGGTTTAAAAAGTGGTTTTCTGGGGCGCCTGGGTGGCTCAGTGGGTTAAAGCCTCTGCTTTCAGCTTAGGTCATGATCTCAGGGTCCTGGGATCGAGCCCCGCATCAGGCTCTCTGCTCAGCAGGGAGCCTGCTTCCTCCTCTCTCTCTGCCTGCCTCTCTGCCTACTTGTGATCTCTGTCTGTCAAATAAATAAATAAAATCTTAAAAAAAAATAAAAAATAAAAAGTGGTTTTCTAACTTGTATGCATTGGAATCCCCCCTAGAACGTGATGAAAACATCCATGATTGGTCTTGGAATGGCACCTAGCAGTTAGTTATTCCTACTTAATTTTTATGTTCTAGTACAAGTGGTCCCTGAACCACTTACACAGAAAAATCACATCCTGTAGGTGACATAAAATATGTATTGCTTGATGTATTCTGAGTACAAGTACGGTTGTAGGCTCTGTGGCAGAGGCATATACTCTACTAGGGACAGCTAATATTCCAATTAACTTATATATATACAGTTACAGAGAAACTGTTACATGCCACATACTATGATAGGCTCTGTGACAGCACATGGGTGAACTGTCCATGGTTCCTCTTCTCAAAAAGCTTCTTCATTGGAGCTAGATAGCAGTTTTTAGTATTTGTCTTTATTTACTTACCTATTTATTTCATCATTTAATTCATCTCTCCATCCAGTAAATGTTTACTGAACACCTAATAAGTGAAATGAGCCCTCAGTATGACAAATAAAGAAATATGCGATAAGGACCTACCCAGAAGTATCAATATCCTTCCATGGGAAGGCTGACAGTTTAGGTTTCATATAATTGTCAGTATTTAAGGTCCAGTTAATTAAAATGCTTCCTGCGACAATGAACAGGCAATCATCTTCAGGCAGTGATCACCTTGAAATAATGGTTCTTGTAGCCATATTAGGGCTATCCTAATTCCCATTGTTCACAAACTGGGGGGAGGAGGGAGAGTAGTAAGAGATCCCTCTGGTTTGCCTGACTCAAATGAGCCATTTTTGAATTTGGAGAATTTCATAATCTTCAGTCTCACTGGCCTGTGCTAGCAGATTTCTGGATTTCTAGGAAAATCTCTGGTATGTGTCATGGTGAGGAAATGCTCAAACAAGGAAAAGGGGTAAATGAAGAATCCTGATCATTTAGAAAGAATTCACCAAGAAGCAGAGGTCTGTGCGGTCTAACTAGAGAACTCGCCCAATGCAGTAGCAGGAAATACCAGCTCCATGACAGGTAGGGCTGTGCTCTCCCCTCCCCTGCCCAAGGCAGGCAGCAGGAATCTGTTCTAGCTCTCTTTCCCAAAGACGCAGAGGGTAGCCACAGAACCCTTCTAAAATCACAGGCTCCAGACATCCACTCCCAGGGAATTATAATTGGCATAAAGGATGTTATCTGGTTTCCATTCCTAGTGCAGTGGCTTGAATTTGAGAGTGTGGAGATTTGGGATTTGAGTCCATTTCTCGCAGGTTCTCTGGCAGTCAGTTTACTAGTCTTTCTAGTGGGATACTTGTCTTAGTTATGCATCTGGGTGTTTGGGAAAAATCAAAGGTGAAAAAATACAGGAATCAGCATTGAGAAAAGAAAGTCCAAACTGCTCATAAATAATGGGGCTCTACTTGACATGCCTTACTTGACCCTGCGCTCTCTCCTCCTGATGTCTCTGCCTTCTAGCAATCTAGTTTTGGGACCATTTTGAACTTCAGTTATTTTCCTGCATGCCCTTTAACTCTGTTACTTTTATCTTATGTTAAATGCTGTTCCCTCTCCCTGAGCAAACTTCTTCCTCCTCTCCTTACCACACTCTCTATCCCTAACTCAATCCCAGACTACTTGAATGCATGATTTTTCACTATCACTTGAGTATATGATTTATGCCAACTCACTGTTTAGCTGTATTGGTCCTTCCTCTGGGAGTTTTTCTTTGATGACATCAGTTTCGGGTTGGACTCTGTTCCTGCAGAGCCCCCATTATTGCCCTTATCTTGGCTCTTACCTTCAACTTCTTTGTGTGCAAAGACTGTACCTCTTGACCTCTATTCTTTCTATAGTGCTTTGCATGGCATCAACACATAGTAGGTGTTCAAAAATACTTTTGGTGAACATAGCAGCAAGCATTTATTACTGATAATGATGAGCCTGATGATCAGTATCTCCCTTATTTTATACCAGTCTCTCTTTAACTATTTTTGCCTTATTCTGTATTTTATGTAATCTATATTTATTTAATAAAAGTACTTGGTTATTAATTAGGTAATAAAGTAGAGAATAATTTAACAGAGACTCATAAAGAACCAGAGAGGTTTGATTATATGTTTATCCCACTTACATTTACCGAGCACTTTCTATGTGATGGAAAAAGGGGGAAATTAAGAAGCAAATGGCACCGTCTCTTTCATCAGAGAAATGAGGCTAGCAATAGAGTTGGACATCGAGTAACTGACTGAAATGACCATGAAGTGGATGCTAATCATGTGTTCATATTAATTGAATACCTGCTATATTCCACACACTGTTCCAGGCAGTAGGACATACAGGTGAGCAAAAAGAAGCCCTGTCCTCAGGAAGCTTCTGTTACAGAGCTGTCAGTCTGTGGAATCTGGGGAGGTCAGAAATATGTGGGAGCAAACCCCTCATTCTGCCTGGGATGGGAGTTCAGAGAGGGCACCTCTACGAAGGTGACATTTTTTGGCCAGTCCGAGTGGAGTGAAACAGTACCAACTCCTAAGGATGAAAGTATCCTTATTTAACTATGGAACATTAAGGCCTGATAGATGGGATTGGAGGAGCAGAGTTCTTGGCATGAAGTAGATGCTTGATAAATGTGTCATTCTGGATAAATAACCCTATTCCAAAAATGAGCAGAACGTGGTCCTTGCCGGAAGGGTCACGCATTCTAGCGGACAAGGATGAGGTACAAGATGTAAATGAGAGGGGAGGCTGACAGAAGACAGTGCTGAAGTTCTGGAACTCACACATTCATTCCTCTCCTCCCACCATCGTCCCTAACACCCACTGGTCCTCTGTTTTCTTCTCTGAAAACGAATATTCTTCTTGGGAGTTCTAAGCTCTCTGGTGTTCCTGTTTGCTTTGCCGGGTGCTCCACCTTGGCCTCCTCCCAAATGTCTCCTGCAAATGTTTATTTTTATAAATGTTGCATATACAAGGCAGGAGATAGGGAAAGGGGTGAGCCAGAGTCATTTACGAAAGCACTTTGGCGCCATGCTCTGGAAATCATTTCCGCAGGAGGCTGCCCTGGACAGAATGCACTTATCCTCAGACCTCCTATCCCTCCTTCCAAGCAGAAGCCATTGCAATTTTTATTTACAGTCAGAAGCTTTGTGGAGTTCTAAGCCAACAGGCTTCTTTCCTGAAAAGCCTGTGGTGGCCTCCAGCTTTCCCTCCTCACCTTAGACAAGAATGTTTTTCCCCTTGATCCAAACAAATACTGAGATACCTATCTGGGTCAGAAGGAGAACTGGGGACCTGATTTACCCCCATCGGTGGATGCTTAATGGGTTCCCCCTTTCCAGGCTCCACATCTAGGATCCTGAAAGGGCAGGAAGGGACTACATTTTACTGAGGACATGCCACGCGTCACCAACCTCAGCACACATGACTTCATAAAATCGCTGTGAAATTGACATTCCTATTCCACTTTAATTTTTTTTTTTTATTTTTTTTTTTTAATTTATTTTTTTTTCTTTTTTTTTAAGATTTTATTTTATTTATTTGAGAGAGAGACAGTGAGAGAGAGCATGAGCGAGGAGAAGGTCAGAGGGAGAAGCAGACTCCCCATGGAGCTGGGAGCCTGATGTGGGACTCGATCCCGGGACTCCAGGATCACGCCCTGAGCCGGAGGCGGTTGATTAACCAACTGCGCCACCCAGGCGTCCCGTTATTCCACTTTATAGATCTGAGATGGGCAGAAGGAAGAACAGAGGGAGGGATGTGGGATTTGAGGGTCTGAAACTTGAATGATGTCCCACAGCTGGTGAAAGGCTCTCTACCCATTTTCCCTCCCATCATCTCCAGCAAGCTTCTGCCTCCTCCTCCACCAAAAAGTATTCGCAGCCAGGTCATCACTGACAGCCACATGACTAAACCTGAGGGTTTTAGTCCTCATTTTGGCTGACCTGTGAGAAACATGCAGTTCCCTTCTTCACCACCTCCTCATGAAACACTTCCTTCACTTGGCTTCCGAGACTTCGTACACACTCCTGGTTTTGCTGGGTCCTCACTGCCCAGTCTTCTTTCTCGGGTTCTTAGCCAGCTTTTGCTCCTCAACCTGATGTCTTGATATTGAACTAGGTCAGAGCTCAGTCCTTGGGCCATTCATTTTCTCTGTTGACATTTATCCCCTGGGTGATGCCATTCCCTGTCACTGCTTCAGATATGATTGGCACAGCAATGGCTCCTTGTGCCCTCCACCCTGGACCACTTCTCTGAACTTCAGATTGGTCTATACCATGGGATGCTTGACTCCTCTTCTTGGAAATCTCAAACTTATCATTTGCAAAATCAACTTTTATCTCTTCCCATGAAACCCACTCCTGTGGCAGACTCCCCAGTCTCCGTTCCCGGCAGCTCCATCTTTCCCGTTGCTCAGAACAATGACAACAAATAAAATCCCCTTCCCTCATACTCCGTACTGAGCTGGACAAGATGAATGGTTTGAGTTGCCTTCCAAATACATCCTGGGGCCAGCTAGTGTTTGCCATGCCTATGGTTACCAGCCTGTATGAGCCTCCTCCTTCTCACACTCATATAACTGGTGGTTTTCCATCTGTTGTGTTTGTTCTATAAGCCTGGTCTCAACTCAGTGGCCGGTGTGGTCCTGGTAAACCTCTCAGTTCTCCCTAAAGGCTTTTTGTCTCACTTGGAGGAAAAGCCAATATTTTTAAAATAACTGACAGGGTCTGATTCTCTCTGGCCTCACGTTCCTTTTCTGAACCCTTCGCCTATCCATCCCACCCACCCTCTTTACATTCTGTTCCAGCCCCATGAGGCTTTTTGCCTTTCTCCCTGCCTGGGATTCTGCCCCATAGCATCTACACAGCTGGTTTCCCCAACTCTTCCAGCTCTTCATCTGAATGGGACTTTCTCTGGGAGGAACTCGCTGTCTCCGTAAAATTGCATCCCTACCGCAGCATTTGCCTTCTGCCTCCCTTATTTCATTCTTCTCCTTATGACTTGCCGCCATCATATAATCTGTATGTTTCATCGGTTTATTCTCTCTCTCTCTCTCTCTCCTCACACACTAGAAATTAAGTTCCTGAAGGTTAAGGCTTCATTCTAGTTTTCCCGTTGCTACATATTAGAGACGTGTGTTTGTGTATTGGAGCTTCAGTTACTATTTGTTAAGTAAATATACACATAAAGGGAAGGGAGGTATCAGTCAGGTTTAGTATAGGCAAGGAAGGCTTCATAGAGGAGGAGAGAAAAATTTTGTTGAGTACTTACTGTGTGCCATGCAGGCACTAAGTTAAACATATTATATCCATTATGTCATTAAATCCTCCTGATAACCCTCTGAAGTAGATATTGTTGTTATTTCTATTGTCCTGATTAGAAAACTATAGTGTCAAAGGCTAATTCAAGTCTTCTCAAGATCATTGGAATGCTTTGTAGGAGAAACCCATGAGGCAGCTCTTTTTCTCTCTGGTCACCAACCGTGGGATACAGTTTTAGAAATCTCCATAGGAATGGAACTCTTCTGCTTGCATTAAAGAAAGAAATCAAAGGAAATCACATTTAAAAAAGAATTAAGTGTTCATTCACACATTTGTTTATTTTTTCAGGAACTATTATGATTTAACTCTCATAACAATTCTAGTATAGTATGGGCTATATCCATAGGGCAGAAAAAAATGAATGGCACATTCCCTGCCCTCAGTGAGCCCACAATCTAGCAAAGCTGACATTGATACGAAGTTATAAGCATCTTAAAAGCTTTGTGCTTTAGGAGCACAGAGAAGAGAGCAACTGATTTCTTCAGGATGGAATCAGACAGGGAAGGGCTTAGAGAGATGACATCTAAACTTGACCCTACAGGTTAGGGAAGTTCCAGCCACAGCTGTAGTAGGAGCAAAGGATGGAGCCATAGCCCCCCATGTGGACCTACTCAGAGAGAAGAGTTTAACAGAGGAGAGAAGGATAGATCTGGGACTTTGCCCTAAAGGCAATAGGAAGCCATGGCCAGATTTAGCCTGTGAAGTGGCCTGGTCAGATCTGTTCTTTGCTGAGATGGTTCTGACTCCCATTATGGAGCATGGATGGCAAGGGGTTAAAAAAAGGGGGGGGGACAGGATGCTGAGATGGGGGGCCTTGCAATGTCCAAGAAGAGATGATGTGGTCAGTGTGGTGGCAGGCGAAGTGGGGGTGATGGGTCACGATGTAGGTTCACATACTTAGAGGGTGACAGTCAATTACTCTTAGGAGGCTGACCTTGAACTCACCTAGGGAGCTTTAAGCAATTCTGTTCCTTAGAATTGTGCTACTCTGTAGCTCACACCAACTGAGTCAGAATTTCTGGGGTTGGGGCAGGGTGTAAATAGTTTGTAACTAGTTGTAGTCAGTTGGTTCCATTATGTAGTCAAGTTTGAGAACCATTGGTTTATGAATTCTGGGTCTGGATGACTCACTGGATGTCACCAGGAAGGAAGAAGGGAGGCTGGGGAAGATAAGATCTTCCAGCCCACATGACTTGGGGGAAAGGCTATTGTTTCAATATCTTTTCTAAAGAATCAGTCCAGCCACAGGGGGTACTTGATGAGTAGCCTTGGGAAAATGGCATACTTCCCAGCTGCAAAAAATGGGAAATATACCTTATGAAATTATCGAAAGGTTTAAGTGAGGTAATGCATTTAAAATGCACGTGGTACCAGGAAAATGGTGGGAGCTCACAATGTTTATTTTATTAATTATTTAATTCTGTTATACAGAAATGAGTCTACCGGAAAAGGAACAGTCTTCAGCTGAGGAATGCATATTTGGTTCTCGACATATTGTGTTTATAGAGTATCTGTGGGCTACTTAGTAGTCATTTGAAAATAATACTTTAGTGTTCAAGAGGTAGTTCAGAGCCATAGGGGCATAAATTTGGTACTGTGGGGCATGACTACTGCTCAAGCTGCACAAAGATCCCATCACTCAGAGGGAAGATGTCCTGAAGGATGTGGGGGCAGACTAGTATATTGGGTAGAAGCAAATCACATAAGCCTCAGTTTCCATCTTGGCAAAGTATTAGCACGTTTCAGGGTACTTCTGAGAGAATTAAATACGATGCAGATAAAGCACATTAAACATGTGGACTAGTCGAGGCATCTGAATACAAAAAGCCAGAAGAGAAAAAAAGAGAGAATTTTCAGAAGACCAGCTTGTCACAGAATAAAAGAGTTCCTTTCAAGTTGGAGGGAAGGAGCAATTGTGTCAAATACATAAAATAAATCATTTTGGGCCACAGTGTTCTCATCAGTATAATGAGCCCTTGGATAAAAGGGTATTTACGTAAGTGTTAATTTATTGTCCTCCTTTGAATATGAGCTTCCTAGCATTGAAAACAAAGAGGGGAACGCAATCAGTTACAAGGTTCAAATGCTACTTTTCAGGAGGAAACAGTTATTTGCTGGCTGATGGACTGAAATCAATTTCTTTCTTGGGTCCTCCACATTGGAGGATTAACATGGGCTTTAATGGGAGGTGTCCTCTTCGATATCTCTAAAATGCTCTTTATAGAATGCGTTTTATGAGGTTCCTTCCCATAAAGTGTCTGTGTTTACATTACTCATAAACGCATACTTACTAGGGACCAGATGATCATAATAGTGTCTAATATTACCATAATAATGAAATCAGCCCACCATTTAGCGAGCATTTATTATGTGTCAAGCACCGTGCAAAGTACTTTATTTACAGTGTTTATAATGCAGCTCCAGAAGAAGCAAGAGGGCAAGCATTATTAACATGATTCCCACATGGAAGATTTGAGGTTGCAAGAAGCTGAGTGACCACTCAAGGTCAAACCAACAATAGGTCTAGAGTTTAAAACCAACTCAACCTGCCTCCAAGGTCTGTGCTTTTAAAAGCTACTCTGTTCCAGGGTTTAACCTACCGTTTTGTAAACATGGTTCCCAGTATGATGGGCTGAAGCAGAAATCAACTGATTTTTATCAAGGAGGGAGAAGAGGTCTGGAAAGGTGAAATGAATGTCTGAGGGTCCCCCGAGTTTTTGGATGGAGGTACCATATGCTCAGCCTCCCCCAGGTAACAGTGTATTATGTTCTGTCCTGTCGGATGTAATGGTGGCTGACGTGAACAGAGAAGAGAAGTTCTTACGTTCATTCCCTCTATGGGCAGAGGATATTTTTAGAAAAGTGTCAGATCGGTTTAATTACAATTCTTGACCCCTAAGTGATCAAAATGAATATTGCGATCTACGTGTTCTTTGTGTGCAAATTGCCGATTTCTCTTTTAAGGGGTGTCAGTGGCAAGTGGGGGAAGACTGTGAGCTAAGGAGATTCTGCCCAGATGATCTGGGTAAGTGACACGCAGCCGGGGTACACCCTCTCTGGGGAAGCTTTGTCAACCCATCTACTGGCTCTTAAATTTACATTCTCTGTCCCTCCTCAGGGACAAAGGAAACCCCTCCTGTGCTTCAGACTGTAGAGCCCGGCAAATACTCTGCCCACATCAATCTCCATTCAAATACCAGCAAAATGACCCCTCAGACAAAGGCACTGAGTTAATAAATCAACATCCTTTTAAAGAATTTTCTTGTAACGGACACAGAGAATCAGAAGGGCTACCTTAGCCAAAGAGGCAGTGGGGTAATGGAGTGTATCATTCAGACCCTCGGGACCTGCCCACAGTCCTGGTTTCAAATCTGCACAGAGCTGTGTACTTGCTACGTGACCTAGAGCCCAGTCCCTTACCTTCGGAGAGTCTGCTTTCTCATTTTTGGATAAAGGGCAGGTTAACTGCCCCTATTTCCTGTGATGGTTGGGAATGCTGTTCCCAGGAAGATTGTGTGTTTGCATGCTGGGGTGGGGGGCATATACAAACACTACTAGGTTTCCTCCTCCCCATAATTTGACTGGGACAGAGAACTAGGAATTAGTTCAGCAACATCCCTGTTTTCTCTGGAATCTGTCTGTTCTCTGAGAACACGGTCTGTGGTTTACCCTCTGCCATACATTGGACATGCCTGAGAGGTCTGGGGACACCCAGGGCTGTTGTGACTGGGTGGACAGCTCTGGCTAATTCTGGAAGACACCACTACACCATCTCAAACAGCTCTTCCAGTAAGAAAGTCAACCCTTTCCCATCTATCTGCCCTACTCCTTCGTGTAACTTGGTTATTAAATGCCTTCAGAACTTGAGAGACTTCCTAAAACCCCATCAAGGTGTAAATGAAATCATGTGACTCACGTGATGGGCCAGGTGCTCTTGGTTCTGCTCAGGAAGTGCGTGGACTTTCCACTGTGGACTTTATGAGGCCTAAGAGCCCATGTTCTAATTGACAGCCTCTTATTATTATTATTAAAGATTTTATTTATTTAGGCAGAGAGGCAGGCAGAGAGAGAGGGGGAAGGAGGCTCTCTGCCGAGCAGAGAGTCCGATGCAGGGCTCCATCCCAGGACCCTGGGATCATAACCTGAGCCAAAGGCAGAGGCTTTAACCCACTGAGCCACCCAGGTGCCCCCCTCTTACTCATTATTAATAATCAAAAATTAGTTATTGAAGAGCAAAGTTCTGTGTTTGGGGCTGTGTATAATGCGGTAATGAAAACATGAATCTCATTCCCCCGGGGATTTACCACGAGGTAAAGGAAAGGGGAAAAAAATGCATATGGGTGTAACTTGGGTAGGAATGAAAATACGCCTCCAGAGTGGGATGAACTGCTGTGGGAAGCTGGAACGTATCGGGGGAAATGTGAGTGCTGTAAAGCCGGGAGAGCCCTTCAAGAATCCTTGTCCTGCTGTGGGGTCTGGCCACATGGTGGGGAGCAGCCCCACCTCCCTGTGCCCACCTTCCTGCTGTGCGATTTCATTTCCTCCTCGGTGTCCCCCAGCCCCTCGATTCATGCATCTTCTTGATGACGTTGCACTGCTCCTCCTCCTGGGCCCTGTCTTCACTCCGCCTTTGGTCGAAGCTAAAACCAGCAGAGATTGAATCCCTGTCTGTCTCCAGAGCCTCTGCCCTGGCCCGCAATTCTAGAACATCTCCTGCAAGGTCCGTGTGTAACAAGTTTTCTCCATTGGTTTCAGCTTCTTTGTCTTAAAAAATGGCTCTTCTCCTCTAAAGGAATCCCTTCCCGCCTTATCTGCCTTCTTCCCTCCATTCTGCTAACATTGCCCCGGCCCGAGGTATTTTTGGTCTCATTTCACTTGGACCCTCTGGGAGGCTGCTGTTTCCCCGTCCTCTTCCACGATGAAGCCTGGGGATGCTTCTCAAAGGCAGCACTCACCTGAACTGTTCCACGGCAGATCCCCCTTCTCATTCCTGTGTAGACTTCAGCCTCAGCCCTGGTCACTGTTTAAAAATACATCTTATCCTTGAGGCACCTGTTGTGGGTGAGCTGGTTAGGCGTCCGACTCTTGGTTTTAGCTCAGGTCATGACCCCAGGGGCTTGAGATCAAGCTCCGCATCAGGTTCTGCCCTCAGCCTGCGGTCCGCTTGGGTTTGTCTCTCCCTCTCCTTCTGCCCCTCCCCTTATATAAAATAAATACAAAAATCTTAAAAAAAATAAAATATACTTTATTCAGAGTACGTTTCTGCTGCTTCTAACAAGTGGCATAGTTTTCCCTGACCCTGTAACGTGGCATGTGCTGCTCTTTCCACCGGATTAACACCCCAGGCCCCAATGGAACCTCTACCCATACATAAGTTATTGTGGGTGTTGGCTCTATAGAGCGCTTCCTCTGCTTCTCCTCACCCAGCTTCCTTCTTCCTGTGTGTTTCCATTGTAAGCGGCGCAGACCTTTGAGACACCCGTCCTGGTCTGCATTTCTGGTCATTTGCCTCATCAGATTTTCTGCTTCATCAGGACAAGGATCATGCCTTACTCATCATGATATTCTGTACTTAGCTCCAATACAAGGGTGGAATGAATGAAGTAATACATAAAGGAACAGATGAAAGAAATTTAGGGTTGGAAACGATGGAAATTAGAATCCAGTGTCATTGTTTGCTTGGTGCTTTGGTGGTCCTTGGAAATTTGCAAAACAGTTGACCCTTGAACAACACGGATTTCAATTACACGGGTCCACTTATATGCAGATCTTACTATAAATGTATTTTCTCTTCCTTATGATTTTCTTAATAACTTTCCTTTTCTAGAGCTTTATTACGAAAATACAGTATGTAAGGGTGCCTGGGTGGCTCAGTTGGTTAAGCATCTGCCTTTGGCTCAGGTCATCATTCCAGGGTCTTGGGTTTGAGCCCTGTGTCTGGGGTTACTGCTCTGCAGGGAATCAGCTTCTCCCTCTCTCTTGGACCCTCTCCACTTCTTGTGCTCTCACTTTCTCTCTCAAATTAATAAAAAAAAGAACATAGTATATAGTACATAAAACATGCAATATATATTTTAATTGATTTTTATGTTATCAGTAAGGCTTCTGGTCAACAGTAGGCTATTAGTAGTTAAACTTTGGGGAAGTCAGAAATTACAGGTGCATTTTTTACTGCAGGGAGGGGTTGACACCCCTAACCCCCCACAGGTCAAAGGTCTGCTGTTCAGAAATGGCTAACAAAGAGGAAATTGCAGCCCACATTAAAGTCATGAACATTCCCACTCTCCTTATTAGATACTTGCTTTCTGAAGACAGAAGTCATCATGCCTGATTGTAGTAGGACATTTAGAAGATGTGCTTTAAGCATGTCACACACCTGTCTGAAAGTACTAGAGCTGGATGGATTAACAGTGCGTTAATAGTCCTGCCATAAAATACTGTAAGTATTTCAGGTAACAGGAAAGAAGCCCTTTTGCCCTTGAGTGCACTTTGATATGAACTGAGGCAGTGAGAGTCTCTCAAAAATAAGGAAGCAAGGAAGGGGAAAACAAAACCTTCAAACTGTTTATACCAGGGAAGACTGAAATACACAAACTCCGCCTTATTTAGAATACTGTGCAGTTTCAAGTTCAGCCGAGACCCTCAATAAATATTGACTGAATGTTCATTGAATTAAGTTGAAAACCTAATAATGACTCTTGTTTTTCTCCTCCGAGGAATTTAGGGAACACTGATAGCTACCTATTACCTTCAGAAAATGGGAAATTCTAGGTGCCAGCTACGGAGAGAGAGGGCCAGAGGGGCAAGGAGAGAGAAGGCAGATCTGGGTTCAAATCCCAGCTGTGGCTTTCAGGGGTCCTTGTGAGACTTACTCCCATGAGTGTTGATTTGTTGATCTATAAACTGGAGTTAGTGGTGCTTACTGTTTGGATATCATGGGTTTTCGTGCGGATGAAATGAATGGGTATTTTTAACTGTTGAATTAGAATCTGTGTTAAAGAAATCTCTCATGTATCCATACAAGTCATATCGATGTACTGTGTGCCCATATGGGAACATTCTCTTGACTTACCCGTCTCCCGAATCTTAGGTCGGCTGGGAAAGCTCACTGCTCTTGCTGTCTCTTGCTTTCTCTCTTTCGCTGTCTTCATTCAAGTACCCCTAATTCAAAATAAGAGATTGTCCCTTCCTCAATTTCTCTTTCTGGGCTACTATCAGGGAGTCTATTGGCCTATGCTAACATGAGAACTCTATTTTCTTTTTTTTTTTAAGATTTTATTTATTTATTTGAGAGAGAGAGACAATGAGAAAGAGCATGAGTGAGGAGAAGGTCAGAGGGAGAAGCAGACGCCCCATGGAGCTGGGAGCCCGATGCGGGACTCGATCCCGGGACTCCGGGATCATGACCTGAGCCAAAGGCAGTCGTCCAACCAACCGAGCCACCCAGGCGCCCCGAGAACTCTATTTTCATCTCTGATCTCCAGGTTTCTGACGGCACCAGTCAGTTCTGTGGAGGATATGATTACACCTCTGGACTAAAGGGTTTCTTGGACTAGGGACTTTCAGTGCTAAAATTAGCAAAGTCCCAGGCAAACTGGGAACAGGACGGTCACTCTATCTCCTAGCCTTTGTTCAACTAAAAAATAGATTCGAGGGTTCTGTTGGGAACAAAACCCCTTTCTTTTCTTTTCTTTTCTTTTCTCTTCTCTTCTCATCTTGTCTTGTCTCGTCTCATCCCGTCTCTTCTCTTCTCTTCTTTCCCTTTCCCTTCCCTTCCCTTTCTTTTTCAGAGAGAGAGAGAGAGTACTCATGCAAGTCACTGTGGGGGGTGAGGGGCGGGGAGCAAAAGGACAGGGAGAGAGAGAATCCCAAGCAGACTCCATGCCCAGTGCAAAGCCCAATGCAGGGCTTGATCTCATGACCCCAAGCGAGATCATGACCTGAGCTGAAATCAAGAGTCAGATGCTTAACTGACTGAGCCACCCAGGTGCCCCCCAAACAGCCTTTTTAGAGCTTACCATTTGGTATAAGAGCCAAGAAAAGAAAGTACATCCTAGGGGTAAGTCAGTCCAAAAGAGGGGGAACTGCCAGTCCATCTGGAAACAGTGACGTTTAACACCCTAATATTGAACCCTAATTGTCCAGTAGAATAACAGGGCTCATTGGAAGTCATCTTTCTTTCCCATCTCATTGATCAGAAAAAAATGAGTAAGAGACAGAATGAGTAAGAGAGAGGAAGAGGGTCTGGCATGTTTTTCTCTTCCAGAAGTCCTTTCATGGGTCTGTGAAGAATGAGGAAGTGGATTTTTTTGGTTTGGACACAGTGGATCTTACAAGTCCCTACCTGATAGTACATAGTACATGAGACAGGGTGAAAAGTGGGGTCGGCATGAAATTGGGACACCAAAAGACTGAGTCACAGTGCTGGCGCCCGGCCATGTGATCTTGGGCAAGCCATGTACTTTCTCAAAACCTTAGTTGTTGTGGGGAATTTAATATATAACCTTTTCAAAAGAGCCTTGTGAAATACTGCATGACTGTGTTTGTTCATATTATTTAGAGCAGTAGTTCTTTTTTTTTTAAATTAACATATAACATATTATTTGTTTCAGGGGTACAGATCTGTAAAGTGGTAGTTCTTCACTGGGGGTAACTCTGTCCCTGCCCCTACCCACCCCACTGCTGGGGACATTTGACAACATCTAGAGCCGTTTGGGTTGTCGTACTTGGTGGAGGATGATGCTGGCAGCTAGGAGACTAGAGCCGGGGGATGCTGCTCCATATCCCAGCCTGTAATGCACAGGGAAACCTCTCCTCGCCTGCCAACAAAGAATTAGGCAGACCTTAATTTTAGTGGTGGAGAAACCTCCATTCAAAGGTTGATAGATACTAATTATCTTTGCTATAACATTTAACGGTAGTCTCTGAATGAAACACATTCAGGGCCATTTGTCACTTATCGATAATAGCCATCAGCAATTAGATTCATCTCTTGGTCTCGTGTGTGTGTGTGTGTGTGTGCGCGCGCGCGCACGCCCGTGCACAACATCCACTTTGAATATTTTCTGGTTTTACCCATAAAATAACAGTTTTTCAAACATCATGGCAGGCCTATGAGTCTGTGGAATAATATTTTAAGCTGTGTTTCTCTCTGGGTAAAAGATACTCTCTCTTACTTCTTACAACTGTCATCCAGTTACCAACATGCGTAGAATTTTCACTTCTCTTTTTTTCTTCTTTTTTATTTTTTTTAAAGATTTTATTTGTTTATTTGACAGAGAGAGATCACAAGTAGGCACAGAGGCAGGCAGAGAGAGAGAGAGAGAGAGGGAAGCAGGTTCCCTGATGAGCAGAGAGCCTGATGCGTGACTCGATCCCAGGACCCTGAGATCATGACCTGAGCCTAAGGCAGAGGATTAACCCACTGAGCCACCCAGGTGCTCTTTTCTGGGTGGCTCAGTTGGTTAAGCAGCTGCCTTCGGCTCGGGTCATGATCCCGGCATCCTGGGATCGAGTCCCACATGGGGCTCCTTGCTCAGCAGGGAGCCTGCTTCTTCCTCTGCCTGCCTCTCTGTCTGCCTGTGCTCGCTCGCTCTCCCTCTCTCTGACAAAGAAATAAATAAATTAATTTTAAAAAAAATTAAAGAGTTTATTTAGAGAGAGAGGGCGTGAGTAGCAGGGAGTGGCAGAGGGAAAAGTAGCCTCCCCACTGAGCAGGGAGCCTGCCCTCGTGTTCATTCCCAGGACCCGGGGATTGTGACCGGAAACAAAGGCAGATACTTAACTGACCGAGCCATCCGGGCGTCTAGAATTTTCACATCTCTTGGTTGATTCTTACAACACCTTGTAAGGTAAGGAGGAAAGCATTATCCCCATTTAATGAGTGAAAAACCCAATACCCAGGAGTCCCATGAAGACTTGCCTCGAGTCACAGAGTTATTAATTACTGAAAGATTTGTGAGTCTCAAAACTAGAAAATTAGCAGATCTGCAACAGCCCTGACAGATAGTGTTTGCACGAAGATTTCGTATCTGTTTTGGCTCATCATCTCCGTGGAAATGAGAAGTTCATCAAGCTTCGACATTTGGTTTGAGGATAACCCAAATGACCCAAGTCCTACCACCAAATTTTTCAGAGACTTATAAAAATTTTGCTCTAAATACTGGGAGGAGGTAATAATGTTAAGACAATTTTTTTCATTTTTTTAAGCTACTAGAGGAAACAGATGTTCACGTGAATTTGCTAGGAAGCTGTGTCATCACATGAAAGTTAATTAAAAAGTTAACATAAATAATTAACTCTTTTCCACATACCATATGCTGTATATGCACACAGGCATATGCACGGATACGTTTTGTATTCCCAGTTGGATTTTAAGTCCCTTGAAAGTAGTGACCTTTCTCACATCATGTGTAGGATGCTTCCCAGCTCATATTGGGTCCTCATTTAAAGAAAATGTATGCAAGGGTAGGGGACTGGTAATGAATCTATTGAAAAGATGGCCTAGAAACCCAAGGAAGGACTACATTGATTGATAATCTCATTTAAAATGCATGGTGGAGTATGGTTTTTGAATTGTTTCTTGTGATTAACATCAGTTACCCATCCCCTCAGATCAGTAGGACTCTCTCTGGTCTTCCGAATGTATGTGTTCCCATATATAAGTCATCTGTCGACATAGACTAGAGATGGGTGTAACAAAGCAGATCTGGATTCCCCCCACAACAGTCTTCATAGTTGAAGCTTTTCACTAACCCCCTTGGTACTTATGTCCCTTAGCCTGTGGAGGCTGATTCTTCTTGCCTCACTTGGAGGACACTATTGCTTTGAAGATCAAAGAAGAGTACCCCAGGCAGAGTGGAACCGAGAGCTGCCCATGTCGTCTCTGACACAGAAACTAGGCTTCACTCCAGCTTAGGTGCCTATTAGTGAATGGTTCTGCATGAACTGATGAAGCGTATCCATTGAAGCGATTTTAAACCAGCATCTCTTTAGGAAGGAGAAGGAGAGGCTGGTGGCAAGGTGGGGTGGCTCAGATAAAAACAGATTGGGAAGGGGGAGGACTACCTCTAATTCTTTGACCTCTGGCTTTTCCCTATCAGTCATGTGCAGACTCCACTTCCTTCCCTCTGCTTAGAGTCTAGGTACCCAACTTTACAGAATTTCTTTATCAGTGAAGTATTTTCATCTCCTTCCATTCCCACATGGAACGTTCCAAGATCGCTCTGGGAAAACTGTCCTGGATAAACACAAAGATCTGCCTCATCTGTGTTGTCATCTGAACGCTGCTGCTGAACACTGGGAGAATTAAAAAAAAAAAAAAATTGTGCGACACTGTGAACAGAAGCCACGACTGACTGATGGCCCCAAACCTCATTTGAGTCCCAAACAACCAAGAGCCATCTTTCCTGTTTCCCGTACGCACTGCCGCTCAGTGTCTTACCCCCTTCACAGCTCTTTGCCCTCTCTGCTTGGCTCTGGAAGTTCCACCAGTTTTGTTCTGGCTTTCCACAGAGAAACCTCCCTTCTCAGAGAAGCCAGCACAGGGAAATTCCTGCAAAGTTCTTCCCCAAGTCTTGAAGATAAGCTGTGTCTCCATCTATCTTCCCTCTGTTCCTCCTATCAAACGAAGAATGTGCTTATGTCCCTTCCTTTGTATCTAAAGATAATTCCTTTGTCAGTGTTCTGGTGAACTTCTTCAGAACTTTGTCCTTTCAACAGTCCTTTCCCCATGACGTGTCATCAACCCCATTCCTCTTTCTCCCATGATTCATTCCCATCAGCACCAAACAGGCTGGTTCACCCATGTTAAGAAATCGAAGTTTCTCCCAGATGTCCAAACTGCACGCAAACCTAAATCTGCGTCTCCGTCCAATGATTAACATATTTACTTTCTGCCCTTTGCAGCCGAACTTCTAGAAGGGTTATCTACACCTGTGGTCTTCCCCTTCCCATCCCCCATTTTCAGTTGCTCACATGCCTGTCTGGCTTTCTTCTCTTTATTCCTTCCTCATCCAGATGGCGTATACCAACGTGTAATGTGTATTTCATAAATCCTGGCTGATGAGTCAGACTTGCTCCACCCCACCTTTCCACCATCTTTAGCCAGGTTCATCAAAGGCTTCACTGTTGCTAAATCCCATAAATGTTCATCATTCCAGACATTTATACCATAAATGTTCCATACATTTATTCCATACATACGATACATTTATTCTATAAATGTTCCTTATTCATATGTTTATTCACAGCATATGACACTGTTCTCACTATGTCTCCTGATCTTTTTTTTTTCTGTAACAGTTTTATTCAGATATAATTCACATAAAATTCACCTTTTTGAAAATGTACAATTCAGTGGTTTTTAGTATATTTACAGAGTTGTGCAACACTAACCACTATCTAATTCGAGAACATTTATATCACTTAAAAAACAAAACAAAACATAACAAAAAACACCTTCTGGGAGAAAGCCCCATCATCCCCAATTCTTTTCCTTCACCCAGTCCCTACTACCTACTTTTTATTAAAGTTATTCTGAACATTTTATGTAAATGAAATTAGTCAATGAGGTCTTTGGTGACTGTCTTCTTTCACATAGGATGATATTTTCAAGTTTCATCCACATTGTAGCATATATCAGTACATCATTCCTTTTTATGGCTGAATAGTATTCCATTGTACCATCTTTGTTTATCCATTCATCTACTGAAGGCTGTTTGGATGGTTTTCACTTTGGGACTACTGTAAATAATGCTGTTGTGCATGTTTGCATACAAGTGTTTGTGTGGGATGTATTTTCACTTTTCTTGGTATCTTCATAAGGATAGAATTGCCTAGGGTTATCTGATAACTCTTCAAAATGCTTAATATTTTGAAAAACTGTCAAACTGACTTCCAAAGCAGTTATCCAACTTGAATTGTTCCCACCAGTGATGAATGAGGGTTCCATCTTCTCTACATCTTTGTTGGACTTCTTCTTAAGTCTTTTTAAATTTTAGCCATTCTAGATCTGTCATTGTGGTTTTGATTCAGATTTTTCCCATGGCTTCTGGTAACTATCTTTCCATGAGATTATTGGCTCTTTCTGTATCTTCTTTGGAAATAAACCTCTATTTAGACATTTTTCTCATTTTTAAATTATGTTGTCTTTTTGCTGTTGTTGTAGTTCTTTTTTTATTCTGCATATAAGTCCTTTATAAAAGATATGCTTTGGAAATATCTCCTATTCTCTGGGCTGCCTTTCCATTTTCTTGATATTGTCCTTGAAGAAATTATTTTAATATGTTACAAAGTCTAGTTCATCTGTTTATTCTCTTTTCATTTATGTTTTGGTGTTATAGCTATGAAGTTTGTCTAATTCAAAATTATGAAATTTTAATGCTAAGTTTGCTTCTAAGAATTTTTTAGTTTTATATATAATATTTAAGTCTCTGAGCCAGCTTAGGTTAATTTTTCTGTGTAGTGTGGTGACAGGTTCCCATTCACTCTTTTCCACATGGAAACCTAGCTGTTCCAGCACCATTTGTTAAAAAGACTATTCTGTGTCTGTCCATTGGTCTGGGCAATCATATCAAATATCAATTAACCATAAATTTAAGGATTTATTTCTAGATTATCAGATCAATTTCAGTGATCCATAGGCCTATGCTTATGCTAGTACCACATTGTCTGAATGCTCTATCTTCGTTATAAGTTATGAAATCAAGAAGTACGAGTCTTCTAAATTTGTCCTTATTTTTTGAGATTTTTTTTTTTTTTACTCTTCTAGGTTTCTTATATTTTCCTATGAATTTTAAGATTAGCTTTTTTTCTGCAAAAAAAGAAGGTGGTATTTCAAATTTTGATAGAGATTACATTGAATCTGCATTTTAGTTTGGGGAGTATTGCCATGTTCACGGTATTAAGTCTGCCAATTGGTGAACATGGGGTATAGTTCTGTTTATTTATAGGTCTTTTTAAATTCCTTTATTTTTAAAGTTTTTATTTATTTGAAAGAGAAGGAGCAGGAGTGGGGGGAGGCAGATGGAGAAAGAGAAGCAGACTTCCCCCCAAGCAAGGAGCCCAGTGCAGGATTCAATCCCAGGTTATTCACCATACAGTACATAATTAGTTTTTAATTACATTGAAAATGCAATACGTGCCCTCCCTAATAGCCATCACCAGGCTAACTCATCCCCCCTCCCTTCTCAACCCTTAGATTGTTTCCCAGAGTCCATAGTCTCCTATGGTTCATCTGCCCCTCCAGTTTCCTCCTCTTCATTTTTCCCTTTCTTCTCCTAATGTTCTCATGCTACTCCTTATGCTCTACAAATCAATGAAACCGTATGAAAATTGACTTTCTCTGTTTGACTTACTTCACTATAATCCCCTCCAGCTCCATCCATTCAAATATTGGGTATTCATTCTTTCTGATCCTTTCTGATGTCATATACGGACCACATCTTCTTTATCCATTCATCTGTTGAAGGGCATCTCAGCTCCTTCCACAGTTTGGCTATCGTGGACATTGCTGCTGTGAACATTGGGGTGCATGTGGCCCTTCATTTCACTACATCTGCATCTTTGGGGTAAATACCCAGTAGTGCAATTGCTGGATCATGGGATAGCTTTATTTTTCACTTTTTGAGGAATGTCCACGCTGTTTTCCAAAGTTGCTGTACCAACTTGCATTCCCACCAACAGTGTCAGAGGGTTCCACTTTCACTACAACGTCTCCAAAATTTGTTGCTTCTTGCCTTGTCAATTTTTGCTCTTCTAACTGTTGTAAGGTGTGGTTTTGATTTGAATTTCCCTGATGGCTAATTTTCTTTTTGAATTGTTCACTGCTAATGTGGAATACAACTGAATTTTGCATATTAATCTTGTATCTTATAAACTTGCTGAACTCACTTATTCATTCTAATTATTTGGGGGGGGGGCTCCATAGGATTTTCTATGTGAATAATCCTATCATCTACAAATAGAAAGTTTCATATTACTCCTAATGTAGATGACTTTTGTTTTTTTTTTTTTCTTAACCGAATGTCCTGGTTAGGATCTATGGGAAAAAATCAAAATGAAATGGTGAGAATGGGCATTGTTGACTTATTCCTAATCTTAAGATTCCAAACTTTTATCATTAAATATGATGGTAACTGTGGGTTTTTCATAAATGCCCTCTATCAGGTTGAGGAAGTTCCCTTCTATTCATAGTTTGTTGAGTTGGTCTATTATGAAAGAGTATTGGGTTTTGTCAAGTCCTTTTGATATGTGTATTGAGATGACCCTCTGGGTTTTGTCCTTTATTAATGTAGTATATTACATCAATTGATTTTTAGATGATAACATAACCTTGTATTTCTGGAATATTTGAGTTAGGTCAAATAAAGACAAGTCCTATGAATGGGATACTCCAGGGAACTACCAGGCAGATCAAATAGTAATACTTCTTTGGGAAAGAGGCTTTTAGGAGACCTCTAACCTCTGTCCCTGCTAGGCCGCTGGTTTCACAGCTACCATAATTGTGAGGCTGTTGGTTTTCATGGCTGCTCTTTGGGAGGAAGGAGATAAACTAGAAATGCCACTAAGCTCCTCATTGTTCTGAGGTCCAGCTCATTTTCTTCGATAAACACTCTCAGGTTATTGCCAGCTTTTGATTAATTTCTGGAATTCTGAAAAAAGTTGATCTCGACAAATTTTCTCCAGTGTTGCTTTGATGGAGAAGTAGATTTTCAGAAGTCCTTACACTGCCATTCTCATCTCTCTGCTTTTCTTATGAAATGTGAAGAAATAGTCTTCTTAATAGGTCTGACCTATAATGACTGTTTTTATTTTTAGGGTTATCTATGAGACTCTTGTTTTATCATCTCCTTGGATGTCCTCATCCAATGCTATATGGCTTCCTTCAGTGTCTCAATGCTAGCAGCTCTGTATTTATACCTCTTTGAGCCCAAATATTCCTTGAGAACTGCACACACACAGATGAGCTTCTATCAGTATCTCTTGGAGGACCTACAGGCATCTCAAACCCAATTTGTCCCAAATTAGATACATCATTAACCTTTTCCTCCTACCTCTTACCTGTCATCCCTATGTTACCTTTCACGGTTAATGGCATGCATGTACTATGGCATGCGTATACTATGTATGTGGCCAAGGACATCAACAGTCACACTTGACAATAACCTTTTCCAACCCATCCAGACCATCAAATGAGCGTTTTATCTGATCATCCCATCTTTCTGCTTCTTGACGATGTTATTCCTCCTTTTTTGACTCCCTGTTGCATATAGAATTGCATCTGAGTGCGTTAGTGGTGTCCGCAAGGAACGTTGGGGTTTGGATTCTGTCCTCCCCAGCATCGTCTCTCCTCATGCTCCCAGCCATCTTGAGTTTTCTTTCCCACAATTAACATTATCATTTGTTCGTGCTACTCCAAGAGAAATTCCTGTGTGCTTTTATTATTCTCACATTTTTTTTTTCTTTTCTGCTTCTGCAAAATTGGGTCCAGCTGCTTGCCACTCAGTGATCTTAGCGCACGAAGACTTAACAGCACAGCTGCAGCCTCAGCAACCTTAACTGACCCATTATTATAACTGTACTCACCAGTGTATCTGCGCCCAGCTCAACTGACCAGGGCTGTCACAGCCAGCGTTGCCCACACTTTTCCAGTCCACCTTCTTGGTATGTCTTTGACAGATCTCATCAGCAAGCTCTCTCATTTCCCCTCAGACTACGCCAAGGGGTTGGTCCCAGCCATCATTTTAACCCCAGAAGAGAGAGTTGCTTTCTTGCTTTTTATTTACTTCTTATCTTCTTAAATTGACTTCTCTCTTCCAGTCACTTCTACCAGCAAAGGGATCAAATGGATGGGTTTACTAGCTAAAATTTATAGCTGGTCTGTGAAATCCTGTCCGTAACTCAGGATGATTGCTAGAGTTAACTGTGTGAGTGGATGTAAAAAGTCCAATCTTGGGATCTTGTTAATGGTTGCTGCTCAGTAGACGGCAGCTCCGTTTCTTGTCACTGTTGTGATTACCCACCTGTAACCTCTGCTGAGAGATTTCAGCCCCATAATCCTTTGTTTCTTCATCCTAATCCTTAACTTCCTCTGACTGTTCCTTTTAGGTTCTGAGCAAGCAGGCTGTGTGTATCTGGATCTGGCAGATCCTGAAATCTCTGCTTGGCTTTGTCAGACAAGTTCAGGCATGTACAGACATGTCCACGAGTTTCTCAGAAGGTTGACTTTGCCAAAGCCATAACACCACTCCCCCTCCCTTCCCACCGGGTCCTCTGCTCCAAGCTGTTGGCCATAAGTTCGTGCTTTCGAAACGTCCGTATTTACACAGAGTCTGTGCCTCTGATTTACCCAGTGTCCAGCTGCTGATACTTATCTTGAAATTTCTAAGTGCAAGACTGCAATCAAAGCGTCAGGGTACAGAAATGAACAAATAAAGATGTTTGGGGACTGCCTGCTTTTCTCATGCGATTTGCACATTTTTCTTGGCTTGCATAATCCGAGGTGGCTGGGACCATGGGCCCCTTCATTCCTTGGCCCAGTGGTACAGCACATGGCAATGTTACAAATACAGGAGCTGGACATGCAGGAGGGGCCTCACCCCTGCTAGGAAAGCGTCCACCTCTGTGCCTCCCAGACAGCGTTGACGCATTCAGACAAGCTGGACAAAGAACGTACAGTCTACATTCCCTGGCCTTTGAAGGGAAGATGTTGCAATGTACAGGCAATTGGAGTGTTTGCCTAATTCATCAAAACATTCACATTTGCTAGTAATACAATGCATCTATGATGAGAAAGACCCAGGGGGAGCTCTGTGGATTTAGGGTAAAATGGCTCATGTTTCCTAATTTCTACCATTCGGCTAAGCTTTGAAGTAGCTCTCCCTTCATTCATGAAAGTGTTACAGTGTTGTTTAAAATGCATGGGCTTTGGAACCAGATGCATCTGTGGCTCAAACTTGCTGGCTGTGGGATCTTGGGCAATATACCCTTTCTAAAGCCTCTGCTCTCATCTGGCAAGTAAGGGTAGGATAGTAAAATGAAACTCTTAGCGCTTTTATGAGGATACTTTGAGATGATGCATAACGCTTAGCAGGGTAATAGTGCTATAAATGAACTTGTATCATTCACTTACTTTTTCAGCGCCTACCATGTGCCAAGCACTCTGCTGGGCATTTATTTAGCATTTCTTTCATCTTGGAGTTGGTTGAACATTTGAATGGGAGTCCGGAGACAGGCAGAAGCAAATTTTCAAAGAGGCAAAGAATTCTTGAGTTTAGCTGAGTTATCACCTCTGACTGATTTGGACAGGAGACATCTCTCTAAACTGCAGTTCCTTCAGTTGTCAAGCAGAGTAACCCTTCCTATTCCAAAGAGCAAATGGAAAGATCTAATGATTATTATGGTCATTATAATAGCGAGCATTCACGTTAGTTTCCTAGCACTTAACAAGTATTTTAAATTTACTGCTTTAAAAAAAAAAAAATGGGGAGTCGCGCAGGACCTCGGCATCCCTGTCGCCCGTGGCAACTGGCCGTCCTGGCTTCAGGCCCCAGAGGCTCCGGGCAAAGCAGCAAGATGGCCCTGAGCTCCTGGTCCCCAGAGCTGGGGTTCAGCGAGAAGACGCTGCGGGCGGCGGCCGTTTCCACCAGCCCCTCCCTGGAGTTAGGCACCTTCCCCTCCACCCTGGGCTCCTCGGTTGAGCAGCTCTTTGTCATGGAACAATCACTGCAAAGTGACTATTTTAAATGCAACGAAGAAGCTAGGACCTTTCTTAAGGACATTGCTATCGCCGTTAAGAAATTGGAAGAAATGAGAAAAGCCACAATCGATCTCCTGGAAATTGAAAGCATGGAACTCAGCAGACTACACTTTCTACTGGAAACTCTTCCTACTAACATTGGCCGAGAATTGGAAGGTGCATCCCATGTTCAGGGAGCAGTCACGGTGAAGAATAGAAAGGGTTGCCTCCGTTGCTCAATGGAGAACAACTCCCAAGTGTCCACACAGCTCCAAAGCTTACTGCCATTTAACCTCCCCCTCCCCAACCCAGGGGTCTAAATTAAAAACAAACAAAAGCAACAACAACAAATCACTTTAAAAAAAAATGTGAATATCAACAGCGGCAGGAAGAATAAAGTGATCATATTAAAAATAGATGCTCCTTGCCTGGTTCAATGCGTGTTTAATTTCCTAGCACTTAACAAGTATTTTAAATTTACTGTTTTATTTAATCTCTACAACCTCTCTGGGAAGAATTTGTATACAAATTCTGCAAATGAAGCCACCAAAGGGTAGAGAAATTAAATGACCTGCCTGCAGCTAGCCTTCAAAAACCAGCGAGTCTCACGTTGGGGACCTGTTCCCTCCACATCACACTTTGTGTTTGGTGGACTATAGAACCCTGTAGAAATAGGGAGATTTACTATGACCACTCTGGAAAACTCTACCTAGTGAACTACATTTTGTTCTGATGATTGTAGGATCAAACTAAGGGACCTGAAGCAACACCTCCACCATGCATTTTCCGCTGAACGTTTTATTGTGAAACTTCTCACACGTGCAGAAAAGTTGAAAGATTTTTAATCAGTCAACACAGATTATACCTACCATCTGGATTTGACAATTACTGTTTGGCTGAACTTGCCTCACCACGTGTCTAGCCGTCTCCAGACTTCCCTCCCTCTATCAATCATCCATCCTATTTGTGACTCACTTCAAAATAAGCTGCGGTCATCCCCATACAACACCCACAACTCCAGCGTGCATACCATGAATTGGAATTTAATATACCTTATGATTTTTTCCCCCAAATGCAGTCTTAGTCCCCATATCCAGCACAAAGTTTGGGCATCCTCAGAAAATAATTAAACACACATTGAACCAGGCAAGGAGCGTCTACTTTTAATATGATCACTTTATTCTTCCTGCCGCTGTTGATTTTCACACCTGATTTTTCAATACTCAGAGCCCGTCTGCCGTTCAGCTGCTTTCTTCCCTGCTCAGACCTTCCATTTTCATCCCAGACATAATGACTCCTGCTCAGTTTTTCCCACTCCCACCCTCACACTCTTGTGCCCAAATCCAGCCACAGCTCGCTGTCTGCCAGACCTCCATATATCCAGTGGCATTCCAGTGTTGCCACAGAGCTCCACGTGGTATTTAAGTCTCTGTCTGACCCAGTCAATTATTACAAGAACACCTTATATTTAGTTGGGGCTGGCTCCTTAGTTCATTCAGTCAGTATTTACCAAGAGCACATTTAACCAGGTGACCAGGAGACGGGGAGGCCATGGACGGGCGGGGAGCACGGAGTAACAAAAGAATCAAACCCATCAGAACATATTTATCGCATGACCTCTGTCTACACGTCCTTGCTATCCAGGACTTAACGGTCAAGTTGAAGGGAAGAAGGAAAAGCCCGGGAGTCCACCAGAGGCCAGCTACAGAGAGAAGGAGGGGAAAGTTCGATGTAGTCATGTAGTAGATTTGTCGGTGTGCATGTCTGCCAAAGCCACGTAGAATAAGGCTGCTCCTAGGACTCAGCTGGGATTACTGGAGAGAAGTGAAGCTGTAAATAAATATCGGGTAGACCTAGGACCAGGCACTTGGGGAGGGATTGAAGAGGGCTTTTTTTGAAAGGAGGAAAGAGTTATACGGGGCAGTTATCAGAATGTCTTAGGATGTATGGGGGGATTAAACGACACAGTCAAAACGTACAGTGGAAGGGATTGCCACCTGGACGGAATTGTAAAGATGGTTGTACTGCAAAGTTGAGACCTTTTCCGGGACTGTCAGAGCTGAGATTGTTGGGCAGCATGCGAGGTGCCCCCAAAAGACAGAGGCTGGTGGTAGCATTCTGCTTAATTGATGAAAAAAACAGAAACAGGGAGTTCAAGAGAGGAGGGAGTGCCTGTAAAGGGACTGATGGGAGATTGAACAGGGAGAAGCCAACGATCATAAAGACCCAAAGAACCATGTGTAGCAAGTCCAAGAAGTTTTACAGAAAAAGACAAGCTGGTATCCTGATGCTGCTGCCTTCTAGGTGTAAGAACTCGAGTTTGATAAACCCCAGTTTTCTTTGTTATAAAAGTAGAATCAAATTAACTCTTAAGGGATAGCATGTGGGTTGAATGAGATGCTACGTGAAACAGGTTCGGCACAGAACCTGTGGCAGAGAACTTACTCAGAATTTTAGTTTCTCTCTCAAACGTGGGTCCTCTCATATACTTGAAGGTTATAGAATTGTGAGGCTGTCACAGAACCTGGGCCATTTCATAAGTTCTAGAAGCACAGGTACAACACTGCTGTTGAGCACACATGGGTGAATTTTTTTAAGACTTCTTTTTTTTTAGGAAAATTAATTTTTGAAGTTGCTTTCCCTTAGCAAATGAAAAGGAAGAAAGAAAAGAAAAGAAAAAAGAAAGAAAGACAGAGGTATCATTTCACCAAGCCCAAGCACATAGCTTGGAGAGTAGAGCACAGATTGGATTTTGGCTCACACTATACTCATCTTCTCAGCCATGACAGCCCTGCCCATGTTTCCAAGTCACACTACTCTGGGAGGGGAGAAGTCAGACAACCTTGATACACCAGAAAAGAGTTAATAAGTCCCATCAAAGAAGCCATTCAGGGACTGAGAAACCTTCTCGCTGGGTGGCTACCAAGTGGAAGGAAGGTGTTAGAAGAACCCCAGTGCCCTTGCCACCTGTAAGATCTGGGGGCTCTGACTCTATCCCGTGGTAACATGACTTTCCCCATATCACTCTACCGTTGGTGTGTAAGTAGGGCCACAGTTAAGCTGATAACCTGGGTTTTCTTCTGCATTTGGAATTCCACTTTCAGGCATCTCCTTGTTAACTCTCTAAAGATGGCAGGAGATGTCCTACGGTGGGTTCACAAACAGGCCCGCTCACTCCTGGGACTCTGTGGTGTCTGCACGTCCTTCCCTTACTTCCCCAGCCCCCACTTTTATGTTGAATGACAACAAATCCACTTGGGGAGGGATTCTCGGTATTTTGGAGGACACTATTGTGTGACGATGCTCTCAGACGGGTGCTTCCAGACAATCTGCATTCTCAGACGTCTTCCAAATGCTCAGGTCCACCTGTGTCCTCCCCCAAGTGAGGAAGAGGGTTATTTACCCCCATTCTGTGCCATGTTTCATCTCTTGGGTACCACGATGGCCTCTTTGTACCTTTGTGCCCCAAAAAACCTTTGAATAAAAGCTCCTTCAACTTGAGTCCCCAGACCATGCCAGCCGCATCACAGGCACCCAGCTGTTGTCCCCATTCCCCTTTTCCTCTTTCTCTGCAGCCTTCCCCAACTCCGCCCCCTCCAACCAGTGCAAACTACACATATAAATAAACACACACCGGGCCAGCTCTCCAGACATGTATGAATTCCAGTGTCAGCCTCAGTTTGGGCTCACATTGCTGTGTAGTAAATCTATCATGAGTATTTTTGAAGTCCTCACAGGATGTCCAACTGAATTGAGTTCTTGGGACACATTTTAAATGGAAAAGTCAGTGGACCCTGCTGTGCAGAAGTGCAGTCAAATAAGGACAGGTTTACTTTTAAAACACAACTTTGACACTTTTTTTTTGTTTTATAAAATAAAACAGTCTCATTTTAAACAGATTTAAAAATTCAGACCAACAAATAAAAGAGAGAGAGAGAGAGAAAAAGAAAGAAAAATAATGGCTGAAAAATTACACTATCCAGACAAATTATCTGCTGAATTTTGATTCGTTTCATTGCAGGGATTTTCCTAATTTATTTAAGTAGGTTTAAAGGTTCATAAATACAACCATTGCTAATATTTTGCTATTTTAAACTATAAACATTCTTAGAATCATATCTTTGAGGAGATCCATGATCATTACCCTAGAATAAATTTCCAGAAGTGAAATCAGTAACAGAGATCCCCATAGGAGATCATTTGGTTCGTCATGCCCGCTTCAACTTCAAAATTTTTCTTGAAAGATTTTATTTATTTGGCAGACAGGGATCACAAGTAGGCGGGGGGGGGCAGTCTCCCTGCTGAGCAGAGAACCTGATGTGGGTCTCGATCCCAGGACCCTGAGATCATGACCTGAGCCGAAGGCAGAGGCTTTAACCCACTGAGCCAGCCAGGTGTCCCTCAACTTCAAATTTATCCCAAATCCCAGCACTGCCCACCAATTTCACTTCCACTGCTCTACTCTGTCTCCCCTTACACCATCACCTTAGACCCCTTCCCTGAATCCACTGCCCTTGACCAGCTCCCCTTATACCACTGCCCTAGATCTCCTCCCTGAAGCTACCGTCCTAGTCTACCTCCCCCCCACCCCAATCACTCCTATTGCTTGGCCATTGGTTTCCCTCTCTGTACAATGACTCCTTGAGGAATTTTTTTTTCAATGATTTTATTTGGCAGGAAGCGATCACAAGTAGGCAGAGAGGCAGGCAGAGGGAGAGAGGAAGGGAAGCAGGCTCCCGCCGAGCAGAGAGCCCGATGCAGGGCTCGATCCCAGGACCCCGGGATCTTGATCCGAGCCGAAGGCAACAGCTTCGACCCACTGAGCCACACAGGTGCCCCAAGATGAGAAATCTTTTAAGACTAAAATCAGATGCCGATCTATTAGTCTACTCCTAGAATACTTAGACTTGAACCCCCATCTTGGCCCTACAAATCTTCGTGATGCTATGTGATCTAGTCCCAAGCTGTGCCTGTGGCCTCCTCCTCCTTGTTGCACATCCTGCCCCGCCCCCCGCACATTTCAGGCTGGCTCTGCTGGCCCTCCCACTGTTCCGTTCCCTCAATGAAACATGCTCATTCCTGCCTCAGGACCTTTTCAAAAGCTTCTTCTCCTCCAGAAAACTCTTCATCCAGATCTCTAACAAGCCCCTTCATAACTCATTTTTAAGTAGTTCAAGTCCCATCACTCTCCCCACCCCATACACTTAACCCTGTCAATACCCTGCTTTAGTTTTACCATCATATAAATACCTTTATGATATACATGTACTTTTCTGTCTCTGCATGCTGGAATGTATGCTTCATGAGTCCTTTATCACTGCACCCCAAAAAGCCAGAAAAATCCCTACATTAGTAGATGCTTAAATAAATAAATATCAGTTGAAGGCATGTGTGAGAGAATGAAGGTATTATTTATTCTATTAAAGCATACACATAACAATAAACCTTGGGGTGCCTATTGACAAATTGGCCTTTGAAAAAGCATAACTTCCTATTAGCAGAGAATTAAAGAAAATAGTTTTTAACTTGACTTGCTCAGGTTATTTTCATGTTTATTTTCTTAATATCCCTTGGGAAAAAAAGTTCTAAAAAAATGATGTTGACTAAGAAAAAATTCATTAGGTGTTTCATCTGGTTACAACCTTCCCTAGAAAATAACTCAAAATAAGTGTGATATAAAACTCTCAGAAGAATAAGATTTCTTTTTCCTCATAACCGAGCTTAACTATATGTATAGAGGGGGCAAATAAACGACGATAAAAGTCAAAGTAGGTAAAATTCAAAAGGCATAATCTCTTCCAGTCCCGTCCATGTTGCTACAAATAGCATGGAGGACATGGGGAGTTAGAGAGGAGAAGGGAGTTGAGGGAAATTGGAAGGGGAGGTGAACCATGAGAGACTATGGACTCTGAAAAACAATCTGAGGGGTTTGAAGTGGCGGGGGGTGGGAGGTTGGGGTACCAGGTGGTGGGTATTATAGAGGGCACAGATTGCATGGAGCACTGGGTGTGGTGCAAAAATAATGAATACTGGTATGCTGAAAATAAATAAAAAATAAATTAAAAAAAAAAAAAAAATCCAAAAGGCAATTATATGGTATATGAGAAAAAGTCTTGATCTCTGGAATCAGCCCTATGTGAATTCATACTCTAGAACCATGACCTAGGGAACAAAAGGGGACATTTTTTAATGCCTCACTGAAACTCAACACCCTCATCTGTAACATGGAGATAATCGTTACTTCCCTTCCTGAGGTACAGTTAGGACTAAGTAAAAACCAGACAGGGCATTTTACCGAGCACATCTAGAACAGGGTTTAATGTGCTCAATAAATGAAAGCTATTTTTATCTACTCTTGTCATATTGGTGACTTCAGCTGTTCCTTCGGAAACCTTGCAGAGAGAGGGTATTGTGGGGCACAAGGACTGTCCTTCAGTGTGTTAGGAACCATTTTTGTGGAGGAAGGGGTTTCTTAGGAAAGAAAATTATAGCTTCACAGACCCCGGTCAATAAAGGAACTTGGCCTCAACAGCTCGAACTGTCTAGCAAATCACAGAACTCCTCATACAGCAGGTCACACCTGACATCCTCAAGGAGAGGCTGGAGGGCAGGCACATTATTACTGTTATATTATTAATGGACTCTGGAGAGTATGCCCCCTGAGCGTCTGTCTGTTTTGCTTGTCCATGGCAGATTATATATCTATATCAGTTTGGGTTTTTTTTTTTAAGATTTTATTTATTTGACAGACAGAGATCATAAGCAGAGAGGCAGGAAGAGAGAGAGGAGGAAGCAGTCTCCCTGCTGAGCAAAGAGCCCGATGCAGGGCTCGATCCCAGGACCCTGAGATCATGACCCGAGTCAAAGGCAGAGGCTTAACCCACTGAGCCACCCAGGCGCCTCTACATATATAATTTTTGATTTTATTTACTCATTTGACAGAGATAGACAGCACAAGCAGGGGGAGTGGCAGGCAGAGGGAGAAGCAGACTCATTGATGAGCAGCGAGTCTGAAGTGGGGCTTGATTCCAGGACCCTGGGATCATGAACTGAACCAAAGGCCAATGGTTTACTGACTGAGCCACCCAGGTGTCCCTGTGAAGGAAGAATTTAAAGGAAGAATTTTCCTATGGCCACTCAAAGCATGCCTCTTAAAGGACCTTCTCCATTGATGAAGATGCATAGAAACTTGGCCTTGAAAGAAATTATGCTTATGAAAGAAAATGAGTTTCAGCATTCCTCCTAAATACCTCAGCAGTTGGCCGCAAGTGTGCAAATGCCAGTGTTCTGTGAAAATTCTTCTTTCCTAGTATAATCGCAGCTCCCAAGCTCGTTGGCTGTCAGCACATTACAGTAAGAATAAAATCATTTCTTTTATTTTGGTACTCACTCAGGAAACCCAACCCATTGGCCCCTTCTGTCTTTTCCTTTTAACTCCTTCCCATTTGAAGTTGTGAAGTCTGGACTAAGAAGCTCGTAGGTTGGCTACTCGAGGGAAGTAGAGTGCTTACCAGTATTTGCCCAAGAAACTATATGGTTTTGCATTTTATCCAAATGGCTTGCACGTACGTCCTGTGATAGAACATCCCCAGGGTTTACCCAGCCTTCTTCGCCAAAACATGCAGTAGAAGAGAAGGAGATGGTTCCAGTCCCTAGGAAGCCCTTGCTTACTAAGTGCCCTTGACCATGTTGCTCTCCCTAAATCTGCAAGCATCACAATTAAGATGGCAGGGCGTGACTCGTACTGACCTGGGTCCAAATCCTGGCTTGGCCACTCACTCCTTGCATGATTTTCTTAACCTTTCAGGGCCCAGGTTTTTTCAGCCCTAAAATGACTATTGCTGTACTTGTCAGTTCCTCACAGAAGTGTCATGACCAGTAACTGCAGTACTATAACGTCCAGTGCCAACCCCAGGACCTAGCACAGTCTAAGAGCTCAGTAAATGTTCCATTATTATGATAGATCAATGCGTGCTAGTCCTGGAGAAGCCTTACGCATACCAGCTGGTGTCCTCAATTGTGCATCACTAGTCGAGTCCTGGAGGTGACATTGCTATTCTTCTGCCCACCCACCCACCCCACTCCAGAAATATTTATTCATTTAACAGTGGGTCATCAGAGTGCAGTCGTGAGTCATGCACTGTCCAAGCTGTTGGGGGACACTGATCCCTAGACACATGTTCCTTCCTTCCACAGTTCTGTCCATTCTCAGGTCATCTTGGATTCTTCCCTCTCTGACACCCCTCCCCTGGCCAATAAGTTACTGAATTCTATTGGTTCTGTTGCCTTCATAGTTCTCCATACCAACCCCCTCCCCTGGCTCCTCTCACGGTCACCGGCCCTTCGTTCTCCTTTGTTCACCTCTTCACCATTTTCCTCGGGGCTAGCCTCACGCTCCAGCCAGCTCCTCTCCTCAGTCAGTCCCATGTGTCTTGCTCAAACCCCATGCTGCTCAGAACAAAACTCAAAACAAAACTGAAAAAAAAATTCCTTGGCATTTCATAGGAGGTCTTTGATCTTCTGACTCTGTTTGACCTCCAGGCTGATTGTTGGCCCCTTTCCTGCAAGGGCAGGCTCCGACCACTCAAAGCAACTAAAACAGCCTGATTGTGCATTTCCTACTTTGTGTTCTGTGCCTTTTCAAATACAGTGTCCCCTTTTTAGAAGGCCCTTCCCCCTTTCCTACTAGGAAGACTCACTCTTTAATATCTATTTCAAATGTCACCACTACTGGGACCCATTTTCATAGAGTCGGTCACTTCATCTTGGGGCCTCTTTCTATACCTTGAACCTTGGTTTCTCTTAATGAGTCATTAGTTATCAACTCAGAGGTCACTGCCTCATGGCAGGCTTTGTTGCCCACTCCCTACCCCCAAGCCATGACTTTCTACACCAGATCATTTCTCCTAGGGTTTCCTGCTATTTACAAATATAGTTCACTGAGTCTTATAAGCAAGCTTTTGTAGAGTAACCACACAATTATATAATTATAAAATAATCAACAGTGTGTCTCACACTAAAATATGGGCAGAAATCCCATGTTTTAGTTCTCATGCAAAAACAAAACAAATTCCTCATCATCACAAGGAAATACTGGTGTAAGAGCATGCTAACCATTCAAACCTTAAAATTCTCATATTTATCCCTATGTGAAGCCAGATCAGGAAGAAGTCACATCTCTGGACCATATTCTTTGGGGCCCCTAATGAATTATCTTTTTGGAACTGTGATTTAGCACTATTCTCTTGGTGTTCATCCTGTCTGCTGCTAGTATAAAAACCAGATGTTTGCAGAACATCTTTTGGACTCTTGATCAAAGTGCTGGTGCAAACATCTTCCAATGTATTGCTCAGTGTCTTTTGTGACAGGTTTATCTCAGAAGTCAAATCTGGGACAACATGTATATTTATCTACATTTTCTTCTGCTAGATGCCAAGAGTAGATACCCATCATGTTTCTCTCTTTACTTAGGCTTCCAGGAAACTCATTACTTAAATTTGGCACCCAACTGTTCTAACTGTACTCCACCAAGATTTCTTTTTTTACAGTTTACTTCTATTTTCTCTCTTCCCATTATTGACTCCCCTTTTTCTTTTCCAGCCTCTCGTATGTGCCTTTTTCCACCCCTGGTTATAAGATCTGTGACAGGGAAGTGCGTGCTAATAGAAGCATGCCTGTTCAAGTCACAGGACACTGAGTTTCAAGCTCAGCTCTCTCTGTTGTTAGACGTACGACTTTAATTGCCTCTTACTGCAGTGCTCATAATTTAAGAGGGGCTTTTAAAAAATTATGTTTGTGCCTTCTCAAAACCTATTAGAACATGGAGAATGAATGTATGTACAGATAAAGGGGGAAATAACAAAGGCAACAGGATTGTCCGCTGTCAGCTGTGTAACAGGTAAGAATTTGACCTTGGATGAGTTCATAGGAAAGATAAGTCACTGGTCTTTAAAGGATGCACAGGGTATACACACATGAAGAACAGAAAGAGGGTGGTCTGACTAGTGGGACTTGAAGGGAAAGGAGTAAAATGAGAAAGCCCAAAGGAGGAGGACTTCTCAGCACGTTTATTAACAAAAACACCAAAGTAGGTACTACAGTGATAAAATTTTTTTTAAAAATTCAGAAAGCTCCTACTTCTACAGTGGAGGGTCACTTAATCTGCAATGAAAAAGGTAATTTCTTAGAATATTTAAGGGGAAAACAAAGGCGATATTTGGAGCAATCCTCTCCCTCCTCAAATTTTAAAGAATCGAAAATAGAGAAAATGTAAAGGGAGGAGCTCTAGAAAGCGTCAAGATTATCCATTCACCTTCAGAAGCCAAGAAAGAGATTTCTGGAACCATGGAACAGAGGAGCGAGATTGAGTGCTCAGCATCACGTAGGGCTGTACCTCCGAAGAAGAGAAGGGAAAGGTTGAAGTCTCATAACAAGATAGGGATGGAATGTGCACCCGAGTTCCTGCACTCTGCCTCCCTGTCCACCTTGGGACTCCGACTTTGTCCGTTCACCAGGTCCTCTCCATCTCGGGGTCCCTGCCTTGCACCTACTCCATCTGGGCATGGGAAGGACAAGTTTGTCTAAAAGCAAACTCCTTTTCTCTTCTAAATCCTGGATCTTGATCCACTTCAGTGCCAAAATTTATGGTGATCAATGCGACCGAAAAGGTCTGCGTCATGTTCAGAGCATGTTCCTTACTCATTTGTATGGCTAGATCTGAAAGACCAGAAGAAAGTGTGTTTTGAAAGTCTTGTTGTGAGGTTGCCAACTGAGTGTTTGGATTTAGATGGATCACACGCAACACTTTCAAATGGTTTTCGGCTCAGTATCCCAACATGTGGTTTCTTATCTCCACGAATTCCAAATTTTATAAAGTTGCTGAAAGTTTATTGTGGATAAATTCATACAGGCTTGTAAAAGATGCAGCTGAAGTAGGTTTTCACTCGTTGGGTGGGGCTGGAACAGGCCTTCCAAAGCAAAACGTGGAAGCACAATGAAAAGAAAGACTTCTGCCCTGGCAATAACATTTTTTTCAAGAATCTAGAAAGGGTTGAAGAGATGATCTATCCTGGAGATGAGTAATAGTTTAATAGATGCTTTCTAGTGGAGTGTGTCGAGAATCCTGAAGCGACACTCTTGGCAGACCACGAGGGAGGATCACGGTATTTTGCTGATGTCTGCCCCGAACAGGGAAGCAGCCCCAGGTTGGACCTGTGCCATTTCTGATCTGACCCTAATGCAGTCCTTTCCTAATGTCCGAGAGTGAAAAATGACTGGACAGTTGGCATCCAGGTGCAGAAGCCAGGTTTCCTGACTTCGCTTACATGGTTTGATAGAGACGTGACTGTACCTGCCTAGCAGTTCCCCCCATGTGTTTTATTCTTAAAGGCAAACAAACAAACCCAAACTATTAATGAATTAAGGTTTCCTTCCATTCCAGAAGAAATGTCCCAGATGGGTCCCTAAATCCTTATGTGGCCTTGTCCCAGCATCTCAGCTGTAGCCACACTGTACGGGAATAACTCGTGGATTCCTCATAAATGTTCTCACGTTAGAAGGCAAAGCCTAGCCCTTCCTGCCTTTCCTTAATTGATACTTGTTTGCTAACAGAGTAAATAAGGCCCAGATTTTTCGTCATCTGTAGGGATGTGGGTAGCTATATTTTCCTTGAGCCTGCCAGGTTCTGTGTTATATAAAGGAGAATTTTAGGAAGAGAAATCTTGCCTTAATGCAGGGAGGATCCAGCCAGGCCAGACATACTTGTAACACATGGAAAGAAGTTGGATCAGGCGTGAGCAATGTTGGACAGATGTGCTATGGATGGACGGTGGAGGAACACAGTCCTCCCCTCCGTTTTTTAATCCCTCCAGCTGATCCCACCCAAACAAATTCTTCTTAGGATTTCAGAGCCGCAACTTGAACGGAAAGCTGCCCACACCTTCTACCTTAGACTCGTGCCCTCTTTTTGTTTTATTTAGTAGGCTCCGAGCTCTCCCCTGCTAATTCAGAGCATATTTTAGACTTCTGGGGATGCGCACCTCTCCATAAACATACGTGTACAGAAGTCAGCATCTTAAAGCAGAATATATAAAAAGCTGGGATTTTACTCCAATTCCTAGGATCCACTGTGTTTTCCAAGGAGGAGAGAGATATTGGTGTCACCTGGTCCTGCATGAAAATAAGTGTTCTGAGTTTAGACTGTGACATTCAAACAGTAAAGGGTGAGCAACCCAGGGTGTGCCCATGGATTGAATCTGACTTTCGAAAATCTGAACACTAGCCCTGACTGCTCTGACACACGTGCATGTTCGTGCACATACACGCACACACCCTGCATGTTCTTTGGGAAAATTGTCTCTTCTGGGCCTGAACTGCTCTGTAAATTCCCTCTGCCTGCCAGCCTCCTTGACGCCCAACAGCAGTTGTTCCGACAAAATTCTGTACTCACATCAATCACCCGATTGTTCTTCCTGCGCTGGATTGGGATTGTGTGCTTGCTCTGTTGGTGTGAAGTGAAGGAATCTGGGTTTTAGAGGCAGATTTGGGCTGAAATCCTCGTTCCACCCTCCCAAGTGAATGGCCTTGAGCGAGGTATTTAGCCATTTATTTGTATGAAGGGTGGAAAACATGGTGATGATAATGTCTGCTTACCAAGGTTCAGTGGAAGGTTGAAAATTAGAGCACATATGGAAATGTCCACTGACATATAATCTTAAGATTTAGTAAATCTTTGTTTCCCTCACACTTCTTTAACACGTAGCATAAGCCCGACGTGCGGGTATTCCAAAAGTTGCTGTTGGGAAGAAAAAGAGAGGGAGAGAAGGAAGGGAAGGAGGAACAGAGGGAGAAAAGGAGGAGGAAAAGAGAAAGGGAGAGAGGAAAGAAAAATAGGACCAAGGAAGGAAGGAAGGGAAACAGGGGTTGGGAAGGAAGGGAAGAAAAACAGATAAAGGCAAAGGGGAAATGGTGTTCATTATGCCCTCTACATTAGCTTGTGAGCTCCTAAGGGGCCTTCTGTGGCATAGTCATCTCTATATCCTCAGTTCCTAGCAGTGACATTATCATATCGTAACTACTCAATTAATGCTGGCTGGCCAGATTGTATTAATCTTTAACATGGGGATAATGACACATGCTGTGCTTTATCAAGGGCCTCTATGAGTAACTGCTGGAACATTGAGTGTGAAAGTTCCTTGTAAATTGAGCAAGAGTACTGATGACTGATGGAAGGTCTGGTATATGAGGTTAAGCTGCACTACAGGCCCCAAGTCCCCATTTGCTTAAGCTAATCAAGTGGGGTCCAAGGAGCCTACTTAGAAAAGTATCACTTCAAAGTTAGGTGCAGACATGTACGGACAATTTTCATAATACTTGTATGTGTAGGGGATGAGAAGAGAGCTGAAATGTGGATTATGAAGGAGGATTGGACCATGAGTTTGCAGAGAAAGAATACATCATTAAAGAAAAAGAAGGTTAGTATGATGAGCACCTGGAGAATAAAAGGGCGGGTAGAATGGATAGAGGTAACTAAATAAGCTCTAGATCACTTAGGGACCCAAGTGGCCCTTCTGTGAGACTTCCCCAAATGAGGGAAAAAATAATCTCCTCCCTTTGCAGGAAGGTGATGAGTCAACATATAGGATGTGGAGCATGGTATACCAGATAAATAATTGGAGATCTGGACCAAAGAAGGTAACCGTGTGGACATCTAGTACAAGGTCCATGGTGAGAGTCTGGAGACAATGATTTATCACAGTCTTTATGGTGGACTTCAGCGGTTCCTGGTAGGGAGCCCACATTGATCACTAGACACATAAGACAACATTTGAGGAACCCAAACATCAATGTAGTGGGAAAGCGAATACAAGGTAAAGCATTAGAGCTAGTGGACTTTTCCGATAAGCTGTGAGGTCTTGGAAGCCAGCTTTAATGGAACTATGTCTTTTCTACTCTGAAGATTCCAAAAAATGGGGGCATTTAGGTTATGTAAAGTAGCATGACACGTAAACAGGACTGCTATGCTAGGTACTCTGAATTCTGTGACTCTGGGTTTATATACTTCTCTGAGTATAGAAGCCATGCATAGAATTTTACATTTCAGCCAGGCCAGCTGTTTTCTCATTGGAGGAAAAAAGTATGGATATAGAGAAACCGAATCTTAGAATGGAATAAAAATTATGCTGGGCTGAAGGAGGATTATTTTTCTAGGAGAGCAGTATACTCTCGAAGGAACATGGATCCTAGAGCACTTTTTCCACTCACGGGTGGTATGTACCCAGATCAAGAAATATAGAGACCAACAACTTAGTTGTTTAGGTTGCTCCCGTAACACTACAGAGTACATACTTCCTCAGCAGGGAAGTAAGGGTGCATTTCCTCTTTTTCACCTGCTCTTTCAGACCCAGGATAACCTCAGGAACTACCTTTCATACGAGAGAATGCTTTTCTAGATGTTGCTTCCAGTCTGTAAAATTCACCCAAAGCATGGGACGTTGTCTCCTAGTGGCGAGAACATAAGTCCTGGAGCACATACTTCTGGACCTCACTGGATCACTTGGCAGCAGATAACTTGTCTTTAAAATGGGGTTGGCCATACTATCTCAACTAGGAGACATTAAGGATATGTGAAATTAAGAAAACTCAAAATAATTAGACTGCTACTTAGCAAGAGTAAGTAGTCAACAAATTGTTAATATCAATAGTATTGTTTTCAGCATGACTATTGCCAACAGAGTTAAGATAGAAATTTGACAGCAGGCTTAGGGGATAATCCTACCCAACTGGAATCCCTCATTGAATGCCTCCATTCAATTCACTGAAATTTCTGAGCTCTTAATATTGGCAAGGCTATTATAAGGGTTATAGAGATTATTAAGGCTTTTTTTTTAATCACAGAAGCTCAAAATTCATGAGATGAGAAGACAATTAACAAAAATACCTCTGAAATAGACCAAAGAGTAATTATGCCCATTAACGTTAAGAATGATTTTGGCCTTTCAAAGGAGGGCATTATTTTACCTAATGAGAGGGTCAGGACAGACGTCATGAAACAGGGAGGTTTTCAACAGCCCCACATGAAAGCATGGAGTTTGGGCAAACAGATATGAACAAAGAAGGACAGACATTTTAGTGTGAGGAAGAAGGAAGAGCAAAGATACATAGGCTACTTTCTGTGTAACCAAGGACTGGGTTGAGGCTGGACATGTAGGCTAGGCACACATGGTAGAAGGACTTAGTTAATTCTTTCTTGGATGGGCGATGGAGAAGCATCACACATATTTCTTGAGTCATTCCCTATGATCGGAATACTTAGTTTCATGTCTGAATTTCTCATGGTCTTGGTATAATGACTGGACAGTAACATTCAGAAATCATTGAAGTAAATGGCTGGCTGGCTGGGTGGGTGGATGGATGGATGAACAAGCAAATGACAGTGATGGGATACACACACCAGCTGTCTTAGACTCATCTGCGTGTTCACTTATTCATTCAGTCAATGTTTATTTAGTAATTATTAAATAAACTGATATCTGAAACTGTACTGTGCAGTATGTGTGCCTTGAACTTGACCGGAATTATCCTCTCTACCATAGGTAAGCCCAGGGAAGACCATCTTGCCCACCCATGGAGAGATTAACTTTCTGTGTAGTACACTCTGTCTGTTAGAAGTCAGGGATTTTTTTCCTCCCTTAGTCATCTTTGTTGAGTCATTAATTTTGATAAGAAGGAGGACAGTTCTTTAAAAATATGGACCCCCCCCCCAAAAAAAACCAATTTTTATGTTTCCCCAAGCACTTCAATTGAGACCACTCTGCTTGGCTATTAATCCTCTAATGGAACAGCATGCCCTCTCACAGAGGGGAAATCAGCCATTGTGCTGAGCTGATTAGAAGTGATGGCATGGAGCTTCTTCCTGAGAACGGAAGTCCTGTAACCTCAAATACCAAGGACTATAAATCTCAGCAATATATAATGCTAATTGGTTTGAAAGGCCTCATCGACGCGGAGAACGGAAGCCAAGTTCAGAATGCTCAGGACTGGAAGCTCCAGGCCTCCGCCTGCTTCCAGAAGGAGACGTGTCATTTTCTCCCTCAGTCCTGGGAAGAGCAATCCAGGATTTTAGAAGTTGAGGCTCGCTAAATGCCAGACCGGAAGCCCTCCCTGATGGTGGGAGAGGGTCCATCTGAGGCCCGCCTGCAGCACATTGATCTGGGAAGCTGGGAAAAACGTGGGATTCAAACCACACTGAAGCTGAAGCTCTGAATTTGGGTTCAACAGTTAGTATGTTTAACAAGATCTAGTTGAGTCTTATGCGCAGTGATCTTTGAGGATCACTGCAGCAAGTGTCAGTCCCCATCCACTCCATGAGGTCTTCCTCAGCCCCCTGCTTCTGCATTATAATGTAAATACTTCTGGGGCACCTGGGTGGCTCAGTCAGTTAAGCGTTGGACTTTTGATTTCTGCTCAGGCCGTGGTCTCAGGGTTAAGGGATTGAGCCCTGCATTGGGCTCTGCATTCAGCGTGGAGTCTGCCTGAGATTCTTTGTCTCCCTCTGTCCCTGCCCTCTCTTTCTGTCACTCTAATACATCATATATATATATAATTTTTTTTCTTTTTTTTTTTTTAAGAAAACACTTCTGACCATGGGTTAGGCAACCTATGTTCAAATCTCAGGTTAGCCTCCTCCTCACTGAGTGGCTTCAGCCAAGCTCTGCTTGCATTCTCCACACTCCATTTCCCCTCATTTATGAAAGGCAGGAAATGAAGTCTATCAGGCTAGATTCTTATAAGGTCCCCAACAGTTAGAGAGCATATGAGCACTTCAGGGCATGGTGAAGAACCAATATTATCGGTCATGGCTGTGAAACATGCATACATTTGCAGAGTATGAAAGATGCACTTAATATTCTGTATGCCTCAGTTTGAGACTAACAGAATTGAACCGTTTTGAGCCCAGAGGCAGGCACGTAAGATACAAAGAAGATTGTAGAGACCTGGCCTTAAGTCTTAGTCCCACTGCTCATTGGCCACAGAGGCATTGTCCCTTGGCTTCCCTCAAGCTTTTATTTGTCATCTGCAAAATGGGCAGACACCCTCTGCCTCTAACAGTTTCTGTGAGTAATAGAGATATTTACATCCTGTGCCTGGCAGCTGTGAATACTAATACGTGAAACTAAAGATGGTGCCACAGTCTGGCTTGAGGCGAAACTGCTACTCATACCGCCTCTCATACCCCCAATTAGTCACACCCCTATTATTTGATATTGGACAACTGAAGTCTTCTCTGTCGTGCCTACTCTGTTATGCAAACAGAGTTTCAGGTTCCTGAGATACCCTTTTCCAAACAGATAGTTGCTTACATCCCTCCCACCCCCAAGAAACTGTGGCGTCCTCACTGATAACCATTTAACAATTGTCATCTGCCTAACTTTTGGGAGAATACTTCACCTCTTCATTTTTCCTCCTGTGCACTCCAGCCATACTCACTGCACCCCTTTTAGTTAGGACAAGTCATGCTAAATGCTGTAATAGATAAACTCTGAAAACCGAGTGACATCCTCATCAAAGCAAAAGATTATTTACTCATATGCTAGTCAAATACAAATTAGCCAGGTTTGGGAGATTTTTTTAACCATGCAGGCTTTCAGAGACCCAGAGTCCTTCCAGCCTGTGGCTTCCAGGGTCACTGCAGAAAGAGAAGGGAGACCAGGGTGACAGAACACCAGAGAACTGAGTCCCTCAACCCGGAAGTGACACACATCACCTCTGCTTTTGTTTCATTGACCAGAGCTAACTCAACTCTGCCCCATGAACATGCTTGCAAGGGCAGACTGGAAAAAGTCCCAGTATCAACTTTACATTACGGAAGGAGAGCACAGATCTCTATCTCCGCCACTGTTACCAGCCCATAAAGTTGCCATGAAGATTAAATGAGAAAATACACGTCAGATGCTTAGCACAGAGCCTAGTACATAGTATATAATCAATAAATATTAACTGAGGCCGTGATTCTTAAAACCGCAAGGTTGATTTTATGCTTTGGAAACACTAGTGAAACCCTCAGATGCTAATGGCTTATTTAACTCTGAATTGGCTATCATGATGATATATTCTGATTTTAGTCTGATTCTAATTAATTAATTCAACCCACGCTTATTGAGTATCCTACCAAGACTGGATGTTGGCAGTGAACTAGACCCTTCCTGTGGCCAGGCATGGCATGGAGTGGTGGGGAGAGGCCATAAACACTAAGCCAACAATTAGAGAAATGACTATTTAAACTATAGCTACAAAAAAATTACATGACAAGGTACTAGAAAAGTGCATACCTAGAGGACCAGTCTAAGCTGTAGAGCTCAAGAAAAGATTTTCTGAGAACTCAAGAATGAATAGAAATTGGCCAAATGAAGAAGTGGGGGACAGACTTCAGGACAGATTTCAGATCTGAGCTGCCTCCTCCAGATCTCATTAACTCAATCCTGAGGATCATTCAGCTTGGACAGCAGACCTCATGGGATGTTCCAAAGCATCATCAGTGTAAAAACACAAATAAACAAAAACATCCTGGTAAACATGTCCCCAAGAAACGCCAGCAACTTACAAAGAACACACAACATCCAAACACTGTAGCAGCTCTAAGGAACTTACAAATGTTTCCATCCAACTCAAACATTCTTTTTCTTTGGAATCTTCAACTGTATCTTTCAGTACATAACATCTCTCAGCTTGACTCAAGCCACTGAATGTGTTTGAAATAGAAGTATTTCTGTGATTTGTACTGCTTTTGGCTAAACATTCAGTTCTATGCTCACCAAGTCCCCCCATACTCCATACATGCTGAAATACGAACTCATGTTAAGTGTTCTTGTTACAAAATGATGATGATGATGATGATGATGGTAATGGTGAAGCTGGGAGGCAACTTTCGGAAGTGATATATAGGTTTATGGCATGGATTGTGGTAATCATTCCATGTGTATACCTTTATTTCCAGGCTTACCAAGTTGTATACATTTATCATGCACAGCTTTTGGTATGTCAAAAATAATAATTTGGAAAGGTGAAATAAATACTGACAGAATGTGCACATTTGATCTCCTAAGCACACAGACAACCACCAGCATGGGTGTGCACACACACAGAGTAGCGGGCTCCATGGCAAAGGCAGATTGTGTGTGTGTGGAGATACACAGGAAATACACAGCACCCAGTGCAGTATCTGATACGTAATGGGCATTTAATGCATGATTGTTAATCAGATGTCTTTTCTACTCATTTGTCCTCTCTGAGCCTCAGTGTTCTTAGTTCCTTATATTATAAAGTAATACTTATTTATAAAGGAATACTTATATTATAAAAAATAATACTTGCCTGGTAGTTCATCCATCTTCCTAGTAAATGAGAAAACCCATGTACATTGCTTAGCAAAGAGCCTGTCATGCAGTAAATGTGAGTGATTGATGAAGTCAGTGAACATTTGAGTGCCTACTGTGTTCTGGATCATGAGTATAAAAATACTTTGCCAGTGATGGAGCATTCTGCAAATGGAGGCATGCGTTCAAAAATCATAATGTAATTGTTACAACATTAAGACAAATGTGTGTATCCATATCTGCTTGTCTAATTATGAGAATGGTATGAATAACCCTGTTCATATTCTCAAAGGATAATGGGAAGAGTAAGGAATGTGGCGTTTGCAAACACTGGGGTTCTGAACAAGATGATTGTACTTGATGCATAACCAGTTATGAATTCCAGGGTCAGTGGATTTAATACATTTTATATCATTGCAAATGTTTGCTGTACTCCCAGGGAAGATTAAAAAAAAAAAATTCCTGTCTTTGGCTCAGGAGCTTGCTTCTCTCCTGGCAGTGTGCATCAGACTAAATGTCACAAGAATATTTCAGCATATGTGGGTAAATATTTACACTCATTTTAAACAGATATTCCAAATTCCTTGTTGTTTTTCAGCAGAGGCCTAAACCTGGTGGTAAAAGTCATGAATAGAACTTTTTCAGCCTCACTAAGTGAGAAGGGGCTTTTCAAGGATTCTTGCCTCCAGGGTGCTCTATTTTTCTCCTTCCATTCTTTCTGGGTTGAGCTGTTGGAAGGGAGAACTGGCCCTCTGCCATGGAGCTCTCTACCAAGCCACTTCAAATTATTGCTCCCTGGTCCCTGAGAGCCAGTAGAGATTCAGCTGTGATCACAGGGGAAAGAAAAGTATAAGGAAAGAAATATAGGAGATAAAAGAAGAAGGAGCAACTCTTGGAAAAATGCAAAATGCGTAGTATTATGGCCTGGGTTACAAATTGCATAGACCAGGACTTGGGTTGAATATCGAAGGAATGAGAAATTGTAGCTGGAACAAATCAAAGATAGCACTTTGGAGATGTAGAGAGCAAAAGTGTGCATCAGTGGGGGAATATTGCTGGGTTGTCAGATTGATACTATACAAAGCTTGGGTTATGGATAGTTTTGTCTGTGTTTGAGGTGCATAAAAATGCTGTGTATATGTATATACTTTTCCAGCAATTTCCCTTGCTTTCTAAAACCTTCCAGTAGTAGAGGCCCTTCTTTGAGGGAAAAGCACAGAGATCTCTGTTAATAGCAAAGGAAGAAGCTAGACAGAGATTCAGCTTGGTCTAATGGGATACTCTGAAGCATCTTTGGTGCCATGATTGTGCCATCTTGAAGGAAGGGGATCCAGTTTTCTGACCCTGTATCAGCTGTTGGCTGCTCTGTTTCCAAGGGGCATGAAGGCAAGGGCTACCTCCTAGTCGGGCTGAGCAAGGCAACTCATCCAAGTGCAGTACTCTCTAGCTGTGAGTGCTCTGAGCTGCCAGCATCCAAGACTCACAACTGCAGAGGAGTGGAAGGGAATCTGTGTGGGCACCAACAGCAATGACTATAGAGGGACAGGTTAGAATCAGAAAGTTCTGGAAGTCCGTAGACATAGGAACTGATTCTTTTATTCTACATTTACAGAACATTCCCTGTGCTAGTCATACTGTTAGGCACCAGGGATACAAAGACCTGAGAGCCATTCTCTATCGTGCATCCTAGAATAATCAGGGTGAGAATTCTGCTTTAGGATCCAATAATGGGGAAAGCAGAAAGGACACGGAAGGTTCTCATCACAAAACAGAACATACTTATTATGGACCTGCTAAATGAGCAGGCCTGTGCTCAGTGTTACAGAGGTGACAAAGGTGTCTAAGTGTGGCTTCTACCTTTGGAAAGACAACAAGTGGAAAGGACTTAATGAAATACAAGGAATGATATACTTAATGTCTTATTTTTTTTTAAGAGCTGAGATACCCTTTATTTTTTTTCTTTCATTTATTTATTTTCAGCATAAGAGTATCATTATTTTTTTACCACACCCAGTACTCCATGCAATCCGTGCCCTCCATAATACCCACCACCTGGAACTTAATGTCTTATAAGCAGCAGAGAGATTAAGTATAGGAGAACCTGGAGAAGAGAAAGGAATCATGGAAATCTGAGTGCTGACTTTGCAGTAGACCCTTACAGAATGGCAGAAAGTGAGCTTATGCTAATGGGAGAAAGGCATTCTAGGCAGAGGGATGGCTTAAAGTAAAGAGAAAAAAAAATATGGTCACATAAATTCTAGTATGTAATTGCCAAAGTGAAATTTTGCTACAATACCAAGTAAAAGTAGACACATCAGAGTAGAGGAGCCTGGAGAAGTGGGCAACATGTAGAGGACCTTTATATCTAGGAAAATAAGGATTTGGGATTTGGTCTTTGACAGGGTAGTTAGCTGTGAGTGGATGCTGAAGAGCAGAAATTCACAATTAGAGCAGTTCCATGGGAGAGTAATTGACAAAGTGTAAGGCGCACAGGAATGCAGGGAAAGCTAGACCATACTGAAGTTAAACAACACCACGTGTTGGTTTCCTGTCATGTCATTGTTCAAAAAGAACACTTTAACACAAAGAATGAACCCTTGTGTAAGCATGGACTTTAATTAATAATAATTTATAAATATTAGTTCATCAATTAAAACAAAAGTACCACAGGAATGCAAGATGTTAATAATAGGGGAAACTGCGGGAGGAAGGCAGGGAGGAAGATGTACTTTCTGTACTTTCTGCTCAATGTTTATGTAAACTTAAAATTTCTCTGAAAAATGAATTCTAAGAAAATCTTAAAAACAAACAAACAAACACCACTTCTTCCTAGGCTTTTTACCCAACCATTTCCTACTCGTTCTCCAGACTTTCAGTAGAAGCATACCATTTCTCTGGGCTCCTCTAATCATCTAGATCCTCTCTGTAGGGTTTCAAGCCACCCTGAACTTATCCTTGATTCCATCATTTTTCTTACAAGGTTAATGACCGGGACTACTCTCAATACACTGTGATGTGAGCAAAAAAAATATATTTTCTCATATTAAACCACTGAGAGTTTACTGTCTGTTATACAAACTAATGCTACTTACCCTAACACCTGTGTTCACAGAATATTGTGCATCTTAGGGATCAGGATTTTGTTTGTCCCTATTCACCCTTAATTTTCTAATGTCTAAAAATCATCTGCTCTTTAGGAGGTACTCAATAAGTGTTTGCTGATTGCATGTTTCCTTGCAAATTATTTTATTATATCGGTGGGATGTTGTTAAGAAAGTGAGTTGGGGGAAATTGGAGGAGGAGACAAACCGTAGGAGACTGCAGACTCTGAGAAACAAACTGAGGGTTTTGGAGGGGAGGGGAGTGGGAGGTTGGGTGAGCCTGGTGGTGGAGGGCATTAAGGAGGGCATGTATTGCATGGAGCACTGGGTGTGGAGCATAAGCAGTGAATGCTGGAACACTGATAAGGAATGAAATAAAATAAAATTAAATTAAATTAAAAAAGAGTGAGGCAAAAAAAAAAAAGGAATGTTGGCTTGAAAATAAGATAGTCCATGGTTTCACTGTTAACTCGCCCGTTTACTTTTGCTTTGTGATATTGGCCAACTCATTTTTACACCCTTAAACTCTTCTTCTCCTTTGTAAATTGGGAATAAAAATAGTTCCTGTGCTATAGGTTGTTATAAGAAGTAAATATGATATTGTATGGTCTTAGCCCACGTTCCCCAGGAAACAGAGCCTGATGCAAGGACCAAGTGCAAATACTTAATTGTGGAAGGTGCAATCCCAGGATAGCAAGAATGTAGAGAAGGGAAAGTGACATATGGAAGGATGGACATAAATGCAAGGTGATGCCCTGCTGTGCTGTCACTGTTTCGTGATCAATGATGAAGAGACACAGCAGTTCCATAATAGGGTGGACCCACTGGGTCGTAGGGATCAATTCCAGGCAGTTAGCTTGGAGAATCCGTACTTCAGAAAGGGCCATCATATGACATTGGAACGAAATGGGATTCATACTCCTGATTCTGATTTTCAAAGCTGATATCACACACTTCTGGATGGCTGCATCTGACTCTTTCAGCAGCTGTTCAGAACACCTCATCCCCATCCCTGTGCTGTGCTTTCCATCCAAGTCTGGAGTGGCAAGGAAAACTTAAAATTCAGGAAATGCTGCTGTCCCACCAAAGGCTGACCCTCCTGGGGAAGCTGTCGGCCTCCTCCAAGAGGCAGGAACTATGCAGACCCAAGCAGAAGCGGTTGTCTGTTGAGTCAAGCTGATGACCCCTCCTTAGGGAGGAGCTGTGGTAGTTGAGGTGGTACTGGCAGTTGAGGGCTAGAAGAAAATAGCACTGAGAGAGTCCACCATGGGGCAGAAGATGTGTCCGAGACAGCCTGCAAGGAAGTGATCACAGCGTCTGGCATGCAATAAACACTTAAGAAATATGTTATTATTTTCCCTTCTAAGACTACCATCTCTGTCAGAGGAGACAGATTGGGGGCAGTGAGACTCTCAGCAAATCTTAAAATAGAAAAAAAATATTTTTATTACAAGTTGTATTGTTAGGAGGACTGTGTGATAAGATCTGTATCTCTACACTATTGCTATGCATGCAGTAGATGGTGTATGCTGAGGGTTGAGTAAGCACTCAATTTTATTTGAAATATTGGTTAAATGAATGGGTAAATGAACAATGAAAATAAATCTCTGACAAATGTTGAATTCTAGGATATTAGAACTAGAAAGCATCTTAGAGAGTGCTTATTTCAAATTCTTCTTTTATACCAAACATCATGGGGGCTCCTGGAGGCCAACTGCTTCCCTAAGGTCTAACAGCTCACTCGCAGGTGTTCAAGGATTATGTATAATTGCCTCATGCCCTTCTCCAGTGACTCTCTATTGATCAGAGTCCTGTAATGCAAAGGAATCTGATAATTAGAATAAGAACTATCATTTTTCTAGCACTCACAGTGTATCAAGCACTTTTCACCTGTCTGAGGTATTTTAGCATCCTTCTTTCTTCGTTTCAGGTGATGGCATCCCTTGAGCAGTTATTAAAAGATAGAAACCAAACACAAGTGTTGCTGTTCCCGATGTTCTTACCTCCTGTCACTGCATCACCCGGCCTGTGGTGCTCGATGATGAATGTCCCCTCTTATCATTCTTACAAGATTCATGTGGGGGGAGGAGATGGATGCCCCAGAACGTGTAACAGGAAATGGGCACAGGGAGAAAGCAAAGGGAGTGAGCCATGGACCAGCAGAATATTTAAAACTGAGATTCCCCCTGCCTCCATCTGCTGAATTTACCTTTTTTTTTTTTTTTAAGAATAAGTTCCTTCTGGGAAAGCCTCACTCAACTCCAGATACCTTTCCAAGACATTTTTAGAGCTGGGACTAACATATCCAATTTGGCGGTGCAAAGTGTGATTTTAATTAGGTCGTTTCCCTCTGAGGGCTGGGGGCTCTGTTGGCTGAACTTCATAAAGGAGCCTGTGGGTGGGCAGCGTGCAAGGCACTCAGAGGTGAGGCGCGTTCAGGACAAGCCTCCCGGAGGGGCTTGGCTGTCACTTGTGAGATTTCCCCTATTTCTTCTTCTTCTAAAGTCGTTGGAAATTGCTGCACCCAGGGAGGGATGTGGCCTCCCTCTCAGAGAGGAAAGGGCTTTGGAGTTCTTGGATCAGAGCCAGCTAATATCCAGGGCATTTATTTTTCAGCTACGGGGCCCCTGCCTGGATCAGTCCCTCAATCCAGACAGGTGTCCACCTTCCTTGCTCCGGGGAGTCCCTCTGGGGCCCGGAAAGACTCCTGGTACCACTCCCCGAGTGAAAAGTTCATATTCCTCCTAGTCATGAAATAATATGGTCCCAACTTTCCCTCCTGGGGTATGCCCAGTGATTTAAGGCTTTTGACTTCTGCCCTGGAGAACAGAGCAGAGATAAATTGTTGGCTGCTGACAACGTCTCTTCCACGCTGCAAAAAGTCAGGGCAGTGCAGCTGGGTTTCTGGGTGGGCCTGGTTACCCAGGAGGGGCTGGCCAAAAGCTGCCTAGCTGATGGAAACCAAACAACTCCCAGAAAAACGGAGGCTTGAAACAGAACCCAGGAAGGAGGCATCTCCTGCAAGTCTTCCCTGGTTCATTGCCCTCCTTGGAAAACTGGACAGTCATCTCTGGTTTCTGGAGCACCTAAGGGAACTTTCTAACACGCATATCCCATCCCATCATGTTTCTGCTTTGAGACAAGCTAAATGGGTCCCTGCTACCCATGCAGGTTAAGGTTAGAGCGCTTGCCACTGCACTAAGCTTTTTTTTTTTTTTTTCCTGTCTTCCTAGAGCTCTCCAGCTTCATTTGCTCTCCTTCTGTGCCCAGTCCCTACAGTTGGCACACTACATATGCCCTCCAGATCCAGGCCCTTCCCTCTAGCTGCCATGATCTTTGAGGCTTCTCTCCCTTCTCTGAGCAGCTCCCCTTCCCCTTCAACCTAAGCCCGTCCTGGACCTGCTTCACTAAATTCTGCTCATTCGTCCGGTCTGATTTCAGGTGTCCCCTTCTCTGGAAAGCCTCCCCTCCATACACCTCCCCCACTCACTGCCAAATCCGGAAGACCTGACCATTTCCTTCCAGGTTGACCTGTTTTGACATCTCTTTTAACACTTAGCAGTTTCTATTATAATTGCCTATTTCATTTACCCTCCTCCCCATCCTCCCCCACCCCCTTCATTGTAAGCTCTGTGAACCTAAAAAACAGGTTTGTGTTTTTGTTTATCATTATGTTCCAGTTCAGTTGTCAGGCATATTTTAGGCACTCAATAAATGTTTGCTAAATTAATAAATGAGACCCCAGAGGGCATCCTGTTAAACATTTAACGGTTTTCATCATTTCCTGGGGATTAAATACTTAAACACTTCTCTTAAAAACTAGCAGAATCTGGGGGATTGGGGCAGCTTTTCACCCATAATTTACAAATAGATCATAAGGACTGGTGGTAGTAAACCCTGAGGTTTTGTTAATTTTTTTTTTCATAAACACTGAGTTTTGGTAATACTTTAAAAATTGATCTGGAGATAACAAGAACAAATGTGGGCATTAGGTATCAGGTCTGGAGTCCTGTCTCTAGCGTTGTTCAGAGGAATATACGTGAGCACATTAATTAACCTGATTGGATTCTTTTGTGTTCGGGATACACAACCAAGGGGCTAAGGCATAAGAATGCTGGTAGAGAAGAGCCTCGGCATATCCAGGATGTCACAGGACTGCTAAGAAGGGGGCAGGTATCTGTTTTTTGTTTTGTTTTGTTTTGTTTTCTAAGAAAAAACTAAGCTGAGCATAAAAGTTGTTTTGGAAAGGGTAGGAACCAGGATTCATAGGGAGAATCTGGCTAGAGGAAAGCTTGTTCATAGTTGGAAAAGGGCAACTCCTTTCCACTCTGGGCAGCATTCTGTGCTTTATGGAGCCTAGACAGACTCTGAAGCTACGGGTAACCTCCGAGCGTGTTCCTGGGCCAGTCTCCATCAGTGCTAACGAGGAGGGTGGCAGGACAAGCTATGGTTGCATGCAGAAGGCTCTAGAACTAAAGACCTCAAGGAGGAATTTGCAGCAGTCAGACAGAGTGCTAAAACGGACTTCCCAGATCAAATGGCCACCATGACCCTAGTCATCTCTCACTTGCTTCCTTTCTGTTACAAGAGCTTTTCTTCAGGGTGAGGAGTGGAATTGGCAGCTATCCCCACCCTTCCTTTTTTTAAAGGCATCTTTCCTGCCCCCTTTACTCTGAAGTTAACAGCAGTCCCTCATCAAAATAATGGGCATAACCCTTTTTATTTTCTAGTATAGTGATTCTCAAAGGGTCTTCCAATGAATATCTGTTCTGAGAGACAGTAATAGATGTTGAGTTAAAAAAAAAAAAAAAAAAAGCGCCAGGCCAGCAAGTGTGGGAAGTGTTACATAGTAGAGCCCACTCTTAGAGAATCACATTTCACGTCAGGATACTGAAGACGTCCGTGAGTCCTAAAGAAAACAATCAGATACATCCATGCTCACTCAATAGTAGAACTTCTTTATATAGGAAAAACTTCATTAATATTCTGAAAAAAGCCTTTAGGTGTGGGGCGCCTGGGTCGCTCAGTGGGTTAAAGCCTCTGCTTTCAGCTCAGGTCATTATCCCAGTGTCCTGGGATCGAGCCCCACATTGGGCTCTCTGCTCAGCAGGGAGCCTGCTTCTTCCTCTCGCTCTCTCTCTGCCTGCCTCCCTGCCTACTTGTGATCTCTGTCTGTCAAATAAATAAATAAAATCTTAAAAAAAAAAAAAAGCCTTTAGGGAAACGCTAGTGCCTCATCTAAGGATTGTGATTTCATTTAGTATATTTACCTAGTATCTTCTTTATAAAACAAAGAAATAATATGTCTGTTATCACAATTCCGTGCTATCAAAACAGTCATCTCTTGTTATAAATGTTTATGACATATTTTGTGTTGCCTTCTGTATCTGGAACTAAAAATTTAATTCCAAAGACATTTGTATCATGTTCTCTAGTGAGTTACAGGTTAATGCCTGAGTTGAACATTCATAGAGACAGCAATGATACTACTCATCTTGTAAATAGTGCTGTTGTTTATTGAGGTCTTACATGTGGATCAGAAATGAGACCAGATACTTTTATAACTATTTTCTCATCCTAGAAGTGAAAGGGTTTACACATACTGCTCTAATCTCCATTGTTGCTGGGGAAATGGTACCTCTCAACTCACCTCAACTCATCTCATCTGAGTTCAGTGTGGATTCTCCTCCCCTGGCTGATCAAAGCATCGGGTGGCCTCCACCCTTCTTGGAAGCAGTAACATAGAGGCGTGACATGTGACAAATGCAGCCCAGGTTGGGACACTGGTAGCATGGATGCGTGTTGTCTGGTAGTCCTCGAGACGACAGTTCTTTGAATGTTGGAGAGTAGACAAGCTCTCATTGAGTGGCTTTGGATTCCTAAAATTAGAACTTGGACCTTGGGGAATAGAAGTGGACCATGATTACACACATCCTATAATTAGCATTCTGAGAAGATATTTGTAATTCAGAGTCCAAGCTAAAGGGACAAATGGACGCTTGGAGTTCTGAAACAAATGAAAACTGTGCAGGAGCTCCACATTGGATAGGAAGAACCTTCCTTCTTTTTGACTAATGGAATGCCTTGTAAAAACATTTCAGGACAAGAGAACTGCCTTCGGGTCAACAATCCTGCCACAAATTTCTGCTTGGGTTTCACTGTAGGGTCAACAGATCCAGTAAGACTCTTACAACCTACCCTCCCTTTCTCCCCCTGCACCCCAGCAGTCTGCTGCCCTAAAACACCAAGAGGATCATGGCATCCCCTTTGCAGAGGCCCAGACAGCTTCTCATCACACTCCATGTAATGAACCCCTACTTAAGCTATGAGGGCTGATAGTCTAGGGCCCTGACTTGGCCTCTCAGCCAGATCTACTCTGGTGTCCTTGCCATGAAGAAACTTGTCAGCACATGAGGCTTTGGAGTCTTCTGACGAGAGTGGGAGGTGTTTTGAAGTTTTAAAATAAGAGCCTGACATGTTCAGCTGTTTGATTTACTTTATTTTTCTTTCATTTATCCTGATTGCACTCAGTGACGCCAATTATATCTATGTTTTATCTCCTTTGTCTTCTATAAACATTTTTCTCTATTTTTGTTAAAACCTGCTTTTAATTTCTTTAGTTTACTTTTTTCCCAGCCTGCCTTCCATGGCTTTAATAGCTTAAAGTTCTTTTCACTGATAGAGATGAGGCTTTTATTTTTTTTAATGATTGAATTTATTTATTTCACAAAGAGAGAGAGATCATAAGTAGGCAGAGAGAAAGGGGGAAGCAGGCTCCCTGATGAGCAGAGAGCCTGATGCGGGGCTCGATTCCAGGACCCTGATACCATGACCTGAGCTGAAGGCAGAGGCTTAACCCAATGAGTCAACCAGGTGCCCTGAGATGGGGCTTTTAATGCAGCTCTCAGTAATGGTTACCTTCTTCACTTTCCTTTCATTTTTGACCTTGTTGTTAGGTTCTTTGATCTTATTGTTGTTCTTATTGTTCCTCGAGTCCTTAAACATTTCTTGAGCCCTTAATGCATAAACATTTGTGTTTACTCTATACACATGCAGCAACATGTTTGGAAACAAGTACTATTTCATCTGGTAAGATTTTGGGGGGCTGTTCTTCAATTTTCCTTCCTTTGTAAGATTCCTTTCCCCTTTCTTCTGGCAGGTATTCTTATTCTGGATTCTCTGTTTATTCCCCTTATATTACCATCATCACTGAATAAGTTGAGTTTTTCCTTTATTGGCTTTTGTGGAAAAATAGTGGTGATGGGAGAGAAGCACCACTTGTCACCTCTTCTAATATGCAGTTGTGTGCGTGTGTGTGTGTGTGTGTGTGTGGAGGGGGTGCAAAAATGAGAGAGGAAATATGGTTTATGTTTCTCTTGTTTTCATTGAATTACATTGGTTTTAGGAGAATGAGATCAGAGATACACCTAACTTTTCTTCTTAAAAATCACAGAGTGATTTCAAAGATTATTCTAGATACACAAACAGGTTGAAGGGAGGCAAGTGATGAGCTGAAGAGCTGTAGGAAGACTATCATAAGAGTGCATATAAAATATGATAGTTCACAGATTCAGAGAAGAGCAAAGAGAATAGAGGTAAATCTATAAAGACCTAATGATTATTCCTGGCTCTGCCCACTATTGCCTATGATCTTCTCAAAGGGCAGACATATGTTTATTCATCTGTACATTCACAAGGACAACTGGGCACCAAGTAAATAGCAATGCATGTTTGTTGCAACCAGACAGGAATGCATATCTCAGTTTTAATTAATTAAAATATTGCTCTGAATTAAATATTTTCCATTTCCCCTTAGAAACTGCTCAGGTCACAGCAGAGGGTGGAATTTGTGTAAGACTTTGTTCTGTTGGGGGTGGGGTTATGTAAGCTTTTATAGCTGTTTCTCTAAAAGCCCTTTACTTTGGAAGTAACCAATGTGATAAGTGATTTCCTCCTTAATAGTTTCTACATTTTAAGAAATGGGAATAATAATAATAAAGTGCTACTACTAAAACCGACAATAATTTGATGGGTTTTCTGGGGTGGGGGGAATTAGTCAACAATTGTTCAATGTGCCTTTTGCAGTCCTGATTTTGTCTAAGCACTCCCTAAGAGAGCGTCTACTTCCTCTTTCTTCTCTCCTTCCGATGAAAGGGAACTAGAACTTGGTCAGACTTTCATCTTAGTCTTCCCATTACAGTTTTTGCTTTTCTTTATCATAGCCCCTTGCACAGAGTTTTATAATCATCTGCTTGTGCACCATTAGACCAGGGGTTATGGCAGTTTATCCTCCTATCTAACAGTACCTGAATATAAAAGATCTTCCATATATTTTTAATGAATAAAATAATTGATTTCTAATGGCAGGTCATTCCTATCATGGCTGTGGTTGCAAATAGCCCTCCCTATCCCCTTTCTTGGACACACAAGGATTAAAGCAAGGCCACCCACAGCCTTTGATCATTGGGTTGAACAGAGAGGTTCATCAGTAACAGAAACAACCCAAATATGCTGTATTTGGAAAAGCACGTTTCTCTGACATATGGGCTTCTATGAGCAAGAGTCACAAGCTATCCTGTTTTGGTGAGTCATACATGGCTCCAGCATCAACCATTTGCAGAAGAAAAGGAGAAAATGATTTTAATTCATGAAAGAATACATTCCATCAGAGAAGATACATATTTCTGAAGCAGAGGACTCATTTTCAGAAAATACAGCCTCTCTCTATAAATGTGTGAAATAAAGCAAAATTGCATTATCATTCAACAGCTAGAGGTGTTTTTTTTTTTTTTTCCTTCTTCCCGTTCCTTTAAAAGTGTAATTTGTTACTTAGTAAGCTCTTTATTTTTATTTGGGAAATTGAATAGTTGTAACTAACCCCATGGAATTGTGCTTTGTAAAAGTTGGCCTCCTACAAATCAATTTCCCTTCCTTTCTCTCTAGTGGTGCCATAGCTCATCCTAGCAAGACAGTCCATTGGCAGTTGTGTTCTGAACTCCTGCAGGGCTCTCAGCAGCACGTTAAGTGATGGATGGCTAGAAGGTTAATGATGGAGAATGGGAAGGGGAGCATCACCATCTTACTGAAGCTGGTAGAAGACCTATTGCCATTCCTACAGTCTAGTGTTTCTCTGGTGAAAACAAGCATTTTTGTAAACTAATTGTTGGTGGTTGTTGTTGTGGTTTTAATAGCCACACTAAATGTATTTACCAAACTAAAATTTTATCTTGGAATTTTACCACTTGTTTGCTATGATAGGACAGTTAGCTTTGATTTTGTGAAGGCTTAGTATGTACTAGTACTTTGCATACCATATGATTTAACTCTTATTTTAAAAGAAAAGGTTGGGTGACTCAGTATCTTAAACATCTGCCTTTAGCCAAGGTTATGATCCTGGGGTCCTGAAATTGAGCCCTGCATCAGGCTCCCTGCTCCACAGGGAGCCTGCTTTTCCTCTTTTTCTGCCACTCCACTTGCTTGTGGTCTCTCTCTCTCCTGTCAAATAAATACAGTCTTAAAAAATTTTTTTAAAACATAATAAAAAAAATAAAAGGTTGTGAGTGGGGAAGGGACAAATTTGGCCCAGTCCAGGAGAAGCCAGAATTATCTCATTCGATTGACAGATTTATTTTAGTCTTCTTTAATTCATTATGTTTTAAATTATGAAAGCAGTCAGTATATTGTGTATTTTATAAAGACCAGTACATTTTAAGAAGAGATATGGGGGGCAGTAGTCCCCTTTTGTACTCTAGTTGATCATTCTTAGAAATGTAGCCACGTTTTACTAATCTTGTCTTTTTAATTTTTTTAAATTTATTTTTCATTTATTTTCAGCATAACAGTATTCATTATTTTTGCACCACACCCAGTGCTCCATGCAATCCGTGGCCCTTATAATACCCACCACCTGGGGGGCACCTGGGTGGCTTAGTGGTTAAACCTCTGCCTTTGGCTCAGGTCATGATCTCAGAGTCCTGGGATCAAGCCTCACATCAGGCTCCCTGCTCAGCAGGGGAGCCTGCTTCACTGCCTCTCTCTCTGCCTGCCTCTCTGCTTACTTGTGATCCCTCTCCTTCTCTGTCAAGTAAATAAATAAATAAATAAAATCTTAAAAAAAAAAAAATACCCACCACCTGGTACCCTGACCTCCCACCCCCCCCGCCCCTTCAAAGCCCCCAGATTGTTTTTCAGAGTCCATAGTCTCTCATGGTTCATCTCCCCTTCCAATTTCCCCCAACTCCCTTCTCCTCTCTATCTCCCCATGTCCTCCATGCTATTTGTTATGCTCCACAAATAAGTGAAACCATATGATAATTGACTCTCTCTGCTTGACTTATTTCACTCAGCATAATCTCTTCCAGTCCCGTGCACGTTGCTACAAAAGTTGAGTATCCATCCTTTCTAATGGAGGCATAATACTCCATAGTGTATATGGACCACATCTTCCTTATCCATTCATCCATTGAAGGGCATCTTGGTTCTTTCCACAGTTTGGCGACTGTGGCCATTGCTGCTATAAACATTGGGGTACAGATGGCCCTTCTTTTCACTACAACTGTATCTTTGGGGTAAATACCCAGTAGTGCAATGGCAGGGTCATAGGGAAGTTCTATTTTTAATTTCTTGAGGAATCTCCACACTGTTCTCCAAAGAGGCTGCACCAACTTGCATTCCCACCAACAGTGGAAGAGGGTTCCCCTTTCTCCACATCCCCTCCAACATATGTTGTTTCCTATCTTGCTAATTTTGGCCATTCTAACTGGTGTAAGGTGATATCTCAATGTGGTTTTAATTTGAATCTCCCTGATGGCTAGTGATGATGAACGTTTTTTCATGTGTCTGATAGCCATTTGTATGTCTTCATTGGAGAAGTGTCTGTTCATATCTTCTGCCCATTTTTTTAATATGATTGCCTGTTTTGTGTGTGTTGAGTTTGAGGAGTTCATTATAGATCCTGGATATCAACCTTTTGTCTGTACTGTCATTTGCAAATATCTTCTCCCAGTCCGTGGGTTGCCTCTTTGTTTTCCTGACTGTTTCCTTTGCTGTGCAGAAGCTTTTGATTTTAATGAAGTCCCAAAAGTTCATTTTCACTTTTGTTTCCTTTGCCTTTGGAGACATATCTTGAAAGAAGTTGCTGTGGCTGATATCGAAGAGATTACTGCCTATGTTTTCCTCTAGGATTCTGATGGATTCCTATCTCACATTGTTGTCTGTTATCCATTTTGAGTTTATCTTTGTGTAGGGTGTAAGAGAATGGTCAAGTTTCATTCTTCTACATATAGCTGCCCAGTTTTCCCAGAACCATTTATTGAAGAGACTGTCTTTTTTCCACTGTATATTTTTTCCTGTTTTGTCGAAGATTATTTAACCATAGAGTTGAGGGTCCATATCTGGGCTTTCTACTTTGTTCCACTGGTCTATGTGTCTGCTTTTATGCCAGTACCATGCTGTCTTGGTGATCACAGCTTTATAGTAAAGCTTGAAATCAGGTAACGTGATGCCCCCCGTTTTATTTTTGTTTTTCAACATTTCCTTAACGATTCAGGGTCTCTTCTGATTCCATACAAATTTTTGGATTATTTGCTCCAGCTCTTTGAAGAATACCGGTGGAATTTTGATCGGAATGGCCTTGAAAGTATAGATTGCTCTAGACAGTATAGACATTTTAACAGTGTTTATTCTTTTGATCCAAGAACATGGAATGGTCTTCCATCTTTTTGTGTCTTCTTCAATTTCTTTCATTAGTGTTCTGTAGTTCCTCAAGTACAGATCCTTTACCTCTTTGGTTAGGTTTATTCCCAAGTATCTTATGGTTCTTGGTGCTATAGTAAATGGAATTGATTCTCTAATTTCCCTTTCTGTATTTTCATTATTCATGTATAAGAAAGCCACTGATTTCTGTACATTGACTTTGTATCCTACCATGTTGCTGAATTGTATGAGTTCTAGTAGTTTGGGGGTATCTTTTTATTTTTTTTTAATTTGAATTTTTTTGTTGGTGCAAGCACTTTCTTTTGACTTCTTTCTTAGAAAAGATAAGAATTTGTATCTTTTCACACACCTGTACATTCACACACATCCTCAAATAATGGCCCTTCAAGTATAATTATATCACATAAAACCTAAAACACTGACAGTTCCCTGGTATACTTCTATTGATGATCTTTCGACTGCACCAAACTTTCTTCATTGTCTTGGCTAAAATTGCATTCATTTTCATAGAGTTATGTAATTATTGGCCCCAATGAGCCACCAGTTTTTACACCATGACTGCATTTCTGTTTTGTATCATTTTTTTTTTGTTCATTTGCTTTTCTGGGGGTTAATAATTAGGTTAATAAATATTTCCTTTTATAATTTGTTCAGATTTTAAAGTACCAGTAAATTAGTCTGCACTGTCTTTTTTTTTCTGCTTCTGAGGATTTTTTTTTCTTTGTTAAGTAAGCTGTACATCCAGCTTAGGGCTTGAACTCACAACCCTTAGACTGGGTCGCATGTTATACCTACACACCCTTTGCCTGTATTTTCAAATGGAACTGCAGAGTTCCTTCCCATATGAAAGGAAACAATACTTTGTTCTTCTGCGTTTTAAACTTGAACATGATCATTTCAGACTTTTCTGTCTTTCAGGTTCCTATGAGGAATATTTCTGTCCTCCATCTTTTCATCAGTCATCCTGACATTTTTCAACTCCACTATGCTGGTGGCTCCCTTTTCTTCTCCTTTCCTGCATTGAGTTCAAGTTTACTTGAGTTTCCATCTTCCTCTGTTTATTACATTAATTTTTGAAGAATATCCTCAAACAGATTCTTGGGGGAATAAATGAATAGGAAGTAAATTCTTCTGGACTATGTATGTCTAAAAATGTCCTCATGCCTAATAACACTCATGGATAATTTTCATATAGAAATACAGGTTGTAAAGAGAGACATAATAGATCCCACGATCAGGAAGATGAGGGGAGACTAGATAATTTCAGACCTTCTGGGCCTGTGTTAGACATTTAAAACATATTGTGAATGAACTAGAAAGCAGCCAGCAGCGAAATATCAAAGGGTAATTTGATTTTTATTATTTTTATGTTACTCACTATACAGTACATCCTTAGTTTTTGATATAGTGTTCCAAGATTCACAGATTTAAAGTATTCTTTTTTTTTAATTTCTTTTCAGCGTAACAGTGTTCATTGTTTCTTGCACCTCACCCAGTGCTCCATGCAGTCTGTGCCCTCTCTAATACCCACCACCTGGTTCCCCCAACCTCCCACTCCCCGCCCCTTCAAAACCCTCAGATTGTTTTTCAGAGTCCATAGTCTCTCATGGTTCACCTCCCCTTCCAAAGTATTATTTTGCCATCATATAAAGACTAGACTCTAGGGGGATTAGAAGTGAAGCAGAAAGCCCTGTTGAACATGATTGAAATAATCCAGGTAGAAAAAGCTGGTGTCTTGAACTCAGTATGGAGGAGGAGCTGGTGGGGTGATGTTAGCATGGTATAAATAGTCCTGCCACTTGCTGATACAAAGAAAACTAGAAAAGAAATAGGGGGAGAGAGCAATAACTGGGTAAAAATCCAGGAGATTTCTTTTAGTAAATGTTATTTTGAGAGGGGATACCAAGTGGTAACTTAGGTATCTGGAGTTTAGAAAAGTTAGATGTGCTGTTTAAAGCTATGGGGCCAGATGACATTGTACAGAATAGGGTTGAACAAACTATAGCCAGTAGGCAGACTAATTTTTGTAATTAAAGTTTGTGTGTGTATGTGTGTGTGTGTATGTGTAAATAAAGGTTTATTATAACAGTCATGCTCATTTTTTAAAAAATTTTATTTATTTTCATTTAAAAAAATTTTTCAGTGTTCCAAGATTCATTGTTTATGTACCACACCCAGTGGTCCCCATAGTGCATACTCTTCTTAATACCCACCACCAGGCTCACCCATCCCCCCACCCCCATCCCCTCCAAAACCTTCAGTGTGTTTCTCAAAGTCCACAGTCTCTCATGGTTCATCTCCCCCTCCAATTTCTGCCAATTCACTTTTCCTTTCCTTCTGCTAATGTCTTCCATGCTATTCCTTATGCTCTACAAGTAAGTGAAACTATATAATAATTGACATTCTTGACTTGACTTATTTCACTCAGCATAATCTCCTCCAGTCCCATCCATGTTGATGCAAAAGTTGGGTATTCATCCCTTCTGATGGCTGCATAATACCCCCTTGTATATATGGACCACATCTCCTTTATCCATTTGTCTGTTGAAGGGAATTTTTGGCTCTTTCCACAGTTTGGCTATTGTGGACATTGCTTCTGTGAACATTGTGGTACAGATGGCCCTTCTTTTCACTACATCTGTATCTTTGGGGTAAATACCCAGCAGTGCCATTACAGGGTCATGGGGTAACTCTATTTTTAATTTTTTGAAGAATCTCCACACTGTTTTCCAAAGTGGCTGCACCAGCTTGCATTCCCACCAATAATGTAAGAGGGTTCCCCTTTCTCAACATCCTCTCCAACATTTGTTATTTCCTGTCTTGTTAATCTTTGCCATTCTAACTGGTGTAAAGTGGTATCTCATTGTGGTTTTGATTTGAATTTCCCTGATGGCTAATGATGATGAACATTTTTTTCATGTGTCTGCTCTCCTTTTGTATGTCTTCATTGGAGAAGTGTCTGTTCATGTCTTCTGCCCATTTTTTGGCATGTTTATCTGTTTTTTGGGTGTTGAGTTTGAGGAGTTCTTTATAGATCTTGGATATAAGCCCTTTGTCTAGAGTGTCATATGTGAATACCTTTTCCCATTCTGTGGGTTGCCTCTTTGTTTTGCTCACTGCTTCCTCATTTTTTAATGTAACGTCTATGACTGTTGTCATACTACAGTGGCAGAGTTAAGCCATCACAAGAGAGCTCATGTAACCCCAAAGCCAAAAATACTTCTTATCTGGCGCTTACAGAAGAAGTTTGGCAACTCCTGACCCAGGAAATAACTATAGTTTAAAAAGAAAGAAAAGTGAAGGATTAGCTCTGGGGTTTCTGAACATTTAAGTGTTAAGCATGTGAAGGTGATTCAGTGAAAGATAGGGGTAAGAAGTAGTCAGTGAAAAGAGGAAAGCCAACTAGGTATGATGTCCCAGAAACTTAGAAAGACAGTGCCTTAAGAAGAAGAAAATATTCAACTACAGCAGACGTTGTTGAGGCGTCAGTTAAGATGAGGGGTAGGTATTTGATCACCACATTTGGCAAGATGAACTGTAGAGACCTTGACAAGAACTTAGTGTGGAGTGTCAGTGACAAAGTCTAATTGGAATGGGTTCATGAAATAAAGGAATATGAAGAAGGGAAAAGAGTGAATGTGTGTGTTAAGAAGACTTACAATGAAATCTACCCTCTTAACAAAATTTTCAACATACAATACAGTTAACTATAGGCACAAAGCCGGGATAGAGTGGTGCAGCCAGTACAGAAAACTGTATGGAGGTTCCTCAAAAATGGAAATACTGTATCATCCTATAATCCCACTTCTGGGTATTTATCCAAAAGAAATGAGGTATTTGCACTGTCATGTTCATTGCAGCATTGTTCACAGTACATGGGACATGGGAACAATATGAATGTCCATTGGTGGCTTAGTGAATGAAGAATATAAATGTTTTGAGCTTTGAGGTAAAGACAAGAAGAAAAATGGGGTGATGACTGAAAGGAGGCAAAGATTCAAAGAAGGCAAGCAGATGGGTTTGCCACAAACCAGACTTTGAGGTGGACATTGGCATGCAGAAAAGTTACTAGATCCTGCTTTCGGAGTCAACATCTTTAGAGGGGAGGACAAGACTAAACAGAGGGAAAAGCTGTTACAGACAAAGTCCAACAAGAGCTTCAACCAACTCTGGGAGAGCTTTGAAGCTGATGGGGTCCTTCAGAGATGTTCCTTGGTGAAGGGAGGAGTCAGGCCTCTTTCCATCCTCATTGATAAGTTACTGGATGGAGGCAGGAAGGAGGGGCACTCTTGCCTGAATTGGCTTTGCCCCAAAGAGGCATGACAATGAGAGCTCTTGGTTAGTCCATTCTCAGCAGCTAGAAGAATAAGGCTTTCTTCCCAGAGAGGGACCCAGGATGGCACATTCTAGAACTCATTTGAGAAGGGGCTTTATTTAAAGTATGGTACTTTCTTCTTTATGTTGCAATCTATTCCATCCCTCTCCTCCATTTGCCTTCACAGGAAATTATGAACTTTACCTTGTGATAGGACACCAGATAGACTCTATTGTATGCCCTATCTAAAAAGGATGGGGAGTAAAAAATCTATTTTACTTGCCTGGCTTGGCTCTCCTTCTGTTAAAGGACATTAACATGACCATTAGCTTTTACTTAGAGAATTAAAGATTATTGTTGGATCCAGAAATGTTTCCTAAAGACTGCTAGTCTTCTTCTATAAAAATCAAACATAAAAGAGATTGAGTGTAACAAGAAATCAATGGCTGGTACCTTTGGCCTTTGGAAATAGGTTTAGTTTTAAAACTAAATTAGAAAGGAAGGGATTTTCATATTGCCGAATGTCTCTTGCTAAATAGTTTCTATCATGTTCCCCTCATCTAATAAATATCTCTTATTTATGGCCTCTTTATCACTTTAGAATCATAGGTGAAAAGAACTCATCATGCCTCTCATCCACCCATGTCCCTAGTACAAATACACCTGCTATAAATGATATGGCTGGTGCTATCCATCTCTGCTTGGAGGGATCAAGGAATAAGGATCTCAGCAAATGTTTTCTCCTATTGAGTAAAATGGTTCTCCCTATAATTTCCATCCTCCAGTTCTGCTTTACACTCACAGAATAGGTATAATTTCCCCTCTGGAGGAGAGCCTTCCAGAGATTTATGGGTAACTTGAGGTCTTCTTTCTTCCTTAATACTTCTCTTCTGCTTCATATTCTTTCAGTTTAGTTGGAAAATCCATACTAACTCTTCATACTAGGCCTGCCAATGCGCTAAATTCTTAGTATAAGTATGCGCCCTAAACACCAGGAAATAATTCCAATTATTTTTATTATCCTGGTTGCTCTCTTGGGTCCTTTCTAACTTAAAATGGGGTGCTTCCTCCTGGTTAAGGATTTATTTCTTGCTGCTCTTTCTTTCTCATGCCAGATTCTCTCCACAGTACATCTTAGCTAACAGATACCATGAATGAACACTTACCCTGTGACAGGCACTCTGCTAAGCACTTTACAGTCATTCTCTCACTTAATAGTTACAAAAAACCTAGAGGTAAATACTTCTGTTTTTCCTATTTTACAGGTGAGGAAACAGTCTTTGTAAGCTCAGGCAACTTGCCCAAGATCTTAGCTAGCATGTGGTACAGAAAAGAGTCAGTCCCACATCTGTCTGACTCTAGAAATTGTATTCTTAATCACCAGACGACACTTATCTCTGTTACCATAGTTCCAACTCACATCTAATACCTGTCATCTGCCAAGTGGATAGCACCCCTGTTTGGGTTGAATTGTGTCCCTCAAAAAGATACACTGAAGCCCTGACCCAGGCTTTACATTCTCAGAATGTGAATTTATTTGGAAATGGGATTATTGCGGCTGTAATCAGTTAAGATGAGGTCATGCTGGAGTAGAGCAGACTCTCAACCCAATGCGACAGTGTCTTTATAAGAAGAGGGAAATTTGGACATGGATGGACAGAAGATGGCCATTAGGGGAAAGAGGCAGCTATTGGAGTTAGGCAGACACCAGCTGCGGAGCACCTGGGGCTACCAGAGCCTGTAAGCCACTGGGAACAATCCTCCTTGAGAGCTTTCTGAGGGAGCACAACCCCAGCTTCCTGAACTGTGACAGAGTAAATGCCTGTTGTTTTAAGCCACCCAATTTATAGTATTTTGTTATGACAGCACTAGGAAATACATACAGCCCCTCAGTCAGGACTCTGGTCTTGGCTTCAGACTTACCTCACCAAGTGCTCCGGCCATCTTTCCATGAGGGTCTCCTTGGCAGATAGCATTGACATGTCAAACGCTGACTTTCTGAGCTTGCCTGCTGTGGAGACCAGGCTCCCCTTCGAGTGCCCCCTCTGCTCAGCTCTCAGTGCCCATACTTGCAGCTACTTAGTCCTGAAAGACTGTTTTTGTTGTTTCTTTTTTTTTTTTTTAACGATTTTATTTATTTATTTGACAGAGAGAGAAAGGGAGAGAGAGAGATCACAAGCAGATAGAGAGGCAGGCAGAGAGAGAGAAGGAAGAAAGCTCTCCGTCAAGTGGAGAGCCCAATGCAGGCCTCGATCCCAGAAACCTGAGACCATGACCTGAGCCAAAGGCAGAGGCTTAACCTACTGAGCCACCCAGGTGCCCTGTTTTTGTTGTTTCATTCATCTTTAGCTGTTTTCTGCATGCCTGCTAGATGCCAGACACTGGGAGAGGTGACAGGGACAAAGCAGAGAACATGAGAGCAGGCAGTCACCTCCTCTGAGTGCTTTGTACAGATTACCTCATTTATTCATCATGGCAGTCCTATGAGGTAGGACTAGTGGTGTCTCCATTCAACAGGTGAGGAAACAGGCCCAGAGAATTGGAGTGACTTGTGTGAAACCACATAGCTAGCCAATAGTGGGACTTGAGTTTGAACTCAAGCAGCCTGGCTCCAGAGTCTGTGGACTCTGACTGAGCTTTCCTTTCTCTGGGAAGAAACCACTCCTGGCTTCAGGATTATAGAGGAACTGAAACATGAAGGAAATAATTGTGTGAGTGAATGTAGTGATATACACTGTGATGAGTGATCTGAGTGAAAATGAAACAACATTAGGTGAAAGGGTGGAGGCTCAGATTTCTCTAGAGAAGAAACAGTGAGACAGAGATGTGACCAGAAGTAACACTCGGCCAGATAAAGAGGTCAGAGAAGGGGATTTCCAGGCACAGGGAGTAACAGATATGCGGCCAATGATGGAATCAGACCAGACATCCCCTGCCATGCCCCAGCTGGTCACTGAGTGCTGTTGAACACATTCCTTCATTTCTCTGCTTATTTTCCATCACTTTTCGACAACTATAATGGCCCTCCGACTACTCTCTCTGCGTCCACTCCTGATGCCCCTGTCAGAATGCCACATTGCCACCCAAGTTCTCATTTACATGCAGATTTTATCAGGCTTCCTGCTGAGGGCTCTTCAGAGGGTCCCCCCTTGCTTTCAGATGGATTCCCAAATATTTGCTCTGGTGCTATGGACACCTGACAGGTTGGTCTGTCTGGTGTCCTTTCCTCCACTCTGATAATGGCGATCCCTACTTCCTGCCTTTGTCTTTGGAAAGCCCCTCTCTACCAAACACTTCAAGAGACTTTGGAGACCAAAGACTTTGCCCTCCATACAGGTGAGCATATGACCAAGCCTTGATCAGTCTTGGTACCCTACCTCCTTAGTCACACTGACCTAAAACAGCAGATCTCAAAATTGAGTGCCTCAGAATCACCCAGAGGGCTTATGAAAACAGATTACTGGACCTCAGAATTTCTGATTTCATCAGCCTAGGGTGAGGCCTGAGAATTTGCATTTATAACCCATTCTAAGGTGATGCTGATATGGAGGCTAAGAGTCAAGTATAGAATAGAGGCAAGCCACAGAAGTTTATATGTACTCAATAGAAGAGAGGAAAGTTGTCTACATGCTCTGTCATCTATTGCTAGGAAGATGATGGGAGCCACCAATGGTCAAAACCTCTCAGCCCCTAACACCTGGGAAGAGTATCTTTGCAGGATGAGACAATGTGGCTAAAATGAAAAGGAAAATAGACGTAAGAGCTAAGAGACTGCAGCATGATTTTTAGTCCCTGGATCTAATTATCACCAAAGCTAGTTTAACTCCTGTTTTCTCTTTTAATGTAATCAAAAATATCCACCCCTACCTCCACTCCTCACCCCTGCCCCATGCATACTTTCTTATCCAAATGAGACTTTGGGTATTTTTTCAGTCACTGGCAAATGGCAACAAGTTGGACCTGATACACATGCATGGCCTTCAGCACCCTGTCTCAACTGTTCCCAGCCCGCTCCACTCTGCTTCACCCAAGTTTGTCAGCCTTTACAATTTCCTTTACCTTCCTCAGGGCTTTTGCACATCTGTGTGTTTATCCCAGAAGGCTCTTCCCTACTACTCTTAACAGTCCTGCCTACCCTGAACATTCCTGTTCTCCCTACCTTCAGATCTTCAGGAGGTTTTCTTCCACCAGATTAGCTTAATAAGCTAGGTCAGTGCACTCACAGAACCAGCTTTAATTACTTACCACCCAGTAAGTAAGAATATGTGTAATTAATTGTTTAACTTATGTGTTCTCTAATGTAAATTCCATAAAGGCCCAGTATTGTATCTTAGAACTTAATTAGAAAGAATAGATAAGAATCAGAAAGAATAAGTTCTACTTCATCAAAATTAAATTTTTCTACATAAAAGGACTCTATCATCAGAGTGAAAGGCCATCTACAGATTCAGGGTAAATATTTGCAAATCATATATCTGATAAGGGATTAGTATCCAAAATATAAAAAGAATACCTATAACTGAAATAAAAAAATAAAAAACCCAATTTAACTATGGCCAAAGGACTTGAATAGACATTTGTCCAAAGAAGGTATAGAAATAGCCAAAAAGCACATGAAAAATGCTCAAAATCCCTAATCATTGGGGACATGCACATCAAAACTATAATGAAATACTGCTTCATACCCATTAAGATAGCTATTAAAAAAACACCCTGAATAACAGGATTTAGCAAGGATATGGAGAAATTTTAATGTCTGTACACTACTGCTGGGAAGATAAAGTGACACAGCTACTATGGAAAACAGTAGGACCGTGCCTCAAAAAAATAAACATAGGATTACCTGATAACCCAGCCATTCCACTTCTGAAAGCATACTCAAACAGATATTTGTACACAGATACATAACTACATTATTCACCATAACCATAAGGTAAAGGGAACCCAGATGTCCGTCACCTGATAGATGGATAAACAAGTTATGGTATATACATACAGTGGAATATTAATCATCCTTAAAGAAGAATGAAATTCTGACACATGCTACAACATGAATGAACCTCGAAGGCAGGTTAAGTGAAGTATGCCATACTCAAAAGGACAATTATTATATGATTTCACTTACCGGAGTAGCCAAATTTATGGAGACAAAAAGCAGAACAACAGTTGCCAGGGGTCAGGGAGATGGGAAATGGGGAGTTATTATTTAATGGGTATAGTTTCAGTTGGAGAAGAGGGCAAGATTCTGGAAATGGATGGTGGTAACGGTTAGACAATGTGAAAATGTCCTTCATGTCACTGAACGGTACACTTAGAAACAATTACAATAGTATATTTTATGGAGGTTTTACTACAAAAAAGAAAAAAACCCTCAATCAGCATCACTACTATAATTGCTTGGCACATAATAAGTGCTCAATAAATAGTGTTCAAAAATGAATAAATGGTGAATGAATCAAAAAGTGATAAATCAATGAATCCATTAAAAGAAAAAAAATTTATAAATATCGATGTAGAAGGAAAAGCACAACCTCTTTGAAAGTCAAAAATAGTTTACAAGACATTATGTATACTAATATAATCTTATTCTCCTGAGGGGAAAAAAAGAGTCAAACATAAACACAGAAAAAAGTCTGTAAGTTCGATCCATTAATTGTGGTTATTTCTGGAGTAGAACTATGGGTGATGGATTTTAGTTTATACTTTATATACTTCAGTACTCCTTGAAGGTTTTAAAATAAGCACAAATTATGTCTTATATTAAGAAGCAATCAATACATATCCTTTCATTTTGAAAAACAAATGCAGAGTTTGAAATGAAATGCAACGCTTTCGATGTGGTCTAACCAGAGCACATTGAAGATGGCCATCACTTGCTGAGTTTGGAAGCCTGGACTTCTAATTTAAGAGGGATATATCATATGCCAGGCCCCCAACAAGTTGTTTTCTGGCCTCATGTTAATTCTGGAAAGGTAAATTACTCCCACAACCTAGCAACCCACTCTCTTGAGATTTTTCTGGACAAAGCATGGTTTTCAATACAAAAGAATGAGGAGATTGGAACTTCAAGAGACTAAGCTTAGAAGTAACCTTTTGTGGCTTAGCTATTTTAACCCTCCCTCATCCATCCCACACACTGCACACAAGTTTGTCTAACCAGGAAACCCTACCCAGGAAAATCAAGCCTCACGTGGAAAGTGAGAGGTGGCATTAGCTTGGCAGGAAGGATGTTTTTGTTGGTGAATCACATCCGGTGGGAGCTGAAGGAGCAGCTGAGGCACCTCCCTGTCTTGATTTTGTCACCAGTGGTACATGAAGTTCACTCTGAAGTCATGGATGAGAATCTAGGGGCTGTTTTGGGCAAAAAAAAAAAAAAAAAAAAAGTCTATGCAAAGAAAAAAATGGATTCTTCAGTTATGCCATGGCTTTTAGTGGATGGGATGAGACCATGGAAAGTAAGTTCTGGTGTGGGTTCTCTTTGGAGAGAACCTGGTCGGGCAGACAATGCTGGATGGAAAGAGTCCTCACCTGAAAGTCAGACATGCAGAGTACTAGTTACAGGTCTGACATTAAATAGCTCTGGGGATGTGGACAAAGAACTTCATCTTGAACTTCTGTTTCTTCTGTGAGGAGTTTGAACCAGGTGTATCTTATTGTAGCAGTAGCAGCTTGATTGGGCTCCATCTCCCAGCTGTGCCACTGTGTCCCAGAGTAAGTCTTCCTGCCTATCCAGGTGCCCCGAATATGTAGGTGCTCACAGCAGTGCCCGTCATGTCACCATGATTGAGACTGTATCCTACCCATCACATTGCTTTTCTAGTGGCAATAATACTCACGTATGTTTGTATATTTGGGCTACTCAGACTGTGACTAGGCATGGGCATGGTATGTGGACATGACGGAGTGTGTATACCCCTTTAGGGGTCATTCTCACTTATTAGCTAATGGACATTTTAACAATGTTTATTCTTCCAATCCAAGGGCATGGAATGGTCTTCCATCTTTTTGTGTCTTCTTCAATTTCTTTCATGAGTGTTCTGTAGTTCCTCAAGTACAGATCCTTTACCTCTTTGGTTAGGTTTATTCCCAGGTATCTTATGGTTCTTGATGCTATAGTAAATGGAATTGATTCTCTAATTTCCCTTTCTGTATTTTCATTGTTAGTGTATAAGAAAGCCACTGATTTCTGTACATTGACTTTGTATCCTGCCACGTTGCTGAATTGCTGTATGAGTTCTAGTAGTTTGGGGGTGGAGTCTTTTGGGTTTTCCATATAAAGAATCATGTCATCTGCAAAGAGAGAGTTTGACTTCTTCATTACCAATTTGGATACCATTTATTTCCCTTTGTTGTGTGATTGCTGTTGCTAGGACTTCTAATACTATGTTGAACAAGAGTGGTGAGTGTGGGCATCCTTGTCGTGTTCCTGATCTCAACAGGAAGGATGCAAGCTTTTTCCCATTGAGGATGATATTTGCTGTGGGTCTTTCATCTTTCACTGATGAAGTTCAGGAATGTTCCCTCTATCTCTATACTTTGAAGCGTTTTAATCAGGAATGGATGCTGGATTTTGTCAAATGCTTTTTCTGCATCAATTGAGAGGACCATCTGGTTCTTCTCTCTTCTCTTATTAACTTGTTCTATCACATTGATTGATTTGTGAATGTTGAACCATCCTGGTAGCCCAGGGATGAATTCCACCTGGTCATGGTGGATAATCTTATTAATGTGCTGTTGGATCCTGTTTGCTATGATCTTGTTGAGAATCTTAGCATCCATATTCATCAGTGATATTGGTCTGAAATTCTCCTTTTTGGTAGGGTCTTTGCCTGGTTTGGGGATAAGGGTAATGCTGGCTTCATAGAAAGAGTCAGGGAGTTTTCCTTCTGCTTCAGTTTTTTTTTTCTTTTCATTTATTTATTTTCAGCATAACAGTATCATTATTTTTTCACCACACCCAGTGCTCCATGCAATCCGTGCCCTCTATAATACCCACCACCTGGTACCCCGACCTCCCACCCCCCCCCCCGCCACTTCAGACCCCTCAGACTGTTTTTCAGAGTCCATAGTCTCTCATGCTTCAGTTTTTTGAAACAGCTTCAGGAGAATAGGTGTTATTTCTTCTTTGAAAGTTTGGTAGAATTCCCCAGGGAATCCATCAGGTCTTGGGTTCTTGTTTTTTGGGAGCTTTTTGATTACCGCTTCAATCTCATTACTAGAGATTGGTCTAATGGAGACACAAAAAGCTTTTTTTTTTTTTTAAGATTTTGTTTATTTATTTGACAGAGAAAGAGATGGTGAGAGAGGAAACACAATCCAGGGGAGAGGCAGAGGGAGAAGCAGGCTTCCCGCTGGGCAGGGAGCCTGATACAGGGCTTGATCTTTGGACCCTGGGATCATGAAGTGAGCCAAAGGCAGACCCTTAACGACTGAGCCATTCAGGTGCCCCTGCGACACAGAAAGGTTAATGAACTTGTCCAAAGTCACAAGGCTAGTAAGTATGGCAGCTGAGATTTGAACTGAGCTTGTGTATTTACAGATCTCTTACTCCTAACCATATTACAGAGCCCCTCCCAAGTTAAATGTCTAAGGAGTACCTCATTCTTTTGTCCTGTGTATCACAAATCAGAAGTAATGTCCCATCAGAAAACGTTTTTCAGTTGGGTTGACATTTGCACTACTTCATCCCCTTCTGGTAAATGTGCACACTCTAGCCACTTTTCAATAATCCTTGCCTGGAGTTTGCAGTTGAAGAGAATCTGCTTGAGCCACAGCACATAGTTGATATGCATTTCTGAAGGTGTGGGAGTTTTTAAAATATTCTAAATCACTTCCCTAAGGAAATAAGACAGAGGAAATGAACAAGTCGTGCTGATTAATATTTGAGCATAAATAATCATTAGAGAAACCTGCCAAGACTATGGGCTAAAACAATTCCTTTGCCCCCATATGTTTGTCAGTCATGGGAATTTGCCTTCCTCCATTTTTCCGGTGTACCCTTCGCTCAGTTTCCCTGCTGTTTTAGCCATAGACCTAGATCAGACTTCATCACAACCACCCCTGACAGCTTTCTCCCTCCTTTGCTAAACCAAAGTTGGTTTCTGTTGATTCCTTGGCTTTGCCACTTATTTGTTCCAGAGCTATCCATGATTCTTCCTTCTCTATCCATACTTGAGCTTGGTGCTCAGGGTCTTTGTTATCTGGCCCCAAGCCATGGTCTTTACGTCATATGTACCTAGTTTTTTCCCTTCACCTGTCCTTTGCTCCAGCAAAGCTTGATTGTTTCATGTTCACTCAACATGTGCTCCATACTTTATGCTTTTGCATAAGCTATTCCTTTTTCCTGGGAGGTCCCTCTCGTCGTCTTACATTCCTGATTTTTACTTTTCTTCCAAGACTAAGGCCAGTATTAAATCTTGGATGGCTCCTTGCACTGATTCCATCTCTCAATCCTCTAAGCCCCAGTCTGCTTGGGTAGTTCCAATTAGATGGGAAAGTTTGGGCCTAAGTGCTTTAACACTTTGCCTCGCTTTAGCTCCCTCACATGCCCAGTACAAAAACAGCTTCTGCTGAATGTTGGGTGACCTGGATAGAGGACCCAGATATCCTGACTCCTTTTCCTGCATCAGGAATATGACTCAACATCCATTAACACAGAGTTTTTGAGCACCAAGGGCTGTATGATGACTAGGGGATCTGACTCAAAGTTGATGACTTTCAATGCCCTTTAAAGCCCCACCTGATCTGAGTCCTCATTCCTGCTCTGACCTTGCCTCGCTTACATCCAGCCACTGATCTCCTTTCTTATCCTTTAACATGTTCCCACCTCTGTGTTTTGTACTTGATTCTTCTTCTGCCTAGAATGATCTTTTGCTAAAACCAACCTGCCTCTTTGTTTACCTACTTCAAGCTTTTGCTTAAAATCTCCTTCGTCAGTCCATCCCTGACTATATAAAATTGCAGTCACCTCCCATGCTCACTCTTCCTAAGCGTTGCTTTATCTCTTTTCTTTCATAATGTTTATTATCCTCTGACTCACTCTTTATTTTTATATCCATATTTTTTTATTCTGCCACTCTCTCTTCTATTCATTGCTGTGCATTTCATGCCTAGGAAAGTACCTAACATATAATAGAAGTAATATTACTATGCTTGCTCAAGGTAAGCAAGACATACTCAGTCTTTACCTTCTTGTTTCTCAAGGGCCACAAGGAGGATATAGTTGGCTTAACACCATAAGGAGGATATAGTTGACTTAATACATCTGAGAAGTATTCTGGTAGGGAAGTAGAGGCAGCGAACTCAGACTAGGACAGCGATGGAAAATAAGCAAATCATTGTCCTTGCTCTGAAAAGAGTTATAGCTTTCCAGAGGAGTAAATAGATAAATTAACAGATGAACAGCAGATAATGTGAAAATGACCTTGCCAAAGGACAAAATAAACTCTCTCTCCTGCATGTCTTATCCATCCCAGTTGTCTATAAATTCTGGACTTGGTCCAGAGCTAATTCTTCCTTTTCCCTCACACCCCTACCTTCACCCCACCTCATGCCTGCACCATTCCCCAGGTACTTGGGAGAAGGAGCATGTAAAAAGATGCTTGATGGATGAATGAATGGATCCTGAAACAATATGTGAGCACGTGGTCCCTCTCTCCCCTGAGCAATATAAATGCCAGTGGATATTTGGCTGTGAGATTATTGTATTTTCCTGTTTATCCATTTGGCTGGCACAGTAAGGCAAGGATTTCATGATCATTCACTCACTGATATATGGCGTGATAAAAGCAGGCATCTGCCTATGAGGAGCTGTTCTCCATAAAGCTATTCTGAGAAAAACAGGTCCAGTAAACTGAGCTCACACCCATTACTGGAGATATCTCCAAATTTATTACTGGAAGTGATATCAAGAGGAGAGTTGACATAGCCTTCTTCTGTTCAATTTCATCAATGGTAATTTGGAAGGCATGAGATCATCTTAGCCATGGGAAACTTGTTGCCCTCATCCACCCACTGGAAGGCTAATGTAGCCTGCTGGAATCTAAGGGGGCACAGCTTCCCTTGAGATGACTCCCTTATCTTCAGATTAATAGATGAGAAAACTGGGGCCTCAAGGAGCAAGTGATTTGTGTAAATTCACACAGTTACATTGCAGCAGAGTCTGGATTAGAGCCTGTCATCTGGTGCATACTGATCACCTAATCATTGCTTGTATACCTCCAATGACAAAACTAAATATCCACTTGAAGCTTCTAGATTCTATATTGATATAACTAAAAAAAAAAAAACAATATTTGGTAGAAAGCCATCTCTGGTGTGAGGCTAGAACAAAAGTAATGAAAGTCTGGAAAAAAATAAATTAACTCACGAGAACATTTTGTAGCAGTATTACATATTGATCAATATTTTCATCTATTCAACATAAGTTTTCATCTATTCAACATAAGTTACATATCTACCAGTGACCTACCTTAGGATACCAGGGATGCAAAGTTGAGTAACATGGCCTCTGCCCATCTGTGAAGGTGCTTATCTATGAAAACGTGGTTTTGAGGGTATTTGTAATCAAAGTAAATAAGGAAGCTTGATTCATACAAGCATAGTGTCTATGAGAACAGGGCAGACTTGAGGACGGAGGGTCTATGATTCAGAGCAACAGTCTAAAGATTATGATTGGCTCCTCACATATCTAGTCTGGACACTTAATTTTAAATTTCCCAAAAGTCGATTTGAGATTGCTTGGCTGGCCAATATCAAGAACTAGAATATAAGCTCCCCCAAATCAAAGATTATACCTGATTTCATTCATAAATTTCCAGCAACTCGACGCTTAGCTGATGCTTACTTAGCACATGTATCCTGAATCGTTGAATGTGGCAAGTGACAAATTACACAAGGCAGCAGAGACTGAAGGCCCAAAAATATGTGGATTAGGCTCCTAGCAATAAAATGCAGACTTGAGGAATTAGTGAGGGATGGAATATCAAGAGCGGCAGAGCAGGTTTCGTGCTAGTTTTTGATGACTGATAATTCTCATCTGTTTGGTGATTTAGAGGCTTTTCTGTCTCCACAGTGTCAGTCTAGCTCACAACAAAGTGTAAAGTTGGTGGAGGGTTATTTATGACCCACACTGTAATACGGGCAGCCAGCTCCTGAAAGGAATCACCCAGAGATGTGCCTCCCATCACCATTTTGTCATTTTTGGCGTATTAGTGTGTTTTAACTGTGAGCAGAAGCTAAGCAATATGGTAAATTGCTTGCAAAGATGGTTCCAACCACTCCGCCGTCCTTATATTGTCTGCCTTTGTCAATGTGTCTTTGCTACTTGTGCCAGAGGAAGTGGAGTTGATTTCTCTGCCCTTTGAATTTAAATCTGGCCATGTGGGCTCCTTTGGACAACAAAACATGAGCAAATGTGACAAACGCAGAAGCTCGACAAGTCCTTCTGCATCACAGCTTACACTCTTTTTTGTCTCGTTTGGGGTCCCGAAACCACAAAATGGAAGAATTCAAGCTCACCTGCTGCAGATGCATCCCAATAGCAGCCTGCTGACCATCATTCCTGAGTGAGGCCATGTGGGACCCTCTAGCTCCAACCAAACTGCCTTGTAACCGCCAATCGTTACAAGTGACCGCACATGAGACCAGCAGAAGAAACACCCAACAAAAACCCAGCCCAGATTTCTAACCCATAGAATTGGAGCGAATGAAATAGTGTCCTAAGCCCCTTAACTTTTTATTTGTTTTACATAAATATAGTGTAACTGATATTTATATATTATACATAGTATACATTATATATTTACTATATGTAGCATATAAACATATTTATTTTACATAATACATAATATTACATAAATATATCTATATAATATATAAAATGCTACATGAATATAATATAACTGAGTGATAACTGATGTGGAGGATATTAGGAAAATATGAAACAGGTAAGGTAGAGACCCATCTTAGATTCCTTATGCCATGAATGTAAGTGGAAGAAGAAAACTTGAGTAATTCCCTTGTGGTACAAAGAGGAAAATCATGCAATTTTCAGGTAAAACTAAATAATCTGGGAATATTATCCTCCCTCTGTTTATGGCCAGAGGAAGAAGGTGGATTAATCTGGAAGACGCCCTCCTCTGTTACTAAGAAGGCCCCCAAAGCAAGTTATTTATGTGAGGACCACTGTAGCTGGCATCTATGGAGACTTTCTTCCAGAGATTCTGATCATGCAGCAAGTCTTCAAATAGAAGTAACTGTTGGGATGCAGTGGGAGGCAAGATCTAGAATTGATTTGGGGGAAAAATTCTTACATTATATCCACTTTTGTTAAAGCAGAGGGAACATAAACAAGTCTGGCCTTTAGACAAAACCTATACCTGGTCACAGTGTTCAATAGAAGCTCGAGGAGACCAGTGGAAGCAAGACCCCAAAGCGAAGTGCCAAGTTCTTTTTTTTTTTTTTTAATTAAATTTATTGATTTTCAGCATAACAGTATTCATTATTTTTTCACCACACCCAGTGCTCCATGCAATCCGTGCCCTCTATAATACCCACCACCTGGTACCCCAACCTCCCACCCCCCCACCACTTCGAACCCCTCAGATTGTTTTTCAGAGTCCATAGTCTCTCATGATTCACCTCCCTTTCCAATTTCCCCCAACTCCCTTCTCCTCTCTAACTCCCCATGTCCTCCATGCTATTTGTTATGCTCCACAAATAAGTGAAACTATATAATAATTGACTCTCTCTGCTTGACTTATTTCACTCAGCATAATCTCTTCCAGTCCCGTCCATGTTGCTACAAAAGTTGGGTATTCGTCCTTTCTGATGGAGGCATAATACTCCATAGTGTATATGGACCACATCTTCCTTATCCATTCATCCGTTGAAGGGCATCTTGGTTCTTTCCACAGTTTGGCGACTGTGGCCATTGCTGCTATAAACATTGGGGTCCAGATGGCCCTTCTTTTCACTACATCTGTATCTTTGGGGTAAATACCCAGAAGTGCAACGGCAGGGTCATAGGGAAGTTCTATTTTTAATTTCTTGAGGAATCTCCACCCTGTTCTCCAAAGAGGCTGCAACAACCTGCATTCCCACCAATAGTGTAAGAGTGTTCCCCTTTCTCCACATCCCCTCCAACAAATGTTGTTTCCTGTCTTGTTAATTTTGGCCATTCTCACTGGTGTAAGGTGATATCTCAATGTGGTTTTTGTTTGTTTGTTTGTTTGTTTGTTTTTGAATGCAGCTTTTTTTTCCAATTTATTTATTTTTAGAAAAACAGTATTCATTATTTTTTCACCACACCCAGTGCTCCATGCAATCCGTGCCCTCTATAATACCCACCACCTGGTACCCCAACCTCCCACCCCCCTGCCACTTCAAACCCCTCAGATTGTTTTTCAGAGTCCATAGTCTCTCGTGGTTCACCTCCCTATCCAATTTACCCAAATTCCCTTCTCCTCTCTAACACCCCTTGTCCTCCATGCTATTTGTTATGCTCCACAAATAAGTGAAACCATATGATAATTGGCTCTCTCTGCTTAACTTATTTCACTCAGCATAATATCTTCCAGTCCTGTCCATGTTGCTACAAAAGTTGGGTATTCATCCCTTCTGATGGAGGCATAATACTCCATAGTGTATATGGACCACATCTTCCTTATCCATTCATCCATTGAAGGGCATTTTGGCCATTCTCACTGGTGTAAGGTGATATCTCAATGTGGTTTTAGTGCCAGGCTCTTAAAGGGGAATGACAGAGACATGAGCTGGAGGCAAGGATGGTGATAAGTAAGTTAGTCACACATTCAAAGCCCCCAGAGCACAACATCTTGACCTCATGGCTTTTAAGACCTTGGGCCTGATGGGTCAAGAGCCACAGGTGAAGAGCCTGAACTCTCCTCTTCCATCCGTAACCCCACTCCATGGAGAAAGGCTGCCATGACCATGACCATTCCAGTACAAAACTTGCAGGGTCAAAAACTCCCCCTCCCAACCAGTGGGAAGAGTTTTCTCCATTAGAGACCACTGCACTGTATGTCACAGCTCCTCCCTGTCCAGAGAGACCCCATAATACACAATCCTGAAATAACCCAGGGGCCTGTTCCAGCTCCCAGAATGTGCCTGCTCTCCCACCTTGAGAGTGTACTTTCACCGTAATAAACTGCTTTGTGCTTGCTACTTTCCTTCCGGCTGTCTCTTCGAGCGTGGATCCCCATGTAAATATTCTCACTGGGAATCCAAAGACTGAGACCTCCATTCATACAATGCAGACTCTCTCACCCGAAGCAGTAGAAGAAAGGAAAAAAGAGACTTTAAAGAAACCACATAATTCACAGTGCTAAGACACTAAAGGAGCACTAAAAGTATATTAAAACGATTATACAATTATTGTAATTATATAATTAACTGATACTAATATATAATATGTATTTGTGTGTTGATCTGTAACTTCATTTGCAATTGTAGATTTTTTTTCCTGAAATGTATTTCATAGCTTGACAAATAGTTTCGTTTTATTGGTGAACCTATAAAATTACTGTACAAAAGCTATTTTTCTTTCTTTTTCTTTCTTCCTCGCTTCCTTCCTTCCTTTTATTTAATTAATTTATTTATTTGACAGATTGAGAGCACAAGCAGGAGAAGTAGAAGAGGAAGAAACAGGCTCCCCGCTGAGCAAGGAGCCCAGTGCAGGGCTCGATCCCAGGACTCTGGGATCATGACCTGAGCTGAAGGCAGATGCTTAACCAGCTCAGCCACCTGAGAGCCCCTCAAAGCTATTTTCAGAAATTAAATTCTTTAAAAAAATAACATGAACCCACATACACTTTCAGGAATTTTTTTTCCTCAGAAATGTTTGATTTTATATTCCATGTGTTGATTATCTAAAAGGAAACAATTTTTATGAGTAAATATTTGGATAATGATTTTCTTTATCATAGCTATTAGGTATCACTATTATTCTCTGAAGAAGAGCTTTTTGCTCTCAGTAAGTCTTTTTTACTCATGAAATTTTCACTAAATTGCTTGCAATCTTTCTCAGTATTATGGTTAAGAAATTTAAAATTGTTGGAACCTTCAGTTGACTCTTATCAGTAGATAAAATACTGAGAAAATGTTCTCTGCAGATACAGAGATACCTGGGAAGCACAGAGCAATTTCTGCTAAGTAGAGGAAATTATCAACTCTATTTTTCCAGTTTAAATATGTAAATACTTGAGGGGTACCTGGCTGGCTCAGTTGATGGAGCAGGTGACACTCGATTTCAGGGTTGTGGGTTCAAGCCTCATGCTGGGCATAGAGCTTACTAAAAAAAAAAAAAAAGCTTTTAAAAAATGTGTAAATACTTGAGTCCAAATATCTTTTATACGTACTCTGTGTCCCCCCAGTTGAGCCAAATGATTTTTTCAACAAATATTTGTATGAGACATAAATGCATCAAATAAGTGAATCCATTTACAAGACTAAATATAGATGCTGCAGAATGGTGCATCTGCTTGGTTTCATTCCAGTAAAGCACAGAATATAGAAAATTTTCTGGTTAGCAATAGGGACTCTTCAAGAGATTGTTCCTACAGATCTAGATACTCCAAAATGACGTCCAGGCAGACTTTCTGCCCCCACCCCCTTCAGTCCCCATCCAGCTGTGGTCTCAAAATAATCTTTAAATATCTTTTGAAGTAGATTCAGAAACACAGCATCTCATTCTGTTTTATTAATACAAACTTTCATTTTTTGATTTGATTGATAATGACAGGATCAGTTGCCAATCTAAAAAGCATTACTGGTCAAGTAAAGCAATATGTAGCTGTCAATTTACGCCATCCACTAAATATCCATTCCTGTGGCAGGTGCGTTTTGGAACGGTCTCAATGAATGGACCACTCAGTCTTTATTTCCCATGCCTATTTCCCAGGCCTATTTCATGCAGACCTCACCTCTTTATTTCTCACAGATCTGCCAGACCATTTCCTCCATCTCCAAGCCAGTAGACAGGGGCCCTGGTGTAGAGCAGTTACACCAAGTGGCCAACAGGGGCAGCACTGCTGGATTTTTTTTTTTTTTTAGAGTACCTGTGGACACCGGAAGGATGCGGCTTTTCCTGGCCAGTCCGGTCTGTGTGCTGAGTCTAAAAGGGAAGTGTTAGTTATTTTTAAGCGTAGAAAGTGGCTGAAATGAAAAAAAAGACTATGGATGATTGACAGTCAGACTTAAAGTGTATTAAAGGTACAGTGTGTGTGTCTCACACTCCCTGAGATGAGACCGCGGTAGAATCTAGAATATGACACGGAGGCATACCATACTATCCTAGCTAATTTAAATACAACTTGTTGTAAGAATACTTGACTATAAATGACAACCTTGGACAAATGGTAAACTTGAACCTAGAACAATAGGGCAGTTTGTCCCAGACAAATTGAATTCTATGATCATGTTACTTGAGGTGGTTCCTTTCTGGCAACCATATTCAAACAAAGGATAGTCAACTTAGAATCCTGGTTGAAAATGTTCTCACTTGATCCACGTTAAATAGGTGAGGGGGGAGGCATTAAAATTAGTATAGGCATCGGAGACTATAAAATGTTTGTATCCAAAGCTAAAATCGGACTATCCTTTGTGTGCATTTTACATATTTGAAAAATAAGTTCAGAAGGAAGGAGTGAATTCCCTCCGATGTGCCAAGTATGTTGCAGAGGGGGGCTGAAATACAGATCATGTAGCTCCTTCTAGTATGTTTTTGTTTATTGTTTCACTGGGTGGCAGTGGTGTTATTTTAAGCTGTTTAAACCATTTAGTGGATGTCCCATAGTCTTGAAGAATCAGCTTGAATCTCAGCACCCCTAGTGATTTCATCCCCATCTATTACTTGAGGCTTTTCTTCCTTGGGCCTCTCTTTTGTGTTCTTTCTTTCAGCCAAGTATGATAATTTTCCCTTCTTGTCGCATGTTTCATTCCTCTGTGATTTACCTCTTTCTGACACTCCTTTAGCTCAATTCTTTTTTTTTTTTTTGGTGAGAAATTATTTTAATCATTAGATATGTAAAATTATATGCAGACTGCTTACTTCTCACAGATATCCAATCAAAATGCATATTTTTACCTGCTAGGATACACTTGATAATGTAGCAATTATAAATGCACCATATATTTTTTTTCCCAATTTATTTATTTTCAGAAAAACAGTATTCATTATTTTTTCACCACACCCAGTGCTCCATGCAAGCTGTGCCCTCTATAATACCCACCACCTGGTACCCCAACCTCCCACCCCCCCGCCACTGCAAACCCCTCAGATTGTTTTTCAGAGTCCATAGTCTCTCATGGTTCATCTCCCCTTCCAATTTACCCAAAAGCACATACCCTCCCCAATGTCCATAACCCTACCCCTCTTCTCCCAACCCCCCTCCCCCCAGCAACCCACAGTTTGTTTCGTGAGATTAAGAGTCACTTATGGTTTGTCTCCCTCCCTATCCCATCTTGTTTCATGGATTCTTCTCCTACCCACTTAAGGCCCCATGTTGCATCACCACTCCCTCATATCAGTGAGATCATATGATATTTGTCTTTCTCCGCTTGACTTATTTCGCTAAGCATGATACGCTCTAGTTCCATCCCTGTTGTCGCAAATGGCAAGATTCTTTAATCCACTTTGGAAGTATTTACTGAGTATCTATGATACTTCAGACTCTGTTGGGCATACCATTGGGTTGGGTTTTTTTTTAAGATTTTATTTATTTATTTGACAGAGAGAGATCACAAGTAGGCAGACAGGCAGGCAGAGAGAGAGAGAGGAGGAAGCAGGCTCCCTGCCGAGCAGAGAGCCCGATGCGGGACTCGATCCCAGGACCCTGAGATCATGACCTGAGCCAAAGGCAGCGGCTTAACCCACTGAGCCACCCAGGCGCCCTGCAAGTTTCATTTTTTATGGCTAAATAATGCTCCACGGTATATAAATATCACTCTTCTTTGTTCATTCATCTATGGTTGGACACGGGCTGCTTCCCTAGTTTGACTATTATAAATAATGCTTATTCTAATTATTATATATTATATAATATAATAATATATATGATAAATATTGTATATAAAATGTATACAATGTACAAAATACCATAATTATTTATAAGTTTTATAATTCATGTATTAATATATATTAATCATATTATTTTATTATATTATATAATATAAATAATACAGTATTTTAATTAGCCATATTAATTAGTAATAAATATATAATAATATAATATATCATTATATAATATATGATGATATATAATAAATATTCTAAATTATTATAAATAATAGACATTAGAGTGCAGGTATCTCTTTGAATTAGTGTTTTTGTATTTTGAGGGTAAATACCCAATAGTGTGATTCCGAGATTATAGGATAGTTCTATTTTTAATTTTTTGAGGAACCCTCCATACTGTTTTTCACAATCACTGTACCAATTTGCATTTCCACCAACAGTGCAGGAGTGTTCCTTTTTTTCCATACCCTCACCAATACTTGTTTCTTGTGTTTTTTATTTTAGTCACTCTGCCAGGTATAAGGTGATATCTCATTGTAGTTTTGATTAGCATTTCCCTAATGATGAGGCATATTGGGTATCTTTTCATGTATGTTAGCTATCTGGATGTCTGTTTTGAAGAAATGTCTGTTCATGTCTTCTGCCCATTTTTAATTGGATTATTTATTTTGGGGGCTGTTGAGTTGTATTAGTTCTTTTTTTTTAAGATTTCATTTGTTTATTTGACAGAGAGAGATCACAAGTAGGCAGAGAGGCAGGCAGAGAGAAAGGGAAGCAGGCTCCCCGCTGAGCAGAGAGCCAGATGCAGGGCTTGATCCCAGGACCCTGAGATCATGACCTGAGCTGAAGGCAGAGGCTTACCCCACTGAGCCACTCAGGCACCCCTAGTTGTATTAGTTCTTTATATATTTTGGATACTAACCCTTTTTCAGATATATCATTTGTAAATATCTCCTCCTATTCTGTAAGTTGTCTTTTAGTTTTTGTTGATAATTTCCTTAGCTATGCAGAAGTTTTTGGTTTCGATAAAGTCCCAATAGTTTATTTTTGCTTTTATTTCCCTTGCCTCAGTGGACATATTAAGAAAAACATTGCTACAGCTAATATCAGAGAGATTACTGCCTGTGTTCCCCTCAAGGATTTTTATGGTTGCAGGTCTCACATTTTGACCTTTAATCCATTCTGAGTTTATTTTTAAGTATGATAAAGGAAAGTGGTCACAAAACTATCCATTCTCTTTTTCCCACTGTATATTCTTTTCTCCTTTTTCAGGGATTAATTGATTATATAATAGTGAGTTTATTTCTGGGTTTTCTGTTCTGTTCACCTGTGTGTCTATTTTTATGCCAGTACCATACCGTTTTAATTTGTAATATAACTTGAAATCTGGAATTATGATACCTCCGGCTTTGTTTTGTTTTGTTTTGTTTTGAAGATTGCTTTGGCTATTAAAGGTCTTCTTTTTTTTTTTCCAATTTATTTATTTTCAGAAAAACAGTATTCATTATTTTTTCACCACACCCAGTGCTCCATGCAAGCCGTGCCCTCTATAATACCCACCACCTGGCACCCCAACCTCCCACCCCCACCCCGCCACTTCAAACCCCTCAGACTGTTTTTCAGAGTCCATAGTCTCTCATGGTTCACCTCCCCTTCCAATTTACCCAAATTCCCTACTCCTCTCTAACGCCCCTTGTCCTCCCTGCTATTTGTTATGCTCCACAAATAAGTGAAACCATATGATAAAGGTCTTCTTTAAAAGATTATATTTATTCATTTTAGGGAGAGTGAACACACACAGGTGGGGAGGGTCAGTGGGAGAGGGAGACTCCACACTGAGCTCAGAGCCCAACACAGTAATCAGTCCCACAACCACAAGATCATGACCTGAGCCAAAACCAAAAGTCAGATGCTCAACCAACTGAGCCACCCAGGCGCACCCTATTCAAGGTCTTTTGTAGTTCCAAAAAAATTCTAGGATTGTTCGTTCTAGGATTGTGAAAAATGCCATTGATACTTTTGGTTTTGTTTTGTTTTGTTTTTTGTTTTTGTGCTGTCGGTATTTTGATAGGGATTGCATTAAATCTGGAGATTGCTTTGGGTAGTAGCTATTTTAACAATATTTGTTCTTCCAACCCATGGAGCATGGAATGTCTTTCCATTCTTTGCATTTTGCATTGTCTTGAATTTCTTTCATTATTGTTTAATAGTTCTCAGGTTATGTTCATTCCTAGATAGTTTACTGGTTTTGGTACAACTGTAAGTGGGGTTGTTTTCTTAACTTCACTTTCTGCTGCTTCATTATTAGCATATAGGAATGCAACAAAATCTGTACATTGATTTTGTATTCTGTGACTTGACAGAATTCATTTATCGGCTATGGTGGGTTTTCCATATGTAATATCTTTTCATCTAGTGAGAATTTCACCTCTTCCTATCAATTTAGATGCCTTTTATTTCTTTGTGTTGTCTAATTGCTGTGGCTAGGACTTCCATTACTATGCTGAATAAAAGTGGTTAAGAGTGGACGTCCTTGTCTTGTTCCTGACCTTATGGGAAAACCTCTCATTTTTTTCTCCAATGAGTATGATATCTGCTGTGGGTTTTTCATATTTGGCCTTTTTTGTGTTCAGGCATATTCCCTCTAGAACTGCTTTGTTGAGGGTTTTTATCATTAATTGATGTTGACTTTGTCAAATGATTTTTCTGCATCTGTTAAAATGATCATGTGGTTCTTATCCTTTCTCTTATTGACATGATGTAACATGTTGATTGATTTGCAAATACTGAAAGTGTTGATTTGTTTTTAATGAGTGGAGGAATGAATGAATGAAGTGACTTTATCAGTTTGAAGAATGGGTGGGAACTAGGGTGGGGTGAGACATAGTAAAAGACATAGTATTCCACATATGAGCAAATAGCATAGAGACAGACTGAGACGTTCCTTCCTCCTTCCCCCTTACTCCTTGGTTTTTATTACAAAAAAGGGCAAAAATAAGAATTAGAAAGTGATTCTGACCTCACACCACATAACTATCCATCATTTGAGCCAATTATACTAGTTGCCTTACTAGCAAGTTAAAAAACATTGACACAGTTACAAATGGTGGAATCACAGGTAGAAAAAACAACCCATCTTCAAGTGCAGGCTTAAGTGCTACCTTCTCCAGGAGCTTTCCTTCACATGCAAACCCACTCCAAAAGGTGTGATCTCTCCCTCTTTTCTGTCCTCCATGACGCTTTATATCCTCTGTTTTTTAAGCACTTGCTTATTTTCTTCTTGTATTTATAGTGGATTTTTGACTCTTGTGTGCTTATATCCTTCAACATATTGGGAACGATCTGAGAACAGGGTATGAGGACTCATTTTAGCAGTACCTGCCAACATGCCTTTAGTATTCTGTACTTATATTGGAAAATTTATTCTACTGTTTGGATGCATTTAGCTTAACCATTTTCCCTCAAGGGCTTGCAAAATGTACAACTTCTATTTCTTGTAAGTGGGTAACACCTTCTAGTCCCTTTTTCAATGGCCTCCAGGATTATCAGCCTCCGTCTGTTTTTTTAAGCACACTAAACTCTTTTCTACTTAGTGTCCTTCACAAAGATTGTTCTTCGGCCTGAAATATTAGTCCCTCCCACTGATGCATGTGCACACACGCATGGGCATGCGCGCGCTCACACACACACACACACACACACACACGTCACATAAACACCTTCTGCATGGCTGGGTCTTCCTCAGCCTTCAAGCCTTAATCTAAACGTCAGGTGCTTAAAGTGGCCTTTCTGGACTGTCCCAAACTGACTTCTTTTCCTCAGCATACGGTCGCATGCCATGATACCCCACCCTTCCTTTCCTATCGTTTTCCAGTTTGTAATGATATACTTATCTGTGTGAGTATTTGATGATCATCTATCTTCCCAACCTATTAAAGCCCCATAAGAGCACATAGGTCTATTTTATTCAGCCTTTTTTTTTTTTTGGGTATGTTTTCCTTGTGCTGAGGACAGTATTTAACATATGATTAGCGTTCAACATGTACTTATAGAATGAGATTCAGAGTGCTTTTATAAAACTTGCTACTTTTTCCACGTCTTCCTACAATCCAGAAGTAGAACATGGGAGGTGGACCATTCCTGTTTAACACGGAAGGATGCTGAGCCATAAAGGAATTATTAACACCCTGCAACGAAGGGTGTTTTGTGAAGAAGCTATTCTAATCTTCTGATTTGTAGCCTCTAAAGTGCAACATAGCCCTCCTGCTCTTTCCAAACTGGAAACAAATTTAACAAGGGCCTTTAACATGACTTTGACCAAGGACTTCTTCGGAGGCACTCTCAGGGATCTCAAATGCCCACTTGGGCAAGCAGCCTTCAATCAGAAGCAGGCACGTGTTGCAGGCTCTGAAAGGGGAAACCTTCTCTGTGTCACAGTTGAAAGCACCACTGTGGATATTTAAAGCAAGGCCTCTTTTAAAAAATTAATGGCCTGAAAGGGGAGAGAAGAAGCAGCTGCCTATGTAATGTGGAAAGAGGAGCTGGATGACCACAGCCCTGGTCCCTCTCCAGATGATGTCATCATCATTCTAGATAATAAATTTGCAACAACGTGGCTGAAAGAGATGGACACAATTTCAGGATAAGTCAAAGGAGCTGGTAGCAGCAGAATCTAAAAGAAGAAATTTTTAAAACTCTGGCTGGCATACAGTTTTCGATGCCGTGGGTAATTAGATTATTCAGAGAGCAAAGCAGAAACCACAGTGAGCTCTGGCTCTAGAAGCCTGAATGTCCCCAGCCCATTGGAAGAGGCAGAGTGGCTAGAGGGCCCTTTTCTGTTATATATCTGCTAAGCATGCCATTCTAGCTTGAAAGAGGGGAAAAAGAGAACACTTAACTTACTGATTTTTTTTCCAGTAGTCAGTCACCCACTCAACCTGTACCATAAGACGTGATTCCAGAGGTGTTTCCCATCCCTCCAGGACCTCTCTTTATCATTCCTTCCAGGATCTGATAATACTCACCTCTCTCTCCTTTGGTCTAGAGTCTGCCTTCCCTTCCCAGGTTCATGTTGATCTTGGCTATTTTATATATGCTCTGAATTACTTGAGGGTGCCTTGTTTTAAAATGTTTTCCATTTCATCTGCAGTGTATGAATGGGATAGAACACAGTTATGGTGACAGACTAGTTCCAAGTCTTATATGTCATCTAGGGATTCTTATAGATCCTTATAGCTGTAAATGTTTGACAAGGAAATGAGTGAATGAATGAATAAATGGGGTTGCAGTAATGAGTGGGATGATTTAATTAATTGTGAAACGCATGTCACCACGTTTTCACGCCAACTCTGATGCTTTCCCAGTCCAGATAATAGAGTGGCAGACAGTGATTGCATATGCTTAAACGTGAGTCATCTCAGCGGAGTACTTACAAAGGTCTACTGGTGAGGTCCACTTGTCTTTGTTATCTTCTTCATCCAAATCACAGCCCCTTTTCTCCCCAGCCCATTACAGTAGCCTTGTGATTGTTTCCCTATAGGCATACTTCCTCCCCTCCATGACATTTTCCGTAACCTGTTTGGTGTTTAAAACTATTAATTGCTTTTTGTTACTTTCTTGCCCAAACATTTAAATGATTGATGCTCCACTGTTTCTTGGATAGGAACCAAGATTTTTCCACAAATGGCCTGCACAGCCCTATGTGATCTGAGGTCCACTCACCTCTCTTATCTCTCTGTAAAGACCCATGACTTTCTTGTTTATTTTCTTTAGGCACACAGCCTTTTAATTTTCTTGAATGTGCAAGATCCTTTCCATTTCTGAGCCTTCATATTCACTATTCCTTCTATCTGGAATGCACATCTTCTCACCATACCTAGTTAATCCTAATTTATGCTTTAGTTTGCAGTGGAAATTATTGCATCACTAAAGTCTTCTTCTTTATGCATTCCCTCTGTCAAAACCGGTACTTGTGCAGAGACGTAAATGTGCATAATGGCTTTTCTCATAATAACTTGCCCCCCCTACCTTTTAATAGAACATAAACCATTTATAACTGCATATTAGTTTATATAACTAATTGTTTAATTGATTGTAAGATAAGCGTTCACTTTATGTTCATTGCCTATTCTGGGAGATTAGGATATAATATGTGTTCAGTAACATTTGTCAAAGGAGTAGTAGGTTTCATGATCCTGGAAAGTCAAAGACCTAAGTTCAATTCTGAAGAACATTAGTACATCATAGACCACGCCCCCTTAACAGAGATGATGATGACGATGCTATGATGACAATCCCTGGTTTATTTAAGGACTATATTTTTGTGTGAGAGAGAAAGAGCAAGCATGAGTAGGGGGAAGGGGCAGAGGGAGAAGTAGTCACCCAACTGAGAAAGGAGTGTGATGTGGGACTTGATCCCAGGACCCTGAGATCATGACCAAAGGCAGGTGCTTAAGTGATGATCTGTGATTAGAGCCACCCAGGCGCCCGATGATCTGTGATTTACTGAGCCTCTTGTAAGTGATGATCTGTGATTTACTGAGCCTCTTGTAAGCATTAGGCACTGAGCTAAGAGGTTACTGTACATATCTAATTTAACTTTCACCAAAGTACTGAGACAGCTGAGGTTTGGAGATGTTAAGTGCCTTACTGGAGGCCCTGTGTCGAGAACATGCCAGGGCTTGGTTTTGAAGCCAGCTGTGCCCAACTTCATAATCTTTCTTTTCCAGTTTATCCCCTGGCCTCTTCTTCTCACTATTTGGAAATAGTTTCCCTGTGGCCTGGGAATAAATTAGCAATGCAGGAGACATGCTCTCTGGGTATAGGGCAGGGCTGTGATCCCATGGACAAAGGAGAGAAAGTCCTGGAAGGAGCATTTCACAGAAGAAAGTGAGGGCCCTATGAGGGAGTGCAGGGAAGCTTTTCCCTCCCTGGCTGAGGTATAAAAATGGAGTTCATGGATGTTTTCTTAACAGTAAAAACTGAGTTGTGATGGCATATTAACACTTAGAAATATTAGAGCATAGGGTGTGAGTTGTAAGGGAAAGCGAGATCTGTCTTTTGAGGGCCTTGCCAAATGGTTGGTGGAGAAAAGTTTAACTGTGGTCAGACATCTGGTGAAATAGTCTCTGTATCTGCAGGCTTCCTCCTCCCACCCCCACCCCAGTTTCAGTGATGTTCTTCCTATGGAAATGGTTAGTTACAACTAGTAAGAAATCAAGTATTTCAGGGGCTCAGTTGGTTGAGTGCTCCACTCTTGATTTTGGCTCAGGTCATGATCTCAGGGTTGTTGAATGGAACCCCATGTTGGGTTCCATGCTGGTCGTGGAGGCTGCTTAAGACTCTCTCTTTTCCTCGCCTTCTGCCCCTCCCCCCACTCATGTGCTCACTCATGCTCTCTCTCTCAAAAAGAATAAATAAATAAAGTATTTAAAATATCAAATAAGTCTTTTTTTAACCTGTTTTTATTCATCCAAAGCATTCTAAAAATAACTTTATTCATTTCTTAATTGTTTTAGTGTTTGGAAGATTATATATCAATTGTATGAATCATAAATATGTGTGAATGAATGACATTTACTTACCACTGCACTCTTGAGAGAAAGGATCTGGTTGGCAAATAAACATCTTTTATATCATTGGAAGGAATGTTTAAACACCCTAAGAGAACAAGCTATTCTCATGCACTTTACATACCAACTACTGATAAGCTCATTACAAATCACTTTTCTTTATTTACTAAGATAAGTCCCTTGAGATACCTACTTGGCAACTCTAGGTTAAGTTAACATATCTGCATTTATTTTAAAATGTTGAGTAATTCAAAGCATTATAGATTCACAGCAATAGGTATGTGTTAGAATTAGGAAAGCTTCAGTGTATGTTCAGAATGCCTCTGATTTGGAAATCTATTTAAGGGCTGCAGGTTCTTTCAAGGTTCTTTCCTTTTTCCCTGTGTCTTTTTCCTGTGCTCTAGTTTCTAATGCACGACTGCTTACTGTAACTGGATGCTTGGCTTCAGAAAACAAGGTGTTCAGAGCAAAAACATCAACCCAAAAATGAAGTTGCTTGTTTAGATCTTACAGTTCAATATTTTTTGTTCCCAAGAACTGACCAGCATTCATTTATCATCAATTTATTTTATTGTTAGTCACAATACAGTACATCATTAGTTTTTGATGAAGTGTCCCATGATTCATTGTTTGTGTATCATACCCAGTGCTCCATGCAAACTGTGCCCTCCTTAATACCCATCACCAGGCTCATCCATACCCGCAGCCCCCTGCCCTCTAAAACCCTTAGTTTGTTTCCCAGAGTCCATAGTCTCTTGTGGTTTGTCTCCCCCTCTGATTTCCCTCTCTTCATTTTTCCCTTCCTTCTCTTAATGTCCTCCATGCTAACATATAAGTGAAACCATATGATAATTGTCTTTCTTTGCTTGACTTATTTCACTTAGCATAATCCCCTCCAGTTCCATCCATGTTAATGCAAACGGTGGGTATTCATCCCTTTTGATGGCTGAGTAACATTCCATTGTATATATGGACCACATCATCTTTATCCATCCATCTGCTGAAGGGCATCTTGGCTTTTCCACAGTTTAGCTATTGTGGACCATTGCTGCTATGAACATTGTGGTGCATGTGTCTGTTCTTTTCATTACATCTGTATTTTATGTGGAATAAACCTAACCAAAGAGGTAAAGGATCTATACTCTAGAAATTAAAGAACACTTATGAAAGAAATTAAAGAAGACATAAGAAGATGGAAAAATATTCCATGCTCATGGATCAGAAGAATAAACACTGTTAAACTGTCTATGCTACCCAGAGCAATCTATACTTTCAACACCATCCTGATCAAAATACCATTGCCATTTTTTAAAGTGCAAGAACAAACAATCCTAAAATTTGTATGGAACCAGAAAAGACCCTGAATCACCAAAGAAATATTGAAAAAGAAAAACACAGCTGGGGTCATCACATTGCCTGATTTCAAGCTATATTACAAAGCTGTGATCACCAAAACAGCATGGTACTGGCAAAAATCAGACATATAGCTCACTGGAACAGAATAGCGAGCCCAGATATGGACCCTCAACTCTGTAGTCAACAAATCTTTGACAAAGCAGGAAAAAAATATCCAGTGGAAAAAAAGATAGTCTCTTAAATAAATGGGGCTGGGAAAATTGGACTGCTATATACAGAAGAATGAAACTCGGCCATTCTCTTAGATCATATACAAAGATAAATTCTAAATGGATGAAAGACCTCAGTGTGAAACAGGAATCCATTAAAATCCTAGAGGAGAACATAGGCAGTAACCTCTTCAACACCAGCCACTGCAACTTCTTTCAGGACACATCTCCAAAGGCAAGGGAAACAAAAGCAGAAATGAACTTTGGGGACTTCATCAAGATGAAAATCTTCTGCACAACAAAGGAAACAGTCAGCAAAACAAAGAGGCAGCCCACAGGATGGGAGAAGATATTTGTAAATAACATTACATATAAAGGGCTGGTATCCAAGATCTATAAAGAACCATGAGAGACTATGGACTCTGAAAAACAATCTGAGGGGTTTGAAGTGGCAGGGGGGGTGGGAGGTTGGGGTACCAGGTGGTGGGTATTTTTTTTTTTCCCAATTTATTTATTTTCAGAAAAACAGTATTCATTATTTTTTCACCACACCCAGTGCTCCATGCAAGCTGTGCCCTCTATAATACCCACCACCTGGTACCCCAACCTCCCACCCCCCCGCCACTTCAAACCCCTCAGACTGTTTTTCAGTGGGTATTATAGAGGGCACAGATTGCATGGAGCACTGGGTGTCGTGAAAAAATAATGAATACTGTTTTTATGAAAATAAATAAATTGAAAAAATTAAAAAAAGAAAAAGAAAAAGAAAAAAAAGAAAGGGCTGGTATCCAAGATCTATAAAGAACTTCTTAAACTCAGCACCCAAAAAGCAAATAATCAAGTCAAAAAATGGGCAGAAGACATGAACAGACACTTCTCCAAAGAATACATACAAATGGCTAACAGACACATGAAAACATGTTCAGCATCATTAGCCATCAAGAAAATTCAAAGCAAATCTTGCTATTGTAGGGACACGTTTCCTCCTTCCTCCTTGCCCCACCCTCCTATCCCCACCACCCCTACCTCACTCCCAGGATGGGGCACTTACTAAATAAATATTTGTTACATTGAACTGACTTTGTTTTCAGTAACTGTTTCTGTTAGATGATTTGTATAAGCATCTAGCCCTAGAACTGATCAGGAGTTACAGAAATAATGGGCCTTCCCCAGATAAAATTTGATATTCAAAATATAGTAATTGAAAGAAGATCATCAACTCTCAAATGAGAAGCAATTCTATTTTATGAAGCACAGTTCAGAGAGGGAAAACCTTCTCTGGTATTGAGAAACATATAGTGCATTTTTTCTTTGAATCCTAAGGGCAGCCCTGTTAGTTGGCCGGGGTATTTGCATTCTAACATTATGAAGTTCTGGGTTGTGACCATGCAAGGCCTGGGTCATATAACTAATAGAAGTTTGAGGACAATCCACATACATGTCTCTAGACTACTAAAGACCATTGTGCTTACCATTTACCTCAACAAGTTGTCCTCAATGGACACCAGCTTGGGAGGTGTTGCAGGGGGAAGGTAAAAACATAAGCAGAGGAGATACAGAAATCCCCATGACACTTCCTTTCCCAAGATCAGTAGCTTTCTCAATTGATGTTTAAGTCATTTGCTGAAATGAATAATATTTTTCTGATTTTGTACATTACAGTTGATTCCAAATTCAGTATTCTTACCAGTTAGGAAAATTTCATTAAAAAGGTTAAGATCTAAGTATTGAATGCCATTGGTTCCTGAAATCAAAGTTAAGCAAAAATACTTAAGATTTTTATTTAAAAACCAAACACACAAATAGAATTTTAAATCAAATTTGAGAGACTAAAATATTACTTTCATCAGGAGCCTTGGAATAATTTTTTTCCATATGATAAACCTATTTGATAAAGCTTTCCTAAATGAGATTTGAGTTCTAGATTTCCTCATCAATATAATTCCTTAAAGCACATTGCTTGTATAAAGTTGGAGGACATAAAATATTTGAAGCATAGTGCACTAGATCTGGTTGACAGGATCAGTCACTTAGTTCCTCGCCTTTTGCTCTGTGCTTTTCTGTTTATTTTAATGTTCAGGCCAATAGTGATACTTGAGGGCAAGTAGCAGGAGATGAGGCTGAAGGAAGATCTTGTAATGGTTCCAAATAGAAAATAAATTAGCATAAATATCTTATTGGTCTGCAACATTTACATGAATATTAGCTACCATTTAAAGAGACTCCAAAAGCTATACTTTATAGGCTCAGAAATTGGTAGTATTTCCTAAGGTCATCGGTTAGTAAATGATCAGGCTAAGGAAAGCGTGTTTTAAAAAGATCAGTGGTTCTATGACTTTTTTTAGTTATACAAAAAAATTCAAGATCCAAGTCTCCAAAACCTTGATTCCAATCTGGGATCTGGAACTCAAGTATAGAGCTTTGCTATCTTCAAAACTCCACCACACCCATTTTCTGGTTCCCAATTGTATGATGCTTAAACCTGGCCATAGACAACCAACAGAAGGCAGCACAGCTTCCTTTCTAAATCCCACCACAGATTGGCAAGAGTGTTAACTTTGATATATTTCAGACTTGTTTGAGGCAGTGGTAATAAAAGACAAAACAAGACCATTGAGCTGCTAGCAAAATATCCTCAGAAGGATACACCAGTTCCTTAAATGCAGTAAAATAGATGTTGCCATTGTTGTCGACTGATTAAAAGAACAACATTACTGGAAGGGGTCTTAGAGATTGCCTTTCCAATGTAATCATGATTCAGATGGAAGAACAGAGGTCCAGCAAAAAAGAGGAATGTGCCCTAGGTTGCACAATAAATCATGATAGAGCAAGAAGTAGAATTCATAGCTCTTTGGTCTCTAGTAATTCACTGGATTTAGATACATAGATATGTACATAGCCATTCCCCAAAAAAGTGCTCAGGGCACTCATAACTTCACTTGGACATCTTTTGAAAAAAATGCCTGTTATAGAGCTATGATCTGAATAGGAAGAAAGTGACATCACTACTAGGACAGCTGCCCCTAGTAGGTAGCATCTATGACCCTTGCCAAGGACACCCCCAATCTCCTTGGACATGCTGGTTCAGCTACTTGCTTGGCTGACATCAGCCTGACTCACAGCTTCAGAAATGGCAAGATGTGCACAGTAAGGAATGGGACAGACTCATTCCAAACCTAGTTCAAGTCTGCCAAAATCATCCCCCAACTCCTTTAGCTAATTGGAAATTGCTGCAGAGGGCCTACCTCCATTCTGCAGCTGAGTAACAAAAGTGCCTCCACTGGAGACTTTACCTCCCAGAGGTGGGCTGAGATCATTTCTGGCATGTAGTACTCCCTGCTTATTTTTAGATTAATAAAATGAAGCTCATTGATTGACTGCTGGGCACACACAAATCATTTGGAAACTATAACTCTGAAAAGATATCTTCCAAATAAGTGTTCCTTAATTTGTTTCTGTCTGCCTTAGTAAAAGAGAGAGAGAGAGAGAGAGAGAGGCGCTGATTATGATGTCCCCCAAGCTCTGTGTTATTATTTAGTTCGTCATGTAAACATGTATGCATGTGAATCAATGTGCCTGGTTCTGTGTGTTGAGATGACATGAATAGAATAGAGATGGTTCCTAAAAGGCACTTAGAAATTGTCACTTCTGTTTCATTTATATTTTTATTCAAGGATATTTAATAAGTATGTTTAAGAATATTTCACTACGTGATGTTATTTTGAACTGTTGGCTAAAATAAAACAGACAATAGAATCATTTCCATGATTAAACGAGTATTTATTGACTATCTTCTGTGTGGTAGACATTGTACTAAATGGAAGAAGCCATAATCTGGTGAGAGATAGTTTTGTGAAGGAAAAGTGTCACACAATGTGATAAATGATAGAGTGAGGACTGAATAAAGTGCTGTGTGATCAGGGACAAGTGAGCTATTAACTCTGCCCACGGAAAGTAGAGGATTCCTAGACCAGATGGCAACTGACCTGGGGTTTCCCGCATAGTTTGGAGGAATCAAAGAGTAACAGAAGAGTTTTTTCAGGCATAGGAAACAGACTTCACCTTCCTTCTCCGGAGGATTGAAGATTCCTGAAAAGAGAGTCTCAGAAAGCTTATAAGGATGCCCTTCTTGATCCTTGGTCAAAAGAGAACCTCTGTGCCTCCAGCCCTCTTGATTTGGGCATCTCCTACATACAAAAATTACTGTCATAGGAAAAAAAAAATATGAAGAAACCCATGTGGGTTTGGAAGGTGCTTTCCCTCTGAATCACTACTTCACAACACCCAAGCAGAAGGTCGGGCAGAGGCAGAATGTGTTTCTCTAGCCCCAGCCAAAAGAAAGCCATGTTCCAACCTGAACACCAGAGGAGAAAAATGAAGACTCTGTGTGTCTGATGCTGGAGTAATCATCTTCACCTTTCTAAATTCAGTAGTGCCATTAGTATATGACCTCCACAGGACTTGGAACACTAACAAAGCTGGATTCCAGGATTAAGAAAGCTGTGGGTTGAGACCTGGATTGAGATTTTGGAGGCCTTTGTTTTATTATCGGCTCTACCACCAACTGTCTGGTCTTGGGAAAATGACATTCCTTTCTCAAGGCCCTGCTTTTCCCCTGTTCAAAATGATAATCAGATTATACTTCCTTGTGTGATTCTTAAACTTAGGATTCTAAGCATCTGTTTAGACATGTTTTCAGCCTAATGGGTCTCTGTAGATTTAGAAACCGAATTGTTTTGGCCAGTACACCATGGGACCTGTCTGTGCAAGAGACTTGTGAGCCCATATCACAGCCTGTGACACCTCTCAGTGACTTAGGTAGATTGCATTATTTGTCTAGAGCTCTTTCTTCTCTCCCTGCCTTTGCAACACTTCTTCAACAGACTGTCCTTCCCGAATCCAATGACTTGGGGGGAAGGTAAGTTTTATGACTTCCTTGAGACAGTGGAAGGTAGGCAGAAGTAATAATGTGTCAACTTCAGTCTGAAACCTTAAGAGGCATGGCCAATTTATGCCAGTTTTTAAAATCTTCCTCCCTCTGCCAGGAGATCAGCATGCCCCAAAAAGTCATTACTTCTTCAGCCTGGGTCCCTGAGTCTGTCCTTAAACCAGAGCCCAGATTAGTCTAGCATAGCCTGGTCAAAGCCAATTAAGCCCAGCCATACAATGATGTACAGATTAATGTATATACTGCAACTGAATTGCATCAACCTATCTACCTGTGACTCTGGAATATATTTTCATTGTTTTAAGCCACAGAGGCCTTGGAGTTGTCTGTCATAGAGCACCATATTTTGGCTAGTAGCCAACTTAATGCGCTGATCCTTTTTGGATTAGACTCCATAAATCACCCTGCAGTGCTGTGGAGTAGGATACTGTATTAGTTTCCTACTGCTGCTATGACAAATTACCACAAACTTAGGGACTTAAGCAACACAAAGTTATTATTTCATAGTTCTTGAGTTTAGAAGTTTGAAATACATCTCATTAGGCTAAAATCAATGTGTTATAGGACTGCATCCCTTCAGGAGACTCTAAGGAAGAATTCATTTCCTGTCTTTTCCATTCATAGCTGCCTTCTTCTTCTTCTTCTTCTTCTTCTTCTTCTTCCTCTTCCTCTTCCTCTTCCTCCTCCTCCTTTTCTTCTTCTTCCCTTCCTCTCCTTCTCCTTCTCTTCCTTTTTCTCCTTCTCCTTTTTCCTCTTCTTCCTCTTCCTCTCTTCCTCCTCCTTTCCTCCTTCTCCTTTTTCTTCTTCTTCCTCTTCTTCTTCTCCCCCTTCTCCTCCTCCTTTTTCTTTAATTTTAGTTATTTATTTTATTTTAGAGAGAGAGAGAGAGAGAGCACACAAGCGGGGGAAGGGGCAGACTCTGTGCTGAGCATAGAGCCCAACATGGGCCTTGATCCTACGACCCTGAGATCATGACCTGAGCTGAAACCAAGAGTGAAATGCTTAACTGACTGAGCCACACAGGCACCTTCATGGCCCTCTTCTTTTATCCTCAAGGACAGCAATGTCCTTGTCACCATTCATCTCTCTGTTTCTCTTTTCCTGCCTCCGTCATCCAGTTGTAAGAATGCTTGTGATTTTATTAGGCCAATCCAACTAATTCAGGATAATCTTTTTCTCTCAAGGCCAGCTTGTTGGAAACATTAATTATTTCTACAGCATTAATTCCTATTTGCCATTTAACTTAGTATATATACAGGTTCCAGCTATTAGGAGGTGAACACCTTTGTGGGCCAACATTCTTAACATAAGAACCATGGCTAATCCTGCACTCTTAGGAAGAATAGAGTGGAAAAAAAAATCACTTGTCATGGGGCCCCTGCTGATCCTCTGGACCTCATCCTATAAATCAAAACAAACCAAAGATTGGATCTAACAATCTTTTGGTGACCTAGATCATATTCAGCCTAATTCTTACCTTAGTATATCTGTGATGGGCAGTTCTGTACATTTTTATTTCAACTCATCTCAAAGGTACACCACCAGTTTCTCTACATTTCTTCCTTATGACATTTTTTGGAACAACAGAAGTCTCCTCAGCTCTTGCATAGGCACAGCCTTCACCAGTTGGTTGAAAGCTGATGAATAAGTGCCCAGTCATCTGGGAGGTTATGGATGGAGGCTCACTTCATGTGGTTCCTTGAAGGTTCTCAGGAAGACCCTAGAAATCATGAACTCAACAACCCACCATTGATTAGCTTACCCTTAGTCCCTGTCTTTCTTTCTCCACTGTCTGTCCTTCTTCGTGGATCATCTCCTAAGTAAACTGCTTAATACTCAGACCTTATCTCAGACTCTGCCTTCAGAGGAAACCAAGCAAAGTTTCAACTTTTGATACTGACTGAATAATTAGGTCTCAAAGTTCAAAGAACACTAAACAATGTCCAGTCTAGCTTGTGTAGAAATGTCTAGTCCAGATCTTTGGACTCAGGAAGGACCTCTCATCCATAATATCTCTTACTAGGGGGTGTCCAGTCTCTGCTTATGAACCACGGGATGGGGAAACCACTGTCTCATGAGGCAAACCATCCTAATGTATGAAAGCTCTCAATAAAAATTTGGTTCCTTGAGAAATGCTCTCATTACTTTTGGTTTAATTTGTGAATCCTTGCAAAATGGCATATTTTCATTCTTACAAAAACACTCAGAGACTTAGGGACTCTCTCTCTCTCTAAAACAAATAAATCTTTTTAAAATAATAAAAATAAAATGGTAAAGGTCATGGTGAATTATAATGCTAAGTTTCTAATGTGTCTTATAGTCTTATTTGGTTTTTATTTGCAGTTTTATTTGGTTGCTGATAATATGAGTCAGTCTTATTATATGGGACCAAATGTTGTTCAATGTCCTCATACTCTGTGGTCTACAAATCCTTGTTCTCTCCATCCATGTTCATGTGGCACTTCCCTTATATAATGATAATACAGAAAATTCTCTTCAAAATCGTCTCACAGAAGGGAAAGATGAAGGTTCAGAGAGGGAAAGGCACTTATCGGCTTGGTGAACTGGTGTTGTAAAAGCCAGTTGAAGATGTAGGGCAGAGCCATACTGGCCAATGGTGCAGCAGTGCTGTACCAGTGCAGTGCACTCAGTGCAAAGGCCCTGAGGCTAGTTCTTGACCTGTTCAGAGTAGCACAAAACTGGTGTGCCTGTAAGGATGTGAGTAGGGGGATAGTGGTAATAGATGAAGCCAGAGAGGAAAAGAGGGACCAGATTATATGGGGCCTTTTAGGATATGAGGAGAAGTTCATAGTTTATTTTTAGTAAAATGAGAAATCATCAGAGGTTTTTTTTTTTTTTTAAGATTTTATTTATTTATTGGACAGACAGAGATCACAAGTAGGCAGAGAGGCAGGCAGAGATAGAGGAGGAAGCAGGCTCCCTGCTGAGCAGAGAGCCCAATGCGGGACTCGAGCCCAGGACCCTGAGATCACGACCCGAGCTGAAGGCAGCGGCTTAACCCACTGAGCCACCCAGGCGCCCCCATCAGAGGTTTTTGAAGAGGGGGGTTACATGATCTGATTTCTGTTTTTCCAATCATGCAATGTTGGTAATTGACTTTGGTGAGTGGTAGCGTCCCAGGGAGACTGGTTAGAAGGTGTTTGCAGCTGTCTTTGTGAAAGATGACAGTGGCTTGGACTAGTGTGAGAGTGATCACAATAGATTGAGGGTATATTTTTCAGAGCACTGCAGTTAGGATGTGGGGTTGAGCTGGACACAGATTGTCAGGGAATGAGAGGAACCAAGAATGGCTCCTCCACTTTGAATCTGAGCATTAGAGACAGCAGTGGTACCATGGGGTTGACCAGGGAGGACAATGTAGAAACCATGGGGAGGAGGTGCAGAGGGAGGCAGTGGGAATCAGAAGTTCAGTTATGGACATATCATGTGGATGATGTCTACTAGATATTTAAATGGAGATGCCATTTATGGACTTTGAAAGTAGGAATCTACAGCTAGCTGGTGAGGTCACAGTCAGAAAAGACAATGCATGGTATCAGGGCCCCATAAAGTCAATGTGACCATCCATTGAGGAGGGACCCACTGAGGTCTAGTCTCCCCAGGTGTGGAAGATGAAGAAGAAGGAGAGCATAAAGAATGATGAGAAAGACAGACTCACGAAATAGAGAAACTGAGGGAGGGTGGTAACCTGGACACCAGCTGGAGAAAGTATTTCACAGGAAGAGAGTGGGTAATTATGTCAAATGATGCGAACAGAACAGTTAACCTGGTGGCTGAGAGCCTGCGTAGTAAGTGTTCAGCCTATCGACGTTCCCTGCCGGAGCAAAGAACTTTATAACGTTTTTAACACCCATTTTCAAAATTCCTTGGTCCAAACAACGATTTTTCTTATTAGTACCTGTTACTGTGCCCAGAAATACTCTGTTTGTAAATGATGACCTCGAGAGAAAGGAGAGGGACCAATCACCTTTAACTTGCATGCCCCCCCCATTCCCTTCCTCTTAAGAGAGCAGTGCGAATGTTGTAAAGAAGGGCAAGATGGCAGACGTCCTTGCAAACGTGTGTGGCCTTTATGTCTGATTTCGATTAGGCAAGGCCTCGTTTCTTGGGTATGAGAAGACCTCACATATGAAATTCAGCCATGAGCAAAATCCAAACCACAGCATTCAGAGGTTTGCTTGTCACGCGCCAGGTCTGAACTTTGGCAGCGGCACTCCAGAGAGCCTTACGCAGCGTGGGCAAGACCTTGCCTGGCCTCAGTACGTCCCCTCCCTTCCTGGAGTCCCAAGGCCCACTGTTACTTAAAAAGAAGTGTCCGGAAAGATTTTTCCTTTCCAGATCATTGGCAAATGTTTGCTCAGATCTATTTTGGGGGCATTAGCTCAACACTGCTGTCTTTTCTTCCCAAAGAATTAGAAGAGCATTTCAAAAACACATTTATTTCCCTCTCTTTTTATCCCTCTGTCGCCCCCGGTACCCTTCCCTTGCTTCTCTCTTTCTGTCCTTCTTTCTTCCTTGACCTACTTGGATGTGACATGGATTTTATCTGTCCGTGGCATGGGAAAGGGCTGCTGGGACCGGGGAGGGGTGGTCTCGCTCTGCTGCAAGGCAGCCCCTCAGCATTCTTGGTGTCCCTTTACATCACAACCCACAGCAGTGGCAACTGCTGCAGAAACTTCTGTCCACCAAGTCAGCACGATGGACCTTTGCCCAATGCAGAGCCTGTGCTGACTGTACACCTGCTGTGTGTGAGATAGAATCTTTGCTGAAGAACAAAGGGAAGAGGGGTTGACAAACAGCGAAAATACAAGGTATAGATGTGCCTTGCCAGTGGTGATCAGAACGTTCTCACTGAATCCTTACCACCACTATCAGTAAGGTTAAACCTCACTATTCCCCCATTTTACAGTTCAGGAGACTGAGGCAAATTAAAGTCAAGGGACTTGCCCAAGACTAGTCAGAAAAGGTCTGTGAGCCCAGGCTTTCCTTTCTCTCCAGCTCAGGGTTTGTATTTATGCTGACTCCATTTCAAGTGAAGAGAGAAACAGGAAAACGGTCTCTGTCTTCCAGGAGACAGAGGAATTTGTTTAAGAATAGGAAGGAATGTAAGTTACACTACCTGTACCTTTTGGTCAGAATAGACTTCATGCATACTCCTTTAAGGATTTTCCAAGTGTTTTTCACATCTTTCCTATCGACAGGTACTATGCTGGACACTTTGCCTGATCTCTGAATATCAAAACCGCCTTGCTATGTAATGCTGTTTTGTAAATAGAAGATGGGTGCTTTCTCCCTTTCTTCTGGACTTTATTCCTTTTGTTAAAATTCTCTTGGGGTGTCATTCTTGGTGACAGAATTTTTTTTTTCAAGTTCTATTTCTTTTTTTTTCCAATTTATTTATTTTCAGAAAAACAGTATTCATTATTTTTTCACCACACCCAGTGCTCCATGCAAGCCGTGCCCTCTATAATACCCACCACCTGGTACCCTAACCTCCCACCCCCCCGCCACTTCAGACCCCTCAGATTGTTTTTCAGAGTCCATAGTCTCTCATGGTTCACCTGGTGACAGAATATTTTAATGGCCATGCTGGCCAGAGACACACATATCCTAAAGGACTAATCAGCATTTATTCCCCAGTTCTTTTTCCCAGATTGCAAAAGCTGACCACTGTTCTAATTTGATACCATAAAAAAATCATCTGTCCTGCGAGTGGCAGGAAAAGCACCTCTCTCATCATCTTAAAACAGCTCCATTTTTTTTCCCTATTTCTGGGCCAGAAGTTCTCCCTAATTTGGCATCACAAGATGAACAGGAATGGAGGAGGAAGCTTTTATTTCTCCTAGCAAAGTATGATCTACTCCTGTTTTGAATCACCTTCAAAAAACTAGACATCGGGTCCTACAAAGTCATGTTTCATCTGCAAAATATGGGGATGTTGACATCTGGTGAACTGCGGTAAATATTAGACTCTTCGGCTGGCTTGCTTCTCAACTCCCACCAGCAGCCTCAGTACCTGGCCAGTCCTTCTTTTAATCTAAGGTGGCTAGGGTCCACAGCGAGCCTACCCAGAGGAGGGTAGAGGTGGTTTAATTGTAGCCGCCCCAACTCAGTCTCGCAAAGTATAATGCCCTGGGTGAGCTTAAGGCACCCTGGCCTTCCACGCAGTCCCTCCTGGCTTCAGAAATGATGCAAAGGGGTCAGGTGAATGAATCCAAAGTGGCCCAAAATATAAAATAAACTCAACAGTCCAGGTTTCTGATAAGTCGTTTATAGCGTAGCCATTTATCAAGACATCCATTTTGCATTCAGCTAGAGAAGAATGAAAGTCATGGGCTTACTCCTTCCGGAGGCCAACTAATCCTTCTTTAATGGCTGGTACAAGGATTTGTTCCTGTCCCCTAAGCTTTGGGTTCTGAAGGGCACTCATGTGTTCCACTGAATTATACCGGATATATCAAATTAATTCTATTAACCAGCTTATCCTCTAAATCTTTAACCAAGCCCTGATGCATATGCATTCACTGGTGTAAATGACTTCAAGCAATTTCAGAGATTGCTCGTTGGAGCTGTAGCTACATTGAAAGGTGAGCCCGTCTCTGACCTTACTGCATTCCACAATGTTAAATAATCGGCTAAATGGTTACAGCCCTTTTTGAAAATGGGGTCCTGCATTCCCCTCCCACTCCATTGCTGGCTTGGAATTTGCCTTTAAACCAATTGCAGGACCCAAGAACTATAATGGGCCAACGCGAGAGACATGAGAGGCACGGTCTCCACTGAAGATGAACTGTAAAGGGCATCCAAGAATGTGGATTCTAAATCCTGCCCCGGCCTCTGTTGCCCCCCACCTCCTGCCCCTTTACCTGGAATATGCTCACTTGCACGCTCTTTTCTGGGAAGCTTCTCCTGCCCACCCACCGCAGCTTTAGTTCAATGGCTCTTTGTTTTCTTTCTTTTTTTTTTTTTTTTTTTAAGATTTTATTTATTTATGGGGGGGGGGGAGAGCGAGCACAGGCAGGCAGAATGGCAGGCAGAGGCAGAAGGAGAAGCAGGCTCCCCGCCGAGCAAGGAGCCCGATGTGGGACTCGATCCCAGGACGCTGGGATCACGACCCGAGCCAAAGGCAGCTGCTCAACCAACTGAGCCACCCAGCCGTCCTGGCTCTTTGTTTTCTTATAGCATCTTGTGCTTACCTCTATCAAAATGACTTGCAGCAGTAAGAGCCTTAGTTAACAGACTCTTTCCTATGAGCCAGACCATTTTCTAAGTGCTTCATAAATATTCATCTCCTGACTCCTCGTGACCACCTGAGGGGGCAGGTACTACTATAATCTCAGTTTACAGATAGGAAAACAAAGGCACAGAGTGATGTAGTGACTTGTTTGGGGGCAGAAGCCAGTAGGTGGTAGAGCTAGGGCTAGCCTCAGGCATTGCTAGTTACGTGCAAATAGGAAGCTGTTCAAATGCTTCACATCCCCCTAGAAGTCACGTGCAGTAGAGATCACATAGTCACCACATTCTGCAGATGAAAAAGTAAAGTGATTTGTTTGGATCCATATACCTAGTAAGCTTAGAACCAGGATTCGAATTCAGATCTCTCCATTCCCAAAACTCAGCTCTCGATCACTATGCCTTCATACACAGTTTTAGAGTTGCCTATTTTTTCATGAGCTTTCCTTGTGCGTGACCTCAATATGATTCATTTCTCTGTGCTGACCGCCACCCCCACCTTACCTACGATGTGCCGCTTTTTATAAGTGCTTGCTGTGCTCGTCTGAACTGAATATATTTTGAGTCCCAGCCCTTAAATGTGCCTCATCAACGGAAAGGGAACTTCAGGAAACAGGAGACCATTTGTCTTAGCGTGGCCCAGGTGTTTGCTCCGTTCTGCCTTTCTGAAAGTAGATGGCCATGCAGAAACTTCCATCCCCTCCCCATTCCCGTGGAAGTGCCTGGGGTGATGCAATGCGTGTAGTAGGATCCCGCCGAGCAGTACCCGACCATGCTGCTGCAGGGTGATGGATTTCTCCCACCATCTGCAGGTGGTTCACTATGTGCCAGGCCAGAATTGTAGCAGACCGTCTCAGGGGACTCGGAGATGATCAGACACTTCAGAAGAGCCAAAGTGGTAGAGTCAGAAGGTCCCCCATTTGAGTCTAGTTTTTAAAATGTCTTATTCCAGGTCAATTACTTCACTTTGCTGTGCTTTGGTTGCTTGTATGAAAAAGGGGGACAGTATTTACCTTTTAATATTCCTTGGTGAATAAACAAGAAGATATTTGTGAACTATTTGACGTAACACCAGGCACCTCATAAGCTCTCAATAGGGGGTAGCAGTTCTAATGATTAGGCTGAGTAATCTTTGCTTTTCACCTACTCCCCTCCTGGCTACCTTCTCCACGGACGTATGCTGAATGTGGTATTGTATTTTCCAAATAATTTATTATTTCAAAATAACCTGACATTTACGGAGCCCTTGCTGTATGCCAGTTACTGTGCTGGGTACTATAGATAGATGAGAACGTTTAATCCTCCCTGCACCCTGTGAGCCAGGCACAGACATTGCCCCCATTTTACAGATGGGAGATAAAGGCCTGGAACAGCTAAGCTGCTTGTCCAAAGTCATGCTGTTAGGAGGTCGCAGGAATGGGATTTCAACCAGCACATTTTAACTCAGCTCCCGACCCCTTAACCAACCTGGCATGCTAACATTTCCTCCATGGAATCCTGGGTGGGGGCTCTTGTTTTTAAAATGGGTGACAAAGAAGAACAAACACTTGGAAGGTCAAATTTACCCAGCTGTACGCAACATTTGGGACTTGGCTTGCCGACGTGGAAATCTGTTTGTTTGTGAACCTTTATGAGTAGCGTTGTTGAGTGCCTTCGCTGGCTGTCTTCTGTGTATTCTTTACAGATGATCCTCCCTGAACTTTTGGGTTCTGGGAAGCAGCTGGATGGTTTGCATAACTGCCTTTGCCTCTTTCTGGCACAGATGTCAAATGTTCTTAAATCTGACACAAACAAAAGTTAACAGTGGTCGATTGGATCCTTGACATGGCGCTCTTCAGGTTTTCCTTCTGTCACATTTTACTACCTCCCACAGTGATGCTGGTGACCTTCGAGGCTTTCTTTGCGATCTTATTGATCACACAATTAAACGGTCTCTTGGTGCATGTGAGAAGTCCAGTTTGGATGAAGCCCCCGCTACCTAGTTCTTATAGCCTCAATCCGCAGTTCCAAATAGGTGCCCTTCTCAGATGGTCAGCCCTAATGTCAGAAATGGCTGCAGGATTTGGAAGGCTAACGGGAGGATGGATCGGAGCCTGCATTACAGGAAATGGCCTGCATGCATCTTCTCATATGTTTCTCCCACTTCCAGGAAAGCAGTATTCTGATTTTTAATAGTTCCACGTTCAGAAGTCAGTCCAACTGGAACAGGGAACGCACATTCCAAAGCAGGCTTGCAGTTTCTAAAAGGCATTCATATTTTTGCTCGACATGGCAAAAGGGCTCAGCGAGGGACCAAAAGAGTTCATGAGGAAGACAAAATTTGAAAGAGGGTGAAGGTACGTTGTTGTCCTGTTGATTAAATGGACAGGCTGTATGCTGCTGAGATCCAGGCCACGTTTAAGAGAGGGTTTGGTTAGTCAATCCATAGATCACCCACCACTTGCAATGGTGTCAAAGACTTTCATTAACAAGGCGTGGCAATGTAGAGAAAAAACAACCTTAGCCTAAGATTTAGGAGATACAAATTGTAGTCTTCCATAATTCCTAGTATAACCCCAATAGATCCCATCTCCTCTCTGGGACTCAACTTCATCATAGGTAAATTGAGAATGCAGGTCCAGAGATCCCCTTCCGTTGGAACAAGTGTCTTGTTCTTTGTAGAGCCCGCACAAAGGCAGCATGCTACCTCCCTCTCAGAGCACTTCTTAGGATGCCGTCTGCATAACTAGGAGTGAGGAAGAAAGGCATGACTTTCAGCTCTGTTTTCAAGGAGAAAAACCTCACCACTCATTGGCCCAAGGGGGCAGCCAATGTTTCCAGAAGTCTGGTGTTAACTGATCTCAAATCTGAACCCTTGTGAATTATAAGGCCAATTTTCCAATCAATTCCGGCTGAAATTCAGAACTCTTGTTGAGATGTAGGGGCTGGTGAGAGGACTGAGCTGCAGAATTGCCAGAGATAATTCTGATTGCCATGTTCTGGACCCAGAACAAGTTCTAGTAATAATAATCATTAAAAAAAAAAAATACTGGCGGTATTGCAGAGTAAAAGTGAGAGTAAACCAATCTTAATGTAAGGAATGCTTTCAAATCCATTTTCAAATCAGCAACAGGCAGTCAGGATTTCATTTGTGATGTATTTTTAACATTTCATAAAAAGCTTCATTTTCTATTATATTTGTTCTTTAAAGGTGGGGTGGGGGGGATACACACTCAACAGGAATGGCAACATTGTCCTCTAACCTGGGAATAGGTCACAGTGGACTTTCTGGTGCTCGTTCTCCCCAACTAGAAGTTAGTGGTTTTGTGTTTATTGCCCCATTTAAGGTTGTTATTTAGGAATTAGCAGTCCCCTATTCTCATGGCAGTGTAGGGCAATTCAGTGGCTCTAAAAGACAGTTAAAAATTCAGTAATCAACCTTATGACCTTAAGACCTGAATGCTTACAGTGTACCTGGAGCATTGATGAACTCTTCAAACAGAGCTCTCACGGAGTCAGGCATCATGGGGAGATGTTCTCTTGTTTCATCGCGGAGGAAACAGACTCCGGGTAGTTGAGAAATTCTTCCATGGGTCTGTAGCTGATAGTTTCAAGATTCGAATTTGGTTCTGTCTGACTCTAGAGCTCGCACTGATTCTGGAATACTGTGTCACCCCTGGAGGGTGCCCGTGACCTGTTTTCTGTGACCATGAATTTGACACCCTGTACGATTTCAAGCAGCTCCATGAAGCTCTACTAGTCATGGTGCAGAAATAAAGTGATTGGCTAATTGACTGATGGGGAAAGCAAGTGAGTGTGGGAAGTTTTGCTTTGTTTGAAATAACTTGAAATGTTGCATATAGATAATAACATTTTTCTGGTTACAAGAGCAGTGTGTATTCCTTATTAAAACTTTGGAAAATCCAGAAAGTCACAAAAAGCAAAGGAAGAAGTAACCTTCATCCTACAAATATGTGAAACCCATGGCTGATGTTGCTTTTCCTGAATTACAAAATGGTTAGGTGCCCATATTCTGGAGCCGTTGGGGGGCTTAGGTTCAATCCCAATATAAGCAATTATTAGCTGAATGGTATTTGCATAAATATGATTCATCTTCTTGTTTGTTTTAACTTTTTCTTAAAAATAACGTGAATTACATCACTTTTTAAGAAAATAAAATGAATAGCCAACACTTCTATAACATTTGTTCTGTATCAGATACTGTTCTAAAGCCATAAGCTCATTTTATTTCTAAGCTCATTTTAATCATCAGGTAGGTACAAATGTTGTCCCTGTTTTACTGATGAGGAAATTGAGGCAAAGAGAGGTTAAATAATTTGCAAAATCACATAGCAGGCAAGTGGTAGGACTGGGATTCGAACTCAGGGGGTCTAAATCCACAGCCTGTGTTCTTAACCACTACTAATATTACCCCTGGTATTATTTCATCTTATTATTGTTTCCTTCACAATTCTTATTTTGCCAAACTGGAAATATACCGAACATACTGTTTTGTTATCTGCTTTCTTCCTTGAACAATATGCCTTGAACTTGTTTCCAAGTCATTAAATACTTTTAGGGAACACAATTTTTTTTGATGTGTGCGTGGTATTCCATTGAATGTCTGAAACGTAATTAACTTAGCCAAATCTCTATTGTGAAGGGTTTCAGATGTTTCTAATTTTTCACTGTAATAAACAATGCTGAGATGAACATCATTGTACATGAGTTCTCTGGTTATTTCCTTTGGATAAATGCCTAGAAACAGAAATGCACAGTCAAAAGGGTATGACGCGTTTTATGTGGATAATTGGTGTTTTTTTGTTTGATTTTTGAGAAATTGTGGATCTTTCTGAAACCTCACCACATCAGGCATACTACTGGGACAAGGGAACTATTAAAAGTCACAGAACTAGAGTTGGGACACACACATTATATGTAACCCAATATTTATTATATATAAAGCCAGTGGTTCATCTGACCAGACCAGAATTCTTGCTAATTCATGGTTGGAAAATGTAATAGCCTCTTAACCTACACGTGGGGACAGCCCTACTCCAGATCTGGAGACAATCTGCTTCATTGTGTGGTGAAGGCAATAGTGCTTTATTGAGCAATTACTTCATGTCAGCACTGAATTAGGTCCTATAATGATCCTTCATTGGGCAATGGGCAATAGGCTTCACAGAGAGGAAACCGAAAGGGCATATGAGTCGTCCAGAGTCATAGAAATAGTGGCAGGCTGTCAGCATGAGCACCGGGCAGCCCTGTCTTCACGTTGGCCCTTCCATATACCACCAGACTACCCCAGAAGTTCAACAGTTTTATCTTGGGACTCATCTGAGGATATGTCACTGTGATCTTGGGTCCCTCCCTGTTCCTGCACCTAGACTTGAGTCTTGGTCCTGGGTCTGTTTTGCTCTTCTGTGCTCCTGCCTGTTAACCTTCACTCGAGACTCGACCCAACCTAAAAAGCTCACCACGTGGGTCTCTTCCCGTTGTCACTGTGTCTTTTTGGTTTTTTGTTTGTGTGAATGCCACTATTTATTTTTTTTTAAACTTTATAAGGACAGTGAGGGTTCTGCTAAAAAAAGAACCAAATAAAATAAAATCCTGGGTCAGACAGTCACAGATATATTTTCGTAAGAATCCATTCATTCATTCTTTCACATTTATTTACTCCCTCCATTCATTCACACCTGGTTGCGGAACAGCCTTCTTGTGCTCAACCTTTGTGCTCCAGCTGGCATTGCGATAGAGGTGAAATTTTCTTCCATTCTGCCCTTGGTTACCTGACAGGAAAGCATAATTCCATTGTGGGATGAATGCTACAATGCAGTTGTAGAGCAGGCTCTCCAGGAGCCCTGGGGGACATACCATTCAGGAAGGGGAGGGATGCCTTCCCAGAGACAAGTATATTTGTGCTGAGCATGGTGGGTTCTATAGGGTTTGCATAGTGGGAAGGACAGAGTGGCTGCTGGGAAGACAGGATGGTGCAGGTTGGGGGACAGCAAGAGCAAAGGCCAGGCTCGATGTGATTCATTGGAGAAAATATAAGGAGTCAGGAATTGCCAGGATGGGGGATAAGGGAGGCACGTTGAAGCCAGGATCCTAGTCAGAAACAGGAAGGGGAATGTTTGCTGAGTGAAATGCTGTCCATTACAGAAAAGGCTGGAACTGGGGAGAAGGGCAAAGATGGAAGAGCCTACTTAAGACCTAATGCAGAAAACAGTTAAAAAAAAAAAAAAATCTGGGGCCTGGGGTTTGGGAACTTAAAGGCCAATAGTTGGCCATTTGTTCACTTATTCTCTAAGTTGTTAAATAGGTATTTATCAGACATCTGCTGTAGGCCAGTGATTGCTCTAGATGCTGGAAATACCACAGTGGATAAAGAGGCAAAGTTCCTGCTCTCGTGGAACTAGCATTCCAAGAGGGGTCTGACAAACAGTGGGCAAATACAAAAGCAAAGGAGTTCAGGTAGGAACAAAGCGTGCAAAAATAGAGTAACGTAACAGCGAGTAGCCGGATAGCAGGGCTGAATCAGGCTGTCAAAGCAGGCCTCTTTGAAGAAATGTCATTTGAGACGGAGCCAGAAAAAGGAGAAGAGCGAGCAGTGCTGAGATAGTAGAAGATTATTTCAGGCCTGGAGAACAGCAGAAGCAGGAGGAACCAACCCAGCATGCAGGAGGGACAGAAACAAAGACCAGTGGAACTGGAGGCCAGAAGATGAAAAGGAGAGAGGACAGGAGTGAGGTTGGTGAGATCAGCAAGGACCAGGTAGGAGAAGGCCTTGTAAAATAGGCATTGAAAGTTCATTAATAAAGGGGTGATGTCACCCAAGCTGGGACTTTCTACACACATGGCCTCCTGTCCATGCCCACAGACCATCGTTCAGTTGTCTGTGTTCTAACTTGCCAGCTTTATGACTGTGGGAAAGCCATTAAGCATACTTACTCTACACCAGGCATACAGCCTAGAAACAGACATGGTTCTTACATCCATGCAGCCTTCTCTTTCTGAACCCTGGGTGCCTGCCTCCCAAATGGGGGCAATGATAATTCTCATGTTGTAGAAGGTATAATGACCAAACACCTAGCTCAGTGCCCCGTACCTGAGTCTTGAGCTCTTCCCCCTTCCCTTATGGAAGCATCCTTCATGAGGCTCAAGGTCTTTTTGTATCTTTAGCTAGTGCTGCCTTAGTTCAAATCGGTTACACTCTCCAGTAAAAAATCCCCCGTTTGAAGAAATGATGCATCCACACTTGGGGATGCCCATTTAGTCCCTTAGACGTCCCAGGGCTACTAATTCACTCCCAAACCCAGTCCTGATAACCCTAATTCCTTCTTTTAAAGGCCTATTGCCAAGTTAGAAAGACAGTGAGGATGATCAGAGGTCAGCTTGTCACTAGATACCCCCTGATTGATGGCCAAAAACAGTGGAACACAAGAACATTCAGGGTCAAAGTTGAAGCTGTGGCGGGTGCCAGACGGAGCGTCTCTTTGACTATTAATTTTTGTTTATGCAGCCTCTGCTTGCTTCACTCACTGGAACCAGCATTATGCAGGGTCATGCTCCATATACGAGCTGTTGGGAAAGGTTACTTATTACCAGCTCAGTGGGCAAAGAGGGGCATGTCATTTCCGATAGAAGCCATCTGAAGGCTTTTTCTCCGCTTACTTTCCCATGTTCAAGAATTCTTAGAAAAGTGAATGATTGCTGATGCATTGCAAGATTTCTTTGACTGGAGCAAGCTCCAAAGGCTTTTGGAAGTTTCTCCCAGCCATGCTGGCTCCCAGATTTGGAAATCAGGGACCGTCAAGCAATCCCTTCTCAACTCCTACTATGTGCCAGATGTTATATGCCAGGAAGTGGTTCACAAAAATAATGTGAACTAGAATTCTGTCCTCAAATCATTGATATTCCGGTAAGCATGGCTCCCCGCTGCCTTCAGGCTAAAGCATAAACCCTAGTAAGTGCCAGGAGGACCTTGGCGGGCTGTCTCGCCCCACCTTCACACTTCCTCTGGCCAAATGAAGGCGTTCTGTCCTGGATACTTCTTGTCCTTTACAGCCCCTGCAGTCATGCCTCTCTTTGAATTTGTCCCAAATGATTTCCCAGAAATAATCAGACATAGGGAAAGAAATGCCAGTATCAAATCCAGGCTCTGCAACTCACTTGCTGTGTGTTCTCCAGCAGGCCAGTTTCCCTCTCTGAGCCTCTGTCTCTCTAGCTGTTGAATGAGTGGGTAGGGCTACATAGCCTCTCTCCTCATCCTTCTCTCCGAAGCTAAGTGTAGAGTGAACTAGACTTCTCAAGCAAGGCCAAGAAAGAAGAAACGTTTTTCTTCTGCTCACTTACTTCTGTGTGCCCAGCGTAGCAAGGATGCCAGCGCCCTCTGCGTGCTATCTGCCTGCTTCTGCTTCCTGGTGGACGCCCGAATACCTCTGATTGAAGGGTCACTAAATGTTGTCCACCAGTTCACACAGCCTCATGCTAATCCTGAGAGTGTGGATTATTTCCAGGTTACATGTATAGGGATGGAGCCTTACACAGGACAATTTGACGGTTACGTGAGGCCACAGGATCAGCAGGCAAACCCAAGTTCAGGCTCCTTATGGGAGAGTGTGAAGCCTCTCTGCGGAATCCATGTCGGGTTTCCCGGGGCCTGGAGCGCAGAAGCCACTGCAGGCGGAGAACAGTCCGAGTCCGGGCAGAGTCCGGGTCCGGGGCTGAGTCTGGGTCCGGGGCTGAGTGCTGCGCCAGCTCACGTTTACTCCGACTGGTTCCCCTCTCCACAGGGGGGAGCGGCGAGCTCTGTATGTGATATAGGGAAACCACAACAAGGCAATTCCCTGGAACTATAAAATCAAATTAAATCAGGGGTTCTGGCTGGGGATTTAAACATCTTAGCCGCTCTGATTTCTCTGGAGGAGCTGGGAAGCCAAGCCAACTGCGGTCGTGCGCTCCACTCGCTCTCCCCGCGCCTTGCGTGTTTTTGGCCCCAGGTTTTCAATCTGGTTTAAGTTGGTCATTTGGAGAGAACTTCTCAGGCTGGAAGAAAAAAAAAACAGCTTTCTGGGCTTGAGGAGGACTCTCGCCTGCTCTGCTAACTGTGCTGGGAAAGGTGACATGCTGGTGGGCTGCGAGGGTGAATACGGCCTGTGGGTCCTGTATACGGAGCACGGCCGGCACCCCAAGCCCTGGGCACCTATTAATTCTCACGGCGGAGCTCCCACAGCATCTCCCCAAACTAGGTACTGCCTGCCTTCCTGGTTTAAAGATGAGAGAACTGAGGTTCAGGGAGGTAAAATAACTAGTCTGCGATCAGGCAGTTAGCAAAGATGGAGCCATGTTTCAGATTCTGGATTGGAAGGCATGGACCACCTTTTGTCTTAAAGGACATGAGGGTATCACCTCCACACATTGCCCATCCTAGAATGTTGTCTGGATCCCTGAAGAGGAATTAAAAAAGAATATAGTCTAACCTGCCCCAAAGGAGGTATTGGTTTATAGCTGCTGAATTTAACTTTTCCTTTTCCTTTTCTTTTCCCTTTTCCTTTTTCTTAGGAGGAGGGAGTGCACACCGGTACTTACGACAGATTTTCAGAATGACACGGACACTCCCATAAATAAAAACAAATCCTTTGGCAGGAGAAAGTGTACAACCACAGCAGAAGGAAAGTGGGAGGAAGGAGGAAACACTGAGGTATGACATGAATTTTATAATTGATAAGAGGTGATGTAGCACAAGAATTAAGCTTAGGGATGAGACCGCAATCTATCAAGATTAGAATCTCAGTCCTACCCTGCCTTGTATAATCTTGGGCAAATTATCTAATCTGCCGTCCTTTATCTTTCAAGAGAAAATGATAATATGGCTACCTAACAGGGTTGTAATGAAGACTAAATAAATTCCGGTCTTATTAGATAAGATAGAGCTTAAGGGCACCTGGGTGCTCAGTGGATTAAGCCTCTGCCTTCAGCTCAGGTCATGATCTCAGGGTCCTGAGATTGAGCCCCACATGGGGCTCTCTGCTCAGCAGGGAGCCTGCTTCCCCTTTCTCTCTGCCTGCCTACTTGTGATATCTCTCTCTCTCTCTCTCTCTCTCGTCAAATAAATAAATAAAACCTTTAAAAAAAATAGAGCTTAAAATGGTGCCTGAGAAAGAGTTAATGGCGTATATTCTGCTAGTATCATTTTTAATAAGATTGTTGATATATAATTCATATGCCATACAATCCACCTCTTTAAAATGAAAATGTGCTGGCTTCTAGTGTATTTGCAGAGTAGTGGAACCATCACCACAATCTGCGTTAGAATATTTCATCATCCCGAGAAGAAACTCTGTGCCCATTAGCAGTTAGTTCCCCACAACCACTAATTTGGTTTCTGTCTTTACAGATTGGCCTATTCCAGAGGTTTCCCTAAAACAGAGTCATACAATATGTGGTCTTTGTGACTGGTCTCTTTCATTTACTCTGTTTTAATGGTTCATGTTGTAGCATCTGTCAGTACCTCATTCTGTTTTTGTTTTTGTTTTTGTCTTTTAAGATTTTATTTATTTGACAGAGCGAGAGAGCACAAGCAGGGGGAGCAGCAGAGAGAGAGGGAGAAGCAGGCTTTTCTCTGAGCTGGGAGCCTGAGGCAGGGCTCGATCCCAGGACGCCAGGATTATGACCTGAGCTGAAGGCAGATGCTGAACCATCTGAGCCACCCAGGCACCCCCTCATTCAATAGTTTATGGCCGAATGATGTTCCATTGTTTAGCTCTATCCTATTTTATTTATTCATTTGTTAGTTGATGGACATTTGAGTGTCTTCTACTTTCTGTCTACTATGAATAATGTTGCAGTGGTCATTTGTGTACAAGGTTTTTTATGGTCAAATGTGTTTGTTTCTCTTGCATATATAGCTAGGACGTGAGTTTCTGGGTCCTACAGTAACTCTGTTTTACTTCCTGAGATGATGCTAGACTGTTTTTCAAAGATGTTGCACCATTTCGTACTTCCACCAGCAATGCATGCAGCCTCCAATTTCTCCACATCGTCACCAACACTTATTATTGTCTCTTATTTTAACCATGCTGGTAACCATGAAGTGGTAACTAAATGTGAATTGTCTTTCTCTAATGGCTAATGACATCAGGGATCTTTTCATGTTGCTTAGTTGCTATTGTACATCTTCTTTGGAGAAATGCGTGTTCAGAATCCTTGCCCATTTTTTAAAATTCAGGTTGTCTATTTACTCTTGAGTTTTAAGAGATCTTTCTATATTCTAGATAGAAATTTCCTATCAGCTATATTATTTGCAAGTATGCATATTACCTAAGAGCATGAGTTGCTGAAAGGTAAGGAGCTGTTCTTCCTTTGAATCATGAGCTTTGGAGGCAGTTCTGAGTTTGAATACCCAAGATCACCAGTTGCTAGCGGTCTGACCTTGAACTGGCTAATGTGGGACTACTAATTCTGAAGCTTCAGGTGTGAGGATTAAAAGAGCTAATGTATGCATGGTGTATGGTGCAGTGCCAAGCATATAGGAGGCATAGAACCATCAGTATCTGTTATTACTGTATTTTGTCAGAATTCAAAGCACTTTTATGATAACTGCTTTATCTTATTGGGAATAAGACGATTGGGATATCTGATACCATTTTATAAAATAGATCACCTGCTTCGGGAGGTTAAGTAATAAGCCTGAGAAAGATAGTAGTTACGTGCTAGATCTAGAACTCAAACTGTTTTTCTGACTTGAAGTTTAACATGGTACTCAAAGGAGTTGGTAGGATGTATGTTGTTTTTATGCATAATCAGAGAATGAGAATTTCTGGGAATTAAAGCAGTAATTTAAATGTAAATTAATACATAATCAACCAATCAGATACCCTCTGGTCACAAAAATATCAACCACCCTAAATTCTATCTTGTAGTATAACCTTGCCATTCCCTCGTGAAGAGGTAGTATTCATGTCATTCCATTTACATCTGAACTGGCTCTTGAATTTGACCAATAAAATTGATGCTGTGTAATTGCTATGAAGAAGCGTAATTGGCCACATATTGCAACTCACATGAAGGAAAACCATGAGCCTTGACCCCAGATGAGCTTCTAGCCAGCCATCAGCACCACCTGCCAGCTGTGCAAGTGAGGCCATTTTGGACCAACCCCAGCCAATACCAAGTGATACAAAAGAATCACTCAGCCAAACCAAACTCAGAATCATGATCGAATATTTGTTGTTTTAAACCACTCAGTTTTAGGATGAATTGTTACATGGTAATAGACAGACAAAACAACCTGAAAAGTCTCAGGTAAAGAAATAATGTCGGAATATTATTTATTCACAATTTGATAGAAATACATACATTTTCTGCTTTACTTAAAGTAAGGCCTTGTTTTTCTGTATCTCCAGGAATGCCCAAAGAAAATCGTATTCATCTAACCATACCTCCTTGCATTCATTTCCTCCTCCAACAAATAGAGTATCTGCTAAATTTCTGACACTTAAGGTATAGAAGTGAGTGAGGAAACACAATTTCTTCCTCTTGAATATGACCTAGTAGAGGGGGCAGACATCGAACAAGTAGCATAAGCTCACACACCGGAAAGAACCAGGGAGCAGAAGAGCCCATAAGAGAGAATTCTAGGCTTTTCTGCAGACCAGGAATTCCCCATGTCCAGGGCCACCTGCTGCGAGTGCTGAGAGGGTGGCTATTGCTATTTTGGCTCCTATTACTGCATAATAACAACCTCCTTCCCCATCCCTTCACGCAAAAATAGTGGCATAAGACAAAAATTTTATTATACTCATGAATTCTGTGGGACAGAGCAAAGGGAGGATGACCTGTCTCTGCTCTATGATATCCAGAGTCTGAACAAATCTGGAGACATCTTCACTCCTTGATCTTGCATTTGATGCTGTGTTGCATTTGTCAGCCAGGACCTCAGATGGGTTGTCAGGCACAACCCCTACCCATGGCCTCTCCACATGCTCTCTCCTCATGGGCTAATTTACGCATCCTCCCAATATGGCAGCTGGATGTCAAGAGTAAATATCTTAAAGGAGGGCTTGTTAGCTGCAAGGGAACTTGCCTTCTGTGTCCTAGCCTCTGACATTACAGATGTCACCTCTGTCACAGTGACATGCCACTCAGGTTCAAGGGGAAAGAACATAGGCCCACCAGTTGATCCGAGAAGTGTCACAGTTACACTGCAAAAGAGATTTTAATTTGCAGAATGGGAGAGATTATTGCAACCATCTTTGTTAAATATAGTCTGCCTAAACACATACCAAAATGATGCTGTTTTAGATACCCGGAGATTGGAAAAACATATACAATCCTTAACTTGAGTAGCCACTCATTTGCTGCAGCCCCCTGAAGGTTTGAGAGCGTCCGTATCTCTAAACTCCAGAGTGCCTCCGGAGGAGATTGCAAGAGCAGTTATCAGTAGAGCCCCTTCCTGAGTTGAGGACCGAAGAAATCTGCCTCCTCATTCATGGTGAGATGAGAGACAGTTACAGATTCTTCTAACTGACCGTATCTCCCAAAAGAAAGCAACCACCCAAATTAAATTAAAAGAGAGAAGATCCTTGAAGATGTATGCGTACTTTGGGGGAAAAAAATCTCAAACTTTATTAGATCAAGAGGCCTAAACGGCTTACTATGGATGTAAATTCCTCAAGTTGTTTGGCAGATTTACCTGTAAGAAACTCTTTTCAGTCTAGATTAGGTGACTCTTCAGTCCTCCCCCTAATCCTTGGGTGACCTACACCCACCACAGCTCCTGCTCAGTGTGGTGTGGTTGTCTGCTTCTTTGTTTGCTTCCTTCATTAGACTGGGAGCTCTCAGAGAGTAGGCACTGGGTCGTAGAAACTTCTGTATCCCCAACCTCTAATTATCTCACTCTTGCAACATAGCAGTGTTCAAAAAATATTTGCTGAATAAATGCACAAAATTTTTAATATTAAACCATCAAAATCATAAAGCTATGCCTGTCTCTCTCACTAGTTACTGTTCCTACCCATGACTCCTATATACCAGTGAGATTCCCCACCAAAACTAAGACTGTGCTAGTCATTTCAAAATTCCCAGGGGAAATGACAGCTGATTATAGAACAGGAGAGGAAATATACAAGATGAGCTGGAACATTTGTTAGTGCTGGAAAGTAAGGAAATGTTCAATAAATAAGCAAACAAACAAATGCCTGAATGGTGACAGGATGTCCAAGGGACACAGAAGCCAGATGAAAGAGCCCCCGATGGTAGAGATGGAACAATTTGAGCAACAAAACAGAGTGGTACTGGATTATAACCCTAAATATAAAATATCCATGAAAATTAAAATAAAATATGAATAGCCATGGCCCATACTGATGCAAATAAATAGTTGCTAAATCAGTAAATTAGGGAGAAGAGATAAATTTTCCACGCAGGAGAATTTCAAATAATTTAAGTAGATCGCTAGGCCCTCGAGGAGGTGGACCCTAATTCCCACTTTCTAAATGTGTGCCGATCAGCGTGACTTCTTCTCAACGAGAACAGTATGGAGAGAGTAAACAAAGAGTAAATTTACAGTAGAGAAACCCCGCAAACACTGCTTCAGCTTGGTGTTCAAGGTCAATATGAGTACTGATATCATGTTGATAACATGTGCCCTTAATATGATGGGATGGAACGGGCAACTTAACGCTATGATTTTTCTCTCCAAAATATACAAGCTCAGGGTCTTATCATGAGAAAAAAAAATCTGATAAATCCCAACCAAGTAACTTTCTACAAAATACATTACCAAGACTCCTTGAAACTGTCAATGTCATCAAAAATAGAGTGAATGAATGAATAGAGTGTAAGAAACTGTGAAAGCCGGGGCACCTGGGTGGCTCAGTGGGTTAAAGCCTCATGCCTTCGGCTCGGGTCATGATCTCAGGGTCCTGGGTTCGAGCCCCGCGTCTGGCTCCCTGCTCAGCGGGGAGCCTGCTTCCCTTCTTCTCTCTCTGCCTACTTGTGATCTCTGTCTGCCAAATAAATAAATAAAATCTTAAAAAAAAAAAAAAAAAGAAACTGTGAAAGCCGAGAGGAACCTAAGGAGACTAAATCACTAAATGTAACTCAGTATCCCGACTGAGAGCCTGGAACAGAAAAGTATATTAGGTACAATCTAAGAAAATTTAAATGAACATATTCTTTAAAAGAACAAGTGTTGGCAAGGATGTGGAGAAAAAGGAACACCAGTGCACTGTTGGTGGGGATGCAAGCTGGTGCAGCCACTGTTGAGTATGGTATGGAAAACATTCCCAAAAAATGAAAAATTCAACTACCAGATGGCCCAGTGATCTCACATCTGAGTATTTTCCCAAAGAAAATGAAAGTACTAATTCAAAAAGATATATGCACCCCTATCTTTATGACTGCGTTATTTATAATAGTTAGGATATGGAAACAACACAAGTGTCCATCCATATGAATACATAAAGAACACACACACATGTACACACACAGAGATATTACTCAGCCATGAAAAAGAATAAAATCTTGCATTCGCAACAGGGATGGATCTAGAGGGTATAATGCTAAGCGAAGTTAGTAAGAGAAAGACCTATGCTCTCAGTTATGTGGAATTTAAGAAACAAAACAAACCAATAAGCAACAAATAGAACTCAACAAGCAGACTCAAATAGAACAAATTAGTGCTCTCCAGAGTGGAGGTAGGTGGGGGAAGGGTGAAACAGGTGACAGGGATGAAGAGTATTTATTGGGATGAGCACTGAGAAATGTATAGACTGTTGAATCATTATATTGTACACCTAAAACTATGTTAATTATACTTCAATGAAAAAAGAAAACAAAGCATGGATTCTAGTCAATCTTAGTATGTCAATATTGGTTCATTAATTATAACAACTGTACCATACCCATGTCAGATATTAATAATAGGAGAAACTGGATATGGGCTATAAGGCAACCCCATAGTATCTTCATGTTCTATAAATCTCAAACCGTTCTGAAATTTAAAATTTATTTTAAGAAAATTCCAAAGAAACATATATATTTTAAAACCCTGAGTTTCCCAGTTGCAAACAGGACCAATATAAACCACCATCACAGCAAAGCCAATAGATAAAGGACTCTTAATCTTCGAACACGCCGAAGCACAATTAGGCTACATTCTGATTCTCATGAATGAGATTGCAGCCGGGGAGTATAGGAGCTGGGCATGAAATTGTCTGAAAACTTTTGCCTGCAGGTCTAATGCAAAGGATCGTCTGAAGTCTGGAGCAAAAACAGTTTCCATCTATGTAAATATTAGGAAACTAAATTCCATATGTTGCGTGCCAGCTGCTTTCAGCTGCCACAGCTGTGCACAAACGGTGAGCAGACAGTGTGGATTGTCAAGAAGAAGTGTCATTCTTTGCCAAAGGGAAGGCTATGACTGCCAGTTGGAGGTCAAGGGGTAATATGTATGAGTGACTTGATTCCAGCAATCTGACAAGTTAAATCACTGGACAGTTGGGAATTCCTTGTGAGGCTTAAAAGTTGGAAGGACTTGTTAAGGATGTCATAGTCTTTGGAGCCAGGGATTGTCTTTGAAACATGTTTATTCTAGAAGCCCCATTAAAAATGCACGTGTGTGATGAGGACAAGGATGGGAGGAAGATTTCCATTGTAATTAAATATGATTGGTCCTTGTAGAAAAAAAAAACCACCGTGAAATATAAAAAAGATAAAGACAATGAAGCATGATCACTACAGATAAAATTAACTCATGTGGGATAGCTTTACAGCTTTCAACAGGTGTCCCAATCCTCTCTAATGGCTGTCCATTGGGTTTAAAATGCTTTTTAAAACTGCAGATAGCACAAAACCTGGAGCTGACTTATATTTCAGAAATGAGAGGGAGAGCATGAGCATTTAGGGATCAGACACATGAAATGATGTATAGCAGTTCTGGGTCCAGCCGTCTGGTGGAAGTTGAGGAGCTAGGGGAACCTAAGAAAGGTACTGCTTCAGCAGGAGTGCTCAGAATCAAGAGACATGAATTCTTCTTGGAGCTCTTCCACTGGACTTCTAGACACGTTTCTGGGCTGTGGAGCCTAAAGCAGAGCTTAGGCATTGGTGTTTAAATTACTGAATTTGAATCCCATTTCTGTGCCTTGTTGAGTCTGACACTTGACAAATAACTTCATCTCTCAGTACCTTGGTTTCTTCCTGTATAAATGGGTACCACGTCTCTCTCAGGTGTTGTGAGGAGAATTCAGTTAGTGAATGCATTTAACTGGAAAGCTAATCCGAAGCCAACAAGGATTTTTTAAAGATTTGGGGACTCTAAATTTGATGTACAACTTATCAGTGGCACAAGGTGGGAATGGATTGTGAATTTAGGTATGGATTTGTGAACCAGGAAGCCTAAATCAAAGTCACATTTTGCAAGTTAATGCCACCCCATTAGTCTAATGAGGTGTCCAATCATTTATGGAATCCAGACATACTTAGAGCTTGACTCTGTTTCTGAACATCTCATTTTAGGAGGGATATTGACAACCTGGAGCTCTGTAGAAGACTGAATAAAATCATAAAAATTTGTACATAGGGTAGTTTCCAGAGAAGTCGGTCACCACAGTGAACAGATGGTTCATGAAGGACATGTCATGAAGGACATGAAGAGGGTAACCATCTTCAAATATTTGGAAAATACCTAGCTAGATAACTATGAGACCCAATGAGTGGAACTTTGAGTGACAAGTTTTAAGTCCACACAAAACTTTCTTCATATTTATCCTCTCCTGAAATATCCAAAGCCGCTTCCTCCAACCTTCACTCTCAGCAGGCAGCCTTGGTTGATATTTCATGAGAAAATGGAACCAGAGACAATTTTCTCTATCTCCCACCTCACACCCACCAACCTCCTTATATGTATACTAACAGTGTACATTTTGACCTACTATAGACTCCATGTTCTCAGATTTCATAGCCAAGACCAACATTTCTGCCCCCTCAGTACACCTTATCGTCTCTCATCCAATTGAATACTGTCTCAGGCAGTTATCCCCTCCTTCCCTCTCCGTCATTAATTTTCCCTCTCACCAGGACTTTTCTTTTGAGTCTGCAAAATTGTTGCTATTTCTCCCAATACTTCTGTCAAAAAAAAAAAAAAAAAAACAGTTTCTGGTTTTCCTTCCATCATTGACCACATTTGCCCCTCCCCCTTTCATGGAAAAATGTGAAAGAGTTTGCAAATTCTCTCTTCCCATTCTCTCTTGAACCCACATCAGTCAAACGTTTACCCACATACTCCACTAAAAGCACTCTTATCAGAGTGACCCATGACTGCTGTCTTGCTAACTCCAGTGGTCAATTGTACACCTTTGTCTGGTGTGGCTTATCAGCAGCATTTGATCTCTTTGAAAACCCTGATGCTGACCTCTTTGAAACCCTTTATTGTCTACCAGGACACTCCGTGCACCTGGTTTCCTTCCTTCCGCCCTGGCTATTCCTTAGTCTCCTTTGAAGATCATCCTAATCTCTTCCATTTCTAATCATTGAATGCCTAGGACTCAAATCTGGAATGCTTTTTTTTTTTTTTTTTTAAATCAATACTCACTCAGGAGTTAGGCTTGTCCCATTAGAGCACAAGGCCTTTAAAAGGCCATCCCTAGGATGCCTCTGGGACTTGACCTGCACCCTGCTGATACAGCTCCTAAACTGGATTTTTATAACCAGTGGTCAACCCAACATCTCCACACAGATGTCTCATTTGGCATTAAAATTAACCTGTCCAGAACTGAACTCATAATATTTCCTCACCATACCTGCATCATACTTGCCTTACTCATAATTTTCCACATTATAAATCATGGAAATGGCATCCTTGTCTTTCCTGAGGCCCAAAATACTCTTCACTTTGTGATCTTGACCTCTCTCCCTCTCCCCATCCCTGCCTCTCTCTCTCTCAATTGCTCTACAACCCACCAATCCTCATAGCTCTACCTTTATAATATAACTGCAATGAGATAACTTCTCACCATGTCCACTGTTATCTCCTTGGTCCAAGACTTATATGCTTTCAGTTGAGTTATTTCATTACATGGGACCTGTTAACCTGCCTCCACTTTTAACCCCTTCAGAATGTTCTCCCCATAGCAGCTAAAGCCATCTTCTTATGCTTAAGACAGATCAAGCCCCTCCCTACTGAGAATCATTTAAAAATGAACTCTCTCACTCAGAGAGTAGAAGCCAGTGTCCAACCATGACCCCTGATTCTCTACATGGTCTGCTGCCCCAATGGCTCTTTGACCCTCTACCCTAATACTCTTTCTCTCTCTGTTTTTGTCATATTATCCTCCTCAGCACATCAAGTATTCTCTTACCTTTCAATCTTTGTGTTTGTTGTTCCATCTACTTTGAATGCTTTTCCTCCAAATAGTTTTATGGCTCACTTCCCTCAGGTATGAACACGATGGCATCTTCTCAATTTGACCCTCTCTGGCCATTTACCTCCCACACCTCCTACAATTCCTGTCCTCCTTTCCTGTTTTATTTTGTTCTCTTTGATTTTTTTTTGACATTAACACATTATGTGTTTCACCTGAACATTTCCCTGGAATATAAATGCCCAAATGGGTAACATTCTTTGTTGTTCATTGATATATCCCCAGCACTGAGAACAGCCCCTGGCAGATAGTATGTATTCAATAAATATTTAATATGTAAATGACTGGCTAGAAGGATAGATAAACCGACCTCTTATAAAACTGGTAAGCCCCCTGTCATCAGGCATACATCATTCAAGAAAGCTAATAACAGATCTGTAGTAGTGGATAGGTTATGTCCAACTCTATGGTTATAGAAATGAGTTACAACTTAAGTGGTTCAGAGTTTTGGGTTCTACTCTGTGATGCTGACATAGAGGATAAACCAGCATGACATATGTTTACATTTTAAAATAACCAAGAAATCATGAGATGGGTATAACTCCATTTTATGGATGAACCACTTGTGTCTGAGATGTTACAAGTAATCTGCTACATCCACATCACATGGCTGGCAAGTGACAGCAAAAAGAAGTAATGGAAATAGCTCTCTTCTCCAACAAACGTACTTAACCCTGGCTTAAAGTCTGGATTTATATAAAATCTTGTGGGAAATTTTATATATATATATATATATATATATATATATATATATTACAGTGTTTCTTAAGAAAGAGGAAACATGGATCTGAAAGGAATGTTGTACCTTAAGTTAGTTTATATACGGATGTGGATAGAGCTTTTAAAAGACATTCTGCCTTACTGCCTGTAGCTGGAAGGTAAGAGCTCAGTCCCTTTAGCCAGGATGATAGATATGATCATAAGAAGGTGAAGCAGTGAGGTCCAAGGTGGTGATAATTCAGCAGCTGAAACACAAACAACCTTACATACTCCTGAAGGTGGCGACAGGGGAGTGACCTGGGGTTTGGCTCTGAAAACCCTTGTCCTTTGGGACCTTGTGAGGAGCACACACGGCAGCAGTCTCTGAGTACCTGAGCCCTGGCGGGGGCAGAGAGAACAGTTAAATCCTCAGGTGGGGGTTCCTTCCCTTAGGTACAAAATACATTCTGCTGATGCTTTGAAATGGAAAGCAAACCACATCTTCAGCTCCCAGGGAAATCCAGTATGTTTAAGGAACCGTCACATCCTGGGTGTAGCCCCCAAAATCTTTAGGGGATTCAGCCAACCCTCTGGCCCCTGCTCCAGCCCCTCACATCTGGCTGGCAACATTGCTGGATAGAGCCAAGCTGGACTTGTACTCCAATGATAATTTAAGAATCACATCTCAACCTACATCATCCATGCTGAAACACTGACTATATCTTGCCCTGCTCCCTTTCCTTTTTATTTATTTTCAACCAACGTGGATGATACTTTCTCTCAAAAAGGGAAATATCATGAGGCCTCTGACATCATTATGGATCAGTGCGGTGGGGGGTCATAGTGTAGGGATTGTGATGCATTTGCTTACAGAAGTTTGGGAGGAACGAGAGGCGTGTATGTGAATCACTCAACACAAGGTGAAAATATTGGTGGAAAAATCCAGCCACCTGATGACTCTGAAATTTATTTAAATATAGTATCCATGACCCATGTTTCCAGGGAATTTAAAACAGTGGTTTCCATTGACCACACAATCCAAATTCCAAAGAATCACATACTTAAGTGTTCTTTTATGGACTTGACACCGGAGGAGGAGAAAGAGGAGGAGGAGAGAAGAGGGACCAAAATAGTTCAGAGTGATATGTAAATAGTTTAGGCATGCTTTGCGTGTGTGTGTGTGTGTGTGTGTGTGTTTGTAGAAGCTTGTTGGCCTCGGGAATACAAAATACTTGGGGCCTGCCAAAGTATATGGTTTCTTTTACATTACTTTATCATATTGGGAAATCTCTCGGCCTTCCCCTAGCATCCAAGACAAAAAGAGCTTAAGACACAACTTTGCCAACAAAAACTACCGTTTCCAATCTCACTCCTGTGGGGCCTAGATCAACACCACTTGTCAAAGTAGCTTCCTGCAACCATTGCTCACCAAATGGCCTTTGTCTTTGTTATGCGCTTGGCTCACAGTTTTGGAAGCCAGCTTTTTCTAAGGAGGGGCTTTCTGCTAATACTGGAGAGCAAAGGGGCCATACACCAAGGGAGGTTTTCTAAAGGACTCAGAACTTGCAGTCTGCACTGGTCACAAGACCTGGGATTCTTCATCTCTTTTGTGCTACTTTGGAGTTTTACAAAAACCTTTCTTGGCCCTCCTCCAGTTTTATCTCTGTTTTGTTGGATGGGGGCAATCTGTTATTACAAAAGTTCCCAATTTCCTCTTCCCCCACCATCTTTGATGAATAGCCTAGTAGTGTTTACCTTTTGTATTTACCCCTTACATACCAGATCGGATTTATGAGATTTTTGGTTTTGTGGGTTCAGCTTTTCAGAACCCATTTCTTTTTTCAATCAGGTGGTATGATTTTATGTCTGGATTTTTAAGAGTAATTGAGGTGGGGCTGGTGTAGTTGATCTCTCTCGGGAAAAAAAAAAAAAAAGTAGTCATACTATCGTGGTCTACAAATTACATCCTTTACCTTTTCTCCCTTCTGTTCAAGTTCTTCTAGATTCTGTTGATCCTTGCTTTTACTCTAACTTAATTATATGTAAAGTTTTATTTATCCATTCATTTATTCATTGGGATCCTATTATGAGTTTAATTTTTTTCTCCTCTTGATGGTCCTTCTGCCTTGAACAAGTTTCTGTCTCAAACCTATTGCACTTAATAAATCTATATTCCTCCCCTTCCCTCCAAGATAACCCATATCCCTCCAATAAATCAATATGTTTCTAGTTTAGAGTACTCACATGTGACATTTTAGTTAATCTTGGTAACATGAATGAGAATGAATGCCTTATTCCCTAAGGTTTAGAATAATGAAAGTAATTGGTAAATCTGATATAATCCTCAATGGCCGCTGGCTTTCCAGCATGTCTAGGGGTAACTCTTGCAACATTTGTGTATTCAGTTATAGCATAAGAAAGTTTTAAAGATCTCAATCCAAATTAAGTTCAATGAACACTTCTATCTTTTTTGAATCAAAGTTTCTCACTCTACTCTTTTGTATGAGTTCCAAAACTACACAGTCTCCTGTTTATTGGACAGCTCTAACTTGGATTCCCACAGGAATTTCTGACTCGGGATGTCTGAAACTGAGCTCATACTACTCCTCCCTCTGTTCCCTATCCCATTGGATTTCCTATCTCAAGGACTATCCACAAACCACTTAACCAGAGACCAGGAAGTTATTCTTAACATACCATTATCCCTTACCCCTTGTGCCCTACCATTCCCAGAATCCTATTAAGGCTACCTCTTCAATCTTCCTTATATCTGGTACTTCTGCTGCGTCTTGTAGGAACTGTGCATTTCCTACCATTTGCTTTTATTACACTGACCTCCTTACTGGTCTTTGCACTTACGGTTAACGCCCTTCTGCCGTATATAATAGCCACAGTGATATTTCTTAAGCACCAACTTGACTCTGCCACTCTACAGCTTAAAACCCTTAACTGAGAAGTTCTTCATTGTCCTCAAGAGAATTTCAAGTGATTCTTTGTATTAGATATAGACCCATCCATCTCTTTGATCTCACTGCTTTCCATAATCATTCTCTGCTACCAATATACTAAACATCTTTTAATTCTTTGTATCAGGCATGCTTTTTCCCATCAAAGGTATCCATACCTTTCCATCCACTACCTCTTTTGCCTTGGGACACTTTTCCAGGACACCACCCCTATCATCCGCTTAATACCTATGCGTTGAATTCATTCATCAGAAGATCACTGAGTCTCTCCTCCTTGTCAGGCACTAGGCTAGGCACTTGGGATAATGGATCAGATGTCATCGTTTTGCTTCCAGGTTCAGAGTGTAGAAGAGAAATAAGAGATGAGCATAAAAAGAAGGGGCTGGCATAAAGAAAATACTTATGGTTGATAAAGAAATTGGCTTTTTAATGAACAAAGCTAAAAGGCACAAGGGACAAAAACTGGGTGTCAGAGGTTTTACAAGTTCAAACACAGGTTGGTCTTACACCCAAGGTAAATACATCCTTGTTATAGTAACAGTTGGGAACATTGGTCCATGCCACAGTGTAGACATTTGTAGCAAGGGCTATTAAGGATTTTCTTGACACTTAGAAAAATAGGGAATCTTGAGATTAGACCGGAACTTGAAGTTCAGCTGTCTCATCTCCCAACAAATGCTTTAATTTCCTCAATAAATTCTCTCCATGTGGTCTTTCAATCTTTGCTTGAATATCTTCTATTAAGAGAATCCCACTCTAACTTTGATGAAACAGAGTGCTAGATGAAGAACCAATTGAATGTGTTCGTACCCTTTTCATGTGCTGTTCATCAGAATGATCAGTTTACCTCTTTATTTGTTCTTTATCTCTATATTAGAAATGGATGCTAGGTTACAGGGACACTTACTGAACAGCAGGGAGACAAAGTAGGGGAAATTCTCAGCAGTGCAACTGACATATAGTAGGTGCACAATAAACAGTAGTTTCTTGCACTGCGTGATATTCTCTCCTTCAGAAAATACCTGTTAAGACTTCATTTTTGCATGGGATTTCTGCTTTCGTATGTGGCTAGTAGCTATAAAGTTTGCCATCTTGCTTATTAAATCTAACTAACACCTCCCTGGAGATGCATAATCGAGTGATTTTGGCATGTGAAGTAAAATACAGCAAATGTTATTGCTATGATCACTCAGCTGCCAGGATGTTTTACAGCGGTATTCAGATGATAGGTTACATAGGAAGCTCTGGGATAAATAAAATGAGTTTTTGCAAACTTGTAAATGGTTCATTTAACCTTATTCTTTAGGGAGAGAGAAGAAAGCCTTCACCTTTCTCCCTTTTGAAAGAATGAATGTTAAAACACCCTGCCAAATTTTGCATTCAGCAACTCAGGAAGTGGGTTTTTTTGGTTTGTTTTTTTATTTGACTTTTTAATAAAGTATATTTCTTCCTAGCCTCTGGACACATTCACAGAGATAAGAGAAAATAAAAATGTTGAAGTATTTCTATTGTCTTTCATAGATCTTACACTGGCTAGAATGTTAGCTTTATAAAGATGAGGACAGTCTGTATACTATTCAACATACTCCTTCCAGCAGCCTGAATGGTGCTTTGCCTAGAGTAGCTGCTTGAGAATTCTTTAATAAAGCAATTCTTGTGAAATTGGCTGTCATTCTTATGCCAAGTGACTACTTTAACAAAGCAGTCTTCATTGTAAAAATGATTTAGATGGGATGGAGGGAAGGACAAGTGTTCAGACCTATGGATGAGGCTTTTTGTCACAGCATCTTGTAGTAAACAGAAGCATTTAAAAAGCAAATTGAAATGCCCAATTCAGAAGCTTATAGTGAACCTAGAAGATAGTTTTCAATGTTTAATATGAGGAGGTAGTAGATTCACAGACATTAAAGAATGCTGAAAACAGTTTTGATGAAGGAAAGGTATTTATAGAATGGCATACCACATTTTTGTTTTGAGATGGTGGGGTGTGGATACTTTTATTTCTTTGCCTTTGATTATTTATGTATAAGATTTATATTTATAAAAATTCTTTTTAAAATTCTTTTTAAAAAATAAATAAATCTTTTTACATGATATTGATTAGAGAAGGCTTTTCCATTGGAAGGAGAATGCTCTGTCTTTTTAATTTGTTGATTAAATATGAGTTTTGCGATTTGCAAAAATACAATTTTTGCAATTTGCACTCTCCCACACCAACTTCCCCCCCAAAAACATTTTATTGACATATACCCTGTTAGACTACCCCACTTTTGCAAGATGACCTCAAAAGCTTTTAAATATTTAGCTATTAGTAATCAGTTGCATTGTGTATAGTTCTCTTTGGAAAACTCTGTTTGAACACATGAGAAATGTCTTGGAAAATGACCTTTAATTGCCCTGTCCAAAACAGAAAAAAGTCATAAATTCCTTCTCTCTCCCCACTTCAAACCACCCCCATTCTTTAGAATGGTGTTTGCATAAAACCCACATTGATTCTAAGGGAAGAAAGAAGAGAAAATTAGCTATTCTTTGGCAGAATGAGATAAGTATGTATTATGAAAAGTATCTCAAATATGTGTTTTCATCTGATGAGAAGATACAGAAAAAATTAATTTAGGTACATTTTTTTCTGGTGGCAGAAATGAAGTGTGACTTTTATTATTGGTGATACTCCTAAAAAAGCCAATTCCAAATTGAATACTGGGGTTTGTGGGGCATATAGGGACAAATGTATCCTCATCCTTGTTTCTGATACTCTCATATACTTCCTCCAGCCCTGGGAACCACCATTCTACGCTCTGTGTCTTTGAGTTTTACTCTTTTAGGTAGTTCCTGGAAGTAGTGTCATACGACATTTGTCCTTCTGTGCCTGGTTTATTTCATCCAGCGTGATGTCCTCCAGATTAATCCATGATGTTGCATATGGCAGGATCGCTTTCTTTTTTAGCACTGAATAATATTTTATTTTGCTTTTTTTTTTCCTAATTCATCCATCTGTCGATAAACGTGTAAGTTGTTCGATGCTTTGTCTATTGTGAATAGTGCTGAAATGAACAGGAGAGAGAATGTATCTCTATGAGCTCCTGATTTCAATTGTTTTTGATACATACCCAGAAGCGGGATTGCTGGATCATATGGTCATTCTATTTTTTAAAATTTTGATGAATTGTTATACTGTTTCCTAGAGAAGCTGCACCACTTTATATACCCACCAATGGTGCACAAAGGTTCCAAATTCTCCATACCCTCACCAGCACTTGTTATTTTTGGTTTTTGTTTCAATAGTAGCTGTCCTAACACGTGTGAGGTGCTATCTCATTGTGGGTTTGATTTGCATTTCCCTGATGACCAGTGATGTTCAGCATCCTTTCATATACCTGTTGGCCATCTTTATGTCTTCTCCAGAGAAATGTCTATTCAACTCCTGTGCCCATTTTTAAAGTTGAGCTATTTGTATCTTTTGCTATTATCTATTAGAATCTGTTACATATATTGGATCATAACCCCTTATCAGATACATAATTTCCAAATATTTTCTCCTATTCCATAGGTTTCCTTTTTCTCATGTTGATCATTTCCTTGTTGTGCAGGAGATTTTTAGTTGGATGTAGGCTCCCTTGCTTGTTTTTCAGTTCTTGCTTGCACTTTTGGTATCATCTCCATCATTGCCTATATCAGAAGTTGTTTCCCCACGTTTTCTTCTAGGATAATCATGCTTTTAGTCAATAAATGTTAAGTGAGTCATCTGGTATCAGTTCTGTCCTTGTTGGGTCATTATGGTAAGTATGGAAAGGGGCACTGTTATCTGACCCACACTGCTCAAGGTCATCTAGGATTTAATGAGATGCTGTCTGTAAGAATGTACTATAATCTGTGAAATGTTAGGGCAACACCACACTGAAACTAAACTGTTTGCTTTGTTGAAAGGAAGATAGCTTGGCTCTAGGGTGCTGTTAATGGCTTCTGCTTTTTAACTTTATGTTCGTGACTGTTTTTCAATAGTAAATTAAATCAGTTACCAAACTCAAGATGCCCTCTACCCCTCCCCAGTCATTCCCTATCAGACCACTCCTTGGTTCCTCTTCTCACACTTTTCACTCTTTGATGTTTCTTATTTATTCTTTTGCTGTGTCTATCTCCCTACATTGTAATGTAGCCACCACGCAAGGGGCGACCCTGTGGATCATACCAGTGACACACCCTCAGTTCCCGAAGCAGTCATGGTCACGCAGAGTCAGCACCTCATTTCCAATTACGGAATATCCAAACAGGTGCCAGAATATAAAGACTCAGATTTTCAGGGCACTAAGAAAATCTGAAAGAATGAGGTTCTTATTTCTATTTTCCAGGTAATACTCAAAAAGGATTAGTAACTTGCTCAGCTGGGAAACTACCCTATCTCTCTTCTCTTTCAGCATATCAGGAGTAGTTCTCGCCTTGGGTAGTATGTTAGTCTGCCAGGCCTGCCCTAAGGAAGAACCACAAACTCAGCCTCCTCAAAAACAAAACAAAAAAAATTATTTTCTCAAAATAATGTGACCTGGAGGTCACAGGTCTAGGCCAATGTGTCAACAGGTTGATTTTTTCCAGAGACTTCTCTCTGGTTCCTAGATGTGCCTCTTCTCCTTGTATCTTCACAAGGGTCTTCTCTCTGTAACTTTCTGTGTCCAAGGAAACCAGTCATAATGGATTAGAGCCCACCCTGATGACCTCATTTTACCTTAATTACCTCTTCAAAGGCCATATCTCCAAATGCAGTGACATTCTGACATAATGGGAGTTAAGGCTTTAATACATGAATGGGGGGAACAATTCCATCCATAACAGGTGGTGATTTAAAAAATACACTTTAAGAACTCTTTGATAGTCCTGGTCTGTCACCAATACACCTTACATGCTGATGTCTGATCATTTTGAAAGACTTTCTGAAAGCATGAGCACCCATGTCTCTTGTACCTATCAGCTGAAGTATCCTGGGAAGATCTCCTTTTGAAAATGGAGCCAACTCTTTTTTCTTTTAAAAGTGCTACTGATCACCTGCTTTATGCCAGACATTGTCCTGATTAAGGGTCCAAAAGAATGAATAAGACAGGAAGAGCACTTCTTTCAGGGAGTATCCAGTCTAGTAGAGGAAGCAGGCAAGTTCACAGAGAAGGACGATACAGGGTTTTCTCTGCTGCAATAAAAAGAAACTGATCCTCTATTGGAGCACAGAAGGGCAGCCAACATGGACTCATGGTGAGGTAAGCATTTCAAAAGAAAGTAATCCCTAAAGAGATCTGAAAGTTAAGTAGCCAGTAGGAAGGCAAGGGTAGAAAGGGATAAGTATAGTAGACTGATTGGTCACCCCCCCCCAAAAAAAATATATGTCCACTAGCAGCTCAGAATTTGATCTTATTTAGGAGAAGAGTCTTTGGAGATATAATTAAGGTAAGCATCTCAAGATAAGATTATCCTCAATTAGGGTGGGCCTTAAAATCAATGACAAATGTCCTTGCAAGAGACAGAAAAGGGGGAAGTAGAGGCAACAGAAGGAAGTCCCATGTGAAGTCTATGCAGGGAGATTGGAGTGATTTGTCTACAAGCCAAGGAACACCAAGAATTGCTGGCAGTCACCAGAGGCTACAAGAGAGGCAGGAATGGATTTTCCATAAAAGTCTAGAGAGGGAACCAACCTTGCCAATAGTTTGAGTTTAGACTTCTGGATTTCTAAACTAAGAGAAAAATATATTTCTGTTGCTTTAAGCAATATAATTTTATGATAACTTTCTACAGTAGCTTAGGAAGTTAATACAATAAGCATTCTGGGTGGGGGATAGCATTGACAAGTCTTAGGGGGTGGAATCTTGTATGGAACTGTAAGTAGTCTGGAGTGACAGAGCGCAGTGTGGCTCAGTGGCGAGAAGTGACCAGATCTTGATCGGAAAGGCACTTGGAATAAGTCACTTTCACTTTGCGGGTTGGGGGGGGGGGTGTTCTCAATTTCCTTTTTGATAAGGTAAGATGGTTGGATTCAATATACTTTAAGAACTCTTCAAATTAAAGTAATAGCAAAAAGTCAAATAAATACAGTAAATTTAGGTTTGGGGGTTTTTGTTTTGTTTTGTTTTGCCTCCAGGAAGAGCATACCAAGAAGTCCAAAATAAGTTAAAATCTAAATTTTTACTAAGAAAATGAGACAATATCTGAGGCCTCTTGCCTTTCTTTCCTTTTCCATCTACCCACACTTTCCACTCCACCCAAATCTTCATTAAGACAAGCACTGGAATATAACAAGAGCAAGGGTAGGGGGCTGCATGTGAACCAGCCCTCCCGGAATCAGATTTTCAGTTGTGCAGTGCCTCTTGAGAGAGCATGCATAGTCCTCTACTAGGTTGCCAGGCCATGGGGAGGAATAGCATACCATCACTGGCTTGAAGGAGCTCAGAGTCTAGTAGGGAAGACAGGCACAGAGAGAGAATTGCAACCAAAAGGCGTACACATGGTGCCATGGAGTGACATAGAAGGGGCAGGAGCAATCCAAGAAAGCTTCCCAGCAGAGGGGTCCCCTGAAGCCTGCAGTAGCATGGTGACTTGCAGCAACATTCAAGCAAGTGCCTTTAACAAGAAGACACAGCCACAGTAGGAGGTGGGAGACAGAGAAAGAGGATGGATTTTCATGACTTCACTTGGCTATTGAAGACTTTCTGACAACTTCCACTATCTGGTCCAGGTCCTGGATTTCTATGAGACTTCTTCTAAGTATATTGTCCTTGTTAGTTACCCCCCACCTCGCCATTCTCTGTCCTGTCTCATGTAGAACTCAACTGGGCAACCACAGACTCTGTCCTTGCTCAATTCCCAGTTCGGTCTTCCTACACCATTAATGAGGACACTCTTTGTTCCCAGGGACAGAAAACCAACTTGAATTAACTTATGCAAAAGGAGAGAGGTGCTTGTTTGTTTTTGTCTGAGGTAACTGAGAAGGACAGACGTTGAACTGGAAAAACTAGAAGAATGGTTTCTCCATGAAGCCACTGGCAGCTTTCAGGATCAAATCTTCTCAAGAAAAGAAAGGGAGGGTTTTTTTTGTTTTTTTTTTTTTCTTTCCTGGTTTCAGTTAGGGAAAAAAATATATACATAATCAAGAACCCTGACAGGCTCAGCATAAGCCGTGTCATTGTGTTGAGGAGCATTTCCTCTGGAGTGTGTCCTGTTGTGGGGAGGATAGGCGGGAGCTGGGAAAAAGGAGGAATGTCCGATAGCCACATAAAGGAGGGCAGTATAGACACGGACTCTGGGATGATTGTTGCGAGCTGGGAAACCATCCTGATTTGTGTCGCTGTCCTGCTCCTACTCCCGCCCACAGCCAGCGTCTCTCTTCTCCTTTCTGACAGTGTCGTCTGTGTCTAAAGACTGTAAATCCTGGCTGTAATTTTGAACATGGACCTTGAGATTAGGCTTGACCATAGTTACTAATCTGGAATGCTAGGAGAATAATAACTTAGGGGTACACAAAACAATGTCAGAAGTCCACGTACATTTTAATACCTTGGGTCCTCCCAAAATGCCTACTGCCAAGTCCCAGGAACCTTACTGAAACACAACCCTAATGCGCATGGAAAGCTGCCTTTGTGGCCCACAATGAGTTAAGAGAAGACAACTAGAACTGGAGGTGAAGAATTGGGGGTGGTGGCGGGGAGGCAGGCAGGGACAAGGAAGAGAAGAGGAAACCACTATGTAAATGGAAACACCAGATCCCTTTATTGAGAAAATGAATAACTCTGTACCCCTCAGTAAGGTCCCGCGAGCATCCCTGTCTGGCCAGGAGACCTCTACTCTCCCTTCAAGACAGGACACTCAGTGATGCAGGCCGTGTTTGCAATTACAGAAGAATCTGTAGATTCTGAGAAATCTCTTTGACCAAGGAAGTGATCATTGCCATCATTGCTGGCTCTGACAGTACCCCCACCTACACAGCAGGTAATAAGAGTCAGAGATGCCCTTTCTGGAGGGCAACACAAGGACACCCTGGCCTGCACTTGAGTTTAGACTGGGTTTGGGGAGTCCGATGGGCATGTGTGGATATTTTTAAGCTACAAGACTCACCGTCACCGAGAGAGCCAAACACCTGAACCTTTCTTCCAGTTTTCCAAAGGCACACGTCAGCATGCAGGTTTCAGTGAGGAGTATGTTCCCTTGGCCCTCAGCCCAGGCCCCTCTACGGCTGTGCCAGAGGTGGGGATGCGTGGGAGGACACAGCTCATTGTGGCAAACCTCAGCTCCCCGGCATGTCTGGCTCTGGCAACCACCAAAGGTTAAAATAATTTTAATAAAGTCTTAATGAACAGCTCAAAGCCTCAGAGTTATTCCTAGGTCAATGGAGTTTAAGGCAAAATTCTGGTATCTGTCCATCTTGGTACAGCCATTTACCGTCATGGTTCATGTCAACCACTCACCCATGAAACATTTCCAGAGCACTAAAATTAATATTAATAGTAAGTACAATCTTGTTCCCCATATGCCAAGAACTTTGCTGAGCACTCTGCCGACATTATCTTATTTAGTCCTCAAAGCAGTGCTGTGAGGATGTCATCATCCCTCTTTTACAGAGGAGCAAACTAACCTTCCCCCATTGACCTACAGGGTAAAATGGCAGGGTGTGGACTTAAATCCAAGTTGCTCCAGCTCCAAGCCTGTGTGTCTGGCCCCTTGTTAATTGTGAGGACTCCAAGATAAATTATATTTCTATCCTCAGATTGCTCACAGACTAATAGGATAGATCAATAAATAAATAATAAGTGTAGAGTAGCATATGAACAATGTCCTAAGACGAACTTGGAGAGGCTGTGAACATATCGAGGAAGGGCGGTTACCCCAGTCTGGGGAATCAGAGGAGTTTTCCTGGTCAGGGGGTGATTCTTGGTAGGGTTTTAAGAAGAGTAAGTTGTTCCCACAAAAAAGAATGGACTGACCAAAGCATAAGACATAAAGAATTTGGTGTAGTTAGGGAACTTCCAAGTAGTGTAGTGAATTTACATTAAGCAACAGGAAGCCACTGGAAGAGTTTATTGGGAGAGAGCTCAAAGCTCTCATTTGGAAGCTCGCTCTGGCAGCACTGTGGGCCATGGGTTGACAGTGAGCAAAGGGCTGAGGGTCCCATTAGGAGCCAGGCAGCAGTGCACAGTCCATCTGGGCATCTGTGGGCACACAGCCTGCGTGAGAAATGATGCTTGTGGGCCAGTGTTTTGGTCAGAAGTTACCTGTTTTCCATCTGCTCGTTTGCACCTTTGAGGGTCTGATTGGTCAGTAGGTAGATCCCTTCGAAGTTATTCAGGCATGGAAACTGAAAAAAAAGTAATAATAATAACCTATAGTGAGTGTGGTTTTTTTGTTGTTGCAGCTGATTGAAACCATATTTGACAGAGTGTAAGGAGGAAAAATACCCCTTTATTTGAAGGCAGTGTGTCAGAAGAGAGGTGAGGGATTGGGTGCCCTTGTCTATAGTGTCCGGTGCTGATCCAGAAACCGGCCTGCTGCAATTCTCCATGGTGCTGGAAAGATAAGGAATATCCTTGGGAATCATGGGACGTCTCTCCCCAAAGCCATTCCTACCTCTGGTGGGACAGTTAAGCTCCCTGCATCTTCCCATGAGCTGAGCCCTGGGCTTTCTCCACAATTCCATGACTGCAGTGGTTCCACATGCTACTTTGCCTCTGTTAGGGGAACAAGTAAAGCAAATCATTGTGATTGATTTATAAGGGTAGAAAGGTTAAAGGAACCATACATATATGTAGTACCTAGTTGGACAAAGACTTGAGGCAAACGACATAGCAGTGCGCAGCTCTGGGAGCCGTTGGGGGAGGTAGTACAGATGACTGGAGACACAGAACTCAAAGATACATGGAGAGAAGTGAGCAGGCACTCCCCGTCTGCAGGGGGGGACTTCATGTACATTGATTTTCTTAGTCCTTGCAGTGTGCTTATGAGTGAGTATTATATTGTATTATTTGTGCCTTTTGTGGGGGCCAAAATTGACATGCACAGGCATTAAATTATTAGTCCCCCAAGTAAGGTAGCTATTAAATGACACAGGTGAGTTTAGAACTCAGGTCTTTCAGACTCCCCGCATCTTATTCTTGAACTTACCACATCATAAACAGGGAATCTGTATTTTTGAGGTTGGCTAATGAGTTATAGATCAACTGCCAAGTCAGATTTCAGAACTTTAACATTCATTCTACTTAGGAAACCAGGATTGAGTCCTTGCTCTGTGTTCAGCGAAATAAAATAGAAATGTCATTGAGGAATCATGTCAAGAGGGGAGTAAAAAAAAAATCATCCTTCTCAAAGGCTCTTTATTGCCAAACAATGAAAAACAGCCTGGAATTCACCAATCTCATCATCTGGAAGAGGAAGTGTGATTCAGGGAGGGGAATATCATATTGGCCTGAGCTGATGTCGAATCACTTCCCATTTTCAGGCTGGGTGATCTTGACCATGCTATGTATCTGTTTTTCCTCTCTCTCAGCTCAGTGATTTCACCTGTAAATGGAGATCATGTTTCTGGCCTCATGATTTGGCAACTAGAATTAAATGAGATAGTTTTGTAAAGAAGAAATGCCTGGTACAGGGTCTGGCATACAGCAGCTAGTCAGTAAATTCCTGGTGTCTTTCAATTGCCCCTGACAGGAGTAGGTGAGGTGATGATTGTATTGTCACAATGACTGTTATCCCTATATCCAGGGCTACTCTTGTTGCTGCTTCAGAAGTCTTTTGCTTGTAGTAAAGAAATTTCCTCATTACCTCTAATGGAAGCTGAATGGCTAGCTCTTTCTTTGATTTTCCCCTCCCCCACACTCATTTGGCTTTTTTCCATGGAAACAGAAGGAGACTGTCAGAGAAGAAATACACACACACCACACACACAAACGTGCATGTGCGCGCGCGCACACACACACACACACACACACACACACTTGACAGGCAAAATGGTAGAATGCATCTGCCAGAAATCTACAACTTTACTCCAGGGGCAAACATGTGACTTTACTTTCCCCCACCAGGGTGGACTTGTGCTGTCACAGCAAAAATTGATCCTCTGTTTGTGGAAAATTATCCACAGTTCCCTCTCCTTACTGGGAAAAATTCAAGTCCAAATCCTTGCTCACAGATTCTTCCAGAGGTTTCCTGCTTCCTGCTTTTATATCTGCTGATTTCGTTTCTCCACAAGTATTTACTGAGCACTTACTATGTATCAGGCATGGGGTTAGCCACGAAGAATGTCACTGAGCAGATGCATGCACGGCCTCTGCCTTCATGAACCTTATAGTCTGGTGTGGGGAGGAGAAGATAAACATGGATCCAGTACTCATATGGAAATGGGACTATAGGGAGCATCTGGGGAGCTCAGTCAGTTAAGCGTCTGCCTTTGGCTCAGGTCGTGATCCCAGAGTCCTGGGATCAAGCCCTGCATTGTGTTCCCTGCTCAACGGGAAATCTGCTTCTCCCTCTCCTCCTCATTCATGGTTTCTCTCACTATATCTGTCACTATCTCTCTCTCTCACACACACACACACACATATAAATAAATACTATCTTTAAAAAAGAAAAAAAGAAAGAAAATGGGACTGGAGCTGGGGATGAGAAAGACACGTAAGTCTTGAGTCAGTAATGGGAGGGAGGAAAATGTCTCAACCACAGGAAAATCCTCTGCTCTTTGCCCCATTGTAAAAAATGCTATGTGGCCGAGAAGATAAAAGATTGACACACTAAGGAGAGGGAATCTGAATTAGAAGGGACTTCAGGCTTTGATGTTGGCCTTGGGGCCCAAGCCCTATGTTGTTATCTATGGCTGGACTCAGTCTTTCTGAACCTCAGGTTTCTGATCTGATAAATGGGAAGAATCCTGCTTTCTCTGTCAGCTTAACTTCCACCCCTCTGCTCCATGGTTAATTCTCTTACACCTATAAGGTTTCCTTTTTTTTTTAAAGATTTATTTATTCATTTGAGAGAGAGAGAATTGGGGGAAGGGCAGAGGGAGAGAGATGGAGAATCCCAAGCAGACTCCCTGCTGAGAGCAGAGTCCAATGCAGGGCTTCACCTCACAACCCTGAGATCATAACCTGAGGTAAAACCAAGAGTGAGACGCTCAATGGACTGAGCCACCTAGGTGGGCCCTGTAAGGTGTAAGTTTAAATACTTCTTTTTCGGGAAAGTTTGCTTTGACCCTCCCAGACTCGGCTGGACCACTTTAACCTCAAAAGCACCATGACCTTTTTCCTTCCCCATTTACCTCAAATACAGTTTTATGTAGAGAACAGTTTAGTGTCCGTGGTACTCAACTTTATGTTGGGGACCTTGGGGACCAGGGACTGGGCCCGCTTTAGTTATCATTTGTACTCCCAGGTTTGGGTATACGGTTGGGCCTCAATAAATTTAAGTTTGGAATGAAGTAGAATAAACCCCCTAACCCATGCCTGGCATAGAACAGGCCTTTGGTAAATGGAGCTTATAGTTATATATTCTTTGATGTCAGTGGTAGAGAATAATTTTCCATAATGAAAATCACTGTTAATAATAACTAAGTGTAACCCCAAATTAGGTTTATAAGGATGGTTCCCATATTCCCTTGCCATTTCCAACTTTTCTGCCACTGTCACCTTCTCAGAAGCAAATGCTACCTGAACTTGCACCATTTTTACTGTGCTGTCCCCTCTTTCACTGGCCTTGCACCGCTGAATGGACCCTGAGACCCCTGAACGCAGAGGGTGGCCCGTTTGTTCCCATGCCCCAAGCACCTGACTCAGTAGCCTTGTGGGATGGAGTCTGAGTTACCCAAACTCACTGTCAGTTAGAAGCTGTTATAACCCTGGCCTGGGATAGCACTTACACTTCCCAAGATACTCATACCCACCCTTTTACCTCACCTTCGTACTGTACACATTGTGTTGGTAAAAGAACTGAGCTTCATCAATGAAGGCAGAGTGACTGTACGCAAATCCCACTGCCATTGATTTAAATCGGGGATCTCGAATGAGATGGCTTTGGAAGCCAGGCAGGTAACTGAGAGGAACACGGTGTCCTGGGAGGGACTGGGGGACACACATTGGAAGAAGTGCATTTCCCACTAATTGCCGGCAGGGCAACATTGCCAGATGCTCCATTTTTAAAAAACAGCAAGGAGAAACCTGGATTTTTCTATGAATCTCACCACTGTTCAGTGTTGGCGTTCAACTCAGATTCTTTTAAAACACATTGTAGTCCAAACAAAACAGAGCCACGGGTCAGATTCAGCCTGTGGACCACCAATTTATGAGCCATGATTTAAACTTTAGAATCTTCAAAACTGTTTACACTGCCCTTCCAAGCGGGTAGAGTCTCAGAACCTTGGATCTTGAGAGTGGCTTCTAGGTACAGTTTACTGACGAGCAGAATGAGAATGGAATGTCATGGGCATTTTAATGTTCTGACTTGGCAAAATTAAAAACATGCCACACTCCACTCTTACTTTTCTTAAATTGTGTTAGTGCTTGAAATCTGGAAGTCCGGAAACGAGTGGTTTAGCACAACCCCTACACTTTATGGGGGGAAAAAAGGGAGGGGGCAAAAATCCCATGGCCATTAACCTTATGAGCCCAAACGTCAAGGTCAGGAGTGTTGGTCTTCTGTGTGAGACATTTTTTTTTTTTTAAAGATTACTTATTTATTTATTTGACAGACAGAGATCACAAGTAGGCAGAGAGACAGGCAGAGAGAGAGGAGGAAGCAGGCTCCCCGCTGAGCAGAGAGCCTGATGTGGGATCCTGGGATCATGACCTGAGCCGAAGGCAGAGGCTTTAACCCACTGAGCCACCCAGGAGCCCCTGTGTGAGACATTTCTAAACATGTTCGGGGCGGTCTGCTTCCTGCCTCTGCCAGAAAACCTGTCACCTCCTTAAGGGCAGGAATCCTCTCCTTGCCCAGTGTTTTCACACAGTAGGTGTCCTCTCAGTGCCCATAGCACACATTTCTTCCCGTCTATGAAGCCCTGCTTCCGCGATCAAAATTTTACTGAAAACCCACAACGTCCACACAGATTCTCAAATCCTCCGGTCAGTTAAAATTGTTTCTCTACCCTGAGCTCCTACAAAGTATTTCTGCCTCTTTATTATAAGCTCAGCCTTGTGCTAGAGGTACCGTTGGTCTGTCTGTTCCCACAGAAAGATGGTGAGCCAGGGGAGGACAGAAGTCACATCTTACTCCTTTCTTACATCCCTCCCACTTCAACAAGATCAGAACCCCGTCCGGGGAAGGGACTTAAAATATCTACTGATGTACGTTCCTTGCAGTGGCCTGACGTAGTGCAGGTACACAGTGGGTGCTTAATAAGGTCTTTGGGGACATCTGGGTGGCACAGTCCGTTAAGCATCTGGCTCTTGGTTTTGGCTCAGGTCATGATCTCAGGGTCCTAAGATTGAGCTGGGCATCTAGCTCCCTGCTCAGCATGGAGTCTGCTTGAGATTCTCACCCTCTCCCTCTGTGCCTCCTGCTCCCGCTCTCTCTCTCTCTCTCTCTCTCTCTCCCTCTCTCTCTCTCTCAATCTTAAATAAATAAGAAGTAAATCTTTAAACATATAGATAAGGCCTTTTGATTGCTCTTCTCTTTTAGAAGCTACCACAGTGCTCGGAACATGATAGATACTCAGTATAATTTTTTCAATGAACGAATGGGAAAAGACCCATCAGGCTAAACACAGATGTCTTTTGTGAGAAACTTCAGGGAGTTTCCAGGGACTTCGAATTCAGTGCAAATACCCTCATTGTCAGGTTTGAAGGGGGAGTTTGCTGCTGCTAGGCAGTCTCTTGAGAGTTGCTGGAGATAAGCCTGGGACTTGGATGAGGCAATGAAGGGGTCTGAGGTAGAAACTGAAGAAAGCATCCATTCAGGGGGCTATGCAAGCCCCAGTGGGGTCCCTGTGGTAACAGAGTGAGGCCTCACTTGCCTTGAACTCCCTACTCCCAGCCTCAGTCTGAGGTAAATCACTGGCCTCGGTGTCAGTCAGCAAGGATGATCAAAACAAAGGACTGCAGACGGCATAGCTTGAGCAATATTCTCACGATTCTGGAGGCTTGAAGTCCAAGTCCAAGACCACAGTATCTGCAGGTTTCGTTTCTCCTGAGGCCTCTCTCCTTGTTTGTAGGTGGTTGTCTCCTTGCTACATCTGGACACAGTTGTGTGTCAGTGTGTTTTCTGTGTTCTAACCTTGTTGTATAAGGACACCTGTCATACAGGATCTGGGTTACTATGTCACCTCCCTCTAAAGACTGTCACATTCTGAGATCCTAGGGGTGAGGACTTCAACCCATGGACTGGCATAGGGCACAGTTCAGCCCATAACAGCCCTCCAGGTGCCACAGTTAACAACATGTTTGATTCTTGGAGATAGTCTACCTTGGGAAAGTGGCAATTATAATAAAACCACTCACACTGTCCATAAAACAAAACAAAACAAAAACAAACCAGTGTGTGGATTTTCATGCAACTAAACAGTACTTACTCCTGCAAGAGATAGCAAAATCCTTTCTTGCTCTCATCCATCCTGTACTATAGCAGCATCCTTTCAACATCCATCCCCTACCTACAGCATCAGGCAAAGAAAATTTACTATGTACTAGACATCTTTGGTGATGATACATGATTTGTTTGTGTGTATAAGATGAACAGAGAGGGAAAGAAAAGAAAAGACCCACAATCATTTATGCTGCTCATAAAGTATGGCTACAGACAGTACCTAGGTTTAAGTGCTCATAAATTCTTATAAAAATGATTTAAATTATTACAACTCCAGAAATAACTTTAACTGCAGGATGACCAAATGTTTAATTCGCTGGTCAAGGTTGTCTGTGGATCCTGGCAGGTTGAAAAAGATAGAACGATTTACTTGGATCACTTTTAACTTGGACAATAATAACTATGCTAAAAAATATGTTTTTAAGTGGAAGGAGAGAACAGGGGACACTTTGAAGTTAAAGATTTATAGCTCTGTGTCATTCAGAATATTCCAGAAATGTGCTAGTGTGCCTCCTAGGACATGTATTACTCCTTGCACAGTTGGAATATTTCTTGGACTCTCCAATGGGCCTGCTGCATTTTTGGCAGGAAGGATGGATTGGGCGAGCAGTAAAGGCAATGTGAGGTAAGAAGAATGGCCAAAGAAGGGAGGTATTAGTTGCATAAAGAACATGGCAGCATAATGAAGCTGGGGGCAGGGGCAGGGGGCGGGGGGCTACCAAAGAGCTCACCTGCAGAGTTAAGCCTGTCAGGAGAGCATCAAGGAGACAGGCCTTCCATCCGACCAAACCATACAGGCTCCCTACCTCACAACATTGCTTGCCTATTTTCTCAGTCTTTGAATTGTTGTGCTACATTCTGAGAGATTTTGTAAAATGTATTTTCTGTTTTACCATTTCTTTCTTCAGTTGTGTCTAGACATCTGTTTAAAACTTGCTATTGGCTTTATACATTCAGATTATGTTTAATTCAAGTTCTCCTTTGAAAAAATCTTTTGCTTTTATAATGCCAAATATAAAACACCGTGATCAAATGCTAGGATGTGTAATTACACACACACACACACACACACACACACTCCCATGTACTCTCTGGGATTCGTAATTATGTATGTGTGTGTATATACTTAAATTCAGACTGTTTTATTACCTTGTGTACTTGGGGTTCTACCTCCTTGTTTGATGTCTTTTATAGTGAGTGTTTTCTGCACAGTATTTTTAATACCTCACTCTCTGTGGAGATTTGTGTTTGTGTCCAAGGGGAAATTTTGAATGGTTGTTCTCAGGGCAGTGGAATCAAACGTAGTTTTGCTTTACATTTCCAACAACAATCTAAAGGGCGGCAATTCATAATGCTTCTCAGGTTTCCGAGATGGAAATTGGATAGGACTGGACTATGTTGGGTCCCAGAAGATCCCCTTGGTCAAGTTCAACAGAATATGAATCAGCAAGAATACTTCACTCTAGCTGGGAAAAGCTGCCTGCCGTTTACTAGCTTCTCAATTGCTTTTCTTCCTTTGGAGTTTAGCACATGTTTCCCTGGGCAGCCTTTCACCTTCACTGGGTCGCTGCTGCTCACCCATCAGGTCTCAGGTTCCATGCCATCTGCATTGGGTAGTCTTCTCTCGTTCTCCCCCAGACTGGACTGGATATCTTTCATTACACCCTGCTGCAGGGGGTCCTCTTCTTTCCGCTGTCGTAGTTGTTCATTGCTCTCACTGATCCTTTCTGTCTCTCCTATTATTCAGTAATTTCACGAGTAAGTAAAATTCTGAAGGCTAAGGATTATGTTTTGAAATGATGATTTAACCAGAGCCACAGCACTGAGCACTCATTATATACCAGAAAGCTAAAGCAAGATTTTCATATGTATTTTATTATGCACAACAAACTTGCAAAGTTAGGCATTTTTATCTGCACATCAAAGATGATTCAAAGGAGGCTCAGAAAGGTTAAGAAATGTTCTTAATATGAGTCAGCTGATTAAGTGGCACAGACAGGATCCGAATCATGGTCTGCCTTTAAGACTTGTATTCTTTTTTTTTTTTTTTAAAGATTATTTATTTATTTATTTGACAGAGAGAAATCACAAGTAGGCAGAGAGGCAGGCAGAGAGAAAGAGAGAGGGAAGCAGGCTCCCTGCTGAGCAGAGAGCTCGATGTGGGGCTCGATCCCAGGACTCTGAGATCATGACCTGAGCCGAAGACAGCAGCTTAACCCACTGAGCCACCCAGGCGCCCCAAGACTTGTATTCTTAATAATGTCCCGTATTCTTAGGGTGCCTGCGTGTTTCAGTCGGTTAAGCATCTGACTCTCGGTTTTAGCTCAGGTCATGATCTCAGGGTCGTCGGATCAAGCCTGGCATGGAGCCCTTCATCAGGCTCTGCACCTAGCACAAAGTCTGCTAGAGATCCTCTCTCTCCCCCTCCACCCCTACCCATGCTCATGCGTGGGTTCTCATATGTACATTCTCTCTCTCTCTCTCAAATAAATAAATAAAATCTTCAAAAAAATGTCCTATATTCTTTATTCCATATCTGTATCCCCAATACCTCTGGAGTAGGTGTGAAATGCACATTTTGGGAGTAAATCCATGTGAATTCCCGGGTCCTGAAATAACGAAACTTTCCAAAGGGGAAAGAATGCAGGGGAAATACAATGTTCTGGTTATATATTCCTGCATGTGAATCTACCCCCCACCAAGGCTTAACAAATAACTCTTCTATTACTTCTCATCATTTTGTGGGTCAAAAAATTTGCAGGGCTCAGCTGGGAAGTCCTTCCGCATGTGGCATCACTTAGGGTCACTTGATGGTGTTCAAGGGATGGCTGGTCTAATCTGCAGGACAAGCTGGTGGGAGTTCTGAAGGCTGGGCTCTGCTAGGTTCCTCTCCCTCTCTTTGTAAAAGACTTGAGAGTCTTTCCTGTCTGATCTCTCCTGCAGAGTAGTTAAACTTCTTACATGGCAGCTCAGAGATCCAAGAGACCAAGGCATCATCTGACAGTCGTCTGCAAGGCTAGTCTTGGCACTAGTATAGCTTTACTTTCACTGTATCCCATTGGTCAAAGCACCCACAGACCTGTCCAGATTCCAGGGGAGGGAAATCACGTGATGCCTGGGTGGGAGGAATGTCATAGAATGTGTGGCCGTCTTTATTTAACTGCACATAATGAATTCAATGGCAAAAGTGAGTGGTATTGGACCGTTAAAAAAAAAAAAAGCTTTGAATTAGTGGTACACGGTGCTTATCTCTGAACTAAAGCAGGTCACTTATCCTCCTTCACAAAACCCTAACCTTTTCTTCTGTTGTCGTCAACACAGACTGTAGTATGTTTTACTTGAGATTACTTGCCTAGAGTCTGGTTCCTGTTCTAGACTGTTAGCTGCATGAGGAGCCTTTCTGTTCTGTATATCTATCACTGTACACCCAGCATTCAGCACAGGGACATACATGCAGTGGGCACTCAAGAAATATTTGTTGAATGGATGGTTGGGTGGGTAGATGGGAAGAATTTATAGATGGTTCTTCTGCCCACTGGACTAAGTGACTATACCTCAATTTCCCCTCTCTCAAAAATTATCTTTGAGGTTTCTTATAGACCCAGCATTTTGCAATTCACCAGCTTAGGGATATAAGATGACTCTAAGGAAAGCATACACCAATGGCAGGATAATGCTGCCAAGAAAACTAATGGGATCAGGCTCTTATGAATGAGAATGCCAAGTTCAGGACAGAGTCCACTGTTCAGTGTTCTGGCTCTAACTGGAAACCACCTCTGCTTCCGACCTCAGCACTTTCAGAAAGCTATTAACAAATTGGAAACTACCTGGGGGTCACTGTATGGTAGGTTACATGTCATAGAGAGGTTGAAGAAACTGAGACTAGTTTGCTAAAGAGGGGGGGAAAAAAACAACTTAAGGCTCATCATAAATGTATCTAAATGTTCAAGTTGCAACCTCCAGGCAAAGAAGCGGACTTGTTCTCTGTGAACCCCAGAGGACTATGACTGGTTGACAAGAGTTATATGAAAGGAAAGTTCTCCAGCAGAAATTTCTAACCAGGGAGCTGTCTGATAAATGCTATAATGTTTGGAGAAAGTTGTGAGTTCTCTAACACCAGAAATATTCAAGGAAAGACTTTCCATGTCTAAATATGGATGTAGAAAAAAAATCAAAGCACAACTAATAATGGACCAGATGACCTATATCGGCAAAGTACAATGCTGAATGGTATTTGTGGATTTGGAATCAGAGAAGCAGAATTGTAATTGCAACTCTAGCATTTTGATGTGATGTCAGGCACATGACTTTACCTCTCCAAGAAGAGGCTTGTGAGAATTAGCAGAATAATCCATATGGTACCTACCCCATCAAGTGGGGCATAGTAGACAGCTGTGGAATAAGTGGAAATACCCTTTTGTTACTTCTATAGTATTATTACGTGAAGGGAAGAACACAGAGAATATTTCCTTGACATCTTTCTTAACCCAAACTCTATAGATAGAAGATAAATAGATGGATCTCTCTTTCTCTCTCTCTCTCTATGTATATATATATATATATATATAAATATATAGACATATATAGATATCTCTCTATATATCTAAGATAGATAGCTATCTCTATATATTTCCATATGTACCTAAACTTCTTATCCTTTCATGACTCTATTATGTAATTTGTTCTTAAGATTGCCCTTTTACAGGTGAGGAAACTGGGACTTTGAGAGTAGAAACAAGTCACCCAAAGTCACACACCTATTAAGTGGGTAAACAGAGTTTTAAATACAGACATTCTCACTTCAATATCCAATCTCCTTGAAAAATAGCTGAAATAACCTTCTGCAACTATGTTCCTTTATTCTTTTTTTTTTTTAAAGATTTTATTTATTTATTTGAGAGAGAGAGAGACAGTGAGAGAGAGCATGAGCGAGGAGAAGGTCAGAGAGCGAAGCAGACTCCCCATGGAGCTGGGAGCCCGATGTGGGACTCGATCCCGGGACTCCAGGATCACGCCCTGAGCCGAAGGCAGTCGTCCAACCAACTGAGCCACCCAGGCGTCCCTATGTTCCTTTATTCTAATGATGCCATTTTTGTTAAGTGTTAAACAAGCATTTGTCTTGTTTTCTCCACTCGGCGAAGACCCTGGGGGCCAGGAACTGTATTTGTGTGCTGTACATACTCTGTTATCTCTAGGTCGGTTCTGGGTACATAAGAGAGCTCAGTATTTCTCACCCACTGTTATTCTGCTGCAGATTTATTTCTGGAGAAAATGATTTCTTATAGTACTTATTTGGGGTTGTTGGATCTGAGACATCGAAAGTATAGAGTTCACATCCATAAATACTTTTTTCTTTGGGTCATCCTCAGCCCATCAACCCAACTTGAGTATCAAAATTGACCTCCCTCCAAGTTCATCTGTTTGTGCTTCCAATTCAAAGCATGGATAATTCAAGTTAATATGAGGAACACAAGCCTGTCTCTTGAGAACTGTGCGACTTTGAGCAAGTGACTTAAGAGTGCTCAGTCTCAGTTATCTCATTTGTAAAGTATGCATGATAAGCCCTCTCTTACAACATTTTGTGAAGATTCAAGGAGATAATATAGCACAGGAAAAATGATGTGTTCAGCAAAATGTCTCATTTTTCTTCTGCAAACAAAAGTAGTCTTCCAGCCCTGTTAAAATGTAAGTAAAGGCATTGATGCTTAAATCTAAACAGAAGGATAGATCATTTGTGATGAAGGTCCTTTCCGGCTTGGGATCTCAGAACCTTCTACTCGCTAATTTTTCCCTAGTTAACAGCTGGATATAAAAAGATTCAATGGTAGACTCTGAGTTTCTAGAGAGGAGTTTCTAGAGACTAGAAACTCTGGAGGAGGTTTGAGATGAAGGATGCCATTCTGTAAGAGAAAAGTCACACTCAGCTGTGGTAAGAACAGTATATATAGCATATACAATAATTATTCGGGGATTGCTTATTACAGCAACTAGATTTACTTGCCCTGACTTATACAACTAATAAATGCACCTGGCACATGATAAGCACACTGTAATTGTTATGTCCTTATCTTCCTTTACATTTAACACCACAATATGCCAGAGTAAGGACATTTTCAAATAGGAATACCATTATAATTTGTAAGGATTCTCCCCTGTATGCAAAAATATATATTTATTTGAGTTTTACAACTCTCTAGAACTGGCAAGTAAATACTACCTTCATTCTTCAGTTAAAAAAAAATCCAGAAGAATTAGGAGCAAAAGAAAACTAGTCTTGTACGAGCATTGTCTGTGGACTTGATAGCTAAGGAAGTGTTTTGTCCAAAGTTCCTCATAACTGGTAACACAGGTGGTCAATACTACTAAAACATTTCAGATGAAGACACTGATGGTCAGAGCAGACCCCCAGTTTGCGTACCTGGTAAGTGGTCAAGTTGGAAATTTAACTTGAGCCAGCGTGTCTCCATAATCTGTGCCCTTCTGAACACTTGCACATTTTAGCTTCTCAAAGGTCACACAACCAGACTCCCACTAAGAGCACAGAAGAACAGAAAATTGTTGACACCTAACCCCCATGTTGCCTTCCTCTGCAGACACATGATCTGCTCTGTTGTAAGTGGTTTGCCACCTATTCAAAAGAGCGACATCTTTTCTGTGTCTCTCTTCAATGAAAATACTGTAGCAGTGGTTGAGAGAATCAATCGATTTCAAATATTTAGAGTTAACCATGACTGTCCCTTAATGAAATCAAATAAACCAGAAGAAATCTGCTTTTTACAGCCCCCAAAATAAATGTATTTTTCACAAGGGAAAATATGGGTGTCATTTGCCATTGAGTAACATGGCAACAGATGGAACTCAGTGTGAGGCACAGAAATCCATGGGTGTTTCCTGGTGGAGATGCTGTTTGCCAGAAGAAAGCTGAATTGTGAGGCTGTTTTATAGCAATAAAAAATTGTTTTAAAAGTGATTCAAACATAATTAATCTTCCCCAAAATATTCTTCCTTCCTTGGTGTTTTTGTTCTCACCAGTGTTTGAGGAATCTCTCCCTAGGTTTGAGTCATCAAACACCTATTTTAATTTTTTTTTTTATGTTTTATGTTTAGATACACATATGTCATTACCCACTGACAGCTTAGTCATCCCTTTTTGGGGTCACATTAGTGCCTCCACCCATCCCCAAGTCTAGCTTTTCAGCCTCAGTTATCCTATACCCACCTTCAAATCCAGCTCCCCCAACTGCCAGCCAGTCTCCATAGATGGCTTAAACCATCTCATCTTCATATCTCTGTATTCCCCCCATTCTGGTTTTCTCCCCTCCATCTCCCCCTTCAAAAATCCTTCCGTCTTCCCACATCCAGTCTCCTTTCTGAAAAAGCTTTTATTTATTTTTGTGCTTGTTTTTCTAGTAAGCCTTTACCTATGATATTGCTGTAGAAGCTCATTTACTTTAATCCTTCCCATTGCATTAGTTTTGGACATGAGAAAAAGAAAAAGACACTTCTGAGATTTTCTGAAAGTCAGAAGGCAAGAAAGCAGGAAACCAACATCCTTGTAGTACTTATTCTGGGCCAGCACAATGCCATGAACTTTACAGACCTTATGTATTGACTGCTCATGATGATCCTGTGAAGTAGATGGGCACTTTACAGACCTTACGTATTGACTGCTCATGATGATCCTATGAAGTAGACGGGAATGTTTCTATTGAAAATTAAGAAACATAAAGCTCAAAGAGCTTAAGGAATTTCCCCAAAATTACCCAGCCATGAAATATATAAGAGTGTGGGAATTGAACTGAGTTCTCTTTGTCTCTAAATCCCTTATATCTCCCAGGACACTGTTATATTCAGCTTCCTTCACTGAGTAAACCAGGAACATAAATACTGATAGGGTAGGATTGTTAAGAAAAGGAGAATCATACATGCATAACTCTCTAAATTTTATTATGAACCCCAGTGTCTATGCTTCGTTTCATAGAGATTTGGATTCTAAATAGTGCCTGTGTGGCGTATCTCTGCAGCTTGACAAGGCAAGCATCCATTTGTACCCAAAAAACCTGGAAAAGTTGGTGAATTCAGTGTCTCACAGGAAAACTGGCCAACTGCTTCTGTTACTTTGAAGTTTGTGTTTCATTAAACCCTAAGTAAATTCTTAACCCTCAAACCCAAGAAGAAGAAAAAGGAGGAACGGGAGAAAAAGCAGAGAGAGAAGAAAAACTGTACACTATTACTAATTTTCCTACAGCCAACAGGAACCTGAAGTACGTATCATCAAATAGAAAACAGACACTATGTAAGAAAGCATTGCCCAGTCAAAATGATAGAGACCCTGGAGCATAAGACTATTTTTTTTTTCCTTCGGAAGCAGAGGTTTGCATTTCTATCTAGGAAAAAAAAATGTTACCAGTTACTACCTAGCAAGGTATTGACTTCGCTGCTCCTGGCACTTATTAAATAAAAAATCAATTTATTTTAAAAAAAATTTTAAAGGATTTTATTTATTTATTTGAGAGAGAGAGAGTGTGTGTGTGTGTGTGCGTGCGCACAGAGGAAGAGGGAGAAACATAGTCCCCATGCAGCAGGGAGCCTGATCCAAGGCTTGATTCCAGGACCCTGAGCTCATGACCTGAGCCAAAGGCAGATGCTTAACTAACTGAGCCACCCAGGTGCCCTTAAACAATCAACTTCTTACCAGGGCCGTTGTTCAGGTAACTCTTGCACTGGCAAAGAATTAGTTTAGATGGTCTATCATTCTGTCAAACTCTGATAGAGATATATGACACAAGGATATCAACTCTTATGCAAAATCTATATGCCAGGTATGGTGCTATATGTTAAACATGAATTAACTAATCTCTCTCTCTCTCTGTCTCTCTCACACACACACACACACACATGCACGCACACACACTAAGAAGCAGACATCTATCATGACCCTCATTTTAGACATGGAGGAAACTGAGGCTCAAAAAGTTTGGACACTTGTCCCAAGTCACAGAACTCATGAACAGAGGATTGAAATTTGGTGTTTCTGGTGAAACTTTCTAGGCTATACTGCTTAACATCCCCCCAAATATATAACAATCTTCTAGGCTATACTGCTATACAATTTCTGAACTATGCTGCTCAAGTTAACATCTCCATAAATGCACATATATAACCAAAATTACATATAAAATAAAACTATGTTAAAAATGTAAATGTATATAACAGTATATATTGGCCCAAGGCCACCCAGTCACTAGATAACTAGATGATGGAGACAGAGGTTTGACCCAGGCAGTCTGATTGAAGAGACCTAACCTATATTCACTCCACTGTGAAGCTCTAAATAGAACAGCCTCTGGACCCCATTTTCCTTGTGAAATCAGGGAAGCATAACTCCGAAACGGAGAACAGAGATGACTAAGTAACGAAAAGAATACCTGGGAGTTAAGTGACCTCAGTTCTTATTCTGGTTCAGAAACTAGATTTCTGCATAACTGGGGCAAGTCATTCTCTCTTGACTGTCACTCTTCTTCAGTGATTTTCAAACTGCAAAGAGAATATTAGGGGCTCCTGAGCTTTAGGGTCCCTGGAGGGGTAGGAGTGGAATCCATTAGACAATGCCATGAGAGAGATGAAGAGGGACTAATTAGCACTTGGTGAGGTCCCCCCCCCAAGGCTTAATATCATGTGCTTCATGTATATCTCATTTAATCTTTTCACCAACCCAATGAAGAGGGTGTCAGCTTCCCATTTTACAGATTAGATAAGCAAGGCTTATGGAACCTGAATAACAGTGTATCTACGTCTTACTGACTTGAAAGTCATTTGACCCATGCCACTGCTGTGGAAGAGGATTCTTTCTTTCGGAGGAGTCAGAGGTAGAACTCTTCTGAACGGTGAGAAACAGGCCTCCTGACACTGCATCCGTCATCTTAAGAGTGCAATTCCTTGGTCCCACCACAGTCCTGCTGATTTGGGGCATCCTGCGTTGTGTCCCAGTGATCTGAATCTTACTGAGTTTTTTTGGGTAGTGCTTACCAGCACTGATCTTGTAAAACAACTTTGTGAGAGAACGGTTGAGTGGAGAACTGGTAGACTCATGTTGTGAATACAAAAGCAACCAGACTGATAGGGCTAAAGGAGGAAGGTAGGATGTGTGTGTGTGTGTGTGTGTGAGAGAGAGAGAGAGAGAGAGAGATGCACATGTGTGTGTGTGTGTGTGTGTGTGTGTGTAAGTATGAAGGTGGCTTGCGCATGTGTGTGAGTGTGGTGTTAAAAGACGCTGGGGAGAGGAGAGAAAAAGAAGCCCTTTTCTTAAGGATTTCTTTTGAGGAGTGACTTTACTGTCAGGCCCTCCAGGGGACTTCCAGAACCATTCTATTCAAAGGTCATCTGCCATCACTCCCCATCCCTTTGTCCTGCTTTATTTTTCTTTCTAGCCCTCACCTCATCTTTCTTTACTTGTGTGAAGTCTTGGTGCATTTTCTTCTTGTCTCTCTCCCTGTAGAATGTGAGCTGCATGCGGACAGGGATGCTGTTACACCCGTGGCCCTACATCATGCCTAAACAGAGCCCGTATGTTGTAGATTCTCAATAAGGGCTTGTTAAGTGAGTGAATAGTAAGACGAGCTTCCAAAGGGTGTAATTCTGTGAGTTTTGAAAATCATTTGGAGTGGCCGTCAGAGAAAGATTAGGAAAATTTCCTGCCAGATCAGTGGGAGGAAGACGACGACTAGGGGGTTCTGGAAGAAGTAGCCCAGTGAAAGAAAGCATTGAAGTCTCTCCACCGGGGAATCTTAACAAGTTGATTCTTCTCTCTGAAAATGAATTTTACCATGAATAAACATGTTTACCCCCAGGGGTGATTTGGGGGGGAGGTAAAAGGTAAAAATGCCATAAAGGATCTAGTTCAGTGATAGACATGAAGGAGATACTTAGGACAAGTTCCTTTTTAAAAAAAATTTTTATGAACATATAATGAATTATTAGTCCCAGGGGTACAGGTCTGTGAATCACCAGGTTTACACTTCACAGCACTCACCGTAGCACATACCTTCCCCAATGTCCATAACCCAACCACCCTCTCCCTACCTCCTCCCCTTGGCAGCCCTCAGTACAAGTTCATTTTTGAGGAGACGGTATAATGAAATAAACAGTAGAGTACAGCTCTGGAATCATGCTGCTGACATTTTTGTTCTGGCTTCCCTGCTTCTTTAACTGTGGAACCTTTGGAAAGTGACTCAACCTCTCTGAGCCTTTGCCCTTTTATCTGTGAAATTTATTTTTTTTTAATTTTTATTATTTTTTTTTCAATTTATTTATTTTCAGAAAAACAGTATTCATTATTTTTTCACCACACTCAGTGCTCCATGCAAGCCATGCCCTCTACAATACCCACCACCTGGCACCCCAACCTCCCACCCCCCCCACCACTTCAAACCCCTCAGATTGTTTTTCAGAGTCCATAGTTATCTGTGAAATTTAATTAAAATGATACCTACCTTAAAGGTAATTGGGAAGAGTAAATGGCTCTGGCCCTGAGATTAAGGCCAGGGAAGGTTTCCTTGACAGGTTAATATATCCACTGAACCTCAAATGGTGAATTAGAATGAGCCAGGTGAGGGGCTATGATATATTGCCCTAGGCAGAGACTCACATTGGGAAAAGTATGGTTAGGAGAGTGAGGAGAAGCTGTTTGCCTAACCAGAAATAGTTCAGTGCAGTTAAAGCATTGGATTTAAAGGAGACACTGGTAGGATGTGAGGCTAAACTGGTGAGAATGGGCACAAATCTGAAGGACCTTTCTAGTGAGTCCAGCCAGGGAGGGAGCCTGCTCTATTATTGTAAGATCGGTGGAGTGCTCGTTGAGGTTTTGAGGAGGAGAGTGATAGCTTTCATTTTGGAGGACCACTCTGTGAGCAATGTGGAGTTACTAAAAAGACTAAAAGCTAAAGAACAGTTAGGGAATGGCCATAGTGAACCAGGTGAGTGATGGACGATGGTGGCTAGAAAGAAGGTAGATACACTAGGGAGAAAGAAAGATGTGGATAGAGCCAGAAAGCATTTAGGAAATGGAATCGTAATCAAGATAGGTTGAGGACCACCTCTGTAGAGCTTACAGGGTCTTCCCAGAGAATTAACAACTCAAATTTTATCAACAAGACTTAAATGTTGGCAATAATGTGACTTGTTCAGGAGGAAAGATAAAAGAGCTCAAAAAATTCTTAGCATCTTTTTCATGCTTGCTGAGGCTATAAAGTGCACTTTATGGAATATTCACTGCAACAGTATGTGGTAAAATATTCTTCATTTTACAGATAAGTTTGAAACTCAGGTAAATTAGATATAAATTTGCAAGATATGAATGGGGGAGCTGAAATTCATCCCTAACTTTCTTGGGTTCCAAAGCCTGTATTTTTGTGTTAGTGTCATATTTCAAAACCCATAATAAACACCTTCAAGTTTCTAAGGTGCCAGTCATTTAACAAACATTATTAGCATCTGCTCTGTGCCCGTCTTTGTGCTTCGTGTGGGTGTAGATAGTGATGAACTAGATAAATCCCATGACTTCAGAGAGCTTTTGAATGTGTACACATACAAAAAATGGAAGGTGACTTAATATCTAAGAAGAATCGTGGTGAACAAAAGGAACAGATTGAGTTATAGGAAAGTCATGAATCGGTGATCTGCCATATTGAATATGAAATGCCATTCTCTGTGACGATCTCTAGGATGTAGGAGTTCTACATTTAGAAGTAAGCTGCGTATCTGTGGCATTAGAGACCTTAAAAATAGATGGGTTTGCCAAGGGTAGGGTCTAGAGTAGTAAATTTCAACTTGCTCCAAAGTGTTTGTTGAGCTTTTTAAAGATAAGGATAGATTAGGTAGTGTTTTCCAGAGTTTGTTCACCATAGAGTCCTCTTAACAGACAAACTCTCAGAACTAGTGTTCCAGACCACACACTCTGAGAAATTACGATCTAGTCTAGCAAAGACTCCATTAATCAAAACAACTAGATTTTGCTGCAGTAACGACTAACCTGCTTCTCTCAGTGGTTTACAATAACAAAGGTTTTTTGTTTGTTTTTTTAATTGCTTATTCCTCATCAGTTGTCAAGGGGAACTTACTAAATGTTGTCACTCAGGAAGCCAGATTGATGGTACAGTCACCATCTTTAATGTTGTTGGTCTCTGCATGAGATGGAGGGAAAGTGCAAGAAAAGAGAGCTCTGGTGGGTTCCAAGTCCATCTACTAAATGTCCTGGCATGGTAGAGATACCTATTAGTTATCTTTATAACTCACTGGCTAGGACTATTCTCCTGTTCCACTTGAGCACAAGAGAGATTGGAAGTATGATCTTACTATGTGCCCAGAAGGCTCATCCTACTGTGATCAGAAGTATTTAGTGAGCACAAGTTACATCTGTCCTAAGAAGACAATCTTAAGGAATTTCTCTACTTAAAAAGCAAGAGAAAGAGTCTTGAACAAAAGGTAATGAAAGAGGTGATGAAGTATTTCAGAGTATTCTTTAAGACACAGGTTTTCCTGTGCTCTGATCATTGAAATATCTTTTCAGACTTCTTTTTCAGAATCTTTTCAGACTTCTCTTTCAAATTTCTTTCTCTTTGGAAGGTGGGATGAGGATTACTGGAAATTTTGTGCTGGCCTAAGTTTTGCTATGATATTCTAACTTTTCACCGTTACCCCTTTTCCAATCTAAGGTCAGTTTACTTATTTATTTATTTATTTAGGATGGACTATTGATTCACCATGTCTGGGGCCGTCAACCTGTGTCACTCTTTCTTCCTGAAATCCTTCCTGTCTCCTGACATGTTTCTGGTTGGTGATCAACTTTTCCTTGCTTTCATGGCTTAAGGAGGTTAGACAAGAATCATCCCATTTGACCTTTGTGGTTTCACTCCTGGTGTTCTCTTGCTCAGACTTTGGTGCCTACCTTTAAGGAGCCCCACCCCTGGGTGGGGAGTGAACTTTCCTCCTGTCTCGCCTACTGTCAATTCTTCTCTCAAAGGCAGCCACCCTGATCAACCCATAAGCCAACTTCCTCATCTTACTTAAGGTAATACAACCAAGTGAGATGTATACAGGATTTGGAGTCCAGCAGACTTTGTCAAATCCTGTTTCTACCAATTCTAGCCATGTTGCCTTGGGTGAGTTACTTCTTACCTCACTCAATCTGCCTTTCCTCATCTCTAAAGGAAGTGACGCAAAACCTCACAGACCAGTTGTGACAGTTACAGGAGAAGATGGTAGGTAGTACATGAGTGTGGCTTCTTGTATCATTTGCATACCTTACCACCCAAAAACTTAATGACTCAAAACATAAACAACATGTCATGGCTCACAGGTCTTTAGATCTCTACGAAGTTCTGATGTGGCCCAGTTTAGATAATCTCAGGTGTGCTCACTTTTGGGCTAATAGCCTACTGGTGGGTCAGCTGGGGCTGGCTAGTCTAGAACAGCTTCACTGATTGATTGGCAGTTTGCTAACTGTGGGCTTGGGCAAAAAGGTGACTTGACTGTGTGTCTTTCAGCATCCAGCTAGCTAGGGTGGGTTTGCCTTCATGGAAGCCAACAAGGATCCAAGGGAGAAACTCTTTTTTTTTTTTTTTTTTTTTTTATAATAAAACATCTGGGTGTCTAGCACCTGGGCCAGGAAATAATATGTTCCTAAAGCCCAGAAGCTTCTTTTTTTTTTTTTTTCCCAATTTATTTATTTTCAGAAAAACAGTATTCCTTATTTTTTCACCACACCCAGTGCTCCATGCAAGCTGTGCCCTCTATAATACCCACCACCTGGTACCCCAACCTCCCACCCCCCCCGCCACTTCAAACCCCTCAGACTGTTTTTCAGAGTCCATAGTCTCTCATGGTTCACCTCCCCTTCCAATTTACCCAAATTCCCTACTCCTCTCTAACGCCCCTTGTCCTCCATGCTATTGGTTATGCTCCACAAATGAGTGAAACCATATGATAACTGACTCTCTCTGCTTGACTGATTTCACTCAGCATAATCTCTTCCAGTCCCGTCCATGTTGCTACAAAAGTTGGATATTCGTCCTTTCTGATGGAGGCATAATACTCCATAGTGTATATGGACCACATCTTCCTTATCCATTCATCCGTTGAAGGGCATCTTGGTTCTTTCCATAGTTTGGCGACTGTGGCCATTGCTGCTATAAACATTGGGGTACAGATGGCCCTTCTTTTCACGACATCTGTATCTTTGGGGTAAATACCCAGGAGTGCAATTGCAGGGTCGTAGGGAAGCTCTATTTTTAATTTCTTGAGGAATCTCCACACTGTTCTCCAAAGAGGCTGCACCAACTTGCATTCCCACCAACAGTGTAAGAAGGTTCCCCTTTCTCCACATCCTCTCCAACACATGTTGTTTCCTGTTTTGTTAATTTTGGCCATTCTAATTGGTGTAAGGTGATATCTCAATGTGGTTTTAATTTGAATCTCCCTGAGGGCTAATGATGATGAGCATTTTTTCATGTGTCTGATAGCCATTTGTATGTCTTCATTGGAGAAGTGTCTGTTCATATCTTCTGCCCATTTTTTGATGTGTTTGTCTGTTTCGTGTGGGTTGAGTTTGAGGAGTTCATTATAGATCCTGGATATCAACCTTTTGTCTGTACTGTCATTTGCAAATATCTTCTCCCATTCCGTGGGTTGCCTCTTTGTTTTTTTGACTGTTTCCTTTGCTGTGCAGAAGCTTTTGATTTTGATGAAGTCCCAGAAGTTTATTTTCGCTTTTGTTTCCTTTGCCTTTGGAGACGTATCTTGAAAGAAGTTGCTGTGGCTAATATCAAAGAGATTACTGCCTATGTTCTCCTCTAAGATTCTGATGGATTCCTGTCTCACATTGAGGTCTTTTATCCATTTTGAGTTGATCTTTGTGTACGGTGTAAGAGAATGGTCGAGTTTCATTCTTCTACATATAGCTGTCCAGTTTTCCCAGCACCATTTATTGAAGAGACTGTCTTTTTTCCACTGTATATTTTTTCCTGTTTTGTCGAAGATTAATTGACCATAGAGTTGAGGGTCCATATCAGGGCTCTCTACTCTGTTCCACTGGTCTATGTGTCTGTTTTTATGCATGGTCCTCTCAATTGATGCAGAAAAAGCATTTGACAAAATCCAACATCCGTTCCTGATTAAAACGCTTCAAAGTATAGGGATAGAGGGAACATTCCTGAACCTCATCAAATCTATCTATGAAAGACCCACAGCAAATATTATCCTCAATGGGAAAAAGCTTGCAGCCTTCCCATTGAGATCAGGAACAAGACAAGGATGCCCACTTTCACCACTCTTGTTCAACATAGTATTAGAAGTCCTAGCAACAGCAATCAGACAACAGAGAGAAATAAAAGGTATCCAAATTGGTAATGAAGAAGTCAAACTCTCTCTCTTCACAGATGACATGATTCTTTATATGGAAAACCCAAAAGACTCCACCCCCAAACTACTAGAACTCATACAGCAATTCAGCAGTGTGGCAGGATACAAAGTCAATGTGCAGAAATCAGTGGCTTTCTTATACACTAACAATGAAAATACAGAAAGGGAAATTAGAGAATCGATTCCATTTACTATAGCACCAAGAACCATAAGATACCAAGGGAGAAACTCTTAAGTGTTCAAGGCCTCTTGGGCCTAAGGTCAAAACTGGCACAAGGTCTCTTTTGCCACATTCTATTGACACAGTCCCCAGGCTGTCTTAAATGTATGGGTTGGCAAAATAGACTCCACCTCTAGATGGGGGAAACTCTCAAGGAACATCACAAAAGCTGTTGGGAGAAGAAGTTGTGGGACCTCAGAACCATTTTTGCAATCAGTCTAACACAGTTCCACTTTCTTTTTTCTGCTCTCAAGTCTTTCCTAACCTGCTTTAGTTCTGGTCCCACCTATTGCAAACTTCTTAAAGGCAGGGTGTTATACATCTCTACAGTACCCATTTTCTGCACACCGAATGAACACAACTATCATCACACCATTCATTAAACTCTTAATTTATTCCAGACTGTTTTAATTGTTTTTCAGTACATCATGTTGTCCTAAAACTATTCTCTTTATAATTGCAACTCTTAACTGTCTTCCCATTCTCATGCACTTAGTAGGTGCCCAGTAAAGAACCCATTAAATGAACTTATTTTTCTTCTGCCCCTGGCTATTCTGCTGGATTAACACCTGCTTTGTGGTTCCAGAAGATGGATCCCGAGTGAGACAGTGAGTCAGTCATTCCCAACTCTGACTTCTCCCAATACCCACTTCTGGGGCTCACCTGTCTCACCTCCAGTTCACCCCACAGACTTGTTATCCTGGGCTGAATTCAGCCTCCCATGAACTCCTGTAATACTTCTCAAGCCCCGCAGCGCCCGTATTACTCATCTTGCTCACCCACACACCTCCCACTCCCCTCTGTTCATGTCTTTGCCCACAGTCCTCCCAGGCCTTTGCTTATGTGAGTTTATTACAAGTTATTTTTCAGAGAGAGATACCATAAACCTTTATGCTTAGTCATGGAGAGCAATAGTAATAAGAAGGTCTTTGTGGTGCTAAGTACTTGTCCTGACATCTCATTGAATTTCTGGAACCATCCTGATAGAAACGTGATACAGGTACAATAGTCCCCATTCACAGACATCACCACCAAGGCACGGAGAGGGTTAGCAGCTTGCTCAAGGTCACACAATACAGTGATGTTTAAGGTGGGAAGAAAACTCAGGATTTATGATTTATAGGCCAGCAATGGCTCTGTCCTCTTAACCAAACTGATCTATTCTGAAGTTTCATACATTTCTCCAGCTTTCTGGTCTGTTGTCCAGCTATGCTAACTGAGTAGGATCAGGGAACATCTAGTGGGCATCAGCTGTATGCCAGGCACAATAACGAAACAGAAGGCATGCGTCTGTCCATCTCAGGGAAAACACTGTTGTGTTGTATAGGAGAGTGTTTTTATTTAAGCCGTACTGGTTTCTAGTCAAGTTTCTATCCCTTCCTTGTTTTGAGATCTTGAGTAAATTTTATATACAGTTTATTTTCAGTTTCTTCATCCCCTACAAGTGTTAACCTTCACAACACAGGTTTCTTAGGACAATTAAATGAGATGATGGAACTAGAGCTCTGACACATAGAAGCCACTTCACAGGGTGACTGTTATTGTTGTTGTTATTAACAAATATAAACATGGTAAGAATGAGTCATACTAGTCACAATTGCCCAACCCTCCCCTATTAGATATTCATCGCTTTTATGTCTCTATTACTCATTCCTTATTTGTCAACCGGAGATCTAAACCCTTTTTGTTTTATGTACCTGGTTCTAGGATGACCCTCTTGGGTCACAGTGGACATTTGAAACATTTATGACCTAGTGGGGCCCCTTAAGTATCTTTTTTCCCCTTATGCAAAGGTACATATGAGCTAGAATGGTAACTTTGGAAAGTAACTGGTATCCAAAAAAAAATCTAGGGAAATGAAACAAAGATCTTCATGTCTAGACTCGCATGGGACCCATTTCTGAATAGTAAACATAGGAGCATGGACTATGAAGTTAAGAAGAGTTGGTTCAAAACTTTATGATATACAATTCTTTAAAGTCAATTTTACATGTCTTAGAGCTTTCTTATATTCTGAGATGTATTAAGAGTCCACAAAAGTTAGAGACAAATCAGACAAATCAGAAGATTCTTCCCTCCAGTGTTTCATCCTCTGTAGTGTTCTAATAAGAAGTGAATCAACATCTCTGCTGGATTCATTTTGTGCTTCTCTGTTTACAAGCATGTTTGAATTTCTTTCCTTCTACTTAGCCATCTCAACACCCACACGAGTTAAAGTTGTAACTCCTTTGGAAAGCTGGAGGTGAAGACCTTGGACTCAGAGGGCCAAAGTGGCATGCCCAAGTTTGTGAAGTTAGTGATAGGAAAACTGTAAATCATACCTCAATAAAGAGGTTAAAAAACCAACCCAGGAAGGAACTCTGATGCATGTTCCCTGGCACTGGTACTTTCACCCCAACCCAGCCACCTGTGTACCCCAGTGGCTGTGCTGGCATAAGAAAAGAGGGGACCAAAGTTTATCTGATCAAGGCATTTCCTTCCACACTCAGCTGTGCAGGAGCACTTGTAAAGCATGACTTTCCACTTGAGATTGGAGAATTGGAAAAGAACTGAATGGAACCATAGAAGACAGATCACTCAGTGAAGGAGCAAGGAAGGGACTGAATAATTCAGTGAAATTTAATGGGCTTTTCAGAATATGCCAGCAATCTGTTCCCATTCTCAAATCAGATGCCACTGAGCTAGCACACTTCCTATCTGTCTGACCCACTTGAGCAGTCTCATTGGGGGAGCAAACAATGGTTCCTCCTAGAAGGTGGAGGGCTGTCCTGATAAAAGTTGTCTTTTGAGAAACTCACTGTAGATGCTTGGGGTTGTTATGTGTGGATATTGGTGGGGCTAAGTGAGGTAGTAAGATTCTTGAGGATTCCCTCTTTTTGGACCAATTGTTATACACTAGAGCAGCAGAGATGTACTAGGTAGAAGTTCCTGGCCCTGTCACAGCTAGCTCACTCCTGTGATGTAACTCTCCCAACAATCATTCTGTCAGCTTACCATCTGTAACATAAGGAGTTCGGACTCTTCCCAAGCATCCTTCAAATTATGAAATTTCATGGTTTTTGGTCACTTCGTAAAGAGCTTTCCTCAGGACTTACTTGGATGAGACAACCCCGTTGTATCACCCACCTTGGGCAGATTCATCTACTTGAGCCTCAGTTTCTTCATCTGGACAATGAGCACAAAAGATGGCACATCTTAGAGACTGTTGGAAAAGGTTGAATCAGATCTTGCATGTGAAATTCTCGGTTGCTGACTTTAGCACCTAGCACTCAAATTTTAGCTGCCATTGTTATCATATCCAGTATTGTCTTTGTTCTGATTTTTCTTCCAGTCTCACTGACCCATGAACCTCCAAGTCCAGAGCAAGACTTAAAGTGAAATTGCATCTCTATGGATGCATTGGGCCGCCAAGAAAAATGAACACTTCACATCCTCAGGGCTATCAATTAGTAACATTTGCTATGGAAAATCAACTCCTGCAAAGAAAGAGAAGTATTCAGTTTCAAGCTTGAGAAAAGAGAAGGAAACAAAGATTAGTCACAGCCCTAAAATGTTGAAATGCCATCGTGTTATTATCTCAGCGGCTAGGTATCTGGTGCTTCCATAGCTACTTCGCATAATGGAGAGTTGCTGACAAGCTTCTCAGCAGAGCTCTCACTTACAGGTGTAGAACCACAGTACTAGCCGGGACGCCATTGGAACAACATACTTTTCTCATGACTAAGTTGAAGGGCTTTTGCTCTCAGGGCACGCCAGCTGCTTAATATAGAAATGCCGGCTTTGGGCTGCTTATATGTCTGTGCTAGATCACCCAAGAAGATTCAAGCTCCCCTTCTCCAATCCTTGGGATTGGAGCGGAGTCAGCCCCCCCATTTAGGTTGGTCTCTCCTCTTATTCTGTTGTACTTTATCACCACATGGGTTCAGTTTCTCACTTGTCTCATGTCCTTCTATTCAGATGGTGGAAATCGTGAACTGAGATTGTGTATCTCCTTTTTTCATTGGATTACACACATAAAACATACTCTATAAGAAAATTCAAGTAATAGATACAGTCACAAAAATGTGAAATTACTTACCCAACTATATACCTCAGTCTCTACAAGCTCATACTCTGAAGATGGGGACTCTTAATGATATAGATGCTTTTGTCTGTAATTTATAATTTAACTAGATGGGGAAAAAAATGCATCCAATGGAATTCATTGTATGAAGGGCATTTGTTTGTGAATATGAATTTCAGTTAGAAAATGAGCTCCTAAGCAAGAAAACAAGAGCCCTAGTTAAGATAAGAAGGGTTTTGGAGAGAATAAACACAAGAGTTACATTGTTACTCTGGAGGTAGAGAAAGGGAGAGGAGAGGGCAGGATGAAGAGGAAGGAAGTGATGGGGAAGCCAGCAAGATGTCAGGAGGCCATAGCTGTTTTGATGCCACCCTAGATGCTTAAGAAAAACTCTACAAGCCTTCAGCAGTGTCAACAAAATTAAGAAAAGACTTGGATGTGAGATAATTCTTAGAGAAAGAGCGGAAAGGATTCAGTTTGGCATCACTTTCAAATGAGCTATAATGGAAGCAGCATGGAAACATGGATATGGGGAAGAACCTAAGGGGGAAAGTCCTGAAACCTGCAGATGTCACAGGAAGTCTTCCCAATATTAAGAGTAATTTGGGGCCAAGATTAAGTAAGGTTTCCAGTGTGAAGATCCTCAGCTACTGATAATCATATATATCTGTAAGCTTTATTATTATGTGCGTGTGTGTGTGTGTACGTGTGTGTGTATATATAAACATGTATGCACTTCCATATAGGCATATGATATATTTACACAACCATAAAAATATATACGCTATTGTTTTTGCAACTTACTCTTTTTTACTCAGACATATGTTAGGACGTCAACTCATTGTATTTTAAAAATATCTTGTGATTACCTGCAATGATCCAGGCACTATGCTACAGGCACTAGAATCAGCCATGAAGAGTCTTTTCATGCCAACTGACCTATCATTCTTTTTAATAACCACATCAAATTGCACAGTAGAAAGTTTTGTTTTGTTTTATTCTCTTTCATTTTGATAACAAGTCCTTCAGGGATAGACATTCAGGTCATTTATAGTCTTTGGACTATTACACAGAATGCTGCAGTGTACTGGTATATCTGTGCGTATGTGCAAATACTTTTGAAGGTAATAGCTTCCTTGAAGAGTTTTGGAAGAGTTGGGGTGCATACATATGTTCAAATTAAATCTACTGCCAAATTCACCTCCAAAAGGCTAATGTCATGAACACTTTACTATATTAATTCTCAAATAACTGAAGACTATTTTAGAAGCAGAACCCTACCAGATCCTGTTGAGAATATTGACGATGATGTTAATGATGATGTTGGCAAGTATTAGGCTCAGTATCTTTCAAACCTTGCAGATATTACACATGAGGTAGACCCAGGAATGAATGTAACTGGTCCAAAGATACATGGTTAGCAAATGTAGAGCCAGGATTTGAACACTTTTCTGTCATGCTCCAAAGCCTACTCTACTACTTCATTATATGCAGGGTTTGCCGAAAACGGGTATTATGAGGTGTTCCACTAGGAAACACTGCACAATAAATCTAAGGATTCTATGACCAAATGACTTTGGGAAACACTTTATAAAATCTGTACATTTTTGCAGATTTACAATATTCATTAACTAAATAAGTCCTCCGGGAAGATATTTAACCAAGCTAAGGAAACATTTCTCAAAGTTATTTGAATGTGGAACCCTTATATTAAAACAGGTCTTTTCTGAGGAATACACTTTGAGAAGTATCCTCGTTATATGGTATATCTCTTTGATTTATTCCTAGAATTTCAGGCATTTTTTTGAAGATTTTTAAGTATCACCTACACTAAAAGATTGATACGGATAACCTCCCTCCCTCCATTATTTGCTAGAAGATGTGCAGAGATGGGAACTTACTACTTAGCGGGATAGATAATTCCATTTTAGGACAGCCCTGTTGTTAGAAAATTGTTTCTTATATATTCAACCCATATAGCCCTGTGAAACTTATTCAGTGACTCTAATTTCACCCATTTGCTGTTCCACAGAGTATGCTAAGTCTCAAATTTCCCTTTAAATTTTTGAAGCCAGTAATTACATCTTAGTCCATCCATCATCATCTTATCCCATGTTTCATGGTCCAGATTTTCCTTTCACCTGGTCTTATCTCCTTACTCTCAAGATTGTTCTCTCTTTAATACACTGCTATGGGTCTGTATTGGGATCAAAGTGGGATACCCAGAACTAGACACTCCACTCCAGCTGCAGGCTGACCAGCAAGAATGAGGACAGGACCAGTCTTTCCCTTGCTCCAAACATTCCATTTCTATCCACATACCCAAGGTTGGAACGATGTGATTTTGTAGTCATGGCATATTAGAACTCCAACTGCACTTAATAACAATTCAGTCTTCTAAACAGCTACTGATTTGGAAAGGGAGGGGGTTGTTGATGACTGCAGCTTTTGAAGAAAGCAGACATACAAGTGATGATGAAGTTTTGTTCGGTGCAGCTCTGACCCCAAGGAAATACTTAACTTTGTGCTCCCCTTGCTTGAAGTGCTCTCTCTCTACCCAGAGAAGTAGATAAGTTAAGGGATGTGGGCAGAGAGGAGCAAGAAACAATATGAAGAGTAAAGGATGAGTTATAGCAGTTATTTGGCAAGTTTCGAAAGGAAGATAACAATCTTTAAAGTATAGACCAGAGGAAAAGAATTAAAAATAATAGTAGGACAAAGGTATGACTATTAGGACAATGTTTTGCATGTATCTTCTCTTGTTTGTTTTGTTCTGTTTTGTTTTGTTTTCATACATCTTTTCTCTTAAACTTTATAACACAAAGGAGACTATGACCCCTATCTTTAATGGGCAGAAACCAAGGATTTGAGAGGTTAAAAGACTTGTCCAGTTCTAATCAGCTAGTCGAGGATAGAGTCAAGATTTCTGCCCAGGTATATTTGATGCTAAAGTTCTAGAATTCTTTCATGCTAAGACTTCTCCCTCGAAAGCCCTAGATGAAGCCCGGTGGTGTTGGGATGGAGCAGCAGAGCCCAGGGAGCTCTGCTTCTGAGACGGGCGGGTGGGGAGGGCTGGGTGAGGAGCAGCATATGGAACCCAAGACAGTCACGACTAACTGCCCAGTAAATTGGGCCCCCTTCAAGGCCTGCCAGAAAGGAAAAAAAAAAAAAAACAACAAAAAAAAACCCTCTCTCTGTTCCCCAGTACAAATTAACTATGAAAACCAAAATTCTTATACGAGAACATGTTGCAGATCTCCTGTTAGGCTGCCATGAACTTCATTTCTACCTTTGAAATTTTTTTATGGCTATTTGTGATTTCCTCTGATCCTGAGGATATCTCTGCCCTGATGGAGAAAGAGTGAAACAGGCTTAGCTGGTATCCTTTTCCTGTGTACAGACTGCGGTTGGCCAACTTAATTCGCTTATGATTTTGATACTATCAATACAACCAATAGATATTAGTTATTGAACACTCACTGTGTGCCATGCACGATGCTAAGTGTTCTTTTTTTTTTTTTTGCATCTCATATTTTTAATTTAATTTCCAGCAAAAGTTGAACATTGCGTTTATTGGCAGTTTTTGGGGTTTTTTTTTGTTTGTTTTCTTTTTTTTTTTCAATTTATTTATTTTCAGAAAAACAGTATTCGTTATTTTTTCACCTATCCACAACATCTCTTCCAGTTATCAAAACTCGTATTTGGGGCACCCGGGTGGCTCAGTGGGTTAAGCCGCTGCCTTCGGCTCAGGTCATGATCTCAGAGTCCTGGGATCGAGTCCCACATCGGGCTCTCTGCTCAGCGGGGAGCCTGCCTCCCTCTCTCTCTCTTTGCCTGCCTCTCTGTCTACTTGTGATTTCTCTCTGTCAAATAAATAAATAAAATCTTAAAAAAAAAAAAACAACTCATATTTGGAAGTATTTTGTTATTTTAAACAGTTTTAACACAACAATAACAATTTAAAAACCAAAGGGGTGGGAGGAAGCTTTTAGAGGTGAATTTCTGTAGCACCTTGACGGAAGTTAAGTATTATGATCTCCATTTCTATCCATAGGGAAACTACAAAGGCAACTTGCCCAGAATCCCAGAATGACTAGGGAGTGGAGCCAACATTCAAATACAAGTCTGTCTGAAATCAAAGCCTAGTTAACCCAGTCCTTAAACTGAAGCCGCTCAGGCTTTGGAATGTGTTGTAATTTCCTAAGTCTTAAACACACATCTCAGTCCAGATTCTGATTTAATGGGTCTGTAGTGGGCCATGCACTCTCCATTCCAGTAATCCCCACCAGATATATCTGAGCACCGTAGTTGCAAAGAAAGTTTTTTGGTACTACAAGTAGTGCCCTTTCTCAGTATGAATTCCTCCCCTCACCCCAAAATGTGAATGCAGTGTCCTTGTCATCAGAAAATAGTGAAAAGCCGGCAGGGAGGGGGTAGACCCATGTCTGAAGAGAGGAGAAGTGAGTGAGGTTGGAATGATGAAAGAGGATGAAACGGTCCATCCTGAAAATCCCGATCCTCAGTGATTTCCAGAAGTTTGATTTACACCATGAGTTCTACACATGGTGATCTTCCTTTGCTTTGTCTCCTGGCTTCCTGAGTTATTGGTTAGAACGTTCCCTAGACTGCAAACAACACAGCCGCAAGAAGGAAGGAAAGCAGTGAGTGGGCAAGTGCTCAGTTTCCAGATCGATTGCCTCTCCCCTCCTGCTCCTACCAGACCCCTGCGCCCGAGAGGAATGGACAGAACCATGCACAAAAGGGGCCAGAAAGCGAGCAGTTTCCAGAGGGATATGAAATGTATAACTTATGCATTGCCTGGAAATGCCATAAGAAATTAATATTTGTTACAGAAACAGTGGGGCTGCATTAATATTTTAATGGTGAATGAATATTTAATCCAAAACTCTGGATGGAAAGCGGACAAGACAACCATGGCAGGAACAGTTACAACCACCCGGTTAGAGATGTTAATGATTCATTGGCTCTGTCAGTAGTAATGTTGCCAAACAGGGTAGCCGTTATATAATTCCTTTGAAATATTGGTAATTGACTCCTCAGAATCAAAATCAGAACTGTTGTTTATTCTTTGAGAGGCAGCATGAGGCATTGGACAGTGTGAGTCTGTGGAATCACTTGGGTACCAAGTCTACGGTTTACGGGCTGTTGCACTAGAAACAAGTTCATTTACCTCTTTCAGCCTTGTCTTCAAGATGAGACTAGCATCGACTTCATGGTGTTGTTGGCAGTATCCATTATTCACTCAACTGATAGTTCCTTTGTGGTTTCTCCTTATTTTTGTAATGTGGGAAAAGAAAAATTAAAGGTGACTAAAATGTCTCTTAAATTAGTCCTGTAGCTATTTCTCAAAGGAAGAATGACATTTTTATTTTCCTCTTTCTTCTTGATGGTTGTACCTGTGATCATTTCACTTCAGTGGAGATTACTATGACTAGTTTGGAGAAAACTATTTATATAATTAAAAATCCCATTCTAGGGGTGCCTGGGTGGCTAGTGGGTTAAGCCGCTGCCTTCAGCTCAGGTCATGATCTCAGGGTCCTGGGATTGAGCCCCACATTTGGCTTTCTGCTTAGCAGGGAGTCTGCTTCCCTCTCTCTCTCTCTGCCTGCCTCTCTGCCTACTTGTGATCTCTCTCTCTCTCTCTGTCAAATAAATGAATAAATAAAATCTTTAAAAAAAAAATCCTTTTCTATCCCTGACCCTTAAAAGGCCTTGGGATGTTTGGTTGGCTCAGTCAGTGAAGTGTCTGCCTTCAGCTCAGGTCATGAACCCAGGGTCCTGGGACCGAGGCCTGTGTTGGGCTCCTTGCTCAATGGGGAGCCTGGTTTTCCCTTTGCCTGCCACACCCCCTTCTTGTTCTCTCTCTCTCTCTCTCTCTCTGACAAATAAATAAATAAAAATTAAAAAAAAATACATTGATGATATGTTTAAATGCAGTGAGGCATCTCCATATGGCCCCACTATTAATGGTCCCATTTATAATATAATTGCAATAAATCAACAAGCTTCTCCTAGCAGGTAGTTCTTTTTCCTCAAGGGCTAGAATATAGTCTTGTAATGCATGGTCCCTCTCATCCCTCCTCTGTGGTCCCACTAGGCTTTGTTAGCTTCTTTATCCCACCTCTTAGAACTTCCTATATTTAAACAGCTACACACACAGGTTTTAGAATCCTTAAGGGTAACTTAGATAATAGTCTCCGCTTGGCCTGTTACCAATAGCATAGTCTAGAGCAAAGACATCAACCAACCTCTAGGCCAGGGGCTCCTCATTTGCAAAATTGACACAATAGCATTTATCTCATTGAATTACAAGGATCTGTGAAATATGTATAGAAATTGAAATATTTTGGACCACTCCCATTGTTTTAGATGAGGAAACTGGTATCTGAAAATCGAGTTACTTACTCAAAGTTATTCCGTGAGGACTAAACCCATGTCTTCAAATGCAGTCTTCTCTTTTTTTATTAAGATTTTATTTATTTATTCTAGAGAGAGCACAAGGAGGAGGGGCAGAGGGAGAGAAAGTCTCCAGCAGAATGCGCGCTGACTGAGGAGCTGGCATGGGGCTTGATCTGAGGACCCTGAGATCATAACCTGAGCCAAGACCAAGAGTCGGAAGCTTAACCGATTATACTGCCCAGATGCCCCCAAGTGAAGTTTTCTTGAATCCAAACTGTGTGTAAAAAACCTCTATAATATGCTAAGACATATTTTTAAAAATTTTATTTATTTATTTGACAGACAGAGATCACAAGTAGGCAGAGAGGCAGGCAGAGAGAGAGGAGGAAGCAGGCTTCCTGCTGAGCAGAGACCCTGATGTTGGCCTCAATCCCGGGACCTTGGGACCATGACCCGAGCCAAAGACAGAGGCTTTAACCCACTGAAGCTTTAACCCACTGAGCCACCCAGGCATTCACTAAGGACATTGCAAAAACAAAATCCCAGTGACTCTACAGAGGAGCTTCTGGAACTCTTAGCAATCTTGCAGGATACAAAGTCAACAGAAAAGGAAAATCTATTTCTGTATTCTAACAATGAATAATTGCAAACCCAAATTCACAACACAATACTGAGGACCCCTGAGTAGCTCAGTTGGTTAGGTGTCTGCCTTCAGATCAGGTCATGACCCCAAGGTCCTGCCCTACTCTGCAAGGAGCCTGCTTCTCCCTCTCCCTCTGCTCTTTCCCCTGCTTGAGCTCCCTCGCTCTTTCTCTCCCTCTCTCTGTCCAAATAAATAATGTCTTTAAAAAAATTTTTAAATCTAAAAACACAATACTGAAAAACTTGATGTTTTATGTTAGGTATAAATCTAACAAAATATGTACAGGATCTCTATTAGAAGCTGAAAACTAAAAAACACTTGTAAAAATTTTTGAAGAAAATTTGGGGACGGTAGTAAGGAATGCCTTCAATAGAGAAACACGCTATGTTCATGTATTGGAAAACTTAAAAAAGTAAAAATGTCAGTTCTTCCCAAACTGATCTATAGATTTAATGTAATTCCTATCCAAAGGAGAATTTTTTTAGATACGGACAAGCTATAACCGAAAATTCACATGAAAAAAACAAAAGAGGAAGGCCTGGGTGGCTCAGTGGGTTAAAGCCTCAGCCTTTGGCTTGGGTCATGGTCCCAGGGTCCCGGGATCAAGGCCTACATCAGGGTCTCTGCTCAGCAGGAAGCCTACTTCCCCCTCTCTCTCTGCCTGCCTTTCTGCCTACTTGTGATCTCTGTCAAATAAATAATTTTTTTAAAAAGAAAAAAAAAGAAAGACAAAAGACCTAGAATACCTAAAATCATCTTGAATAAAAGGAGTAAAACTGGAGAAATAACACTACTTGATTTTAAAACTAACTTAAGGATAACTCTATTTTTAACTTCTTGAGGAACCTCCATACCATTTTCCAGAGTGGTTGCATCTGCTTGCATTCCCACCAACAGTGTAGGAAGGTTCCCCTTTCTATGGAAAGAGCCGAGATGTCCATCGACAGATGAATGGATAAAGAACTCCATATATACAATGGAGTATTACTCAGCCATCAGAAAGGATGAAAACCCACCATCTACACTGATGTGGATGGAACTAGAGAAACAAGCTGTCAGACATTGACACAGTGGAAAAGTAGTCAGCAATGAGAAGGAACATACTATTGATACAGCCAGCAACTTGGATGAATCTTGAAGACATTAGGCTGAATTTTTTTTTTTTAAAATATCCTAAGATACTGTACATTGTACGATTCCATTTCTATACCATTCTCAAAGTGACATAATAATATTGATGGATGGCAAGTCAATGGTTGCTGGATCAGTGTGGGGGGAAGCATATGCCTACTAAGGGGTATAATGGGTGTTGGAACAGTTCTGTATCTTGAGTGTGGTAATATATACATTTATATATATATAAAATATATGTATACCACATATATGTATATAATATATACATATACATATGATAAAAATCTCATGAAACTATATGCTTCAAGAAGTACATATAAAACCTGATGAAATGTGAAGAAGGTCAGTAGTTTGGGAGTGCTGGGCCAATGTCAAGCGCCTGGCTTTTTTTTTTTTTTTTCATATACTATGGTTATATAACGTGTAATCATTGAGAGAAACTGGGTGAATGGTATATCAGAACTCTGTACTATTTCTGGAATTCTGAAAATACAGTAAAGGCAAAATCAAGTATCTTTACTCATTGTCATTTTAAGTCCAATTGATTCTTCTGCCATCCCTGGCCCATGAGACCGCAAGCTACTGTCGTTCTGAATGCCTTAGCAGTTTTCCCACCCTTTGCCAAATCGTCATAGAGAAGGCTTTTGTGCTTTTTTAATATTTTATTTATTTATTTGACAGACAGAGATCACAAGTAGGCAGAGAGGCAGGCAGAGAAAGAGAGAGGAGGAAGCAGGCTCCCCACTGAGCAGAGAGCCCGATGTAAGGCTCGATCCCAGGACCCTGGCATCATGATTCGAGCCGAAGGCAGAGGCTCTAACCCACTGAGCCACCCAGGCACCCCGAGAAGGTTTTAAACAACAACAAAAACATGTTACTTTAGATTAAAATTCACTAGTAGCTAAGCTAAGAGCAAGAACAGTGCCTTATACCAATGGTGGCTCCTCTTCTTTGGTAAATCTTCACTGAATGTTTATTCCACGCCTAATGCTACACCTCTGTACACTCGTACAGAGGAGAGTGAAGGGAGGCAGGAGGTTATCGAGATGAAGAACCACGAAAGTGCAATAAGAAAGAGCACAAATTACCATAATACAAAGCAGGCAGTCATTTTTGGCCAAGAGAAGAATATATTGCAAAGCAGGGATAGAGTAGTAGCAAAGCAACTTTTAATTCCTATGTTGGGGTTCTGTGTAAGATTTCACTGGGAGAAGAAACAATGTGTCCACTGATAAGAAACAGGAACAAAGGGGGTGGGGCAAAACCTACTATGATGTCAATGAGCTGTAACCAGACTTCCCTGAAGAATGCATGACGGTGGTATCTGCGGGAGAGAGGGCTTGGTGGATAGCTGCAAGACAGAGAAAAAGCCCACAGCCTGCACTCAGCATTAAGAGCTGCAGTTCCGTTTGAAAGTCTCTGCTTTGTCAAGGAGAGGAAGCAACCCTATGATTCCCTGCAAGGGGCTAAACAAAATTCCTTGCGTATCTAATTTCATTTACTCCCCACAAAAACCCTAGGTGGTGGGAATTCAATGAGCAATGGCAGAAGTAACCTCTCCTTGTCTCCACCAACAGACTGTTGCTCAGTCTGTTGACTACAGACGTGGAGGCCTCTATAGGTCCCCCACCAGCCGTGGATATCGATTCTTCGCCTAGATACCTCTGCTGCACCTGAGAATCCCCTCCCTCATATTTTCGTACCTGAACTACTCACGCAGCTGCCAAAGTCCAAGTCAGGAGCCCCCCATCAGCCAGCTCCAGGTGTGGTCTTCCAGACCAGGATACCCAATGGGACACATATCCCCACGCTCACCCAGGCTTTACTACTTTCCTTCCGGACTGACGGTGAAGTCCCCAAATTGGGAACAAGTCCATATCCACGGCAGACCAAATGGCAGTTACTTACTGTAGGTACCGTCATACCAGTTTGATAATAAAAGCATCAAGGCTCAGAGAAGTATGAATTAGCCTAAGAATGCATAACCATTTTTTTAACCCTTATTGAGGTATGATTGACATGTAAGAAACTGTACATGTTGAATGTATACCACTCGATGAGTCTGGGACTTACATATGCATCAGGGAAACTCTTAGCACCCTCAGACCCATAAACCATAACAATCACCTCCCAGAGTTTCCTCTTGCTTTTATTATTATGATGATTATTATTTGTGGCAAGGATGTTTAACATAACACCTGCCTTCTTAGAAATGTTAAATCTCTATTACAGTATTGTTAGCTATAGACTAGTAAATCTCCAAAATTTATTTCTTATGTAACTGAATTTCCGTAGTCTTTGACCATGACTTTTCCATTTCCCCCCACCTCCAGCCCCCGCTAGTCTCTGGCAAGCACCATTGTACTCACCTCCAATGTGAGGTTGGCTATTTTAGATCCCACATGTCAGGGAGAGCATGCAGATGTGTCTTCTTGTGTCTGACTTGTTTCACGCAGCATAATGTCCTCCAGGTTCGTCTGGGCTGTCCCCATTAGCAGGATTTCAGTCTTTTTTAAGCCTGAATCATACTCTGCTTTATATGTATGTATATGTATACACACACACACACACTCACATTTTCTTTATCCATTCATCAGTGTTAGACACTGGATTGTGTCCACATTTGGTTATTGTGAATAATACTGTTGTGAATATGAGTGTGCAGATATCTGTATCTGTTCGGGTCCCTGCTTGTCGTTCTTGGGGATATATACCCAGCAGTAGAAGTACCGAATCATATAATAATTTGATTTTTCATATTTTAAGGAATTACCATACCATTTTTCATAGTGACTGCCTCATCTTTACATTCCCACCAACAGTGCCCAAGGAGCCCAATTTCTCCACCTCCTCAACACTTGTTAGTTTCTGTTTTGTTTTGTTTTTGGCAGTAACCATCCCAACAAGCCTGAGATGGGTTCCCTAGGAAGACTTTTAGCTCATGCTCAAAATGAACCGGAGTTCCACACCGGTAATTCGTTTTACTGCTTTCCCTCTCTTTCTTATCATGCTCTCCTTTCCTCTGTTGTTTCCTCGGCTAACCTCCCAAATAAACTACTCACACCTCAAACTCGTGCGTCAGGGTCTGCTTCTGGGGAGCTTGAACCAAGACAAATCCTTGAGATTATTCCTTATCCCCTATAGAATTTATTGACATCACCTACCTAGAAAAGTCACACTAGATTGATCTGCTTCTCCGTCTTAGTTTTCCAGATTTATCTGTCCACACAAGCATCATGGGGACAGTAGTATCCTAAACACGAATCAGGTCTGTGAACAGAATCCACACTCCTAAAGAAATACAGGATTCATTGAGCCTATGCCGTGGCTATCTTTCTGTCTTTGGTATACTCAGAACTTTTAAAACTTGACAACCTCAGAGGTACGTGGGTGTCATGGATCTACAGAGTCCTTGTTTTAGAACCATGTTCCATGGATCCCCAGTGTTCTGGGGACTCTGCACATGTTTACTATGTACAATATAATAAATGGTTCTACACCAAATATTAATATGTTTCAAATGGTCTAACTTGGGTTGCCAAGGTCCTTGTTTTTGGTATAGAACTCTGGTCACAATTTCTACAGTCATCTCTTTTAATTAAAAATTATGCAGACTCTCGAAGGCAAGTTTTTTTTTTTTACTGTTGTTATAGACATCCACATATCTTTGTCTATCAAGACTTTATAAGTGCCATCATATCATAACTGCAGAATTTTAAACATTTTTATATGAATCAAAACAGTGAAAATATTTAATCATTTCCAGGAAAAAAAATACATTGCTGCCTTTTTTTCCTATTTATATGCTGGGGGTTTTAGTACAGTTTGATTAAGCATACACTAACAGTCAGTTAAGGAAGTTTCCATAGTCCTGAAACTTTATAAACCATAGATCTACGTCAAGCTCTCATCCAACTCCTAATTTCCCTCCACAGCATCTTGACATGCGTGCTTAAGCATGATGAGTTAAAGCTTCTATCTCCCGAGAAAGTCTGCTCTATTTCAGGGTCTTTCTAATTGCCATGAAGATTCATGGTTTTCCCTTTTTTTTTTTTTTAAAGATTTTATTTATTTATTTGACATAGAGAGAGAGAGATCACAAGTAGGGAGAGAGGGGGAAGCAGGCTCCCTGCTGAGCAGAGAGCCTGATGCAGGATCCCAGGACCCTGAGATCATGACCTGAGCTGAAGGCAGAGGCTTAACCCTCTGAGCCTCCCAGGGCTCCCATGGTTTTCCCTTATTGAGCTGAAATCTGCCTCTCTGAAATTTCTACCCTTCCATCTAACAGAAATGAGCTTCTAGACCTTGCTGGAGTTACCTAGCCTTCTCACACAAGCAGGCCAGACCCTTGCAAGCATCTGAACTCCTGAATCTTTTGGCACCCAGCAAGGACAGGGTCCCCCTTCTTTGCCATTGGCTGGCAACAAGCCTTCCTTCTCCAGCCCATCTGTAACATATAGGAAAGTGACGGCAAAGATATGGATTTCGCCAAACTTAATCAGAGCCTTAAGTGAATCAACAAGGGCAGGGGTAGGAGGGGAGGTAGGGGTGCAGAGAAGGGGTGGGCAACTTTCCAGCCCCACAACATATGGCAATAGTTTCATTGAAAGCTCAAAACAGTATTTATTTCATGCAGTGACATTGCCTCAAGAAAGCACGGAGGCCAAATTTCTAATACATGAATCCTAAATCCAATTTTTCAGATCTCCTCCTCTTCCTCTGATTTTCCTCCCCCCGCCCCCACCTCAGTGCTAGTCCCTCCTCCTTATTTTTTGAAGACTCCCTGCTTTCCTTGAAAGCTGGGGCAGTATGAATGGAATGTTTTGATTTACTACAGCCCCCAACCCGAATTCTACTTTCCCGAATCAATTAATTTCTGCACATTCTGACAACTGAGGGATAGGAGCAAGGGCTGAGGTGGGCAACGGTTGGGTGGTGAGAGGTTAGGGTAGAGTAGGGGGGTGAGGCGAGTGGGAGATCAGAGCTCCCTGGAGGGGGTTGGCCAGGGGAAGATAAATTACCCTTGTGCTTGGTGTTGAGAGAAAAGGGCTGGGGGAGAGCTTGGGATCTGAGATGAGCGCTGGGGGCAGGGGGATTGGCCGTCAATCAGAGGGCCTGAAAAAATAGAAGAAAAAGGCAACTTCCTTCCAAGAAGAGAGGGAACTGGGGAATTAGAAGGCCTCCTGCACCTACAGCCCTGGGTTGCCTGGGGCCATCATTATGCTCTGTTGCCTGCCTATTTAGTCTTGCAGCTATATCCATCTGAGGTGGGCAGTGGTATTTCTCTAGAACAAATATTTAAGAATTCTGGAGGGGAAAAATGAGAAGAGGAGCCTTTCCTTTTCCGTCTTCCTTTGTTTCTCTATTTTAATCTCTTTTTTATTGTTCCTCCTTCCTTCTTTCTTCCCTTTCACTGGCTCTCCCAACCTCCTGTCTCTTCCCCTCCTTCTTTCCCTCCTTCCTTCTCTCCCTTCCCTCCACCATCCCCCCTCACCTTCTCTTCCTGGATTCCTTCTTTCTTCCTGCAACCTTGCTTTTTCGGTCATCTCTCTCTTGATCGTTCAGCCATTCATTCTTCCAAGATGCACTAAACAGATATTCTGTGTGAGACTCTATGTTAATTATGATAAGAAAGACCAGACTTCTAAGATAGGATGCAATTCAATTGAAAAGACATTGACTCATCAAGCTTTGTGCTAGATGCTGCACATACTGGTTCTACAAAGAGGAACACAGCCCTCACTGTGACCTCAAGAAATGCATTGCTATGTAGAGAGAGGCAGACATATCATTACTCATTTGTTTATTCATTGAATCCCTATGTGAGGTGCTAGAACTATTGACTATTTTTAAATCTGTAGCATGTAGGACCATGCCTGACCTCTGGCTGATTTGCAGTAAATATTCATGGATGGAAGCAACTACATTTATTAGAACACCTGTGATGTGTCAGATATTTTGCATGCTTTGCTGTTAATCCTTTCTCCAACCTCATAACAAAGTTATGGCTATTCCCATTTTATAGAGAGAAACTGAAGTAGAAGGATAAGGGTGCATAGGAGGCTTAGTTGGTTAAGTGTCTGACTCTTAATTTTGGCTCAGGTCGCAATCTCAGGGTTGTGAGATCGAGCCCCACTTCGGGCTCTGTACTGGGCATGGAGTCTGCTTAAGCTTTTCTCTCTCCCTCTCTCTGCCCTTCCCCTTCTCTCTCTCTCTCTCTCTCTCTCTCTTTCTCCCTATCTCTCCCTCTTGCCTCCCTTCTTTCTCTCTCTGGAAATATTAGACAATTTGCCAATGTTAAACACCACTTAGCGGTAAAATTGAGTTGCTTATTTAGGTCTGCCTGATGCTAGTGCAGAGTATTTTCCTGTTCTTCTGTGCTACTATTTGCAAAAATAGGTGAATAAAATACCACTAGGCATTTTTCAAGTTGATGAGATTAAATCCTTCCTAATTCCAGAAAGAAATCTTATCCTAACTGGTAGAAAATCTAGCTCTTGTATCATATTTTGCAATGTATGACCCAACACAGACAAATATGTAAATAAAGCTGGCATGTTCCATGCTCTACCAGCCTGAGGACTCCATAGCACAAACATCCAAATTTTGTTCCAAATGCCCACCTGCATGATTATAGAACCTCAGCACCATCCCCTTAAAGTCTCTTTCCAATAATTTTTGGTACCAGCATATGCTTGGTAGTAAGTTTACTCTTGTCCTTCTATCCTGGTGTCTTAGTGAGTTCTGCTCAAAATTACTTGGGACAGTTGCTCCTCATTGACATGGTACTTGGGACCCTGAAGGGAATAATGTGCTTCTGCTGAGGGTGCTTCATCCCAGGGTCCCTGAGAAGCACACTGCCAAAGATTATGCATATTCCTACCACATGCCCAAAGTAGAGCATCAAGGAGCCTCTGCTCATGGCGTAACTGACTCATCCTGTGCTTCCACCACCATTTCAACAAGGAATAGAGAGCTCCTTGAGTTGCCAAACCCTGCTGCTCTTTCTACAGTGTCCATTGCATCAGAGCCAAGCTATGTTCTGTCAGCAGTGAGAATGCTTCAACTCCGCGTGACTTTCTCACTGGAGCCTGAAGTTCGCTTATATATAATAGATTGCCAGCAAAAGCTTTCACTCCTCCCTGAACCCGTATCCTTTGATAGTAAGCCCACTGACTCTGGGTATAGGCTGGCTTTGTCCAATGAGATACTAACAAACAATGTAAGCAGAAGCTTGAAAAAGTCCTTGCAAGGGCACGCCTGGACTTGCAGACTGCTGGAGGTTGAGACATGTGAGACAGAGGTGGCTGGCCCAGCTAAGACCAGTGTAGATTTTCCAGCACTCAAGTGATCACATGAGTCCCAGGAAGACTGGAAGAACTGCCTGGTCAAGATCAGTTCAGTTCAGCAGAACCATCTGATCATCTTACAGACTTGGGAAAAATGGCATATTGTTGTTTAAAGCACTACTTTTTTTGGGGGGGTGGTTTTTGTTCTACAGTTGTAGCTAACTGACCTATTTATTGTGAGTAAGTCTCACAAATGATCTCATGAAAAGAGATTGTTTAGTCCTTGCCCCAGCATTTCTCTCCAAAAGGTCAGAATCCATCTGAGAAGGAAGCATCATTTTCTACTTTCCATTCCCTATGTTCCTCCTTCCTCTCCACCTTCTCCCTCAGAGAGCTACTTACGAAACTAATCTGTGGGGCTCTCGGGAAGCAGAGGACCTCTTACCCATTCTACTCTTCTGTTTTAACACCTCTACCTTCTTCCTGTCCCCTCTTTCTGAATTCATCAGGATGCTGGCCTGCTCCCTCCTCCTCCACTAAGACAAAAAGCTAAACAGAAGGCTCTCATATAAATTAACTCATGCAAATATGTGCCTCTGGGTTTACCAAATCTATTGCTTCATTAGGCACACATAGAGAAAGCTATATTCCCTTTAGACTAAGCCAAAATCTCACTACAGAGAAAAGAAATGTGTGTAAATGTAATTGATACATACTAGAATACCACACACATGCACGCACACGGAGATGTGACTTGTATGAATTACGCACCGAGATTAAATCAGTAAGAATAAGTAAAATAGATTGTGAAGAATAAAGTCAGAGAAGATTGCATTATGTAATAATACATTGTTACCACTAAGAGCAGATGTCATTATTATTTTGGCCTCTATCATACATTAGCATCACAAGTAACATCTCTTAATTATAGGAGATTAAATTAGCAGGACATGAATTAAAAATGGTTTTGTGTCTGCATCCTGCCTTCTGATTTTGCCAAGCACATGTGATGAGTCTTGACCTTTCAGGAACCCACTGTTGGTAGCAGGTAGCAGACCTGCCCCAGCTTTGCTAGGTCATCTTGGTGGCATCAGAGTAAATCAGTCCTGTACTTGCTGACATATTTGTAGGAAGTTCTTTCATATCTTCCTGACGCCTACGGACAGGCCCTTTTTTCCTTTGATCCGTACTTTCATTTTACCTATTACAACTCTCAACATCAAAAACAGCCTATCTTCTTTCTGTCAGCCAAAAACAAAAAACAAAAAAACAAAAAAAAACGGGTCTCTGCATTTCATGAGCAATGCGTTGCTTATGAAATACTTGACAAGGACCAACTCTGAGCATGTGAGTGCAGTAAAAAAGTTGTGAGCTATGTAGGGGCCAAGAGATACAGGTCATAATCATAGCTTTGCCCCCGGCTTACTTGATGAACTTGGACTCCACGCTGGATTTTAGTCTTCCTGTCTTCTTGTCTCCGAAATAGAGAGTTGTATTAAATCATCTTCAGTATTCTAGCTTCAGAAACTAAATGGATTGGTCTTGAAGTTCTCAAATTGTACTATAAGATGAAGCTACAGGCTCGAGCGACTAGACCTTGAACTCCACCCTTGGACTCCCAAGGCACCGTGATCTTTTGCCTGGACCACTGCAAGAGATTCCCATTTGGTCTTCCTGTTTCCACTCTTGTGTTACTGTAATTCACTCCCCAGATAGAAGCTGGAGTGAGATCTATGAACAAGCCCCTTCCTTGCATCAGTGCTCCAGTTCCTTTCCATGGACTTTAGAATAGAATTCAAACACCTACAAGGAGTGACCTGGCCCGCTTCTCTCTCATCTCCAACCTCTCCCACCACTCCCACTACGGGCAAGGAAATAGGAGCTTCAGTCTTTCAACCACAAGGACCTAAATTTTTCAAGCATCTTGAATGAGACTGGAAGTGGACCCTTACCCGACAGACCCAAAAAAAGGATCACAGCCCTGTTGATCCCTGGATTTCATCATTGGGAGACCTTAAGCAGAGCCCACTGGGCTTTGTCTGAGACCCTGCCAGGCCAAACTGCACTTCTGACTTACAGAACTGTGGGATAATACATTGTGTTTTTTGAAGGCATGAAGGGAATAATCATTTTTTTTTTATAGCAGCAACAGAAAACTAATATGATAAGTGGCAGAACCCCATCTAGGAAGACTCCATGAAAACATCTATTGCCCCAGTCTTCTACCATTTCTTATGCCTGGTTTTCCTCTCTTAAAGTCCTTTATCCTTCTCTCAACTAATATGAATACTAAGACTCCAATTACTCCCAGCTTCTGGATGAAGTCTTAATGGATAGTACTAAGCTGCCATCAGACATAGAGCTATCAAACTTGGGTTCTAGATGTGTCATGCTGATTTCCCCTGGAGTCTGCACTTGAAGAAGGTACAGACAGAGTTTGGAAGCAAGCCCAGTACAGAGAAGAGTCTGAGAATGATGAAACAAGGAACTGGGTGGGTGTTGGTCCTTTTTAGCTAGGGAGAGGGGAACTCAGGGGAGACAAATGTGTGCAGGTTTCTTGGAGGGGTGAGCAAACAGACATCGTTTAGTGCCAGAGAAGTTACGCTGAGGAGTAAATATTCTAGACAGTTTAGTGCTCAAGAGGAAAAAAAAAAAAAAGAAAAAAGAAAAAACAGCTTCCCAAAGAAAGGGCTTCAGGACTGCCTTAGAAAGTGCTTATGCTGAGGATGTTGTGTTAGGGGGAGCTCCGCCAAATTGGCAGAAACTGGAGCAGCTCAGAAACACTGGTCTGACATTTATCAATGAGTAAACCAAGGCCCAGGGAGCAAGACTGGTCACATGACCTTTAATCCTTTGCCACTCTGAAATTTTGTTTAAATTATTTTTGCTTTATGGAATTATGAAATGGGAAAGATTTGCCCCCTTTATCTCTGCTGCAGACTCTGGCTCGTGGTACCTTTGCCGTGACCTACTCCTGCTGCTCATTTGCTGAAAGGAAAACATTATGGGAATTCCAAATTTTTGCCTTATATTTCCTTTTGTACTGTGTCCAAATCCTGCTTTTCCTACTGAGAGACATTCAAATTCCTTCCTTCATTCATTTGAAAACCATTAGTTCCTTCCATGCTAAATACAAGTACTGTAGAAATGAATAAGATAAAATCCCCAGTGTCTGGTAGCTCATAGGGAAATGGTATGGGAAGAGACCATATAACATATTGTATCATAAGTGTTAGAGTAAGGAGCTCTCTAAGGTGAAAGTGTAAGGAACAGAAAGTGCAGAGCCTGAGGCATCGAGGGTAGAGCATGATCCAAGTACAGTTTGATTGTTACACAGGGAGCTTGGTGATGGACAGACTGACAACAGATGGGGCTGGGAAGGTTCGTGGAGACCACGCAAGCCATGTTCAGGTACTTGTAGTTTATACTGAGGCTCATGTAGAATGGAGGGTATATTTAAAGGAGAGAAAAGATGTGGTTTTATATATATATATATATATATTTTTTTTTTTTAAAGATTTCTGGCACAAACGAGGACACCAATTTCCCATAATCCCCTTAGCAACATCCAATTTCGTGTTGTGCCAAAAATTATTCTCCTTATTACAATAGATTCAGTGGGTTCCTCTTTTGGCTTCATAAGGTAAGCTACTAATCCTCGCTTTCAAAGGATACATGTCAACAGTGATTAAAAAACACTTCTGTAATATTTGCACATCCATATTCATGACAGCAGTGTTCACAATAGGCCAAAACTGGAAGCCACCCAAGTATCCATCCACAGAGGAATGGATAAACAAAACAGGATATATACATACAATGGAATATTATTCGGCTTTTAAAAAGGAAATCCTGGTACATGATGTAACATGGATGAACCTTGAAGATATTATGCTAAGTGAAATAAGTCAGGCACCAAGGGACAAATATGGTAAGGTTCCATTTATAGGAGCTAGCTAGAGTCGTCAAATGCATAGATACAGAAAGGAAAATGGTGGCTGCCAGAGGTTGGGGGAGGGAGAAATGGAGAGCTACTGTTTACTAGATACTGAGTTTTAATTCGGGAAGATAAAAAAGTTCCGGAGATGGTTGGTGCTGATGGTCACACAACAGTGTGAATATACTTCATGCCACAGGATTGTATGCTTGAAAACACTTAAAATGGCCAATGTGGTGTTATGCATATTTTACCATATTAAAAACCAATTCACAGGCACCTGGGTGGCTCAGTCGATGAGGCATCCAACTCCTGATTTCAGCTCAGGTCATGATCTCAGGGTCATGAGGTCAAGCCCTGTTCCCATTAGGCTCCATGGCACTCAGCCAGGGACTCAGATGAGATTCTCTCTCTCCCTCTGTCCCTCCCCCTCCACATGTGCTCTCTCCCTCTCTAAAATAAAGAAATATGTCTTTCTAAAAAAAAACCATTCAGTGAAATGAAGTAAGAGGCAAAATTCAAATCCAGTGCTGACAGAGTCCTGAGGAAGTGTTCTACACCATCCAGCCTGTGGTTGATTCTGAGGTGCTGCCTTCATTCCATCTTCCTCTGGATTCCTTCTCAGATGCATGCCTTTCCTTAAATGGGATAGACTCATCCTCTTCTGGCCATATAAAATGGAGACCAGTTCTACTGCTCATCAAACCCAAAATGACAAGGGGGTTTATGAGATCATTCCATCCATCCCACGTCTTTATTTGTACCAGGAGACAAACTCAGGCCAACTCTTGTCCATTTTGTTCTGCTGAATCAGGGAAATTGCATCCCTCTTATGGTATATGATCACACGGTTAGAGCCTCAGGTAGTGGGACAGCCTGCCAGAAGTCTCTTTGTCTCTCGCCTTCTCTCTCATATTTGGCATGTAACCAGGAGCTCAGACATTTTCAGAGAGAGGGGGAGGGAACGCTGGTGAGCTGAGCCAGCCCAGAGATCCAGGTTGACAACTCTTAGTCAGAAACCAGAGAGGATCTTTCTGCAGAATAAGACTCCAGAAACCCAGTGCCTGAAGATGAACCCCCTTTGAAAATGGGAGGTGTGGTCAGAAACAGACATAATGAAGAGTGAGAGGTCGGTAGAACGGTCCAAGTGCCACAGAAGAGGCGCTAAACGGGAGTTGGGTGGCCTGGGGTCAAGTCCCGCTCTGTGACCTTGGCCACTTCTCATCACCTCTCTGCACCACAGGAAATTTACTTGTAAAAATGAACACACCACTCCGTAGAGTTATGATGTGTAGTAAATAGGATAACAGAATGTAAACTGGTAGGTATGGTGTAAACACCCCCCAATGTTACTTCCCCTCCCTTGGACATGCTATCCAGAGGTGCTCCATTTCTACGGCCTATATGGGTCTCCCCTCGACATGCATTTCTGCATCTCTCCTGCAAAAGATGACACTGAGCATCTTTCCTCACGCGTGTTGCCATCTTGTTAATGCTTACTGGATGCTGGGTGTTGTACCGATGGCATGTCTTAGATCTCATTCTAGCCTTTACTTCTGATGCCCAAATTGCTTTTGAGACTTTCCTCTGACTCCTTCTTTCACGTCCATCTTGCCTTGCTTGTTTTGGACCATACTTTGGGGGATGAATCATTGCTAGAACCCTGACTAGAGCTAGGTAGTACCAAATGATGCTTTCAGGTCTGTCAGAGCTTGTCCTTTCCTTATTCACCTCAGTGAGCTTCCGAGTTTTCCTGCTACTTGCTACTCTCAGTTATCTGGTTCGTGGATCACATGGAGTGGGGAATAGTCAGGGCCTTGAAAGTCAGACAAAATAATCACTTAATCTTGCCACATGATTCCAACTCCCCCTTGAAGATTTCTTTAAGAGATATTGTCACAGGATGATTTTTTTAAATTTACATTTAAAAAGCATTTGTCCTTCTGTTTTTTTACAGAGAGAGAGAGTGTGTGTGTGTGTGTGTGTGTGTGTCCCCAGGAAAGGAAGGGACAGAGGAGAGGGAGAGAGAATCTTATGCAGGCTCCATGCCCAGTGTGGAGCCCAATATAGGGCTCGACCTCATGACCCTGAGATAATGACCTGAGTTGAAATCAAGAGTCAGAAGCTCAAGCCACTAAGCCAACCCAGGACCCCCAAGCATTATCCTTTTGAGGAAAAAAGAGTCAATGGGTGATGTTTGCTCCCCATTATGTCACATAACCAGGGGCTGGCCTCCAGGGATTTTAAATATGAAAAGGCTCTTTGAGATCATTTGGTTCAGAGGTGACCAATGCAAATGTGCACCCAGGCCAGGGAGGGAAAGTGAATGAGTGACACCAGTCAGGATAGTGAATCAGGGAGGCTCAGCTCCATGTAAAGGGGAAGTTGCCTCTGAGGTCCCAAGATTGATGCCCTCTGTGATTAAAGAAGGCTCTCACACATCCAGATTTTAATGTATTAGCAATTAGGCTTTAAAAAATATTAATCTTGGCACTGAACATAAGTGTTTTAAAAAATACTGCATAGGCCAAGCATAGCATGTTGGCACAGCCATGGACTACCAGTTTGCAGTTTCAAACTTCATCCAAACCCATCATTTTATGAAGGTCCAGGAAGTAGAATTGAATGGCCCAACATTGCACCAAATCCTTCTGGCAGAACTGGAATGAGAACCCAGCTCTGAGGCAGAGACAGATCTTTCTACACCTCCCAATGTTTGGCCCTGACAGTCCCTTCACCCCATTTGAGAAGCGCATGAAAAGAAGAAAGAGCGAGTCACATTTAGAATGGAACATGGAGACTAAACAGCATCCTTCTAAAGAACGAGTGGGTCAACCAGGAAATTAAAGAAGAATTGAAAAAAATCGTGGAAAGAAATGATAATGAAAACACAATGGTTCAAAATCTGTGGGACACAACAAAGGCAGTCCTGAGAGGAAAATATATAGCAGTACAAGCCTTTCTCAAGAAACAAGAAAGGTCTCAGGTACACAACCTAACCCTACACCTAAAGGAGCTGGAGAAAGAACAAGAAAGAAACCCCAAACCCAGCAGGAGAAGAGAAATCATAAAGATCAGAGCAGAAATCAATGAAATAGAAACCACAAAAAAAAACACAATAGAACAAATCAACGAAACTAGGAACTGGTTCTTTGAAAGAATTAATAAGATTGATAAACCCCTGGCCAGACTTATCAAAAAGAAAAGAAAAAGGACCCAAATAAATAAAATCATGAATGAAAGAAGAGAGATCACAACTAACACCAAAGAAATACAAACAATTATAAGAACATACTATGAGCAACTCGACGCCAACAAATTTGATAATCTGGAAGAAATGGATGCATTCCTAGAAACATATAAACTACCACAACTGAACCAGGAAGAAATAGAAAACCTGAACAGACCCATAACCACTAAGGAGATTGAAACAGTCATTAAAAATCTCCAAAGAAACAAAATCTCCAAAGAAACAAAAGCCCAGGGCCAGATGGCTTCCCAGGGGAATTCTAGAATGGAACAGCAGAAGAGTCACTATTGTAGGAGATGCGATCGCTTTCTCAAAATTTCATGAACCCAACACATTTTCGCTGAACGAATGCAGTCTGCTGACCCCATACTAAGCCTGGAGGACTCTGGGAGGAAATGGGGAGAAAGGGTCTCACCTGGTGGACCTCTCTCTTTAAAGAGAAAGAAGTTCAAGTGTTCAGGCAGTTGTAAAATGAAAGGATTTGTGAGACTGCATCGGTGGGACCCTAAGCCCTCCTGGTAGTCACAAGCCTGAGGAAGGGAGGTCCAAAGGAGCACCAGGGACTGATGGGTGCCAAGGAGGACACCATTCTCTGGAACATGCAACCCAGACAGCTGTCAGAGGAAGAGGAAAGGTATCACTCAACCACCCCAATGGGTGACATTTTAATAAATTCCAGCTTGGAGTATCAGGAAGGGGCATTCCTCCCAGTTTATTTCCAACCTTCCTGTCATTACATACATTGGAGAAACTGAAAGCCCGTTTGTTGGGGCTGGTGTTGGGGGATCTCAGTCTCCAAATGGCGTTCAAAATGCTGTCACGGTTGACAGCTTTTTGGAAGCACAGACTTTGGAACCAAACTCTGGGTGTGTGATTCCTAACTCTGCTACTTACCAGTTACGTGTTCTTCAATGAGATGCTTAAGTTCTCTGTGGGAATCATAATGGTACCTTATAAAGTGGGAATCATAATGGTACCACTTATAGGGTTGTTATGAGACTTAAATTGTAAAAATCTCAAAAAGCACTTAGAACAGTGCCTTTCCACCTGGCAAGCATTTTAAATACTCACTAATACAACTATTAGGGAGGTGGGATTCAATGATCTTTAAAGTCTTAGATTTCACTTCCTCCAGGAAGCCTTCTGGGATTCCCCCTGAAATAAACACTCAAATACACTGAGACTTCTCAGTCCCTGTATGCTCCCTAGTAAAACAGGAATCATAATGTATTCTAATGTCTTTGTTTCCAGTAGACACTAAGTGACACGTGGGCACATACCATGACTGTCTTCTTCAGCACTTACTGCCTGCATGTCTAGCATGAAAACTGGTACTCAGAAAATGTTTGATGCCATGCCCCTCCTTCTAGGAATGGTGACGAAGACCGTATGAGCTCCCCAGTACAACCTCTTTGATGAACTTAGCACTGTTCCCCACCCCTGATCTCCGGAGAGTCCTATCTAATTCCCCTCCTGTGACCCCCTCCTTCTGCCCAGATCTTTCTCTCTCCCTCTTACTCTCTCTCTCTTCCCCCGCCCCCACTCTGTTTCACCTCCCATCAGTTCTGGAATTGGTCCCTGCTTCATTAGGCATGTGTTCACTTTGAAGCCGTGGCTACACATGGCCACACAGACTCTGGCATCTAGGCCTCCAATCATCCAGATCCTTGGTGACCTGACAACAAAACATCTGGGCGACTGACTCATCTTGGTTTTCTTTTCATCCACATGGTTTGGCATCACTTAGGCACTGCCTGAAGGTCAGGCACTGAATCCCTGATGCCGTGACAATTTTCCTCTGGTCTCTTGAAGTCATCAAGGACTTGTATACATGGACAAGGCTTTTTTAATCAGGGACCAGCTGGTTGTGGTAGGGGATCTATTTGTCGCACCCACTATTAATTAGTAACATTTTGGAAAGCAGAACAAGCAAAGGGAAGAAGGAAAGTTTACGGCTGGGAGGGAGAATTGGAAGCCATGTGTAAGAACGGTGGGCAATGAATGTCGGACCGACATGGCACGGTTGAGGATTCTCAGATGGAAGACACAGATTTCTCCTCTGTGGCTTGAGAGAGGGAAGCCGTGGTCAGAAGTTTCAGGGGTGATGATCTAGATGATTTCAGATATTGTCCTTTCAACAAGAGGGACTGAATAAGGAGATGTTCTTTTGTTGTTGTTTTTCAATAAGCATTTAGTAAACACGTAGATGTTCTGGGCCAGCCCCTGAGCAAGGCATGTGGTGAGCAGTCATATAGCAAAGTTGTGGCTCGTAAGATTATAGTCAAGTGCAGGGGAAATGACACAAAATCAGGAAATCCTGATGATGTGGTGTTTTAGTACAGCAGTGCATGTGGGCCTGTGGGAGCAGAGGAGCAGGGCACTTTGGGGGGTGTCAGACCAGCTTCTGCCACTTCCTGCTGAGGTGGTCTTGAATTCTTATAACCTACCCAACATGATGGTAGCGAACCAGGAAGGCTTTAACATAGGCAACAGCATTTCATAGATTGAAAATGGATTTATGGGTGTTAATGTCCACCCTTGAACGTGCCCACATTCATACAGGGCAGTCTTATAAGTGACGGAGCTCCTAGCCATTGGCAGCATTTAAGGAGGCCAGATGGCTTCCTGGATAAGGAACATTTAGAGGGAGAGTCCTGCCCTGAGAAATACCTGAGGATTCTTATTTACAGCATTTAAGACTGGTAAACTTGATTCTTGGTGTAGAACATAGAGAATGTGTTGGAGTCAGGAAGCTATCAGTCATCGGGCACTGAAGAGTAGTTATCCACCCCACCAGTGGGATAGGAGAGGGCTGTGCCTGACTCTGTCATGGTCTTGGTTTCCTTATTAACAATATACAACCTAGGCCACCAGCAAGGATGAGAGGTGAGTTTCTCCTCCTTCTCCAGTTCCCCTTACTCTATTGTTTCTTCTTCTAAACTTTTATAACTCCTTCTCTGTTTCATCCTTCTCCTATCACCGAGTTCCACTGATGTTAATTCCTAGACAAATTTAAATTGTTCAGCAGGCTTTAGCTTTGTGCTGGGCTCAACATCCCTCATATCAGCCCTCTGGCCTCTAGCAATCACCATGGTCCCTTCTCCAACCAATAGCCAGACTGATCTTGTAAAAATGCAAATTTCATAATAGCAGCCCCTTATATAAAACCATTTATTGTCTCCCGCTGGCTTCAAGGTCAGGTCCAAGGTTGCTGAATGTCTCATAGGAGCACTTCTCCAGCTTTCGGATCAATGTGCATGTGACATTGGTCAGCCAAACCAACTGTACCTTTCAAATTGTCTATCTCAGACCTTCCACAGGACCTTTGCACATGCTGTTCCCTCTGCCTGGAAATGCCAATCCTGTCTATATGATTAAAATTATGTTTCCTTCTTCTTTGAAACTTTCTCTAACTTTTGCCCTCTCCCCCCTCATCTAAGTTAGGGTTAATCATTTGTCGCTAGAGGCCCCACAATATGGCACGTGCACCTCTTAGAGAGCAGTTTTAATGCTGTTTTGTACTCATTTCTTTACAAAATTGTCTTCCTCTCTATACTGTGAAGTCTTTGACAGCAAAGACTGCATCCCAGTCTCCTGGCATGCAGTATTTTTAAACTAAGAATCTGAAATGGCCCAGATTACCCCTTGGTGTTAAGAAGAAGAAGAAAAAAAATCAGCGAACTTATATATTCATTCTTAGGCTCTTTCATTCCTTAGGAAGTTCTAGGCACTGAGCATTGAACCAGAGAAAATATCAAGCAACTTTCAAGACTTACCCTCATTCCTCAAGTAGTTCACAATCTCCGGACAGGAGCCTGCTAATTAGACATATAATTAGTGTCATCATGGAGATCTGAAGAATAATCAAGTGAGGTGAGATTTTTCATTTTCTTCCACCACCTGGGGACATGGAAAGCATGACTATCAGAAGCCATATCATGAACAAAACACTTCTTCGAGCAGGAGATGGTCCCATTCCTGTTTCTGTGGGACAAGGGCACAGACTAAGGATTAGCTGCTGACCACTAACAAAATCACCCCCCCACCACCACAATCAAGGTTCGGATGGTGGCCATGCCCAGTAGCCAGGGCTCCCATCCTCCTTGGTGGAGGCTGTGAGCCAGTGGTGGTCTGTCCCACAGGGGACCATGAAGGAGGAAGAGTTAAAGAGCATGTTCAGTCTCCGATGGATCGCCATCTGGAGCTGTCAGACTTCTTTCCCCCAGGAAACAAAGGTGTTGTTTGGAGCTTATTAACCCAGAAAAATAACAACAACGAAATATATAATTACCTCAAATTTTATCTGGGTGGGCAGGACCATGTATAACTTTCCTGAGAACATGACCATACCTTGAGAAAAATGCAAAGGGCATTAAGAGTCATCCTTCAAGGATAAGGAATACTAATGAGTACTTTTAAAATGGCATGTTTGTCTGCATGGCAACATCTCTTCTGCGGGGTAGGGGTATACAACACCTTGGATTAGAATCACATCATTTTCAGAAGTCATGGAATTCCTCTCGGTGCTATTATTAAGGTAGACAGTCTATTGGGCTTTTTCATTGTCCTAAAAAAGTTCTAGACTTTATAAAATGTTTCATTACCATATCCCACCCATAAGATTCAGCTAAACTAGTGCTGTGCACAGGAATTATGATAGAGGGGGACTGGGCACTTACGTAGGATTCAGGAGACCAAAATCTTATCCCAGGAGAGCCCAGAGTAAGTTGACACCCACCTCTGTCCTTTTATCACCAAAATGGGGGTGGGAGCTACTGAGCAGGGTAGGCTTCTTTCTTGTCCTATTTCTCTCAGCACATATATTTCCATGGGTTTTATTAAGTCAGCTGCATCTCTCCCAATAATAATATGACAGTAGACTATTCTAAAGAATTCTTCAGAGAAATTTCATTAGAACATAAAAACTTCTATACCAGTGAGAAAGAGATCTACAGCTCTAGGTTCTCAGGAACTTCTAAAGACACCGTAGTCAGCCTTAGTGAGGTCTGATGTCCACTGAAGTATTAGTAATGTCCCAGAAAGTACTGACAACTGCACTAAGGAGGTCAAAGAAAACATTCACTGCACAGCTACCAAGCCTGTAAAGTATCCAATCAAAGTAGTTCACTCATTGTACTTAAGAGGCCAAGGTGCCACTGTGGCCTGGGTCAGTACTCAGATGGTTCATACCAAAAATAATAATAAGAGGTTTCTAGCTCTGTATTATGTCCAGAAAACTTTTAAATTTGTACATGGCACCCTTTTATTGGCAAAAGAGCGCACGCTTCTCAAGGCTGAGTCCTCATCTGACGGTTACTGGCTCTGTGGCTGCAAAGGATAATGGTTTCGGGGCTTACAGCATGGTTATCTGTCTTGAAGTGAGTGGTCCATAAGTGTGGGATTAACTGTGGTCATTTCCATGAGACCTGTGAGGTAGGCACAACAGGAATGGTTAGCTCTGGGCCCCTAGTGGCCCATTACAAAGTCTGCGTTAGAGAAGAGGGCAGTAGGGAAGGGGAAGGAGAAGCAGAAAGGGGAGGGAATGGAAGGGGAAAAGGTTGAATCCAGTGGCATTCCTTGCCTGTGCTTCTTAAGGAAGCAGAATTTCATTCTTCAGATCTGAATGTCAGCACCAATGGCAAAGATCCTTCTGCCATTATCAAACTAATATTTTTTAAAGATTTTATTTATTATACATTTGACAGACAGAGATCACAAGTGGGCAGAGACACAGGCAGAGAGAGGCGGGAAGCAGCCTCCCTGCTGAACAAAAAGCCTGATGCGATGCGGGGCTTGATCCCAGGATTCTGGGATCATGACCTGAGCCGAAGGCAGAGGCTCTAACCCACTGAGCCACCCAGACACCCCTATCGAAGTAATATTGAGCCTCCCTGAGATTGGGGGGGAAAGGACAGACTTGTATATTGCCTTGGTATGTGTGATGCCTAGGCAGGGACTTTGGGACCCATGGTAGTGGACATATCGAGGAGGTGACTCAGTTTCTTTCCCAGTTGCCTGGCATGACAGACTCAAGTGATACGGCACAGAGAGAGTGACAGCTAGAAATGCAAAATTTGCCTTTGTATTTGCGTCAGATCTTAGCTTCCCAGGTTATGTTCCCTAGTCCCTCAAGAGTCTGAAATGTAAGACAGAGAGAAAGTTCCAATGAAAATAGAGAATGTCATTTCTCTTTTTCCCTCATGAAATATCGACTGAGGATGAATGAGTCCATTTGGATAGAATGGAATCCCTTGGAACAAATCTCTCCAGTTGGAATCGCTCCTTTAAAAGTTGTGTAACTCTGTCATTCCATGGGTTCCAAGCATTGGCAATAGGCTGGGTGTGGCGTGAGACACAGACACCTAACGCAGACAGCCACGTCTCGAAGCACGTACTCGGGACCAGGCGCCCTGCCAGGGCTTTGAGTGAACTATCTCATCTCTGCTTCACAATAACACTGTGAAGCAGGTAATGCTAAGCCTATTTACAGATGAGGAAACGGAGACCAAGAGAGAGAGAGGTGAGGTAATTTGCCCAGGGGCATGCATCTTGTAAGTGACAGAGCCAGGAATCACACCCATGCTTGCTTCCAAGACTTCTTCCACATCCCTGCATCGTACTTGGCCAGAGAGGGCATTTACATAACACCACAAAGCCACGGAGCTGCTTCCGCAGGGGTGCTGCCTTGTGCGGGCGCTTTGGGTGCCTGGGTCGCCTCATCTTTGGAAGCACGCTCTGTGAAGTGAAGGGGGCTTTGCTGCTTCCATTTCTCAGATGGTGAAACTGAGGTGCAGAGGGATCAAGCGATTGTCAGGCGGGGAGTGGCAGGACCACTTGCACAGGTGTTCGAGGACATTTTTCCCGAGGAGTCAGCCTTGACACCACGGTAGTGGGGATCTGTCTTCTCCTTCTGATGACTGACGTGGACACATTATCAGAGAGCAGTTGGGAGCAGAGTCTCTGTGGTCTAGTTGGCTTTGGCTGAAGCCCTCACACCACCTCCAGTGAGTCGCCTGACTTCTCCTGGAGAGCCTCAGGATCCCCATCTGGAAAGTGGGACTAAGAATAGGGCTGGCTTCAAATGGGTGTTGGGAAGATTTGATGAGTTAAATCTTAGCAGAATTCATTGCCTTAGCACCCTAGCAATGTCAGCAATTGTATCCTCATCGTTGCTGTTGTGTTTTGCTGTTCAGCAATGATAGGGACGTGCTTTAGCCAAGATGGAGTAGCTCAGGGATCAAGGTGCACGTGAGAAACCCGCAATCACCGCCTCTTGGCTGTTTTATTTCCCAGCAGCCCCTGGGCCCCCTGAGCTTCAAACTCCTCCCCTCTCACATGGGGCTACTAAAAGACCCCTGTCTTCTCACTCACTTTGCAGGGAGGCCCCGAGTCTCAAATGAGACCATGCAAGGGAAAATCTTTTTGCAAACTCTGAAGGGGACTGGGTACAGAAAGAGCCTGTTTTTCCAATTCACTATTGTCCTCCTCTTTTTCATATCTAAAATTTCTACACACATATGGCTCCCTTGTAAAAGTAGAAGCCAAACAATACAGACAAAGCAAAAGTCCCCTTGACTCATTCCTGTTTGTCGGCCTGGGGCTCTTTTGATCTCCTCCCCCAGAGGTCACTCAGTGTGCACCATCCCAACCTGTTTCTATCACACTTGTTTTGTTTTCTCGTTATGTAATGTTTCGCCTTTCCGATGAGCTATGCACCCGAGTGGTTGAAGACTATGCTCAGAACCCAGACTGCCTGGGTTTGAACTGTGGTGCTCTCATATTTTAACAATGCAGCCAAATTGTTGATTCTTTCCGGGTCTCAGTGTCTTCCTCTGTTACGTGAGGGCAGCATGGGTACGCAGCTTGGGACTCTGTTGTGAGAACTGAAACAGGTTACTGCAGCAACGTTGTGAACAGCCCTTGCCACATGTGGTTCTCCATGTACATCGCTGGTGTTCTTACCAGACAGGCGAGCTCACAAACACATGTGTCAGAGTTGAATCGTTGGCACTTAGCTCGTGCCTGCTACTCCGTGGGCAACTGGTAGGTATTGTTGAATGTGTGAAAGAATTCTACGTTCATTTTTCTCCGGTGAAGCTGGGAAGGAGCAGAAAGACTACTGAGCTGAGAAGAGCTCATACTACTCGGGCATTCACTCTGCACCACACTAGCCCTTTATGCTCAATCCGTGTTGTCTCATTTAAGCCACAAAGAAAACCTACAGAGTAGATCTGACAGTTGCTGGCCTCCTTTTCCTCGTGAGGGAACTAAAGCACAGACACGTTAAGTCTCCCGCGCACCGTCCCGCCATGAGGTTTCCAGCCCAGCCCGTGTGGGCTTACCCAGAGTATTCCTTTCTCCTCCACCTTGCTTCTCTCTCCAAAAGGTTTGTTCCCTGGCTTCTCCTGAGACACTGCATGCCTCGTGCCAGTAACAATCACCCCATGGTTCCCCTGCTTATCTTTCTTGGCTGACAGCACTCGCGCCCCCGAACCATGAATGGAGTGATGGAGGCAGGACATGAAGATATGTTAATATTTTCTTTGAGATCATTTGGACCGGAGTAGTCTGGGCAGTGTCAGAAAGGCATGGAGACTGTTTGGTGGCTTGAAACCTGGCAGGCCAGGTCAGGCTACTGTCCAGAGAACCATTCCCAACCTTAGAGTCTGTTTGAGCCCAGGCACTGATGCACCCTTCTGACCTGCGGCAAATAGTAATGTGAAGTGAGTCCCGAGTCCTGATGAGAATCCAGGAAGAACTGAGTGGGCGGGACCACGAGGGGCACACCATCCAATCGGCTCTTAGCAAGATTCCCACTGGAATCAGGAATGATGACGATCAACGCCCTGAGCTCAGATGTGAATTATCCACCTGGGGTGATGCTCAGAATCATTTACCAGCTCCTAGGTCAAAGACACCAGATAATCCGAAAGAACGTTGGCCCTAGATGATAGAATGGACAGTTGTCCTAGAGCCCAGCTGCGCCTGGGCATAATCCTTGACTGTGAGACCCAGGGCTGAGTGGGTCTCTACTTCCCCAGTTTCTACAGGTTCTCAAAGGGAGAAAGTGTGAGCACTTGTCCACAGCAGGACAGGAGTTGGTGGCCTAAGTGAGAACAGAGTCTGGATCTTGGTCCCTATGAGAGCTCCTGGCCTGTCCAATCTATCTCCTTGTCCTCACTAAACACCACAGGAACACGGCCAAGGGGAGACTGATCATTTCTTTCCCTGACGCTGTCCCTTTCTCCATGGGAGCACACAGCTCTCCACATCTCTAGATCTCTCCACATCTTAGACTATGGTCTAAGGCTATTGTGGCTGCCCTTGTTCTTCTTCTTAATTATTAATTAACTGTTTAAAGTTAGCACTTCCTCATGTGGCCCGAGTCAGTTCATGTCTGTCTTCTCCCAGAACTGAATGGCGTTCTTTCTCAAAGTTCATTTACGGGAGTTGCCCATTGATTTCTCGGTGAAGGGCTGGTCACTGCTGCCTCTCTCCATCTATGCGCTTAAGGACAGGCATGGGGCACTGTACAGCACATTTCCAGTTGTCTGATAGGAACTTCCAAATTTCCCATTGCTAGTTAAGGTTAAGAAGTGGGCTCTGGGGGCACCTGAGTGGCTTGGTTGGCTGAGCGTCCAACTCTTGATTTCGGCTCAGGTCATGATCTCAGGGCTGTGAACTCCAGCCCCACATTAGGGTCTACACTGAGCATGGATGGAGCCTGCTTAAGATTCTCTCTTTCTCCCTCTGAAACTCCCCACCTGGTGTTCTTTCTCTCTCTCTAACAACAACAACAAAAACAAAACAAAAAAACAAAAACACAGGGAATATCAGTTCTGGAGGCAGGCATACCTGGTTTTTGGTTGTTATGAATTCATGCAATGTTCTAAAGCTCTTTTTCTCCTCTGTCAAATGGAGATAATCACATTACTTGCCTCTTAGAGTTGTTACAAAGATTAAATGATATAATGTATAAGCACTCACCATGTAAAAGCAAGCAATAAATTTCAACTATTAGTGACAAAGATAATAATCTGGAGAGTGAAAGATCCTGTGAGGCATCTAGACAGACCTTGACACAATACTGGGCACATAACTGATAATTGATAAATAATTGTTGAATGAACAAATGAAGTATCAGCATGTGCAATAAGAGAGGTAGCGCTATAGGAGAGAGAATGGTTTGGGTGGATGATTTGGGGAGAATCCCTTTCTTTCTGTGAGTTTTCATCTGCAAAGGGAGAGTGCTAGATTTAGCAGGCTATAAAGCACTTTGTACTTAAAACACACACACTCACACACACACACACACACACACATCGCACAACAGGTTGGTAGGGCACATGCTGACATCATCCCCATTTACCGTCCACATAGGGTTGTGTCCATATGACATGGTAAGTCAAGGCTATGCTGATAGTGTTGGCTGAGTGGCTTGAAGAGAAGACATGAGAGAGTTGTAGCTGTTGGGGAGATTAATTCTGACCGATGGAGGGCATGAGTGAGGTTTCCTGGAAGAGCCAGAACTTCCTTTAACTGGGTTTTAAGAATCCAAAGAACGCAAGTTCAGGTGAAATGAAAGAAGCTGAGCATTATTCTGAATGTCACACATACCTCGGAGCTACACAGGTCTCAAGGAGTTCACCAAATGTTCGCTGAGCTCCTCGTCAGCATAAACCATAGAGGGTTAACCCCAAGGGGGAATCTCAAAAGGCAGAACACCCAGAGCTCCTCCTTAAGATGCTTAAGATCTGGCACAGAAAAGAAGACAAGGACATAAATCCAACAATATAGGAGAGGAAAGAAAGCTAAATAATCCTCGGGGAATGATTTATTTTAATGTTTAATAAAGAATAATGTTATGGAGAAGGTGACATTTGCACTAGATTGGAGAAAAGCACATGTTAGAGTTCTGATCTGGACGTATATCTCCTAGCTAGGTGATTTGGGGTAAATTGCTCCTTCTTTCTGAACTTGAATTTCCTTTGCTTTTAAAACAGACAAAGACCAACCTAATCAAGGTGTGGTCCCCCTGCATACCCATAGGTCCACACATAGCATGGGCAAGACAGTCAGCGAGTCATGTTGCTCTTAACTGGTATAAAGGGGGTTGGTCAGAAAACACCACTGGATTATTTCCGAAGGGAAGGTCTTCATTGCATACCTTCCTTCTCAGTTGATATAAAAGATGGCCAACTGGACAGTGATTCTGCAATTTCTGGAAGAATGAGTGTTGAAAGCATTGGCCATGACGTGGCTCAAGCCTCTTCTCAAAGAAGCCACAAGATACATTTGTCCTGGAAGTCAGTGGAAGGGGTTATCAAGCACTTTGCTTTCCATCAGGCAAACCGTGGTCATATGAAGAGAACACCCACCATTGCCCATTTCTGATTTCTCACAAAGCTTCCTCTTCCACAAGATTATAGAGATATTTTATTCCCATTTAAAACAATAGAAAGCTTACAGGTAGATTAGAGGCAGGCCAGCCAAGGAGTTAAGAATGTGGACTTTGGAGGGAGATATGCTTAGGTTCAAATGTGCCATAAAACCCAACCTACTGAGACTCATTAAATCAAAAAAAAAAAAAAGAAAGAAAGAAAAAAACAAACAAAAAAATGCAAAACAGGGATAAAAAAACTACAAATGGTGGTTTTGTTCATGAAATGATATTTACTATCCATCACCCCTGAAGGTTGACAAATCATAGTTAGTTATTAGAATTACTAGGATAAAAATAAACATTTATAAAATCATGTTTTGGTGCAAATTTTTTTAAAAAAATGCAGTTTCAGTCAGTGATCTTCATCTTTAACTAAAACTCTAAGCAAAGAAATGTCTGGGGCACCTGAGTTGGGCAAAAGGAACACCTTGGCATGAGTCCGAGGACGAGGTCGGATGATGGAAGCTGCTCTTCTAGCTTCCAGTCACAAGCCTGCGGGGAGAGTACGAGAGGACGTTCACTTTAGAGCCACCCACTTACAGACACAAAAGCTTCAAAAAATACAAAGGAAAATACCTGGAGCCCAGCCAGAGTGGTCCCTAACCTTGTCGTCTGCAGCCCCACCTTGGGAAACAGTAGGATCCCTTGCCCCTTTTCCCCACAGCTTTGGAGAACAGGCAATAATTACACCGCAGACTTAATTTTTTTTTTTTTTTTTCAGACAGAGCTTGGAGATGCTAAAAAAAAAGAAAAAGGAAAATTCAGGCTGAAAGTTATTTTTTTCTAATATGAGTTAAGACAGAATGATAGAAAGCTGAGAGCAATGTGGATATAGACTGGGTTAAAACCTACCTCTTGGTCTTGTGAAGAGAAAAGTTAAACCTCGGTGTCTGACACACAGTAGGTGTGCAGTACGGGCGGGCTGATATTCCTGCCGGTGTCATTTCTTGCAGTTGTCAACTCTGGTCTGTGTGCTGAATTAATATAATCCAGCTACTGTTGGGGAGGAAGTAAAGAAGCTAATATTTATCCAGCACCCACTGACATATGTACTAGTCACTGTGCAACATGATATCTTTCGTCTCATTTAATCTACCAGATAACCCCATGAAATCTATAAAAATGAAAAATGAGATTCGAAAGGTTAAGTGATTCTTCCTAGCCCCTGGAGCTAGAACACGGAGTGCTAGATCCAGATTGGCTGGGCTCTCCACTGTTTATTTAGTCTCTGAGATTCAGGGGTTTTTTTGCCTTTTTTTTTTTCTCTCCTGTAAAATGGGATGATTATTGGACTCCTCCATAAGCTTATTATGAGCATTAAATAGAATCTTTCCTATAAAAATCATTTAAATATTGCTTGGAACCTACTGCACATTCAACAGAGGTAAACTGTTGTTAGAATTGTTCATTTAAGCAAAAAGAGGAGATTTGAATTGGATTTCTTTTACTCCAGATATAGTCCCTATATATGGAATAATTAAATTGAATAGTTCAAAAGCAGCAGCTCTGTGCAAAGCGCTGGGCTAAGCATCATTTGGGGAAACAGAAATAGGAATGCAACAGAGTCTCTGCCCCACAGGGAAAGGGGAGATCAGCAGATGTGCAATTAAGTGTGATGGTTGGGTTTGGGGACGTGCCCAGAGAAATTTAGAGGAAGTTCTCTGGAAGCCCAGAGGAGGGAGCCCTTTAGACTGGTGGGGGAGGGGTGTGGTAACAGAAAAGCTCCTGAAGATCCTTGCCCCAGGTGGGTTCTAATCTTGAAAGAAGGACATAAACAGGACACCAGGAACAATGCAAGATCCTATCTCAGGGAGTTCCAGATTCTACCACACAGACAATGCTTGCCTAGGAATTCTGAGATGAGTGTAATCCTGGCTTGGCCTAAGGTGGGGCTTGGCTGGAGATAAGAGGTGACACAGAAGGTCGTAAAATGCAGAGCCCTGGAAAGGAAGAGCGGGTATTCATTTATCACCTACTATGTGATATACAGCTCGTCGTCCTCACCACAGCTGTGTGATAAAGCCACTGAGACTTAGGGAAATTCAGCAACATGCTGACGATCATAGGAACCCAGGTCACAGTGTTGTGTACTTTAAAAAAAAAAAAAAAAAGATTTTATTTATTTATTTGTCAGAGAGAGGGTACAAGCAGGGGGAGCAGCAGGCAGAAGGAGAAGCAGACTCCCCCACGGAGTAAGGAACCGCATGTGGGATTCGATCCCAGGACACTGGGATCATGACCTGAGCCAAAGGCAGATGTTTAACTCACTGAGCCACCCAGTCATCCCTGAGGTATACTTTTTGATGTATATATGAACCACTCTCACTCATTCAAACCCCTCCCAAACTTTAGGACGCCACTTAGATATGACTCTCCTAACTTCCCATAGACCCTTACACCCTCCCTGGCAAAATATCTTGCTTTTAATTATTACCAAATAAAAGGAATAATGAAGGTGTGTATCCTAAGAGTGAAATAACAGAATTATTTTTGTTCTACAAGGAACTCCTTGAGTGGAATTGGAATAGAATTGACTAAATATGGGATGATCCAATGGAAATTGCTAGCATACTCTAATAATTGGCAGTCCCATTACATTTCAGATTTGGAAGCGATCTTAGGTACCTATCTTCAACTCCTGTTCTTTCATTTTATGTAAAAGCAAAGAAGTCAAATGTCCATACAGGTCAGAATTAAAACCTGAGTCCCCTAACTGTCCAGTGATTGCTCTTGGACTATAAATGATGAAAGGACAGGGGACAAATCTTGAAAGACCAAGGGATATAGTAAAAGAGGGATAGTGGCAGGTGTTATGTTATGTATCTCATATTAAAAGATAAGAATGGCCTGCAGGGACAGTGATTAGGGTGGGTCATAGACCAAGGGTTATAATTCATTCAGTCGTATTCACTCAATTAAAAGCAAACACATATATACATGCATGTATAAAAGTCAAACTGGCTGGGGTGCCTGGGTGGCTCAGTGGGTTTGGCTTAGGTTGTGAACTCAGGGTCCTGGGATGGAGCCCCGCATAGGGCTCTCTGCTCAGGGATCCTGCCTCCCTCTCTCTCCTTCTGCCTGCTTCTCCATCTACTTGTGATCTCTCTCTCCTTGTCAAACAAATAAATAAAATCTTAAAAAAAAAAAGTCAAACTGGCTTCTGAGACAGGTGCGATAGAATAGTAAATATTGTGCTCAATGAAAAGACAGATGAAAGGCTTTGCCACTTGCTCCAAAGCGCTTAGGGACTGAGAGCAAGACGCTCTGAGGTTGTGACACTTGGATCTGTCTCTTCGTCTTCATGTCTGCCACAGGAGAGAAAGGAACACTTGGCTTCCTGGATCTTCATGTGTCTTTAAGAACCCAAGGGCACTTGGCACTTGACAACGGCAGTGGATTAAATGGTATTCACAAAGCATGTTTATAGTTTACAAAGTATTACACCCCAGAGCTTATTTTGTTCTCAAATTGAATTTGTGAGATAATCCCATTTTAAAGGTAAAGAAGTGGAAGTTTCGTGAAGCACATGGCTCGCGCAGGGCAGAGCCCCGACATGTGTTGGAGTGACTGGGGACTTAGAACTGTGTCTTGCGTCGCGATTCTTTGCAGGAAAGTTGACAAAGTCCCAGACGTCTAGGAATATTCAAAATTATTGTATACAATGACTGAGAAGCCCCTGGAAGAAAGACAGTTTTCCAATGCCTAATTGCCACAACTGAAGTGAATTCGTAGTCATGTTCCAACCTCTGTTGGGGAAAGAAGGGGTTTTTGCAGGGTGTAACTTACGGAGTTCACCATAGATCTTTTTTTTTTTTTTTTCTTTTTTTTATTGAATGCCAACCTCCTGACTTTCATAGATGACTTGGAATTGCAGAAAGTGAATGATTTGCTCGGGCAAATTCCATTATCTATGCCATTGTACCTCCCAAGACCTTTTCCTTTCAGACTGGAAACACATTTAATATAACGTCATTTTCATTTCATAACTGGAGAAACTGAGTTCAAACATCTTTGGCCTTAGAGCCTATGGCAAGTACTTCCCAAACCAAGCAGATCTGAATCTGGGATCTCCTGTTTTCTGAATAATACCATAATCCCTGCATACCACATTCCGGCTTTTATAGAGGGGATGTCTGAGTCATTTGCTCATTCTACAAATCTGCATACTTTCACCAACACATATTCTCCACTGGTGTTCACTCTCCCTGAAGTGTACAGAAATGATCCCAGCTCTCCGGAAGGATCTGGAGCAGCCCTGAGGACAGGAGTGTGTGGGGAGGAAAGTCCCTGGTTCGTGGAGCAAATTTCACCTCAGGCTCCTTAGCATGCTGTCCACACGCAAACCTCACACGGCATATTTTTATCATGACATTATTTGAACATACTGGTAATTAATAATTTGTAATACTACTACTGCTAACTCATTTTGAGTTATTAAACACTTGGAAGGACCAAAAAAAAAAAAAAAGAGAAAGCGAGAACTGTTTTGCCATAAGGGGGAGCTTTTGAGTTCCATAAAGAGGGGGGAAGAAAAAGAGCAAAAATATATTACATATATGTCCCAGTTCAAAACAGATCCACAAAGCAGCAAATGGTCAGGTCCTTACCTGTGACTTGAACAGTTTCAGAGAATCTGAATTTCTTAGGTTGAAAACGGGCAAATTAATATTTTTCTCTCTTTTTTTTTAATAGAAAACTACAATAATTTCCAACAGCCATTAGAATATTTTTGAGTATTCAGGAGTATTTAGAGACCTAGTTGTGCTGAGTGTAAGCTTTGGAAAGGCAAATGCCTTGGAAAATGCCTCGTTGTTCAATCACCTGGTTGTTCCTGGTGATTCCGTGAGGATTTGGGGGACAACATTTGGACTAGCTGAAGCCAGTACCACTGGGGGCTCAGGGAGGAGAAGGGACATTCACCACTGCATAACTTTAAGGGAATTCTGAGCTGGGAAAAGGATAGGGAAGGCAAAAGACAGGGGAAAGGAGGAAGGAAAGAGGAAGAGGGAGAGAAAGGGAGTGGAGAGAGGGAGAAAAGGAAAGGGAGAGAGAGGGAGGGAGAGAGACTGAAGGAGAGAGGGAGAGACAGCATTACAAAAAATTCAGAGAATCAAGTTTCAAGACCCTTTCTGTGCTACAGAGAAGGATGAGGTTTACCAGCAGACTGCAAAGGGGATCCTGAGCGAAGAGAGAGATTTTTCTCCCGCCAGGAGGAAAAAATAATAATAATAATAAGGGGGGGGTGGGTTCTGAAGGAGGGGGGAAAAGCAAGCAAAACAAAACAAAAACAGGAATGTGTGTTTTGAGCAGGAATGAGGAGAGCTGGAAGGACGGAAAGGGGGTGTGTACAGAATTTCATTAAATTGTTACTTTAAGATTGTCTTCTTAAAAAAAAAAAAAAAAAGGAGGGGGTGGAGAAGCGGGAGCGAAGGAGGCAAACGGCGAAGTGGAGGAAGGCTGGGTAGCTCGGCCTCTCCAAACTGATTGATTAGTCATGATCCCCGCAGTTTGAACAGGGACTCATTCAATTGGGAAGGTGGAGCGCTCGGGAGCAGATTAGCATACGCTTGTTTACTCATCTTCTGAGGGCTTTTTTCCCCCCTCTTTCCTTTCATTTTGTGAAGGAGGGAGGGGAGGGGGGACTGAGGGGGGGGAGAAGGGGGCTGTGGCTTGTGTTATAAAGGACGCAAAAAATAAATAAATTAGAGCATCTTTTGGGGGGAGGGAATTCAGCGGATCAGTGTCTTAGAGGAGCTTTTTTTATTTTTATTTTTTTGAAGAGCGAGAAATCATATAAAATAAAATGAAATAAAACAAGGAGGAAGGCAACCAGCTGTTAGAGGGGGAAAAATAAGGCAGATAAAGGAGCGGGGAGAGAAATTAATTGCCAACCAGGAGGAGTTGGGCTGTATTTTTCAGAGGTGGGGGGAGTGGAGCACACACCTTGAGGAGGGAAGCGAGAAAGAAAAGAAAAAAGCAAGTGGAAGGGGGGGCTCGCCCAAGAAGGGTGAAGAAGCGAAGAAAGTCGAGGCGCCGAGGCTCCCAAAGCTGGCAGCTCCGGGCGGCGGTGCAGGGGCGAAGGGGGGGCGGGGGGGACCGTCGGACATGCGGCTCTGGAGTTGGGTGCTGCGCCTGGGGCTGCTGAGCGCCGCGCTGGGCTGCGGGCTGGCCGAGCGCCCCCGCCGGGCCCGGAGAGCCCCGCGGGCCGGCCGCCCCCCGCGCCCCGCCGCCGGCCCGGCCACCTGCGCCACCCGGGCGGCCCGCGGCCGCCGCGCCTCGCCTCCGCCGCCGCCGCCGCCGCCGCCGCCGGGCGGTGCCTGGGAAGCCGTGCGCGTCCCCCGGCGGCGGCAGCAGCGGGAGGCGAGGGGCGCCGCCGAGGAGCCGAGCCCGCCGAGCCGGGCGCTCTATTTCAGCGGGCGAGGCGAGCAGCTGCGCCTCCGGGCCGACCTCGAGCTGCCCCGGGACGCGTTCACGCTGCAAGTGTGGCTGCGAGCGGAGGGGGGCCAGAGGTCTCCGGCGGTGATCACAGGTAGGCGAGGGCGCCCCGGCGGGTGCCCGGGCTCGGGTGTCGGGCCGGTTGGGGGCTTGCGGGTGTGTCTGGGGGGGGAGACTCCCTGACCGGAGGCACCGAGGCGCCCGGGAGAGCTGCGAGCCTCACTTTGCCCCATCTGCGGAATGGGCGCACTGGGAAAGCTTTTTGCCTAGCCCCCGGGGAGGAACTCAGGGAGTGCTCCTGGCGGCCCGAGACCGGGCTGGGGCACGCAGTGAGGGCTGGTCCCTGGAAAGCCTTGTGCCCGTACCTCGTATATTGTGTTCGAGATGGTCCCAGGGACCATCTCTGTTTGGGATGGAGGGGAGGGTGACCCAATAGGGAGGCTTGCGAAAAGAGGCCTGGGGGATATTGATTTCTTTGACTTTTTAATGGAGGTGAGGTACCCCCCCACCTTCATTTGGGCCCTTTACCCCGAAAGCCTGCAAGAACGGGGTGGTTGTGGTCAGAAGGACTGAGAAGTCCTCGAAGTGCCCCAAAGTTGCTTTCTGCTTGATGCCTGCCTGTGGGATGCACCCCCTTCTCCCCTGCCTCAAACACACATGCACACACACACCCCGGCATCCCGTCCCCCGGCTTTTAAAGCCCAGTGCCTGTCACTCGGGGCTGGGGCAAGACCTTCCTAACGCACACCCAGCCAGTCTTCTCCAGGCACGGCCGCGAAACGGGGCACTTTCCTCATTTGGGACTTTTACGAGCCCGTAATGAATTTGAGTTCTCCCTCTTCACCCTCCCCTTCCCTGTTCCACAGCAAAGCCCATAGTGAAACCGGACACTTTGCAAGGGTTGCAAACCTTAGAAATGCTCCAATATCCATTTTTCCCCCTCTAAATGAATCTGTGGCAATGCTTTTAATTCAACTGGGGTGGGGGGGGAAGGAGGGGCGGCGCGGGTGGAGAGAAGGAAAGTTTGCCTCTTTGGACTGAGACTGGGAGATTCCCTTCCTGCACAAACAATTTTGCCATGTCCTAGGACGTCTTAAAGTGAGAGTAGGGGTTCCCCCTTTGCTGCAGCCAGGAAACGTGGAGGCGGTTCGCGATCCCACCCCCTTAGACACACACACTTTCTTCGAAGGGAAAGCTGTGAGTTCTTCGGGCAGTTCTGCCTCATTCTGTCTTGCTGTGGACTTTCTCAGACGTTGTGCTGACGCTCTTCTCCTTCCGTGAACCCCATTTCGGGGGACCCAAACTCTGCTGCTGTACCAAGAATCTAGCCCCAAAACTCCCAGTCTCCGGATCCCAAACCGAGAGCAAGAAAGTCACTTTCCCCCACACCTGACGTCATCACATGCTATTTTTTTCTCTCTGACTCCCCCCCCCCCACCCAAAAGAAGGAGAGGGAAACTGAGCTCATTCACTGTTAGCTTCCAGGTCCTAGGCACCTGAAGTGGGGTATACTGTAGAATGGAGGTAAAGTGCTATTTATACTAATAACAATGACGGTGATTATTCAGGGCCATATGATATGTTTACTTCTCTTTCGGAACATCGGAAAAGCATAGAGCCTGATGCTTGGAGAGGATGGAAAAAAAAAATGAGTAGATCTGATTTTTCCTGAGCTTTACCTGTCATGCTAATGATTTGGAATGCTTTTCCTCTAGAGGGGAGGGCCCAAGGCTGTATAGGTATCATCAATGAAAAGATAGTAAATACATTTGTTTTTTTTTTTAATAATATATATATAACACCTGGGATTCCACAGGAGCCTGGCTTTATAAATGTCTATAATTCAGACAAGGAGCCTCTCTTCGCACGCGTTCTCTTGAGCACTCATTCACTCTCTCACACAAAGATTGTGCAGTAAAATATTTTAATTGGATGGGGGACGTTAAGTTATTATTGCTTGTATAAAATGCCTGGCCCATTTTATGTGTGGAAATAACATTCCTCTCAAAATGCAAAAAAAAAAAAAAAGAAGAAGAAGAAGAAAGAAAGAAAAGAAAAAAGAGAAAGAGAGAAAGAATGGAAAGGCGCAGCTCTCATATAGTACCAGAAAGCCAGGAGCTTTTCTCCCGAGGATTCTGGTGGATTTTTTTTTTTCCCTCCCCTCCTTGAGTCTGAGCCAGAATTGGCGGTGTGTAAACACCTGGCCCTGAGCCAGAAAAGACTCATTCTGCGTATCCTCCACACGGTACAGACTGTTGGACTAAAAAGAACCTGCTTCTCCTTGAATTAAAAAGCAAACAAACAGAGGTTCTTTGCAGAAGCACTTTTTTTCAGCTCCTTCCTTCGTCCGTGTAAGTTCAGGCAGGGAGAGGCAGGGCCTAGGTGGGCAGCCCGGATGCCCGGTGCCCAGCCACGACCTCCGGACGCCCAGTTTGCCGCCTGACCTCCGCCGGCCACCTTTGGCTGGGCGTCGCCTTCACTTTAGTAGGAATCCCTGGTCCCCTATCTTGAGAGAGCAGGCGTTTCTCAGCGGGGAGCGCGCTGCTATTTCAGGCAGAGGGTTGCTGCCTGGCTTTCAGGCCAGGCTGCCTTACATCACTCTTTGCTGCGGGATTCAATTGGGTTTCGTAAAGGTCTAATTTTACGGTGCTGTTAACCGGGTCTGTCGTCTGGCAGAGGCAGGCCTTGCTGCTCCTGGTAGGCGGGCTGTGCTCCCAGATCCGCCCGGGATGCTATTTCTGCGCCGGTTCAAACTTCACTGACACCAGTTCAGACAGGCGTGCTCTGGAGAGGCAGGGGGAAGGAGGGAAGGAGCAGCGTGCTTCTGAAGCCCAGAAAACATGCCTTTTATTTTTCCAAAAGGGAAGAACAAAAAAATATATATAAATATATATATATATTTATATATATAAATAAAAAGGGAAAAGCTGATGCAGACAAAAACAAAGCCAAAGTTAGAAAGTGCTTGTGTCCAGACTTCTCCTGTGGGCCCACCAATGATGGAAGGTCTTGAGAATTGAAGAATCCTTTAAGACTACAGGGAAAGTGGTCCTCAGGGGTTACACACACATGCACACACGCACACACACGTACGCACCCCAATTCTCTCTGTAGTCAGGTAGGGAGTCAGGAGTGGGAGGAAGGGGTGCTGCTAGCTGATGCAGCTCCTGGATGGCAGGAACTGGGCTTTAATCTTAGGCACGTGGCCTTCCAGGGCCTTCCCGCCCCCCACGGCGGAGAAAAGACGTCTAGTACACAGCATCACCTCTTCCCTGTCCCCGGACCCACCACCCAGGCCCAACCTTGCCTTTATGTACAGCCGCTTGGGCTCCCTTTCAAGTCCAGGATGGGGGGCTTTCTTCCACACTCCTTTGCTTTTGTCCCGTAGCAGCCAGGATCCAGACCCCTTGCCCCTTATCCCCAAAGCCACCCCCCCCCAAAACCCGCCAGTCCAAAGAAAGAGAAAGGAGAAGAAAAAGAAAACAATAGACTCAATTTGCTCCATCCAGCAGAGGCCCGGAGCAGCCGTTAATCTTGTTAAAGTTTCTCCTGACGTGTTAGATAAGTGAAATGTGGACCCCACAAGTGGTGCCCTCCTCCCACCCCATCCCTTCCTGATCCAGAATTCCTGCTCTGAAGGCGAAAGGGATTTACCTGAATCCTGTCCAGCACCTCTGCTCGCCACACTTTTTTTCTTTTGTTCCAAATGCTGGGCTGTTGAGTTTGCTGGCTAGTTAGAGGAATCTTTTTATTTCCTCCCTCCTATAGCCCCCACTTCCGACTACCTACCCAAACCCCCCACAAAGAGTGCCTGAAGTTTCCCCACTTCAGAAGTGCTGGAACAGGGACGGCTGGGTTTCAGGGAGTCCCTCTATTAATACAGCTCTCCCCCGGACTGTCGTAGTTACATGCAGAGTCTAGAATATTGCAAGGGTTAGAAGCCAGTTTCAGCCATCAGGTTACCTACGTGAGAATCCACCTCTGCCCCGAACTGGCTGGGTGACCTGGGGCAAGCTAGTTGACTCCCCTGGGCTTCAGCTTCATCTACAAGGTGAGGACAGCGGAAGTACCTGCTCATTAAATGAGCTCACGCAGGGAGAGAGTTCAGCATTGGACTTTGGTGGATCGTAAGTTCTCCATGAACTTCCCTCTTAGTATTGGACGTGATTTCCCAGAGCTCAGTCTTACCCTTATGGACTGAGGACACCGAAAGGCAGGAAGGAAAGCAGCTCTTCCTGGATGCCTCCGAGGGGCCACACACAGCGGAGGTGACTTAGTGCACAGACCCACAGGCCGTCAGAGAGGCAGAGCCCAGATGTGAACTTGAGTTTTAATCATCAATTCCCTCTTCAGCAGTCTTTCTGGGGAGAGGAGAAATAGCTCACATTCCCTTCTTTAGCCCTGCTGCAGAATGTCCCCATTCCTTTCCGCGTTTCTGGGTGCTGACCATGCCCCTACAGATTTAAGAGGATAGAAAATGAGTCTAAGTCTCACGGGGAACCCTGGCTTTGACCTAGCAGTTCTGTTTCTCCTTTTGCGCCAGATTAGGCAGACCGGCTTTGGACTATCTGTTGCCGGTTCCCCGCCGTGTGATTTGAATCCGGTCATTTTTTCAGCTCGCTATCCTTTCGTTTCCTCATCTGTAAAATGGGGATAGTGATCCCGGGACACTGTAGTGCAGTAAACATGCAGAAAGTACCTGGCACAGTGTCAGCTCCTATTAGGGACTCGGTCAACGGTGACGGGATCCAGTAAGTAACCACATTCCCTTTTCCAGTTTGCTAACTTGGCCTTCCGGAAGCTGGGCCTGTTTGCACTGTTAGGGTGTCCCCTCTGGAGTTCCAGGGGAGTTTATCTAGAGTAGACCCTGTATCTCAGGGGGCAGTTAGACAACCCCCACCTCAAAATCCCTTCCTTGCACTTTCATTTCCTCTTCTTTGACCTACTTGGATGACCCCTTGGTGGTAAGAGCCAGAGGAAGTCTAGAACCACTGGACCAATGAATAAGAAAACCAGTTAGCACTGAAGAGAGTGTGCACCCTGGGGAACAAAAGGCAGACAGTGGTCATAGTGAGGTCCAGGTCACAGATCCACTGTCACATGCCTCTCGCTCCTTCCCCGGATGCCCTCAACTTCCCCTTTTCCCCAAGCAGCCATTCACGTGGCCGGCTGGGGTGACAGAGTCTGCATCACCCTCGCTCCTCTGCAGGGAGGGGAGCAAACTTGAGGCTCAGAGGTGTGCAGCTTGGGAATGTGGGTCGTATGCTGTCGGCCTAGCATGGACCGGGACAGGCAGCTCATTGTGCAACAGGGAAACTGAGGGCCAGGGTTATACAGGGGCTAAGAATTCAACTATAGAGACCATATCGTCCAGTAGTTCACAACCCTGGCAACACTTGGAATTATTAACCTTTCAAACATCCCAATGCCTGGGCCGTATCCCAGGGATGCTGATGTCAGGGGTGTGGGGTTGGCCTGGGTGCTGGTGTATTTCAAAGCCTTCTCAGGTAACTCGGAAGTACCACCAGTGGGGAGAATCGCTGATCCAGTTCAATGTCTCCTTGCTCTGCAGGAGGGGAAACTGAGGCCCAAAGGGGAAGTAGCATTTCCCAATTACTGAGATGGTTAGTGGCTAAGACTTCAGAGAATTTTACCTGTCTCCATTCTGAGTTGCCAAACGCCAGAAGGGACCCTTCCTTCATTCGCAGTTCCCCTCCCCAAACCCCTGGGTGCTGTGGCCATGACATTCTTGTGTGTGAAACTACACTCTCTCCATCAGGGGTCACCTCTGAAGTGCTAACACACCTGTAGGGAGGTAATACTGAGTTCTGTGCATTTGAGTTTAAATGAAACTCCCCAGGTGGTTGGAAGGGGAGCCTGGCTGAGAAGGAAGGGAAGCTCATTTCCGAGGCATTCTCCACTTTGCGCTGGACTAGTTCCATAGGAAGGAGTATGTTCCTTTTGTTTCAGAGCCTCCCCTTTGAGACTACTCTGAAACCCGTAATGGCTGTAGCTGTCTCGAGGAAGAGGAGGGAGGATCCCTAAGTGCGCCGGGTAGGAGGACCCCATTGACAGCTGGCTTGTGCCTTGTGAACCTAAGGCCAAGGGTTCAGGAATCCAACAAGTGCCTGTCTCCCCACTCAGCTGGTCCCCTTCCCTTCTCTCACTGAGCCTGTCTCTTCTTGCTGTACAAAGGCTCTGCTTCATGCCTTGATGCACTTACTAGAAATACTTAACTGAGAACTGACCTGTGGATCTTGGCCCCTTGGCTCCTTTGAAGACCTGAAATGAGGCCTCGGGAGCTCTGAGTTCAAGTACCGGTTTGGCCTCCTGAACTGTGGGACCCAGGGCTCAGGGGACAGAATTTCCAGTGTGGTTATGTCAACCACACTGTGGTTGTGTCAACATCCCCCTGCCGTGGGTTGTCACAGAAACCCGGTGAGACGGTGGTGGCAGAAGCTCTTGGCTAAGATCTGAACCTGGTCCCCATGTCTGCAGGAGGAGGAGGGGCTAGAAGGTGAGAGAAGTGAAGAATTTGTGCCATCCAGGTCATTCCTGGGAAGGCGCCTTCATTATCCTCATTCACACTGCAGATGATAAATAGTGATCGAGTTAGCAGATCTTTTCATACCTGTGATCTCACGGGAGCCCTTTGACGTTGGGCCTTCACAGGCCCACGGAATCCTACTGCTTACTTGCTGCCTGACCTTGACAACTGCTCATTGGGCCTCCGTGTTCTCAGGGTGCACAAGGCAGGGCTGGGATAGAACAGGAGCTTTCAAACTGTGTCGCACAATCTTAGGGATCCCCTGCAGAGATGCTGAAGGGCAGGTTTCTGCCCGTGCCCTCCCACTTTCCCTTTAGATTATTCTGTGTAAACTGTGCACTTCCACAAGATTCCATTTGAAGGACTGGAACAGAGTTGAACGGACGGGGAATGACATGGAAGAATTATTGTTAGTTAGTTCTGTTCATGTGTGATAATGGTAACGTTATTATGTATACTTAAGGCCCCTAATCAGTTAGAAATGCATCCCAAAGTATTTATGGGTTAAACTACATTATATCTGTTTTGTTTAAAATGTTCCAGAATGACCCAACCTCCCCCCTGCCCCCCAAAAAAGGCATGGTGGGTGTGCTGGATGAAAGGAGACCAGCAGACTGATAACAATTGTTGAGAATAGGTGATAGAAACAATGGGCTTCAGTACATTTTTCGTGTGTCCCTCCAGGTATGGTTAAGGATTTCCATAATAAAAAGTTAAAAATAAATTCAGAGCCTGACTGCTGTAGGAGGTGTTGAAAGTCTTAGATCCCTGCGTGTTCTGTGAGCTTATAGGTGTCCCGGTACTGAGGTGCCAGCTTGGGGAGGGTCAGGGACACTCCCAAGGTCACACAGAAGTCAAATGAAAGTCCGGATGCAGTCCAGGCTTTGGATACTAGGAGCTCCCTCTGCCCTCCCCTCTGCACTCTCCTGAGCTCAGGTGGCTGGCCATCCTGGGAGAACTCAAGGGGGCGCTTCCCAGGTGCCTCTAGGTGGGGCCACTGGAGCCCTGCTGGGCAGTAAGAAGCTTCTGAGTGAGGACATTCTTGGTTGTATAGAACCATCTCACACACTGGGAAGCATTTAGTGTCTTGATACCATGCCCAAGAATCCCCCAGGATCTATAAGTCATTGTGACAGTCCAAAGCATATTGTGGCAATACACATGCATACACACAAACACACATTTCCGCATATTCCTATTTCTCACTTTTCTGGCTCCTCATTTCTCTCCATCTCCAACTGCCCTGGGAGCCTTCTAGAAACTCCTCGAGATCTGGGGGAAGGACCTATCTCTATCAAATCTCAGGAGAAGTTGACACTATCACGAAATAGGGGAAAGGAGCCCAAATTTACCAAGGCAGTATTTTGTAGTGCTTGATCGTAGGATGCCAGAGGAAGATGGCCTGAGTTTGATTTCCCAACTCTCCCACCTGCTAGATGCATGACTTTGGGCAAGTTACTTAACATCACCAAACTTTTCCCATCTGTGAAATGCGGATAACACTGGCTCCTACTTCATGGGGTTGTTTTGAAGATTAACTGAGCCTCCATGTGGAAAATGCTTAGTAATGGAATCTAGACTGTGGGTAAGCCCAGTAAACGTTAACTCATGTTGGTGTTATGTGTGACCGACTCTTGCCACCTTGCCACACGTTAGTTCTAATTCTCTCAATAACTCTGAGTTGGACAGGCTTATCTTCTTTGACAGAGCCTAGGATTGCCTTCCCTTCCTTACCAAGCAGGAAAGATATGTTACTTTCAGTCTTAACATCAAGCAGAAAGTTAAGTGAAAGGCAAAACTGTAAACACTCTATTGTTTTGTATTACAAAAGCATGTGTCCTCCTTATAGAGAGTCTAAGGGATACAGATCAAAACAAGGAACACAGTAAGAATGTGTCCATCCCCTGCCCAGGCATCAATCAGCAAGTCGTTATTGAGCTCTTGGTACATGCCAGGTTCCACTTTGGGCCCTGCATCCAGAGCACTGAGCATATGAGGAAGATATCCCTGCTCTCAAAAAGTTTGTGTTCAGGGATGGGGGAAGGAGGTGGACACAGAGTGTAAATGAGTGAGTGACTATATCACACATTGACCTGCTCATGAAGGAAAACAGAAGGAAGCCTGGGGCACATTGCAGGAGTGGGGTTACAGGAGGAGTGAGTTTTAGTTGGGTGGTCAGGGGAGATGGTAATGAGAAGTGGCATTGGGGAAGTCTTGAGTAGACCCAAGGCTATCTAGAGAAGACCATGGTGTAATGGAGAAGGAAGAGCCATGGGCTAGGAGCTAGAAGGTGTCAGTTCTAGACCTGCCCAGTCATGAGCTCACTGTGTGACTTTGGACCAGTCACTTTCCCTCTGGGGGGCCAATTTTCCTCATCTGTACAATTGGAGTAGGGATGAATTTATCTTTGCCATAGAGACCCTCCTAGCAGAGATCTCATAGGCTTCTATAATCATAATCAGGACTGACCTAAGACAAAACTGTGAACTTGGCAATAATTTCAGTTTTCTTCCTGGTTTTGGTGCGTTTTCCTCCACTAGGTGGTGCCTGTCCCCCTCAAGGCCCGGGTGCCCACACACTTTCTGCTTCCTCGCCCCTGGCAACACTCATTCTTGAATAATGACCCAGTATTCCTTCTTGCTAAGGTTTCATTGTTTCATTGACTGACAACAACTTAGAAGGTTGCTCTTCCATGACATATATGCACTTTGATGTGTCCCCAGAAAGCTTTATATCAAAAAGCAAAGTACTGTTGAGTAGAATTTTAGTCAAAGACTGACTAAAGACATTATTTAGCTAATATTGGTACTTCCGAATAGCTGGAAGGCGTCTCAGTCATTTTGCTAATAATCACTGCCACAAATACCCAAAAACTCACAAAGTCACCTTTCCAGTGGTCACTTACTTGGCTCATGGTTAAATTATTCACATTTCATAATTTCTTCCTATGCAAAAGCCATTTCAGATAAGTTCCTGGGCATCATGGTGGCTACTGACCTGTTAGTCTTGCTTATCATGTTAATCAGATTATTCCATGAAGTGAAATACTAAAACTCTGTGCTCCGTTACCGTCTGTTAGCCTGCTTTCCTTCTGCGAGTCCCCAGCTGTCATTGTGAAGTACCTCTTATTCCTTCTTGTTCCCCTGCTTCCTCTCTCTCTTTCTCTTCCACACACCTAATGCAGTTTCTTTGTCCACTTAGATTTTTATTAAACAAGAAAAATAGCATTTGTTTTTCAATATTATTTGCTATAGACCCAAGGTTCATGCCTTAAGGTCTCAGGTTCCAATTCATTTGGAGGAAACAGAGACAGAGAGTCTAGAAGGTGGGAGGTCATAGCTTGGCATCCATGGATATAATTATGGGGAGAATGTAAGGTCTTTTGCCTTCAAGAAATTCATGGTCTAATGTGGACCTGTCTCCTTGGTCATCAAGAAGTTACTTCTGTATCTGCCCCATTCCATCTTAATTCCTGTTGCTCTGTCAACATGAAATGTGGCTGGGTAGAATATGACCATATGTGTTTGTAAGAACACATGTGACATTGTAGATATTTCAGCTACAAAGGCTGATTTTAAAAAATGGAAAATGATACGATAACAGGTCAGTCAGGTACAAGATGGCCTTGTTCTAAGAGATGCAAAGTTCTTGGGAAGAGAACCCAAGAAATGAATCCAGACTATACTGTTTTGTAAACTAACAGTTGAGGTAGTCCCCAAAGCCAAGGTTGGTGAGTCAGAAGGATATATCAAAGCCATTCTCTCCAAAGATGAGAAGCTGAGGGTAGGTAAGGGAAAGACTGGTCCAAAGCAGTGGGCAAGCTGGGTAAGGTCCTCCGTCCTCTGAGTCTTAGGCCAGGTCTCTGTCAGCTTGTCCCCTGACTTTGCATCCTTTCCCATCAAATAATCACCATCTCTCTGCCGATGAGCATCATTTATCTGCCAGCTCTTCTGGAGTCCAGACTCCTAGATTCACTAGACATGTTAACATGCTCATCCAACTCAACATGTCCAAAGCTGAATTATCATTTCTCCAAAATTCCTTATGTTCCAGTCTGGTGTCACCCACTCTAGATAGATCACCCACCATACTCAGTCATCCATTTCAGTCTTTCCTACCTCCTTAACGTTTTTATAACCAACCTTCTGTCTTCCTGGCTTAGGTCTCCCTGCACCTTTTGCCTTGACTCTTTCCCTAGTATTGTAATGCCTGCCTCTCTGAGCCTCAATTTCCGCTCTGCACCCCTTCAGTCTGTCCCCCATCATCCAACAATGTTTTCCAAAATGTGAATCTCTAGCTAGAGGCCCTTTGATAACACTGGCGTTATCTGCAATTCACCCAGATACCCTAGGCTTTCCCCCCAACATCATTTTCTTTAGTTGGTGTGTTTCCTATATTCCCCTGAGCCGTTTTGCAGACTTCTTCTGCCTCTACGGGGTCCTGCTCAAGGTTTTCTTCTGTGAAACCCTCCCTGACTCTTCTCCACCTCTAATCCATCCGTCCCCGCTGTACCCTCTGCACACATATACTAAAACACCTACAGTTCTTTATTATATTGAATTGTGTGCCTATTTGGGGATATCTCAACGTCTCCACTGCCTAGCACAGGCTCTGGCTTATAAAGGTACTATGTTCATTTCTGTTTAATGAATGCACGACTGGATTGGAAAACCAGCTACATGTCTAAAGATTCCGAGAGAGAGAACTTGGGAACCTCAGGCATGTTGCATTACGTAACTGAAGCACATGACCTAACCCGTGCGTCATACTCAAAAACATTACACAGTGGTTAATTCCATTTCCCCTTGAGCGAAGCAGTCAGAAGGGAAAAGAAATCTGGCCTTTCAAAACAGAGGGGGGAGGGGGCAGTGCATTTCAATGCCTCCTCAACTCACATTTCGTCTTCTCTAATCCAAGCCACATTTTAGCCTTGGTCTTCCTCCTCTCAGCCCCTCGCCTGTTTGCAAAGGATTTGTTTTGTGTGTGCACCGCAGCCCATAATCCCGAGCTTTGCTCTCCTCTCAGATTTCCCCCTCTCCCCCTTATCAGGTTCTTACTGGGCCTTGAGTACCCTGGAAGTCATATCTGTTGCCTGGGTTTTCATCCATTTCCCTCCTTCCTGATGGGGGGAACCTTTCCATCTGCTTCCCTTGATCTTGTGAGACCTTGTGGTGACCTCAGGATCTGGAATCCTCTATCTGCTGTTTGTATACCCTTGGGAGAAAGTACACATTCTCAGCGGTAAGAACAGTAATAAAAGCAGCAAGCTTATAATGAGCACTTACTATATGCTGGCCTGTGCTGAGTGCTACACTTGGAACCCTCTGAATTCGGTTGAGAGAGTTACAGGACTTGCTCAAAACCCCACAGTTAAAGGGTGGTGCGACTGGGGTTCAAACGCAGGCCAGTTTAATTTTATCTTTATCCACAGGCTTAGAGCATGGCGTGGAACACAGTCGTTGTCCATCCAGTAAATGTTCCATGAGAGGGTAGATACATGCATGGATACATGGATGGAGGAAGGAAGGAAGGAAGGAAGAAAGGAAGGAAGGAAGGACCTCAAGGGGGTGCCCCTAGTGACTAACGAAAACATTTTGAGATTGGCTGTAGAATGAAAAGGGCAGGAATGAAGGGTGGCAGAGAAAGAAGGAGAATCTGAATGAACATTGTAAGGTTTCAAAGACAGTGGCTAAGAAATCTCTTTGGGATGCAAAATATATTTTATTTGCAGGTGACTTTTGAACAAAAGGCCATTGGCATCCATGAGAGCATTTCTCACCTATAAGTAGTCTTCTGGGAAATAGACAGTGACTTCAAGGCTGCTGCCTGCCAAAAACTTTAATGAACCCCTTGTTTGGGAATCATAGCTTAGGTCCTTTCCCCAAGCTCTGCTCGACAGAGGCCCACCGTCACCTTCCGAGGAGCGACCTGGTACACCCTGAGCTGAATCTGGGCTGTATGCAGGTGATCATGCTACATGAACTCTGGGGTTCTGAGTAGGAGAATGACCCTAGAGTGTCACGGTTGATTTTGTGGTATGTTCTCACTGGAGCCGATTAAGGCTCTCAGGATGATGCCTTTATAGAACAGTCCCACTGGACCGATAAGATCTGATCCAGTAAAAACAAACACCGCCTTTGGTTCATCCCTTTCCCAGTGACGATTACATTCTGCTTTATCAAATGTGCTCAATATACAGATGGAGATACTGAGGTCCAGGCACAGTAACTTGTCAAATTAAGCTGATTTGATTAATGCGAGGCAGCCATTGGCAGCAAAATCGTAACTATAATTCAGATCTCTTGACGTTCAGATCAGTGCTCCTTGCACTGAATCACTTTAATTTCCTTTTCAGGAATGGTGGGGGTGGGAAGGATGACAGTTACATCTGTGGGTTCACATTAGTGATGTATTAGAAAACATCATACAGCTGTTTGGTTACTTAAGCACTTCTTAGGTGCCAGGCTCTGTCCTTGGCATTTTAAGAGGTTCAGTAGGAAATGGCATTTTATTAGAAGTAAACCAACCAACCTTCCTGCCTGCCTTCCTTCTGTGCACCTATCCATCCATCCATCCATCCAACCATCCGTCCATCCATCCAACCATCCATCCACCCATCTGTCCAACCATCCATCCATCCATCCACTCATCCAACCAAACATCCATCCATCCATCCATCCATCCATCCAACCAAACATCCATCCATCCATCTATCCAACCATCCATGCAATCATCAATGGATGGTTGTTGAGCACCCTTTAGTCTCTGTATATTATACATTGAACCAGGAGGGAGGGACTAAAAAGAAGTACAGGGAGGGCACAGTTCCATCCCTTGAGGAGCTCCCAGTCATAGCGGAGGAAGCAGACTGGTAAACAGATACATAACATCATGGTAACTGCTATAATGAAGCAATTAATAGCGTCCTGGGGAAGCAGAGAGGCAGAAACACTGTGTTCTTATACACCCATGTTTATTACAGGGCTAGAAAGTGCTCTGTGCTTCAGAGGCCTACGAGGTTCCTTCCATTTGGAAGGGGCAGAGACTTTCTCGTGAAGTAGATGGCATGTCTGTTTACGTGGAGTGTGTGCTTTGCCTTGCATGTGGGTCTGTCGTGGATGCCATTTTAGATGTAAAACCTTAAATCAAATTAGAACAATAAGCACTTTTTGATTCATGTCTCAGTTGAGGACATTGGCCCGGAGCAGCTTTGAGGAGCAGGACACTAGGAAATGATTAGACAATTCCATCCATCACCATCCGAATCAAGTCTAACAGCCCCTTACATCTGCCTCTCATTGCATTTATCACTCTGTTGTGTTCGCCTTCCTATATGTCTGTCTCTCCCCTTCTCTCCCCAAGCTCCTTAGGGGCAGAGGCCATTTCTGTCTTCGTCTCTGTTTATTCTTTGCTTTAGCACAGCACCAGCCCCGCCCACCCATGCTCAGAACTTTGTTGAGTGAACTGGAAATGGCTCCCAATATGGGAGAAGATGGGGTGACTGGAAGTGGGTGCTGTGAAGGAAAGGAACTTTGAGAAATGACCTCACGCATCCTTGTAAGGGCCGAGCAGTGAAGGCAAACATGTTTGAATGGCACCAGCCGTTAGGTATTTCCTCATCTCTCTAGGCTGACCAGTTACCTGTGTGTGTTCTTCCCACCCTTCCCTACCACTCTGTCTCCCTTTCTGTGTGCTAAGCCAGCGTACCATTCTGTTAGCTTGAAGGACTTTTCCCCATGGTTTTCTGTCAGCTTCTCCATCCCTGGAGAGGGACGGAACTGTGTGGGATGTGCCTGTGCTCCTCCTGCGACTGTCACCTGTGCTTTGGAGAGCTCTGTGATGGCAGGAATCATATCTGCTGTGCTCAGGGCCTGGCACATGGCAGCAGTTCAATAAGGATTTGTGGGGAGATTTCTGGATGTGTAAATGATGTGAATTGAGAACACATCTGGACCAGTTCCCTCAGGTCCGAGAGGAAGAATCAGGTGTCCAGATGGGGCAAGAAAATTTTCCCAAGTTCTGTCCCAAATTAGAGCAGAGGAGCAGTCGAGCCCAATTTTCCTGACCCTTCCTTCCATCCTGTCATATTGTGCTGGGATTTGAGCTTGGCCCTCTGGAACTTGGTCACACAAGTTTCAGACCACCAAATCCTGCAGTTGGATAGGACCCAAACTATCCTTTTATGCCTGAGAAGTCTGAAGCCCAAAGAGGGAGAGAGATTTGCCTAGGGTCCCACAGCTGTGGTAGTGATAACACCAAAGCTTCCAGAAAACCTCTGTGTATTGCCACATAGTCCATCAATATAGAGTATGTGCTTGATGCTGTTAAAGATACAGTAGTGAGTAAAATAGAGCAGGTCCTTGCCCTCATAGACTTTATACAATTGTAATGTCTTGTATATTAACAATGTTGAGTGATAAAAGTGGGTCATTAGAGAAGACTGGAGTAGAGGGACTTTGGTTTAGGTGGTCAGGCAGATGTTTGAATAACAGATGAGAAAGAAGTAAGCCATATGAAAAGATAAATTAAGACCGTTCCAGAGAGGGGAGGGGAACACAGCTAGCAGGGAGACCATGAGGCAGGGAGAGTCAAGGATGCTGAGGGAACAGGTGTGTAAGCCACTGGGAGATAGGTGTCTGTGGCTTGAGGCAGTGCAGGTCGTGGAATCTGGATTATAATCCAGTGGAACTAGGAAGTTACAAGATATGGTGATCACTCCAACCTTGAAGTGGAGAACAAATGGCATGAGGCCAAGAGTAGAATCCCAGTTATATCTCTATCAAGGTGTACATTTATTATTGGTTGTATTATTTTAGTAATGACTTAGTATTTTGGTTAATATCATTGCCTTGCATTTCCTTGCTAATACCATTCCCAATTAAAATATCTGAATAGCACTGATCTCTTAGATCAACAGAGAAGCAGGGTTTTCTTGAACCATCTGGGAGAACTTGAACAGATTTGTGAACCCTGAGACATTTTCTGTAAAAATTTGAAGGCGTACATTTTTCTGGGGAGAGGTTGTCATCAGTTTCATAAAGGGGTCTACGGTGCCCAAATGATGACTTAAAAGACTAATAGCAGGGGACACATGAGGTCATTTCCTGAAACCTGTACCCAGCTCTAAAATCTGAACACTCCAGGATATCTGTGAACATGAGAATGTTGATGTTGAGTTGTCAGTTGAGACTGAGGAATTGCACTTTCCTTCATCTGTATCCTTGTTGGTGTAAATAGAATTTAGGGCTTTTTTTTCCCTTGGAGAAGAAGTTAGTCTATTTCTTCGAAATAGAATCTCCAACTGTGTTTATTCAAACTCTGTTCTGAGTTTCTCTGAGTTTTAAAATAGGCAAGTACACTTCAAATGTAGCCTGAGGTGGTCCTAACCATAATTATTCACTGTGGACTTCACCCATGAATCTGCAGATCCAGATATCCACCCACCTTCTGTCCCTGCATCCATCCATGAATCCATCCATCCATCCACCCACCCCTCCTTCCTCCCTCCTTCTTTTCCTCCCATCTGTGCAACCATGTATTCAACCACTCACCCAACCATCTACCCACCTCCCTTCTTCCCGTCCGTCCGTCCGTCCATCCATCCATCCCCCCTTCCTTTCATCCCTCTAACCTTCCATCTGTCCATACCCTCTCCTCCATCTACCCTTCTACCCATGTAATCTTCCATGTACCAGGCTGTGTGCTAGGGCCGGGGCAAGAGTTAGAAGACTCCAGTTCTTGCTCTTAGGCCACTCTGAGTCCTTGAGGGGGGAAAAAAAAATCCCCAGAGATACCTCCAGGGAGTCCTTTGCTTCTATTGGACTACAATTTGAAAACTCCACTTTAGCAGTTGAAAACGACTTTGAAAAAATTCAGCTGCTCTGCTTGCATAGTTACATAATTATAAGTATTCCCAGTCGGGCTCCGGATCTGCTTCTAGACTACTGGAGGCTCCTTTATCAACACTAATATTTTAGATCAATAACAGCTTCCACCCATGGGTCAGCAGGTGGTAGAAAACCAATAGAGAATGTGCAGTAGTGGCAGGGATCTTTGAAAAAGGGCAGGCTTCATAAGGGGGACAGAGAAGGGAGCTGCCAGTCACTTCGCGCCTGGGACTCCATTTGCCCACAACCCCCAAAGCCCTTGGATAGTGATTCTGAGCCTTCAGCCTCCGCGTGTGCCCCTGGACGCATGAGGGAGCAGGAAGCCCTCGTGGCATGGGGTTGTTTCAGTTTCCGAAGCATTTTCGACATGTACCTATCATATTCCCACTCGCCTTGTAAAACAAGCATTCTCATTTAATACAGTGAGGTCTTTGTATTCTGAACAACAAACACATGCTCTAAGGCTCTCGGACACAACCTGCCTTTCTCTCCAACACCACCCCCCTCCCCATTCTGTCCGCCTGTACAAAGCCCAGTGTCAGCAGAAATATCTGTTTACAAACAAGGGCTCCAAGAGCACAGTATCAGGAGCTCAAACGAACCTCTAAAATATGTCTCCAACCCTGCCCTTGGCGTCCCTGTGAACAGTGTGTATCACTGGCAGCCGCTTTCATGGAAGGCTTTTCTGCCTTTCCATCTTTCCAACTGTCTTCGTGTCTGGCTTTCTCTGTCTCCTTCCACTTATTCATTAAAACCATGAGGAGCCTGGACTGGAGAGGCAGTCGGATGCTGGCCCGGGCTTTGTGGATATCTGGAAAACAGAGCCCAGACAGGGAATGCTCGCAAACGGTGAGATGAGCTCAGATACCTCTAGCCTGTAGTATCATCGGAAGCAGAAGCTGATTGAAGAAGGATTCTCAGTTGGATGGATGTAATAGTCACATGATCATGCAGCTCTAGGTCCTTTTTCAGGGAGTATCAGGATTATCAGGGGCTGAAGGAACTCTTTTGCCTCTCTCTTGAACTTGAGTCTACCATAGCTCCCCATCACCTATACATAGTAAAGAGAATAGCTAATACAGTGAGTGTGTAATATGTGCCAGCTACTGTTCTGAATACCTTCTGTGTTTTGTCTTTAGTCTTTGCAGTGACCCTCTGAAATAGATACTATTCCAGTGCTAGGGTTCCAGTTGAGGGAACTGAGGTACAGGGAGGTTAAGTGACCTGCCCAAGGTCACACAGCAAGTAAAAACTGCAGAATCAGTTCTTAGATTCCATGTTCTAGCTACTCCCCCACATACAATTCAGATCAAGTCTGAATTTCGTAGCCCCACATTCAGCTTCCTCCCTAAACATTGTTGCTTACTGTCACTCCTGCTTGTTCCTAATATCTCTGTTTCTCAAACTCGGCACTATTGATGTCTTGGCACAGATATTTCTTTGTTGCAGGATGTTTGGTACTGTAGGACACTTAGCCTTGACCCACTAGATGCGGTAGCGGCCTCCACCCCCCCAGTTGTGATGATCAGAAATGTCTGCATAAGTATTACCAAATGTCCTCTGTGGGGCAAGATCTCTGCTGGTGAGAACCACTGACTTACATGGGCTTTTTTGATTAAAGAGAATGTGTTCCTAGAACACATAGCTCCACCTCCATGCTTTTTCACATTTGGTTTTCCCCTTGACCTTTCAGGGTCCTTGGCCTCCTCACCATCAGTCTTCTCTATTCCAGAGTCTTTCGGTACCTCGGCATCTTTAATAGCCAGAGTGGAAATGCTAGCCTTTCTGGGTGACGGATCTGTTTTGTTTTTATACTTTTTTGTTTAAAAAAATGATCACCACCTCCAAACTTTCCATTTAAAATCTCCTAACACGTGCACAGCAGTCTTGACTTAAAAACTCAATTCATTTCATGCGTTCAGTGATGTTTGTTGGGTCAGCCATGTGTCAGGTCCCAGGCTAAGCACTCAGAGTATGAAGTCAAAGACATAGACTACCTGTATGTGGGGAACTTATGTGGTGAGCGAATCTGAGCAGAAGGGAAAATTCAAGATAACTCTGTGCCTTCTCCCAGGGAAGAAGCTGGGGAAACAAAACCCCAGAAGGTTCATGGTATTTGATCAACACCAACCAGAGACCAAGCTCAAGGCTGAACTAGATCTTTCTGCACCTAGTGGAACAAAATTAAAATTCGGAAGTCCCAGGGAGATCTAACTACCATTTATCCTTCTAGAGCCTTAAAGAGGTCCCTTGGGTTCAATCATGAGGCACAGTTTTCTGGTGGATATTAAAGCAGTAGGGAAAAAAACACACACACAATAGAAAATTAGTATCTGAAAAATTTGTCAGCCTTCTCTCTTCAAAAGATTCCTTACACTCCGTGCTTTCCAATATAGGACTTAAGTCTGAATAACTCCAGATTGTCCCATGAGCACTGGGCAGGATCACATGAGGCACGAGTCCTGGCTCTTCCCTCAATAGGACCCTACTGATAGGAACATCATATCCCCAAGCTAATGAACCCGCCCAGCGCCACGCATGGACTCTTTTTCAAAACCACCAAAGATGCCCTGTTGTCCGTGGGATGAACTTCAGGTCTCTTGGCATGCCCTTCACAGTCCTTGGCGCTGTAACCTCAGGCAGACCTTGCAATTTCATTTCCCCCTGCTATTCTGTGCACCTTCAGCTCCATCAAGAACAGAGGCCTTTCCCCATTTTCAGAGCAACTCCCAGTCTTTTCTCATGTTCTGCCTTCTCCTGGAAGGTCTTCGCCGGGCCTCTCCCACCCAGTTCCTTTTCCTCCTGCAAGGCCATTTCTGTGCTACTCATCTAAGAGTGGCCTTCTAGTCTCTAGTGTTCCTTCCGTTGAGCTCTGTTTGCTCATACTTCTATGAAAACTTACTCTGTTATGCTTTATTTATGGAAAATTAAGAACTGCCCCTTGTCCTCACACAGTCCGTTTTCCCCTAGCTGGGAAGCCTAATTTAGAAGTTATGAACACAAACTCTCATGTCCGATTACCTGGGTTCCAGTGTCACCTCTGTTACTTGCCACCGAATTACTCAGGCTTAGGCAAGTTATCTGTGCTTCTCTGAGCCTCTGTTTGTTCATCTGTAAAATGGGAATAATAATTCTGCCTCCCTGCTTAGACTATTGTGAAGGCTGCCTGAGCTAATCCACGCAGTTGACCACAGTGCCTGGGACAGAGCAAGGGTTAATCCCAGATGGCACCGGCCATGCAGAGTGGAGTGAAAGTCTGCCGGTCTGGCCGCGTCCCCTCCTTATCTCATTTTGCCATCGTGTGCCCTGCCTGAAAGGCTCACCCCTGGCTGTGTGGGCCAGAATGAGCTGATGGCAGGCTCACCTGAGAGAGGAGCTTTTGTTTCCAGAGTTCAGCCCACACTGTCTGGGATGCATTTTTACATAACTTGCTGTGGGTCTGCGTCAGTTGCGAAATGTCTATCACTTGGCTCGTCCAGGTGGGAACCTTCTCCATCCCTCTCAGCTCCTTAGGTTTGGCTACAGGTACTCAGAGACCCTCCCGGTGCTGTCTTGTAGATGAGGATCTAAGGTCCAGATGTGGACCCACGGCTGACTCTTCTACTAGGTGCAGCTGGCATGGTGCCTGAAAAGCAAGGGACTTTTAGGGGCCAATATTTTCACAAGAAAATAGTCAATAATGTGAATAATGATAAATCCAGCCTCTTGATTGTATACATCTTTCTGCCACTGTAATTGTAAAATATAATTATAAAATATAATTGTATAAAATATAATTGTAAAATATAATTCTATATATTTACGGAGGGAGGGAAAAGTGCCCAGGGCCAGGAAAGTCATGATGTGACCCTGAATGGAAAAGCATTTGCCCAAGATCACTCATATGTTAGTGGCCAACCGGGGCGAAAGTTCATGGCTTAATCACTCCCAACTTAGAAATCTTATCCCTGCATTTTTAACAGACTCCCTAGAAATGAGTTCACCATAGTCTTCTCTTTTCCCCGATGAGAAAGCGGACCAGAGAGGGGGCACAGCTTGCCACAGGTCACACAGCTCAGTTATGCTCTCTTGACCCCTCATTATTTTAGTATTTCACACAGCCAAACCTAGTGACTACGAATGCAACCCCCCATCATACAGGTGGAGAAGTTGAGGTCCAAGAAGTCGAAGAGGCTTCTACCCAGTATCACAAAGATGCCACTCCTGCCCCCAGTCACAGCTCTCATTTCAGTGCTCTAATGATGGTCTGAAACTTCAAAATCTACTCAAACGGGGTATCCTTACAAGCCTTGAGCCTATTTTTCTTTCTTTCATTCATTCATTTATTCATATCTACACTCATACATTCAACAAATGTATACTGAGTGCTTATGTTTTGGGTATTCTACAGAAGGCTCTAGATGCAGAGTTGGGGAACAAACGTGGACTCTCCACTCTCTCAGAGGCTCACTCTCTCCATCTGTATGAATAGAATCATAGTTTCTATTTTTCTTCTTTTAGCGAGTTCTGAGAAAAGCAAGTGAAATAATTAAAACTCTGTACTCTTTGGAACTTCAGGGAAAAATGACTGTATGAAGAAATAGTCAACTGATTTTAAAAGAATGTTTTCTTATATTTATTCATTGAAAACGTAAGGCATTGGTTAAGCAGTTGACTTTGGAGTTGGAGCTAGGTTCAAATAACCTTATTTATGTGATTACAAGTCTAAAGACCTTTGCCAAGTCAAGGAAGCTGAGTCTCATTTTCCTCATCCATGAAATGGGAACAAAAGAACTTATAGTCATAATAATTCAGTGAGATGATGCCCATAAAGTCCTTGTCCTTGAACATGACACATCATAAATGTTGGCTTTCTATTTATCGGTAGGTTCATGTGGCTCCAAGTGGTATTAGAACAAATCAGAATAGTGATCCTAGGGATAACATAAGGAGGCAGATATGATGATAATAGATGTTCCTGACTGCATATTATTAATTCTTACTATAGCCACATTGCATCAATAGGAGGACAGGTACTACTAGCATTAGGGATTAGCGGTCTCTCACAAAAGGATACGTATATCCTGTGTCTGGTCATGCTCCATACCCTGAATGCCTAGGTTGAACTTGCTACAGTAGATGTCCTGTGAAGATGTATTGAATGAATCAGTGAATGGCCAAGTGGATGAACCAGCCAGGACCCGGGGACATTAACACGGGGTATAGAAGAGCCAGGGATAACGCAGTCAAATCCTCAGACCTCTTCCCAGCTGTCCTAGAGGGCACAGAATAACTCTGTGGGTCCCTGGAGACCAGATCCTGGAGCAGTGGGTGGCAAGGAGAGGGAGTTGATTTGGCTTCACCGCAGGAGAGCGTTGAGAAATGCTCAAAGGTAGAGAGGCTTTCTTCACATGACACAGAGTTCTCTAGTTTTGAAATATGAATGCTCTCTTGTCAAGACGTACAGATGATTCAAACTGGGTTTGAATGGATGATATAATGACCTTTGAGGGAACCTCCAGCCCTGACGATGTCCCATTCCACGAATGATGAAGGGTAAAGGGCCTGGGAGTGCTATGAAGAATATGGCGGGCAAGGTCCTTGAGAACTCACGGTCCCTGAGGTTTGGTGAGTAAGCAGGAAACAGCCTGTAGGTCCTCAAGTCATTAAAATGACCCAAAGTGGGCTCTCTTCTCCAGGATGGCTCCAGCATCACCACCTAAGTCTGCTAGGGCCTGGTTTGTGCTAGGGGAACGTTTCGGAGCAAGCAAACGGACAGTGCAGAGACCCCTCTCTCTCCCTCCTCCTCCTCCTCTTCCTCCTCCTTTTATCTCTTTGTCTTCTTCCTCTCCCACTTTCTTTTTTAAAAATTTTGTATGCTCCAATATCATTGGGAACGTGTGACAAAGATAGCCAGGCACGTGCCTTTCTATTTCAGAGAAGAGTGTCAGAAAGGATAAAGTTTAATAGCACAGAAGAAGAGGTGGGGGGAAAAAAAAAAAAAAACCTGGTCCCAGTTCTGAGGAAAAGGAACAGACATTCATATCAATAAAAAGTGTAGCTGGTGTGCGTCACATGCTATGCAAATGAGTGTTTGCCTTCTCTCCCTAGATCCTCAAAATGGCACTGTGCGTTAAGTACTGTTATGATCAGTTTACAGTTGAGAAAACTATCAGGTAGGTGAAGGGATTTTGCCCAAGGCTACTGGCCCGCCAAGCAGCACAGCTGGGATTCCCACAGATAAGACTTCACAGCACACGTGCTTAAGGCCTGTTACGACGACTGTGCTCGTGGGCCAAGTCCTGGTATGTTCATTATCTTATCAGTTCCCTCTACAAGTGGCAGAGGAAGACCGTGTCCCTGTCTTAGTCTGCCTATAGATGGGCAGACTAATACTAGAAGAGGTGCCCTGACTTTCCCAAGGCACATAGTTAGTGAATGGTAGAGCCCGCAGTGATGCTGGGTTACTGCTCTGTGAAAGCTCTCCCTTTCCATGTCCACAGAGCCTGCTTACGTAGGAGCAAAGGAGGCAGGCGGAAGAGTCAAGAACCCGAGGCAGACGCAGGCGCACCTGGAGCCCCCAAGAGCAGTCTGCCAACCCAAACTCACCATGAAGTCTGTGTATTAATAAAGCTTATGAGTTTCAGGAACCTGTAAGCATACTCTTCTCAACCTTGCCTTCCCCCTGGATAGTTTACAAGGAAATATGCATTTATTTAACTCCTTTCGTTCTCCAATGAGTTCTGTGTGAGCTATAGGAGAAGACTTTTTAATCCCCGCAGTACCTGTGGGAAAGCCGAGGCTCAGAGAATTGAACTCCCCCAAGGTCACCCAGCTAGTAAAGAAGGCCAGCGGACCCACGAAGTCAGAGGGCTTTCCGGTAATGGTTCCTAGAAAGATAAACGAGTGAAGGTAGAAAGCAGACCTACCTGCCTCTGCGGGCACTCTTCCCACTGTCCCGTGCCACCCTGCAAAGGCAGATTTGGTCCAACAGGCTCATGTGCATGGCCGACACATGGGGGACCCCTGAGAGAATCCTGATCTTGTGAATCCCTCCAGAGGGTTACTCTGGGTTCTTTTGTCTCTTATAGTAGGAGATGGGATGTCTAGAACTCAGTATAGTTTGGGATAAGCCTCCAGCCAGATACGATATATTCCAGACATCCTCCTTTTGAGCCTAAAATCAATCCTTTGAGCTGAGGTAGGCCCGGAGGCACGAGGATGCTGAGGAACATTCCCTGGCGCCCCCACCTGGGTGATGTCCCGGCTCTCCTCTGAATGCCTGGGACTGCGGAGTCCTCTGGGGTCATTTTGGGGGTCCTCCCCCCGACCGAACCAAGTGCAGGGACCATGGGTATACTTAACCCAAATCTGTCTGTTTTAATCACTGTCCTCTGGACAGATAAAAGCTTTCCATAGGATTGCTCTGTCAAGCATTTCTCTGTGGCTTTGATACCAGCCATTAAATCATGGAAGGGAAAACAAAACAAAACAAAATAGAACAGGGCCATCTCCAACCTTTGGCTTTTAACTTTTTTTGGCCTCCTGGAAAAAAAAAAAAAAAACAAACAAACCCAGATTGCTGACCTGATTTTCCCCCTTTTGTACCCCTTACCTCTTACCTCCGCTTGTCTTCCTCTGGCAGTTGTTCCATAGCGAGTAGACATCTTTAAGTTGGAAGGTCCTGAGGCTGCCTTCCTTCCCTTTACCTCCTCCTCGATGACCATACCTCTCTCCACAGGAGCCAAGGCTGGACTCTCTGAAGGACTCAGGATCTCAGAGTCACAGGGAGTCTAAGAGAGGGGGGTCCCCGTGGCCATCTGATGTAGCCCTCCTACTTCATAGGGCAGGGTGTGAGGATGCCCAGAGAGGGGGGCTGCATTCCCAATAACCCACAGCAGAGCAGTGGCAGATGGGACCGTGAGAACCTTGACCCCAAGCTAAGAGTTGTTCCCACCAAAGGAAAGCATCCTGGAGAAGAGCTCTGTCTTTAGAGTTAATCTGGCTGTGATGCTGCTACCGTCTCGCTGTGATCCTTGTGGGGAGATCACATAGCCTCTCCACACTTCAAGGTCCTTTTCTGTCAAAGGACTGTCAGGAAAGCCCACTTCATGGGGTCATTCTGAGCACCAAATGGGATCTCTGTGCCTGCTACAGGAACTGCTACATAGAGGCCTTCAGCAAACATTCCTTATTCTTATTATTATTTAGCTGAAAATGCTGGGTTTTTTTTCCAGCCAAAAGGACCCAGGTAGAGTACCCATCTCTTCCCTTGTCCACTCACCCAATGAGAGAAAACCAAATAGTATAGACTTGATAGACTTGCCATGCGGTGCTAATCCTCCTCCCTGACAGTGCCGAAAGTAAAGTGTTACCACACCTAAGTTTGTGTTGGCTTAAACCATGCCCTGAGAAAATCGTGGGTGGGGGGTGGGGGGGCACATAAAATGAAACAAAACACATGCACGGCATGGAGTCATAGCTGTGGTCCCACTCCTCTGTGGGGGAACTGAACTTGAAATCAGGAGTCCTTAATTCCAATCCCTCCAACCACTTAGTGCTGTGTGACCTGAGGCAGGGGACCTCACCTCTCTGAGTCTCAGCTTCCTCGGCTATAAAGAGCACCTGTTATAGAAGGTGGTCACGAGCAGAAGACACCTTGGCGCAGAAGCCGCAACCCATCTGCTCAGCACCCCACAGGGCCTACGGATTTGCACATTCAGGCTGAGACACAGAAGCATCCCTCCCCCGTGAAGCACGTTTCCTGCACGTGGTGACCGCGACACCGTCTTTGTGTCCTCCTGATGCACCTCGCTTTGCTCCCTCTGAGAACTGAGTAAATTGAGGCATATGTCCTAACCAGAAGAGGACTCTGAACTGGGCACGAGGAAGGGGACGGTGTGATTTTAGAGAAATTTCGATGGGAGAGCTTAGAAGATGTGTGGAAGCGTGGTGTTCTGGACTGAAAGGGCTGCCCTAACAGGGTGCCGTCGAACAGACGACTTAAACAGCAGAAATTGATTTTCTCACAGTTCGGAAGCTTGACATCTGAGAACCAAGTGGCCACAGTGTGGATTTCTTTTGAGTCCTCTCTTCTTGGCTTGTAGACGACCGTTGTTGCCTCTGTGCGTGTCTGTGTCTCAGTTCCCTCTTCTAACAAGGACACTGGCTCTGCTGGATTAGGGCCCACCCGAAGGGCATCATTTGAGCTTGATCACCTCTGTATAGACCCTACCTCCAAAGAAGGTCACCCCCTAAGGTACTAAGAGTTAGGACTTCAACATACAAATTCTGAGGGGACACGATTCAGCCCATAACAAACAGAAAGGAAGCTGGTAGCCAGCTAAGAATGTGACTGCAGCCTTGGGGATGGGGGGGACAACATTTCTGTATAGACCCTGCGGGTTGGAACAAACCTGGGTCAGAAACAAACAGGTGGGAAAGCTGGGCATGGAAGTCCAGGTGCTAGAGACAAGCTCCAGAAGGCTCTCTGGACTCTGGAAAGACAGCAAGTCCCCGGCACGTCTTGAGTCCCGGGGAAGTTGGGTGAGCCAAGTGGAACAGATTAACCCCTAGTAATAAAGAATCATGGATTCTTAGTCAATTTTTTAGACCAGGCAGAAGGACATGAAAAGCAGCCTCCTGGCTTGCAGTTCAATTCAACATCCTTGTGTTGGCGCTGTGGGACTTACGGAAGTATTTTTAGTGGGGGCTGTGCCTTCAAACAGCCCACTTGGCTCTGGGGTGATGAGGCATCTGGCGGGCGGGGGCGGGGGGGATCCTATAGACCGGGATTCCGAGCTTTGTTGCCTTGGAATTCCTCTGAATTTCTTCCTCTGAAGAATGGGCAAAGCTGAGAGTTCCGTCGTGAAGGTTAAGCAGAAGAATTACTCTCGAACACACGGGACTTAGCGAGTTCTAAGTAAAGGGTACTATGCTCTTGTAAAGAACACACCACTAGGGAAACCTCCCCCCACCTTCTTTTCCTTCCTTGATTTTTAATTTGCCATGACAAAGTCTCCAGAGCACCTGCAAGGTACCAGGGTCTGCCCTGCATGCTGGGCACTTTGAAATGAACCAGACAGACACACAGGTGGGAAACGCAGACATTGGATGAGTCATTACAGAAGGGGAGAGTTCTCAGATAGGAAGGGATGTGATGGTTGGATGGAAGATTGGTCTGTTCCTGGAGTGGAATAGAGTGGTCGGACGGAGCTGCCCTGGGAGAGTGCCATGCAAGTGATCCCAAAAGGGTGAGCCCAGAGCCCAGTGGACACCTGGTAACAGCCCTGGCCAGGGTTTCTGGACACTCTGTACAAGCCTTCTGCCTTTGTGCTAGCCTCTTTTACGTATGCTCTGTATCTCCAGGGTAGGGTTCAGTGGGTAGATGAGAAGAAAGAGCCTAAAAAGCAGGCAGCAAGCTTCTTGGGGGCATCTGAAGCCCTTTTCAAAGCAGGCCTAGCTGCGGGAGGATGACGGCCCATTAGAAGAGCTGCAGGACCAGGGTTCGAGGGACCAGTGATTACCACGAGGCCCAGAGCAAGCCCTTTCCAGGTCTGGGTCCAGGCCTGTCCCTCTGTGCGTGCCCAGCACACCTCACGGGCTCTGCACCCTTTTGGTGTCTGTTTCCACACGCTCATGGCCTTGAGGCGGGCTTATGCTCATTAGATGTAGATTGTGTGCAGGATTGCCCTGTAGCTTTCATCCTGTCACATGGGGATGTGTCCCCTGGGATCAACTTCCAGCACCACGCGGATGGTGCAGACTGCAGACGGCCTCTCTCTCTTTCCTTCACTACATCTCTGTCTTCCTGGACAACTATGGGGAGGGACAGGCTGGGCGTGGGGGTTCTCCCATGTCCTCTAGGGAACACCGTTCTTTGTCCTCTATGGAGATACACAGAGCAGAGGGGACCTGGGCACGCGAGCATTAGTAATGCCACAGGGCATCCAACATTCAAATCAACACTTGTGCTGAGCTCCTGCTGCTTACAAGGAACCATTCTAGCAGTGAACAAAAGAGCTCTTCAATTGTAGGGGTAGGGGGATCATTTAATCCCAGCCTCTCCTTTTTCCAAGAAGGGAAAGGCGGCGGTCTGGCAGGAAGAAGGGGTGGTGTGACTTGTTCCAGGCAAGGTCATCCAGATCTCTGGTTCCAGATCCCTGATTCTGGGCTGGTGGCAAAGTCCCCCTGAGTATGACGACCGTCAAGTAGGTCATTTCCATACAGAAATAAGTCCCTGTCACCATTATCCCCGCCCCCATCCCACCCCTGCTGAAGTTCAGTGATTTCCTTTTGCCACTTACACTCCAGATAAATATTTCCTTCTGAACTTCTGAAGCCACTGCTTCAAGGTTCTCATTTCCCTTCACGCGTTTCCTCTTGGTTCCACTGAAAAGCCTCTCTTTGCCCTTCCCCTCTGCCTCTGGGGGCAAAGCCAGCTCTTAGTCCTTGGCTCTGTGTGGCAGAGTCTGGCCTTTCTCACTGTGTCTCTCTTCTCTCTCAACTGCAAACAGAGGGGGCTGGAGCCGAGTCCCAAGCCCTAGGAAGGTTCTGAACTGAGGGCACCCTACAGATGTGTAAACATTTTACCTTGCTCACCCAGCTAGCCGCCTTCCAAAGGCAACAGGAAAACCAGGGATGGGAGAGCCCCTGGCAAAATAAAAAACCTGCAGGGAGAGAGAGTAAAAGAGAAAGAGAGAGGAAAAGGGGATCCTGTTTCAGATGTTAATTTTCTCATTAGAAGAATTTTCTCTTTAAGGGGGAGGGTTCACCAGGGGAGCAAGAGAAGGGGAGCTCAGAGGTGGGAGGGGGAGACCAAGCGTGGCGGCAGCAGGAACTTTGCTCTCACTGATCCTCCTGGCAAGGAGCAACACATAGAGCTGGGATAGCTCGTTCCAAATCTGGAGTCAGAGGTTCCGCTTTGGAAGGGTCCATGGGGAGGTAGCTTTTCACACACAGTGTCCTGACAGCAGCTAAGCAGATGGGGTTCGTGATTTCTAAGGAGGCTTTGCCAGTGGCTCTGGGGAGGACTCATGCTTTCTTTGAGCCTTCATCCTACCAACTCTTGCTGATTAGTCAAGATGCCTTCAGGATGCCTGCTCTCTTTGGCCTTTCTGTATTTTGTTTCTTGTCATTTCCTACTTGGCATCGTTGACATCACTCCCAGACTCACCAGCATCTTAAAAATGAGCTCCCACTTGGATGGCTACTGTGTGCCAAGGATGGCGTATCTGCTGTGTCTCTTGAGTAAGACAGCGTGCTGGAAGGGAGATCTAGGCAAAAGAAGGAAGACCTGCAGAAGTGAAGGGAGGTTGCCCCGATGTTCGACTTAGTAACTCTTTCATCAGAATGACTCCTACTCCAAAGATCCTGCTCTTTCTGTGGTACGAAGAACACAACCTCTCTTCTGACTCTTATAAAGACCTAAGTTAGGGCCTTTGATTCTGTTTGTCCTTTTTCCTTCTCTGGCTCTATTTGGAATCCTTCCTATGCTCCTTCGTGAGACACTTGTTGAGGGCCTGCTGTAGACAAGGCATGGTACAAGGTCCTAGGCAGGGGACAGGTGGTCTGGCCAGAGTTCTCCCTTTCAATAACCCTTCCATCTAGGGGGACTCCAAAACCAGAGAGCAAATGTCTAATTGCCTTAAAGTAAAATGAGTTGAGAGGAAAGATGAACATTCTTTACAGGGCTATCATGGAGTGCTTCTTGGAAGAGGTGGTTTCTGTTTTAGTGATGGAGAAAACCTGGAAATGCAGAGAAGCAGACTTCTACCAGGCATGCGAGGGGAAACTTATTCAGTCCCCTCCTTCACCAGATAGAGAACCAAGACCCCCAAAGAGGTACTTAGTGCTTCACCAAGGTTGACCAGCCAGTGAGAGCAGGTTGACTTTGTGAAGCGACCCCAGCCATTGCCTGAGGGACTGTTGGGCAGGGAGTGGGAGGAGGGGTATAGGCGGACTCAGATGCCAGGCCAAAACTGCCCTCTGCATCAATGCTAACAGAGATTTACACAAGTTCTGAGGCCCCGGTACAAAGGAGCAGAGAGCCTATGGGCCTCCTCCATTGATTTTGCTGGAAGCTGTCCATGCTCATTGATGAACGCTAATGGCAGATGCACGCTCAAAGTTATGGTGACCGCAACAGGTCTCCAGCTCAGAGTAGGGACTGTCCTCCTAAATGAGCATCTTGTATTCATTCTCATCTCCTTCTCTTTCTCCTCCCACCTGGCCTCATACATCATCCCACACTTAAAACACACTGTTAATTAGAAAGTCCTCTTCCCCATCCAACAGCCTGTCTGTGCCAAGGACACTGGGTGTATTCCAGAAAAGCTGAGGAATGGGGGTTGGTGATTATAAAGATAACTCAATCCAGAGAGAATCTGCTAAGTGATTTCCTGGGGTTCCCAGAGTAAGTCTAGAGACATCAGTCATGGGACCTTCCTGAACACCCAACTTGTCCCCACTCCCCACAAGATGGAATGTTCTAGATCCCTGGTGGCTTTGGTAGGGGAGAAGGAAGCACCCACAGAGTTAGTGCACAGGGTGGTGAATGCCAGGGTCTGATGGATGGAGGAGCCACTGACCAGCCCGTTGATCTTTAACCCATCCACCTCTTTGCTTTCTTGAGAATCTCGTGTCTGTTAACATCATCGCCGTAAGGGTGTTATGTGGATTAAATGAATTCACACACAGACTTTAGTACAATAGAGAGGCTTGGACGATTTTAAGTAATGAAGGAGTCCTCCACATCTTTTATGTTAAGAGGATGCTTTTCATTTCATTCTTTTGAAAATACTAACATTAGTGTTGGAGAAAAGCAAGCTGAGTTGGGTCTTAGAAACTTGTCATTGACTCTGTGTAACCTGACAAATGCCTTTCATTTTTTGGGTCTGAGATCCCTCACCTGTCAAGTGAAAAAGTGGGAAGCAATGATCTTTAAAAATCTTTCCAACTCAGACAGTAAGCATGTCTGCGTTTCTCTGGGGCTGGATTTCAGGGCTAGCCAGGATGGCTTCCTGTTAGAAGGTAGAAGCATTAGCTTTGTGGCCCCTGACTCTTGCTTCTCTGGGCCAAATTTGCTAACAGTTCACCACCACTGGCCATCTGATGACGGCCAGCGGTGATGTGTGCCCAAGGTTTTGGTGGCCGTAATAGGGGTGCTCCTTCTCAATGAACATCTTCTACTCATTACTAACCCCATTCTCCTCTTGCCTCATATATCATCCCACACTTAAAATGCCCTCTTGGTTGTTTTTTAATTTGGGGGGGGATTTATTTATGTATTTGAGAGTGAGCATGTGCACGAGTTGGGAGAAGGACAGAGACAGGATCCCAAGCAGACTTCCTGCTGAGCACAGAGCCTGACATGGGGCTCAGTCTTACCACCCATAAGATCATGATCTGAGCCGAAACCACAAGTTGGATGTTTAACCAACTGAGCCACCCAAGCACCCCTAAAATACCTTCTTTTTTTAAAAAAAATTTTAAAAATCTACTTATTTGATAGAGAAAGAGATCACAAGTAGGCAGAGAGGCAGGTAGAGAGAGGGGAAGCAGACTCCCCACCGAGCAGAGAGCCTAATGCGGGGCTCCATCCCAGGACCCTGAGATCATGACCTTAGCTGAAGGCAGTGGCTTAGCCCCCCAAGGCATCCAGGCACCCCTAAAATACCCTCTTTATTATAATATCCTCTTCCCCATCCAACAATTTTGCAAAATCAAAGGTGTTCAGATTTCTATTGTTGTTACTGTTGGTATTTAGCCTAAGTACCCATTCTACAAACCGAAATCTTTCTTGTATGTTCCATGTTCAGAACCAATGGAAGTGAAACCACTTGGGCTAACATAGTGGGGAGAACCCCCCACCAAAACCAGCTCCTCCTGTTCCTCTTGCCCTTATCTTGTCCTAAGTCTGGTCCCAGAGGCTTCATTAAGAACTAGAGGACCCTGCAGGGCACAGTTTGAGAACTGCTGGTCTAAGACATCCTCATACTAGTTTTAACAGAGAGAAGTAACTGAGTGCCCTCTTCCATCCTTTACTGACACCTCTCTCTCTCTCTGGGCCACATAGGGCTGTATGACAAATGTTCTTATACCTCACGTGACCGAGGATGGGTCGTGGGAATTCACACCGTCAGTGACCAAGGCAACAGAGACCCACGCTACTTTTTCTCCCTGAAGACAGACCGAGCCCGGCAAGTGACCACCATCAATGCCCACCGCAGCTACCTCCCAGGCCAGTGGGTGCACCTAGCCGCCACCTATGACGGGCGGCTGATGAAACTCTACGTGAACGGTGCCCAGGTGGCCACCTCGGGGGAGCAGGTGGGCGGCATCTTCAGCCCGTTGACCCAGAAGTGTAAAGTGCTCATGTTGGGGGGCAGTGCTCTGAATCACAACTACCGGGGCTACATCGAGCGCTTCAGTCTGTGGAAGGTGGCCCGGACTCAGCGGGAGATCCTGCTCGACATGGAAACCCATGGCCTCCACGCGCCTCTACCTCAGCTCCTCCTCCAGGAGAACTGGGACAACATGAAGCACACCTGGTCCCCCATGAAGGACGGCAACATCCCCCAAGTGGAACTCAGCGGTGCCCATGGCTTCCTGCTGGACACGAGTCTGGAGCCTCCCTTGTGTGGGCAGACGTTGTGTGACAACACGGAGGTCATTGCCAGCTACAACCAGCTCCCGCGGTTCCGCCGGCCCAAAGTGGTGCGCTACCGCGTGGTCAACCTCCATGACGACAACCATGAGAACCCCACGGTGAGCCGTCAGCAGATCGACTTCCAGCACCGGCAGCTGGCCGAGGCCTTCAGACACTACAACATCTCCTGGGATCTGGAGGTGCTCGAGGTGAGCAACTCCTCCCTGCGCCACCGCCTCGTCCTGGCCAACTGCGACATCAGCAAGATCGGGGACGAGAGCTGCGACCTCGAGTGCAACCACACGCTGACCGGCCACGACGGCGGGGACTGCCGCCACCTGCGTCACCCTGCCTTCGTGAAGAAGCAGCACAACGGGGTGTGCGACATGGACTGTAATTACGAACGGTTCAACTTTGATGGCGGAGAGTGCTGCGACCCCGAGATCACGGATGTCACCAAGACTTGCTTCGACCCCGACTCTCCGCACAGGTAAGACCTGCCAGGCAGGCGATGCCCAGCTGTGAGCTGACCCGGTGCCCCTCAGCATCACATAGGCGAGGGGCCTGAGAGCCCTAGGGGTTCCAGCAGATTTTCTGGCTTGCACCGTAGCTTGGTGACTGAGGCCAACCTCTTACGCATCTCTTATGGGGACGATACACGAAGATAGCCCACCAAAACAGTATTCGCTGAGCCCCCGCTGTGGGCTGTGAGAGAGGACAACCCCTTCTTCCTAAAAAGCTCAGAGTCAAAACAGGGTAATGTGAGCCACATAATGGGTAACTGTCATAACGCACGTGGTAGAGTCGGGTACAACGCATTCCCTAGTCCACTGTGACTGTTTAAATTAGTTGAGATTAAATAAATTTAAAATCTGGCTTGAGTCCCATGAACAACATCTCACGGACTCAGCAGCCTCGTGGGCTGTAGTGGCTACCGTGCTGGACAGAGCATCAGGGAACACGCTTCCCGGCCGAGTGTTCGTTCTGTTGCACTGTGCTGATAAATCCAGGGGTCAGCTGGGTCACACAGCCTGGGTTCGGGTCTCAGCCATACTGTTTCCTCGCTCTGTAACCTCTTAGAAGCCATGCCTTCCTCTGTAAAATGGGAGGGATAACAGCACCTGCTTTGTGAAGCTGCTCTGGAGATGGAGAGGGGCGTGTAGCGCGTGGTCTCCCTGCTCGTGGCTGGTGGGCCATGAGGTCTCAGTAAGCATATTTGTCCTTACTTGTGTCAGGAAGGTGCTGTGTGCTGTGCGCTGTGCGCTGTGCGCTGTGTTTAGGGAGTGCCAAGGGAGATCAAAGAGAAAAAAGCTGACTTGGCACTCAAATACCTCCAGAAAAGCTCTGATCTGGTTTGGACATCCAAGATTGGGTTGGGGGAGAGAGGAGGGCACTCCGGGCAGAGGGACATGTCATCCACTGCGGAGAAGAGGGCAGAAAGGGGACGCTTCTGTCCAAGGCTTCCCTTAGCCTCTGCTTGCACTGTCAACTCTAAACAGCACCCTCAAGGAAAAGCCCAGAGGTGAACCTGGGGGGATCTATATTCAATATGGGAGTCAGAGGAACTAGTTCCAAGCCAGAGAGACAGGCAGCATCCACTTTCCTGATCTCCCAGATTCACGCTGGACTTTTCCATTCTGTCCAGCGCACAGGACCCTGGACTTGCTGATAGCTCTAGCGCATTTGCCGACCTCTGCAGGTTTTCTGCTGACTCTTCTCTTTATGTCTCTCTCAAAAAAGCAAGGGCCTCCCATGCACAGACAAAATACCTATGTGCAAAGGAATGGCAATGCTGGCAGGAGAATGTCGTGCCTGGCAGCAAGCCAGAAAGCACGTCAGCTCAGCCTGCTGGCACCAGGCGGGCTCTGGACTCCCACCTTGTTCAGAGACACGAGCGGCCCAAGTGGGAAGAAGCCTTGCTGTGTGGCTGGTTCCTTCCAGGTCACGGTGCACTTTCATCTCTGCTCTCCTTTGGGCTTTGACAGAATTTGGTAAGGAAGGCAAGACCGGGGTTAGTATTTGCATTTGACTGACAGGGAGCTAGAGGAGCTGAGGGGAGGCAATGACTCCGCCAAGGTCATGGGTCAGGAGAGCCATTCAGCTAAGTCACAAATGCAAGTCTCTGAGATTAAGCCAGCATGTGCTCTACAGAGCTGGACTCCAGGGACGTACCCACGTGCTCAGGCAGAGTGGTCACGGAGGAGGGCAAAGTGCTGCGGATAGCCTCAAGTCCTTCACCCATTTCCACGTTCATTTGTTCCTTCGTTTCTGCTTTCATTCATTTGTTCGTTCATTCATTCATTCATTCATCCATTCCTACAACAATTGCTTCTTCAGCACCAGGAGGGTGGGTACCTTTAGCCCTATTGTGCCACAAGAAATTCAGGATCCAGACTGACCTAGGGATTTAGCCAAGGTCACTCAACTAATAAATGGTGAGCTCGGACTCACATCCAGGTCTGTTGACTCTAAAGCTCCCACGGAACGAAGGATTTTTAAGTCTGAGAAGCAGTAAGAGGCAGAGTTGAAGGGCAGGGTTGGTAGGCAGGGCAGCTTCACAAGGCCTTGGGGGAAAACTGCTGAGTTGATTGGGTCAGGACCGAGGGCAGCGGGCACTGTCCTGGTATGGAGGGGTTGTGGGGCCCCATCCCAGATACCTCACCATCAGCAGACAGAGTTGGCAGCCTTCAACAGCCTCCCCTTTTCTAAGTCACGGGACTGCCTGCCCAGAATGTCCGGGAGCAGCTGTGTGCCAGCTCTGTGACCACACACGCCAGGGCACTTGTTTGCCAGCTGCGAAGGTCATGAGCCCCAGGTGAGCCCCATCAGGCAGCGTGTCATCTGCTGACGGGGCCGGGAATGACGGTGTCCAGGCTGTTTTGGCTTTCCAGTGTGCAGAGAGGAACCTGGGGACATTTGCAGAGAAATATTTGCTTTGTGACTTTAAGAAAAGGGAGGGAGGGAAGGAGGGAGGAAGACAGACAGAAAGGAGGGAGGGAGGCAGGCACCTTTAGTAGAAGCAGTGAAAATTTGATTGACGTTATCTAGGTGATTTTTAATAAAGAGCTGAACTTCATTCTCATCAGGGTCCTTTCTCCCTCCCTCCCTCCCTCCCTCCCTTCCTCCCTCTTTCTCTCCCCTCCTCTCTCTTTTTCTCTCTTAATGGGTAAAGATAATAAAACTATTGAATACTTCTCAGTCTATGGTAAGGCACCAGTTTTGGGTTTTTTTTTTCCCCCCTGTATATTGCAAACCAATACCTTTGAAATACACAGCAAAATATGAATCCATATAAAATGAAATGCCACCAGAGTGTCGGTGTCAGAGTTCTTGAAAAGTTTCTCCATTCCTGCATGCACTGCGCCATAGCAGCCCGTGCCCTGCCTGCCTTGAGCGGCACTGATTAAAATTCACTGTTCTGACAATTTACGATTCCCTTGAGTATAATAAGATTCCTAGTAATGGAGCTGGGCAGATTGGTGAATTCTGTCAGAGAAGTGTGTCTTTTAACATGTTTGGACTCCAGGAGAGCATCTCATCCTAGGTCAAATGTTGGACCTAGAAACATCCTCAGAGATCATTGGTCCAAGCCCCTTCTCCCCTATAGAGGGAAACAGAGACCAGAGCTCATACTGTCCATTAGTAGTCACACTGGAGATAAGGTTGCTCTGGATTTCTGACTCCTGGTCATCTGCGGTGACACAGCTGTCCAGGACTGCTCTGACATTCTGGACGGTCACACATCCCTGCCCCTTCATGTTCTCTTCCCAGTTTTCCCCGAGAGCTTGGGATTATGGAGTGCCTGAATGAGTGAGTTTGGGAGAGAAGATGTGATGGCCTTAGGCTTCCATGAACCCCTGTAGAACCATCAGAGCTATCTTGGCAGCCAGTTTTCCTTCTTAAGGGTCTAGAATAACAGCAACCAGTGGAGGAGGCACAAAAAAGGGGGGGGGGACTGGACAGTGAGAGGCAGGAGCTTATATCATAACCATATGAAGATGTTTGGCACGATAAGCAAATTCTCCTGGGGCTAAGACTATAGGGCAGCGGTATACACACTTCAAGTCTCCAAAGGCCTGTCCTATAGGAAAGGGAGCAGGATTCCTCTATATGTTTTCTAAGTCCTGCTTGGAACCAGAGTGTTATAATTATAGGCGGCCGCTCAGAGCAGAGTAACAGATGATGTCATCCCCCCTCAGAGTGCTGCTCCTAGGGGAGCACCTCTCTGCGGATGAGTGAGCATCCCATCACCTGAAGGAGGCACAGCGAGGACCGTGGCAATGCTATAGAGAGTAGCCTTGATGGGCTTGGGGTTGAGCCCAGCACAGCCTGACTTTTTGCTACTATCTTCCTCCAGTCATGTTAATGGAACCACACAGTAACATTTGCAAACAGACATTTCTTGGGTCTGTGCATCCCTGCCTGGCCCTCTGCTCTTCACTGGGGATACCGGAAGGGGTGGGAGGCACTCCTCACCACTAAGGAGCTTTCTTTTGGTGGGGGAACCATATTCACCCAAAAGAAACTCTGATCCCATGACACGCAGTGGGACAGAGCTCTGGAAGGCAGAGATCTGCTTGGATAAGGAGGACAAGGTGCGTTGGCTGGCGGAGGCATGCTTTGAGGGCAGCTGGAGATGGGCAACACTTTCAGAGGTAGAGATGCAGGCTGCAGAGGCCAGGGCATGGCAGAAAGCAGGTGATACATTCAAACGGCACAGTTAAGGAGAGTTGAAGGAGGGATACATGGGAAGGAGAAGCTATCTACAGCAGGGTAGGCTGACCTTAACAATCGCCAAGGCCAGAGTCAGCAACAGTGGAGAGCCATTTGCATTCTTGGTCTAGAGGGACAAGAAGAGAGAGTAGTTCGGGAACCTAGAGAGTGACTGTGTGCAGAGGACCCCTGGGCAGTAGCGGTGACTCTCTCTAAAGAGGGGTGGCCAACCTCCTGTAGCCCCCAGGCCAGAAGGCAGCCTGGAGAGTAAATGCTACATTGTCATTCCCTTCTGCTTCCCTGTCTTCTTCTAGAAGCCACAGGACAAAGGAACCCACAGACGCACTCCAATGAGGCCAGCCTCCCAAGGGCACAGAGCAGGGTGGAGAGGGATGGATGGTGGATGTGGATGGGCAAACAGCATGGGCAGAACGCAGAGAAAGACAGCCCATGCAGAGGATACGAGAGAAGCAAGGGGACAGGAGGGGAGGAAGCGCTTGGAGAATGAGTCTTCAGTATGGCCAGGACCCAGATGTAAGCAGGGGAGGGTCTACTTTATCTCCTGGCAAACAAATATCAAGCTAAATCCTTCCTCCTTCTCTCCCCTTCTTTATTTCCTTCTGCCTTTTCCTTCCTTCCCTTCCCCCTCCCCTCCCCTCCTTTGCTTTCCCCTCCTTTATTTCCATCCTTTTCTTTCTTCTTTTCCTCTCCCAGTAAATGTTTGTTGAATGCTCCCTCTGTGCCGGCCCAGCCCCTGCCTTTTGGAGCTCACCATCTAGAGGAAAAGACAGACAAGAAAGCATGCCATTGTGATCACGGGTGTGAAGGAAGGCTCCCCAGTGTCAGCCAGGAGGACCTGTCTGTGTGAGCAGTGAACGTTTTTCTATCAGACTGGCCATTTAGGAAAAAAAACAAAAAACAATAAACAAAAAACATTCCAATGAACTTGGCTGTTCTTTACAAGTGGTGGAGATGAGCCAGGTAGGCAGAATTTCATCTGCAGCCATTAGAGATGTCTACTAACAAGTTAGAATGCACTTCACATGCCTTTTTATAGATAAAAGGGAAAACCTGGATATTAAGGGAAACCCCTGGCATCAGGAGCTCAGGGGGCATTTGACACTTTGGGCTGCATGCACCCCATTGCGAGAATACATTGCAACAAACCCACCAAGCTTCTGTTTGGATCCTCCAGACTGCAAGCTATGGCAAAGTTGGGTGAACTTGACCTTTATCTGTGAATATGTACTTATATGCAATTGGAAGATAGAAAAAGACTTCCCTTGTACACTGTTGGCTCATAGGAAAACATTTTCTTTGTCTTCCCTTTATTATTATTATTTTTAATGGAACAAGGGCATTCCCCGGGGGCCATGTTATTTTTTTTGGACCCAAGCTGACATTGCTGGAAGTCTTTGGAAAGGACTGCAGTAAGCCTTAGGCAGGCTCCTCGACCCCTCTGCTGGCACTACAGCTGTCCTCAGTGGCCTCCCTGACTCCTTGTCAGAGACCATTAAATGGTTTGCCTTTACATGTTGGGGTCTCTTCTTTTTTGGGATGATCTCATGAAACATACACTTCCTTCTCCCGAGTTCTCCCCAAATCGGGGTAAGTTGCGTGGAGTCAGGGACTTTCTGAGCCGAAAGGAGTAGTGGCCGTGTCTGGCCTTTTCTTGCTATAGATCAGGAGGCCGAGCTCCCAAGGGGGCCAGCACTGACCCAGGCCTCCCAGCGAGAGTGAGGCCAAGTCGAGGGCAAGACCCAGGATCTCATCTCCTAATTTCAAGGCCTTTCTACCCTCCTCCATCTGAGAAGCTTAGGATTTGCAACTTGAAAACATTCTGTCAAGGATGGTCATGTTCTTCCCTATTGTCCATATTTTGCTAAGACACTTTCGTGCCCAGGAGACTGTGGTCCATGTTCTGGGGATCCAACATGTGATCTCTGTCCTGAAGGTGCTTATATTCTGTAGTTCAGTGGCATGAGTTCAGTGGCATTTTGTTACAGTCATTCTAGAGGTGGTGAGAAGGCAGATGATTAATTTCCCAGTGAACCACACGGACGATCAGGCTTACGTGAGCTCTGAGAAAAAGGCAGGATCCTTGTGGCGTGAGGAAGTCAGAAAAGGTTTTCTGGGAGAAGGAGGCACACAAATGGACCACCAGAATTCACAGGTTCTTTAATGACAGAAAGGAACAAAGAGATTGAGGTGGGAAGGTGAGGGGAGGGTTCCAGAAAAAGGTAAGTCTACTTGGGCCTAAGCGGGGTTGAATGCCAAGGTTTGTTTTTTTCCAGCTGTGGAGCTCTGAGAATCAGACTAACACAGAACGGAGGGAGGATTCAGGAGGGATCCATGCTTGGCCCCGCTCAGCCACATCTTAGCTGTGCAGTCACCGGCCAGTCTTGTAATCTCCTGGAACCCCCATTTCCACATCTATGGAAAGGGAATCATAATAGTATCTGACCGGCTGAATCACGTGATTGCCTTGAGGGTCACATAAAATACTATCCCAGCAAGAGTTCTGGGAAGAGTTAACGAGCACACAGATGAAAGAGGGCTTTGTTATTTGTTCAGTAACTTTGTTCATTCTTTTCCAGTAATCGTGTAAGAGAAATTGCTTGGAATTTTATAATCAGAATATCAGAGTTTATTTAATGTGACTAATATTCATTAAAGCAATAACCGGAGTCAGTCCTGGTATAGTGGAAAAGTGATATGTGTTGGAGACTGACCAGGGTCCGTATCCTGGTTCCACTCTTCATTAGCTGTCTGACCTTGGCTCATTTCTCAATAAGAGTTGCTGGTTTCTCTTCTGTAAGAATTGGGCGAGGACAGCTCTCCGACCGTGCATCGTGCAATTTAGCCGAAGTCATCTGTATCAAGCCGCTGGTCATAGTGTGTGGCACATAGTGGGTCCAGAGTCCCCTCCCTTCTTGGGTACACACAGGGACCCCTCTCAATCAGCATTGTTTCCTGGAGACTGAATTTCTGCAGGCTCATTTAAAAAAAAAAAAAAAAAGGGCCTGGATGGAACAGCAGGACACACACTGAGGGCATTTACACAGATTACTTTCATTCTTAAAATACTGACTTTTTTGTTTTTTTAGGACTGGCCACAGAATTGGTATTTTTAAATAAAGACCATATAACATATCCAACCCATTGAGCTCGCACATTAGTTTATTTTTGAAATGACCCAAATGCCGAACTGTGTTCGAGGACATATTTCCGCCTGCAATGATCCCAGGCGGTGTTGGCATTGGTCACCAAGGGTGATGAGCCAATTTGATGGAGGGTCCTAGATTTTTTGACCGTCCCCAGCCTATGCGCCCGCTTGCGTGTGGATGCAGAAATACCTCTCTCCAGGCCACGCGTGGCGGGGTCCCATTTTCTCTGCTTCCGTCTGGATTACCTGCATGCTTTTCATCTCAACAAAGTCCACCTCTCCTCAGAGGTCCCATCTGTGACTCTGCGCAGGTGACTTTGGTCTTTGAGATCAAGATAGAGGGGGGAATGGGGCAAAGAGAGCTGTTGGTGGTTTCTCCATGCCATGTCCAGAGCTCAAAACAGGGACCCATGAGAAGCCTTGGAGGATAGTGATAGTCTCACAAAAAAAAAAAAAAAAAATAAGAATGTGAGTTTTGGAGACCAAGTGTACTTGAAATCAAGCCATTTAAACATGTCCATGACCTTGAGCAAGTCTCTAACTTTATCAGAGGCTCAGGTGCTTCTTCATAAAGTCAGGGATGAAGGTATTGCAGGCTTCTGCGTTGAGGGGCTCAGAGGATTCGGTGAAATGATGCAGGGGTCAGCCCTTTACCCCAGCGCCAGCCATTGAGTGAGCACTCAAAATAACAGTGGTGGTTGGGGATTTTCCATCGCTGGGAAATCTTCTGACCTCTTAACACATATTCCCTAATTCCCAGCCCCCTCTGGATCCTGAGCCCTCTCGCTGGAACCTTCGGGCTGCAGCAGGGGTTGTAGACAAGCTAGTCCTGCTCTTCTACCAAAAGCCCTTTCATTTTGGCTCCTGCAGGTTCCATTTTTAAAAGATTGTCCTTGGGGCACCTGGGTGGCTCAGTGGGTTAAGCCGCTGCCTTCAGCTCGGGTCATGATCTCAGGGTCCTGGGATCGAGTCCCGCATCGCGCTCTCTGCTCGGCAGGGAGCCTGCTTCCCTCTCTCTCTCTGCCTGCCTCTCTGTCTACTTGTGATCTCTCTCTGTCAAATAAATAAATAAAACCTTTAAAAAAAAAAAAAAAAAGATTGTCCTTACTCCGAAAGCCCTGCGTATGCTAAATGATACCACACTCATCGTCACAAGCAGCACATTGCTGTGAGTTTAGGCATCCCCAGCATAAAGCCAAGGCGTGTCCAGGATCCCAGGATGGGGCTGGCTGTGTCGCTCTCACACATCCTAGGGAAGGAGCTGGAAGCCAGGTGGGCACCCCAGGGGCTCTCGGAACCCCACCGGGCCATGTTAAGAGGCAGCACGAGACGCCTGCTCATGCCTGTGACTCTGACCACAGCAGGATCTCTGTCTCAGAGTTTGTAGGTGAAATTTGCAGGTGCTCCCTGTCTCACCCTTTTTCCTGGAGGTGCATTTCCATCTCCAGCTCTCCGGATGGACGGGTGGATGGGAGTGCTTGGTGCCCTCTCGGCCCCAGAGGAAGGCAGTTGGGGTTTTTCCACCCCGGTCTGACCTCATCAGCACCCTCCGGTTCCTTCCACCGTCCAGTGGTGACGCTGACTACTCATGACAGCCTCAGCTCGGCCAGACGCCCGTCCAGGGTGGGAAACAAAGCAGTGGGGGCTTGAGGGAGGGTGGAATGGGCAGACGCAGGCATGTTTTGCTTTAGGGAAACACATTCCCCTAAATTGTTTGTGGCTCAGCTTGTACCTGCAGACTCCCAGCTACCCAATTCTCCGTCCCCTGTGAGGGGACTTCGGCACCCCTGCTTTCACTTTCTGGAAGCACAAAACCCATGTGTGAACGACAGTGCGTTTTGCCCAAGTCCAGCAGGCTCCTATCTCCCCGGTTTCTTTGTTTTGTTTTGTTTTGTTTTTGGAGCTGTGACTTCTTGTCTCCCTCTCTTTCTCTTTCCGTGTTCTTTCTCTTTTCCGTGTTCTCAGTTAGGGGTGATCTGATGGTATAGGGCAGAGGGCGAGGAGATTAGGGTCTCCACTTCAGGGGTCCAACATTTGTGATGCCAGCCTTTTTCGAGTTCAAACAGCACAGCCCCCAGCCTTGAGCTTGAATCCCGACTCCCAAACTATTTGTGTGGCCACAGAGGGCAACGGTGGGTGACCAGAGCTCCACACAAGCATGGACAATCTCAGGCTCTTCCAGAGGGTGGTAGAGAGACTTGAGAGGGAGACAGCTCTTTCCCAGGAGGATTCATGGTAGAAAAACATAGTTTGCCCCGTGGCTTGGCAAAACATGAGGAAGGAAGTGACTAGCTATTTCCAGTAACTTCGTAGCCAGCATGGTTCAAGTCACTTCTTTTATTTTAAATTCTTCATCCGTAAAATGGGAGGATTTGCATAGGGTATTTCTAAGAGCTGTTACTATTCATACATTTTCAGATCAGATGTTGTAACGCAGTTTCCAAGCCTATGGGGACTGCAGCTGGAATACAGATGGAGGGAGCTTGATCCCGGGAAGGTATGAGCAAGGCTGTGTGTTGACACTGGGGACATCCAGGGATATAAGAGACCATCCCCCTGCCTTCAAAGTATTTGCCAGCCCCTCTGACCAATTGAGCCCGATGTGTTCAGTGTAGCCGTGAAGGAACAATTCTACTCTGACAACTGGAAAGATTCTGGCTTCTGACTCTCAGATCTCTGTGACCCCCTGATGGTGGCAACTTGTCTTGGGTAGTCTGTGTGTCTGCCATTTCATTTTCCCTTAAACCCTGAGAGTGGCATCCTCTTTCCAAAAATCCATTTGAATTTTATTCTACTTTCCATAGCCTGTCAGACGACCTCATCACTCTTCAGCGTTATTTCCGCATGCTTCAACTCCTTGATTGTCACATGACCCTTCGAAAGCTCTCAGTTTTTAACCCCGGTCTGGACCCAAATTTGGGGACATTATTAGACTTGTTCAGGTCATCCAGAGAGATCTCCACCTACTGTAGTGACCATATAGTTGTGTCTGTACATGATTCTGCTCTTTGCCTACAATCAGGCAATTTGTATGAGGCCACAGTTCAGGCTAAAATCTAGAAATTGTCCTACGGACACACATCGGTGACGATGTTGTCATTCTTGCTCAGTCCTTCCCAAACACAATATTAGTCAGTCAGTCGTCACATAAGTTCTGTGGTTTACATGGCTCAGAATTAGAGCCAAACTACACAGCCTGCTGAAGTGTCTCCTGTACCCAGGACGTGGTCGCTGTTACAACTTAGGAAAAGGGGTGACTTGGCTCTGTTTTGTTGTGCTTCAACGGGATGACAAGCCGTAGGGCTGCTGGTGAGCTGTGTATTCTGCCGAATGTGGTCAGATTTATCAATTGTGGTTTCGGTCCTCTAAGAAGAAAGGGAGGTGGCGAGAAGAGCTCACTTGTGGGCTCGGGAACGGCACACTTTGTGTTGTGAAAACAGCCGTTTGACGTGGGATGGTCACGTTACTGTTCTGATACTTCTGAACGCACCGTCGTATTTTCTTATTTTCCTTGCTTATCCCGGTGTTCTTCATGCTTCTTGGCTTTCTGAAAAGAAGTTAACTCTGAGAATATGGCGCTATCAAAGCAGAGGTGAGAGAACCCCCAGAAAAGATCTTAGGGAGGTGACTGTTCCTTCCTCTGTGTGTGTGTGTGTGTGTGTGTGTGTACGTGCACGCACGTGTGTACACACATGGGCAGGTATGGTGCTAGGTGCAGGAGTTCCAGCAATGAATATTTCACAAGAAAGGTGTGATCTTGCACTTGCAGAATCTCCTGCAGGTAGATAAGTAGCTAGCTGGATAAATGCTTTATAGAGAAGTCCAAGGTCTGAGGGACGCAGAGGATGGGCACTTGACTCATTAGGGGTCAGAGTCACTTCTAGGCTGAGTCATGCTAACCAACGGAGTAGAGCGGTGCTTGCCAGGAACCAGGTGTTCTGACTCTTTGCCTTCTGCCCCAGCAGTCTCTGAAAGCCATTTTCAAAAAGGCAAAATGAGAAAAAATAGGAGCTGAGTAGATCCTAGCGAAAAGGTATTCATTGATCACTGGCATCCTCTCTTCTGACATTATCTTGTTCTTTCCTTGGGAGGACCACTCCACTCCAGGACAACTTCTTTTATTATGTGAAGGCCATCTTAAATGGTGTGGGGTTTTTTTTGGGGGGGGGTGGGAGGGCTCATCTTCACACCCTCTTTTAGTTGCTACTTCCTCCTCATTTTTTTTAAATGATCCAGAGCTCTGAGAACCTCTCCATTGGCCTACTTACTTCTGAGTCAGCACCTTCTCCTGTATTTGAACTCCCAGGATTCTCCATCCCTCTCCTCTCCAGGTCTCATCCTGATCCTATTCCGCAGAATGCTGCAGACCAGTGACTTTCCTGAGAGCTGACCTTGCACGTGACTCAGCAGAGGGCACAACCCCAGCGAGCCAAGTCTCCTGCTGGGCCTAGAGATTCAGGCAGCAATATGAGGGACTTCGATGTATAGAATCTGAACCTGATAAATGAGAAATGCTCCAGTGGCCCAAATGAGAATCCATCCATACCCATCATTTCACCTCCTTTTCCTCTGCCCCCATCCAGCAAGCACGTATGCGTACCTGTCTTTCTTCGATAGTCTCAGACCCATCTGCTTTTTTGTAAGGCACCACCAGGGCCTTTATTGCCATCCCTCCCTTGGTCCATCTTCCACATTCCTCCAGAAAGGAAAGAAAGGGTCTGCTCGGAGCCTTCAGGACACTATCCATCCTCTATAACCTGGTATATAAGACCTGTCTGATGTGGCCATTGCTGAGCCCTCCAGACCTGCCCTGTGGAGTTGCTCCCATGTTCCCAGCTTTGCGAGGGCCCCAGCCACCTTGCAAGGTTCCAACCTTTCCCTGCTCTTTCAGGCTTCCTAGCTTTCTGGAGCCTCTGCCCTTGACCCTGTCTCCTACACTTGGTCTGATGCCCAGCCAAGGTTTTTTCTTCATCTAAAAAGCCCAGCGATGTCTTAGCCACCTTCAGCTGGGTAAGTGTCATTGTTCTTTTCTTCTCTCCCATTCAGCTCCTCCTCTGTGATAACACACATCATAAGAGAAGGTAAGACATTAATGATAGGGATATGGTCTGCGGTAACCAACAGATGAGCAGCCATATCTCACCTCCCACACTCGTAACCAGGTAGAGGGACCTTGGAAAAAATGGCGTCACCTCACTGGGTCTTGGTTTCTTCCCCTGTCAACTGGGGATACTCCTCCTGGACACATAGGGTTTTTATAAAGCTTCAAAGAGATCATTTTGAAAAGTACTTCAACAGTGCCAGTGTGTCATGAACTCCCCCAAATGGTGGGCTTTATTTGTATTATCATATTATGTTGTGATTGTCTGATTATTTGTCTCATTTCCTTCATCAAACTGCTAACCCTTTGAGAGCGAAAATTGTTTCGCTTTCATATTTGTGTGCCCAGTTGCTAGCTTAGGGCATGGTTATAATAGAATCTCTGTAAGGATTGGCGAACAAAAGAGGAGCCGACTGAATGAATGATTTGCAGAGGGGAGAGAAGAAAGGAAAACGAAGGCAAGCAGGGAGGGAGGGAGGAGGAGGGGAGGGATTGAACGAGTGACTTATTCAATAAATGAATGAAAGAATGATCGATTTTTCAATTGCTCTTTCATTGGTGCTGTTACATTTTTCTTAGACTGTGTGTCAGACTTCTGTGCAAGAGCTGTTATTTTGGAAACCAATCATTCAGGATTCTGAGAATTTAATAAACTCTCCAAAGCACTCTATTTTTTTTTTCCATGCCTCCTCTTACAAGAGAGGCAGATTTAGACATTTCTGACAGTGAAACTAAGCAAGAGAATAAACTCCAGATCATTAGGACCCTTGGGATAAAGACACAGAATCCAGGGTTCAGAACTGGCCACAGCTTGGGGAATGCTTGTTAATTGCAACAAGGATATGGATGCAATAAACATTCTGAGGTTTATCTTGCTTTAATGACTTGCCTTGAGTGGCTTTGATCTTTATATTTGATAATCACTTTCAAATGGTCTGGTGTGTTCTGAAATTGGAGTAGTGGTTCAGGGACTCAAGACCCTCCTGGGGAATGACAGGCTGCAATCAGAATTTGGAAATGGGCAGTGCTACACGACTTGCCGTGTGAGTCATAGGAACAGGTCAACCACCTGTGGAGGAGAGAAGCACCCTGGTCCAATGGTGGGAGCAGGGTCCCCTGATGGGAGAGAGACAGAAGGCATTGGGAGCTAAGGGAGCGAAGGCCAGTTTCATGAGCAAGCTAAAAAGAGAATCATGCTTCTTGGGCCCTTTCTGTGGGTTGTGCTCACTTGTTGCTTTCTCACATGTTACCTCCTTACGTTTTTATATTCTCCTGCCTGGGTTGAATTTTATAATCTGCATTTTACAGGTGAAGACAGGTTCAGAGAGGTTGAGTCCCTTCCCTAAGGTCACAGACACATTTCTTGGCAGAAGAAATAGGACTTGAACCCTGGACTATCTCTCTCAAGATGAGGTTTTTGCAAAAAATAAAGACAGTGATTACAACAATGAAGTATTTCTTGGTGTGGTAATGTTAGAGGAAAATGGTAAATACAAAAACGTGTGCTGTAAACATGATGTACTTGTGCCTCGCACTTTTACATCATTGAACGAAGAGCAGACTGTAGTCCAGAACAATTCTTTCTAGAACTGTCCCCGAGGATATTTAATTATGAAAGTAAGTAGCAGAGAGTCTTACCATGTAAGACGGTCTGCCATATGAATTACAAGTAGAATACGGCTCTAGGTCACTCTCTTTAAATGTTAGGCTGTCATATGTATGTATGTATGTACGTGTATGTGTATGTATGTATATATATACGTGTGTGTGTGTGTGTGTGTGTGTGTGTGTGTGTGTGTACTTTCCCCTTTAAAAAAAGACATTCATGTTTCTATGGCACTCTGCTGCCTTTTCCTTTAATCTGAAAGAACCCTCACCAGCCTCTGGCTTGGAGATGGCCCACTCACAGCCAGGTTCAGCTCAAACAAATCTTCCTCAGGTGGAGGGCATCAGCACCTGGTCAGCACCATCGCCATGCCTGCACCTGTCAAGAACCCAGGGGCTGGAACTTGGGCAGGACACTTCTCAAAAATCTTCTTGGCTCTCACTTCGACAGTGGGCATGTCATTTGGCTTTAAGTGGGAGTAGGGACAAACGCTGGTCAGTCTTGATCTGCACGCGCTGTGAGACATACCTCTGACCAACCGTCTGTAAAACAGGAGAGCCCGTGTATTCTGTTTCTAGAGCTGGAAAAACACTTGAGCCTTCCGTAATCTCAGTTAAGGGATCTGTTGTTGCTCGGAGTTTTGAATGTAGTTCCCTTTTGCTTCCCTTTCAATAAAACAGGCCCCGACAGCCCCCTCATTGAGATTATTACAGAGTTGTACCATCTCAGGCCAGTGCATTTAGGAAATATGTTATTGGCACTCAGCAGCGAGTGAGATGCATAAAGAAAATATTCTAATGACAGTTGAGTTGAGAGAGCTTTGATCTCCCTCCAGAGCTGCTCTCATGGCTTTGAAATGCTGTTCTGGCAGAGGGGGAAAGTCTGGGCGCCTTGGCACTCTGGGGCTGGGCCTCCCTGCAACTGACATTCCAGGGGACCCACAACCTTCACGGTAGGACCCAGGGGCATGGGCTGTGGAGGAAGCAAAGAGACTCTGAGACACGTCTCTTGAAAGGCAGCTTGGGGAGGGGGTCTAAGTTAGGAGGGGTTTGACAGTTTAGCCCAACATTGCCCAAACTCTATTAGTTGTGCTGTTATTTGATTTTTGGCAGAGCCAGAGATTAGGGTCGGGAGGAGTGGGGAGGATTATGGTCACGTGTGTTTGGAAACACTCATGCCCTATCTGCTCTACTCCCATTTTGCATGTTCAAGGCTCTGATAACGCTTGCAATTAAAAAACCATAAGTATTGAACATTGTTTAACAGAGCGTGTCCTAAACCCATTTGAATCCAAAAATTCTTTTCCTTTAAACATGCATCTGCTTCTTGTGGATTTAGCCCTCTGTAGACCGTGATTTGGAAAACACAGATCTGTGCTCACTTCGGCAGCACGTATACTGGAAAACATGGGTCTAATTCACATACTCGCTAAACAGCTAGGGATTCTGAGCAGCCGACTGGGCAGCAGAGTGTAGGGGGAGAGGCCACACACTCAGGCAATACAGGCTCTGCACAGGGATGCTCAGCCGAGGGGGGTCCCTCCCGGGCTTGACTCTCGAGCCATATACCTTCACAGGAACTGTGTCCACCTGAATGAAGGGGCGACTTGACTGATTTGTGCAAAAGCGTTGCTACACACCAGCTGGTAAGTGGAGGTTTGCTGTCAGGCCTTTCTGTGTCCCTCCTTTCATGCCTTGGGCAAGTCACTTCATTTCCCTGAGCCTGGACTTCTTCATCTTGTTTTGAAGTTACACAGTTTAAGTGGGTCGTACTCCATGACTGCTAACCGGTGGTCCATCTCTGGATCGCTCGCTCGCTCTCTCACTCAAGTTTTAGGGAGCACAGAGATGTGAAGTCTTGGTCCCCACCTGCTTGAAGCTCATAGTCTGATGGAGAAGACAGGGGCTCATGGAGAAGATAACACAAAGCAGGGTGATGAGCAGTCGGGTCAGAAGGGAGAGGCTCTGAGGACAGAGAAGTCGATGTCAGCTAGAAGCGATGATGATCTTGGCCCTGCTAATAACTAGCAGTGTAATAATGATCATGTGACAACTCATGGGACAACAATAGCCTGTGCTAATCAATGGGTGCCTTCTACCCATCAGGCACTGAGTGAGGCTGTCTCTGGGTGGCCTCTAGACCCCCTGAGAGGTGACTGTCATCCTCCCATTTTACAGGTGAGAGTGGTCAGGAGCAGAGGCGAACTGGACTTGGCAGGGATGAAAACATTTTAAGAGGCAGAGATGCAGGAAGGAAAGTCATGAGGCGGAGGAGAGAAACTGATGGGCATGTGTAGGGAGTGGGCATAATCTGGGGAACCCAGAGGCTCCAGGGATGAGGACACCATCAGAACTTGAGGTGCTGTTTGCTGGAGGGAGAAGAAGGTTGGGTGGTGGGGATGATACGTGGGAAGCTGAGTCCCCGAGAACCACCCAGAGGCAGACAGTTTAGGTTTTTTCCCAGAAGGAGGACAAAGGAGGCCAGGGCCTGGAGGGGACGGTGTGCGCAGGCTGTACTGAGCTGTCCCATTGAATCCTGCTGGTCTGCTGGTCTTTCTGTCAAGAGAGGTAAAGCGACTTGCCCATGGACGTGGTTTCTCCATCCAACTCTGAGTAGTACTGGGACTTAAATTAATAACACACTGAGATTTTGATTTGTATTGATTTTCATAGAGCATGGGTAATGATTTTTTTTTTTAATAGATTTGACCAATCTGCAGTATACACATGAGGCTAATCTTCCAGGGGCAAAACGGAAAGCGAAGGGGCCCTGAGCAAGTCTTTTTCCTTTCGTCTTTACCGGTCTCCTTAGACTCTAATGACCCTTTTCTTTTTTTTTTTTTTTTGGCCTTGCAGGTTTCTTTTATTTTTTTTATTTATTTTTTTTTAAGATTTTTTTTTCCAATTTATTTATTTTCAGAAAAACAGTATTCATTATTTTTTCACCACACCCAGTGCTCCATGCAAGCTGTGCCCTCCATAATACCCACCACCTGGTACCCCAACCTCCCACCCCCCCACCACTTCAAACCCCTCAGATTGTTTTTCAGAGTCCATAGTCTCTCATGGTTCATCTCCCCTTCCAATTTACCCCAAAGCACATACCCTCCCCAATGTCCATAATCCTACCCCCCTTCTCCCAACCCCCCTCCCCCCAGCAGACCCTTTTCTTTTTGACCTTATGTGCTTTCACCACCCTTCGTTGACAGGAGGGATTAAACATTCTCGAGGCAGGGGAAGAGAAGAAAATACCCACATGGAGTCCTGCCCCTGAGGAGACTTTCCCTTGATGCAGGCAGGAGACACCCAGCTTGGCTCTGAATTGGTGGGAAGACCTCCGCCCACAGAAGGAAAGTTCTTAGCCACAGAGCTGTTTTCCTTTGGGTGGGTCCCCCCCCACCCCCCAAAAAAGGGAGGGAGAGAAGAGAGGCCCAGGGGGCCAAAAACCTGGATGGCTGCCCTGGATTCTTCCTCTTGGGGGAAATGGAGGCTTCTCAAAGTGTGAAAAAAAAACCCACATACAAGCAAGGGAGAGGCTCCAACATCCCACATGTCTGCCTTGGGCCAGGATGAGTACCACCCCTTGAAAAGATTGGCTTCTGCAATTACAAGTGAATAAACAACCAATTAAAATGTCTCCCCCGCCCCACCTCACGCCACCTCTTCCTCTCACGAAGCTTTTCTCAGCCTAGAGCAGCAGGGCAGAGAGGTGACTTTGTCTAATAACATCTGTGTCCTCTGCCTGAGAGAATGCTTGATGGAAATGGACAAATCAATTAGAAAAAAATAAATAATGTGGAAAGGGCTGATCCAAGAAAATCTCGGCTTCTCTTTGTTTTCCCTCGCCCCCGCATTGTTTCCCTTTGCACCGTGGCCCTGCGTGAGCCTGGAAATGAGGGAGAGGCTGTGGGAAGAATTGGACACATCGAGATTTGCGCTTGGCTTTGTCACTATTTATGTGATCTCTGAACCCTGTTCCTTCATCTGCGAGATGGGGATGAATGATGGGAATAGCTAAACACTAACTGAGCCTTTCTACATGCCAGGTGTTGTTCTAGGTCCTTTACACTTCCTTTATTATGTCCCAAATCCTCCGGGCAACCCGATGAGATAGATCGTTTTGTGTGTACAAAAACCGGGGTCCGGCAGTGAGGTAAATTGCCCAGGACGACCCACACATCTGGTGGAGGAGCTGGATTCGTACCCAGGACTCTGGCTTGAGAACAAGTCATCCTACCCACTATGTTGCATGACTTCAAATACTGCAGAGATGGGAGGTGTTTGCTAGCATGGGGACTGGCATACAGCAAGCGCTTAATAAATGTTGATTTTCTCTTTCCTCTTTCCTTCTCTGATCACAGAGTAGACTGGCCAAAACTCCTTGTGCGGCTTCCAGGCTAAGAAGGTGAAGGTCAGGATTTCCAGGGAGAGAAAGCAAGGCAGCAAGATTGCGGGTCAATATCTGAGCATGTGGTCATCCTTGAAACTGTTCAGTTCAACCCAGATATAGCTCTGACCTCTCTTGGCCCTATCTATATCTCTCACTCATGTTCACCTTTTTTTTTGAATAGCCAGGAAAAAATTATGGTCACATGATCAATTATAGGCTCTTGATGCTATAGGGGATGAGGAGGGCTCTCTGGGTCTCCTATGTATCTATTCCCGTAGGAGCAGAGGTGTGGGCCCGTGACCCGTAGGAATGCTCTTTGGAGCACCAGGTAGCTGCTGCCAATCCCAGTGAATTAGCAAGGAAGCTGAGGCCTCATACAAAGGAGACTGGGACCCCAATATTTTAGCTTGGTTCTTTCCCAGTATAAATTCAATACCTTCAATGTCTGCTGAGTGCTAGCCCCAGGCAAGCCCTATGCTGAGAACTGGGTAAACAGAAATGGATAAGGCATGTTCCCTGCCCCAAGGAGCCACGGATGGTGGTGGACATAGACAGGTGTCATGATGATTTGGAACAGTGTGAGGACGTTTACTTACGGGAGGTGGGTGAGTGTAGAGATGGCAATGGAGGTAGACGAGAAATGGGAGTCAGGGAAGCCTTCCTTGAGGAGCGGTACCAGTGTGGGCTTTGGATTTGTTCATCAGAGGACAAAATGCTAAGCAGAGTCCCTAACAGAAGGAACCTCACAAGTGAAGACACCATGGATGGCGCATCATGGTGGGCGCCCCCAGCCCACAGTGGGAAACTCAGGAGAGGGAGCTGGGAGAAATGGGGCTGGAGAGGGAGGCAGCATATTGGAAGCCATGCTGGGGACCTTGAACTCATGTTTCACATACAGGAGCCCTTCTAAGACCCCAGGAAGGAAAGAGAAGGGAGCTATCACGAGGGTTCTACCAGCCAGGGCTGTGTCAACCCCCTACGGACAGATGGACAGATAGCATTATGAAAAAGGAAACCACTTCCAACTCGCTGTGTGACCTAAGCGAGGTCTGAAGCTTAAGTCTCCTTTCCCTCCTCTGGAATATAAGCCTCATAATATGGCCTACCTCAGTCTTGTTGGGAAGATTAAAGGAAATCATCTGCATAAAGTTGGACCACATAGAAGGGCCCATCAAACATAAATATCATTATTCATAGATGTCATCTTACCTGCTACATCAAGCTGCCTACTTGCTTGTTTATATATGTTTTCATGCCTTTATTCATGGATTCATTTCCAACCTTACTCAAGAAATGATCTTCAGCTGCTCACAAGGGTACATGGCAGCAGACAGAAAACGGAGGCTGAGGCACTCGAGAGGGGAGCCAAATGCTTCCGTTATTTAGAAAATGATCCGTTGAGTAATATGCCTGTGACTGATGGAAAGCTTTAGCATTTCAGTGTTGGTAGGGGAACCATACTCTGTGGAGGAGGAGTTCTTATTTACTGAGTGCCTAGGATGTGCCCAGCCTCTTTTCAAAGACCCATTTCTTCATCTCACCAACACGCGTTCATTCTATCTGTTAAGGAGCTGCTGATGATAATGGGGAGTCGGTTCACTTTTCTGATCTGTCCGTCTAGAGTGGCAGCCACTCCAAATACAACATCCCACTCTAAGGGATTTTAGGTTCATTTTACAGGCAAATAAATAGAGGCTTACAGAATGCCAAATCACCTGGGTGTGGGGGCAGCATGATGCCCAGTGACAAGAGCGTAGGTTTCCAAGGTAGACAGAATTGGCCTTGAAACCCTGTTCTACAATTTTGGGCAACCTGTTTAATCACATGTGGGCCACAGGTTCCTTATCTTGAAAACAGCAATAATGCGTCTCTGCAGGGTTGGTACAGAGACACAGGGCAGGCCCCTAGTGCAGCTCTGTATTTGCCTCCCATAGTGAATGAGTGAAATAGAGAAGGAGCCAGGACTAGAATACACGTTGTCTTTTCCATGGTCGGCATTCTTGATTTGCACCCTCATTATGTAGCCTCATCATCAGGCAAGATAGCAGAGTCCTTAAGGGCAAAGATGTTGACTTTAAGTAAATGTAGATTGTGAACTGAACTCTGCTATTTATAAGCCGAGGAGTCTTGTTATGTCTCTTCAACTTACAAGGACTTGATTTTCTCAGCTGTAAAATGGGATCATCTCCACTTACCTTATATACTTTTGGGGGAAGTCATTGAGGTGATGTGTATAAAGTGTTTAGCAAAGTGCGTGGCACACAGTAGCTCTTAATCACTTGGGGGATAGCTGTTATTTGAATAGTACATTTCTGGATGGTGATGACAGCCAAGGTTCTTTTTCTGTTACAGAGCATACTTGGATGTTAATGAACTGAAGAACATTCTTAGACTGGATGGATCAACACACCTTAATATCTTCTTTGCAAACTCCTCGGAGGAGGAATTGGCAGGAGTAGCAACTTGGCCATGGGACAAGGAGGCCCTAATGCACTTAGGTGAGAATTAGAAACTCCTTCAGGAGGAATTTGGATTAGCACAGGATTAACTTTAGTGATGATGGTAATGGTGGTGGTGATCATGACCTTGACAATGGTGATGGTGAACGATCTCTTCGTTGCTTTTTGGAGTACAGAACCCCTTAGCATTTCTTATCTCATCTCAACCACCAGGCATTTCTCTGAAGAAAATAACATGGTATCATTAACCCTGTTTTGCCAGTGGGGAAACTGAGATCCACAGAAGGAACAGGGCTTATCCAAGGTCACACACAAGTCCGCGGCTGAGCCCCATTTGGAGTTCAAGTCTCCAGCTGTGTCCCTTGATAGCTTTCTTCTTTTACCCCTTGCCTCTTAGTGCATGCTGATGTCTTCCCAGCCTTTCAACCACAGGGAGCTGACACAGCCCGTCGGAGCTTGGCTTGAGGGATACCAAAGAGACAGAGAGAGGGAGTGAGCTTGCTGAGAACTCCTTGTTCCTCCGTGGTCCACCAACACCACCAGGAACTCTTCTTACATCCAAAGTATTCATATCCATAAACCAGACATATGTTTATAGGAACCCATCACCAAGAGTCAGAAAAGACAATGGTTTCTGAACCAGGCCCTGAAGTAAACAGCGTAGCTCTTTAATTTTCATTTTTCCGTGCTCTCTTCCAGCACATGTCTGTATATGCATGTGTGTTTCTCTAACTTGTGCATATTTGTAATCACAGCATAGATAAAAATTTTACATTTTGTTGGGGGTTTTTTTGTTTGTTTGTTTTGGGTTTTTTTGTTTTTGTTTTTGTTTTTACTTCATATTATGCTACCTACGTTAGGAAGACTGGTAACAGTCTTCCTAATCACTTCCCATCCAACTCTTTCACTTAATATCACAAGAAAAAAAGCATCCTTCTGAGTTATTTCCATCTCTCTATACGTGATGTTTTTAATTTCCACACAATATTCCATTGAGTGAGGGCACTACAACATATTCAACCTTTTTTCCTTTGACAGAATGTTCTCTGTATTTATACCAGTGGAGAGCAATGCCTTGCTCGTAGAGCATCTTCATCTGAGGAGGTTTGGGCTCAGGAGAGAGACAGTTCTCAGTGTTTCCTGAGGCCCCCTGCTCCCCCCGTGGTACAGCCCAGGTCCAGTCACCGTTTCAAATGGTGGTATTTTGGAAAGGACTCTGCAGCTTCACAGGACGGAGACCTCAAACTCTAGAGTTCGTTCCCGCTAGACTGCTCTCCTTTTCCACTTGGTTTTAAGAGAAGGAGACCAAAATATGGTGCGTGCGTGTGTGCACGCATGAGTGGACATGTGCAGGTGTGTGGTTGTGGTGTAAACAGAGCTGGAGAGAAAGAGGAATCTTTAGTAGTTCCCAACTGGGGGAATTTTATCCCCTAGGAGACATCTGGCCATGTCCGGAGATGGTTCTGGCTGTTACAAATGGGGGAATGCTACTGGCATCTAGTGGGTAGAGGACGGCGATGCTGCTCAGTCTACGGGTCTAGCAAGAATTATCCAGTCCAAAATGTCAGTCATACTGAGGTAGAGAAACCCTGGGATAGTTGATGGACGCATAGACAGACAGACAGAGGTTGGGCAGAAAAGAGCATGCAACTTAGACACACTTGAACGTAGACGATTTGTTTCCGTCGCGTGCCTGGTATGACGTACGGGAGTCCTGCTGGCCCAGAGCGATACCCATGTTTGTTCTCAGCTGTGATTCTGCTTGGCCATATGGCCTTAGGCAAGTCTCCTTCCCCCTGTTTGCTCAGATTTTAAATGAACAGGTTAGACTAGATGGTCTCCAAAGACAGTTCTCAGCACTGAAATGCTGTCCTGTTGGAAAAGCAACAGAAAGGCTCTTGATGAGACTCTTAGAAGGAGTCTAACGTTAGAGAAAAATACTCCTGATGATTCCGTGAATTTCCGAGGCTGGCTCAGGGCCAGGAATACAGAAGGCCATAAATCCGCAGCATGTTATAGTGTTTCAGAATGATGTCAGGCTCCAGCTATTTCACCTTTTAAGAGAAGCAGTGAAACAAGACTCGGGCTCTGTGCTGTGGCTCCGTGCAGAGGGGTGAGTCGGGAGGGGATGAGGTAAAACGAACCAAGCTGGCCCGGACATTAAGTCTACAATCCCGTCATTATCCCTGGAAATACCTGTGGGGGTCCCGCACCTTCCCATCCCCCTGCCCGGCACCTCCATGTTGAAGCCTCCTGGAGAAACAGAATCACTGGCATTGTCGTAGCTGTTTATTTTAGAGCTCACCAGAGACGCAGAGTCACTTTTCCAAGATCACACAGCCGGGGTCAAGCTGAGTGAGGGTTGCATCTGATGTCAGGCTCACTGTCCCGGGCCCCCAGCCCCCAGCCTGCCATCTCCCCATCCCGAGACATGTTGGCCAGAAGCAATTTCTCCACACTAACCCCAATCAAACCTAACTTATTAGAATCATACATATATTTTTACCGTCTTTTCCTGCCGCGATGCCATGATCTCTAGAAAAAGCCTTGGGTGGGAAGGGGATTATGTTTCATATTATGACTGACAGAAAATAATTGAGAGAGATTTCCTGTCTCAATTTCTCTTCCTCCCTGCCTCTCTGCCTGCCCCTTCTCACACACGCGTGTGTGCGCACACACACACCCACACCCTCTCTCATACATCTTTATCTCTGTGCTAGAAGGCTCTGAGCAGTTCAGAATTAATAGACTCCGTGAGCCTCATGACTGAGCAAGCTCACCTCCCTGCAGTTCAACCCAAGATAAAACTCCCCCCCACGCCCGCCAGTTCAAATCAACAAGGCCCTGCCTTATCACCATTCTTTAGAAGACCCTGCTCCGCACTTAAAATCACAACTTGCAGAGTGTTCGGACCTGAATGGTAACCTCCTCTTAAACACATTTGGATTTTTAAGCATAAATGTCTCCCCACCAGCCTATATCGTTTCTCCAGTGCCTCAAATGAACATGAAAAATGCCATCCAGTGATTCTGCGGAAATCTGTTCCATCCATCTCCCTAGGCTAAGCCATACACAGTCACTGAAGACCTGTGGAGCAGACCATGGCTTCTGCAACTTAGAATGTACAGAAGAGCCATCTGGGACCCTTGTTAGAGCTCAGATGCTGATTCTGTAGGTCTGCAGTAGGGCCCGGGAGTGCAGTTTTAATCTTTTCCAGGTGATGGTCATGCTGCTTATTCTCAGGACCTCTTCGACTCCTGAGCAGTTAGATACCCTCGGACCCACTGGGAGTCATGAATAAGTCACCTGCTAACTGTGAAGCTAGGCAAGGCTGCTTACGTGTGCTCAGGTGGACCTCAGAAAATGGCTTTCGTTGGGTTAACGTTCAGCAAAGATTCAACACACTTGTAATGAGATGCCACTTTCAGGCCCTGTGATTGGCACTCGTAGTAGAAGTCATTAAGAGGCCTGGCTCCGGAAACTAAGAACCTTGGGTTCAAATCCCAGCTTGACACTTTCCGAACTCCCAGTCATGAGCCTGTCACTTTACCTGTCCCTGCTCTTGGGTTGTGAGTTGAGGAAGTGTGATTATACACAGGAAGCACCAAGCACGGGGCCCGAGGACACATGCTAAGCACCCACAAGACGTTGGATGTGATGACACCGTCATCATGAGAAGCTCAACAGGATGATGGCCTCCATGAGAGCTAGATGAAGAAGTGGGATTCAGGGATGGCAGTCAGCTCGCTCAGTGTCCTAGTGTTAGGGAGGTCAGAGTGAGGACTGGCACCAAGGTATCTGATCACAGGGGCTTTGGTTGGACTAGACAGTGTGGAGTGTTTGTAAACCAGGGTGTGCCTTACTATTGAAGGACAAGGTGGCAGCAAAAATGTCCCCCAGCCCAGAAATCATGCCTGTTTGTAATGTAGTTTGAGATCAGCTCAGTCAGGTTGCCTTGGTTCTTCAGACAGTAGGGTTTTCATCTGAAAAAGGAAGGGATTGCCCAGAATGACTCTTGAGACTCCTTCCTACCCAGTCAGCGCTGCGTATCACAAGTCCTAACAGTTCTCAGAGCAGTGGAGCCCCAGGGTGGAGAAGCCTGTGGTTACCTGGGGCAGCACCCCATTTGCCTGTGATTGGGGGATTTCTGCAGCAGGAAGCAGAGTGTCCCCACTTGCTTACGGCTCTGGTTTTCCCCTGCAGGTGGCATTGTCTTGAATCCGTCTTTCTACGGCATTCCTGGGCACACCCACACCATGATCCATGAGATCGGGCACAGCCTGGGCCTCTACCACATCTTTCGAGGCATCTCAGAGATCCAGTCTTGTAGTGATCCCTGCATGGAGACGGAACCCTCCTTTGAGACAGGAGACCTCTGCAGCGATACCAATCCAGCCCCAAAACACAAGTTCTGCGGTGATCCGGGACCAGGGAATGACACCTGTGGCTTCCATAGCTTCTTCAACACCCCTTACAACAACTTCATGAGCTACGCAGGTAGGGTTCCCCCGCCTGGCAGGGTGAACACGGCTGGGTGTCCCACACGGGCTCCGGTCCTGGCTCAGAGGAGCCTTGGGAAGGCTGCTTTCTTTTTCTAAGACTTCTTCATCCCAATTGTCCCTCATCCCTGATAATCAGAATCAGGATGTGACAGTGCTTGTGTAAGATATCAGGGCTTCACGGGAGCTTTGTATCTGAGTCTCCTCGGAAAGACACACTTGAAGGGGCTGGCTGGGGCCCAAGGTCAGGAGACCTACATAGAAGTTCTAGATCTACCACTGGGTTACCCAGTGCCCTTGGGTCAGTTAAACCCTGTCTCTGGGTCTCCCTTCACTCAAGAAAATGGAATCTTTGAATCCGAGGGATCTTAGAGAAGTTTCCTCTAATTTTGTAGTTGTATTTTTCTAAGCTGGTGGTTACTGCAACTTTTTCTTTATCTTTTCTTTTTTTCTTTTGTTTATTTTTTTATTTTTTTTAGGTCTTTTTTTTCCAATTTATTTATTTTCAGAAAAACAGTATTCATTATTTTTTCACCACACCCAGTGCTCCATGCAAGCCGTGCCCTCTATAATACCCACCACCTGGTACCCCAACCTCCCACCCCCCCGCCACTTCAAACCCCTCAGACTGTTTTTCAGAGTCCATAGTCTCTCATGGTTCACCTCCCCTTCCAATTTACCCAAATTTCCTTCTCCTCTCTAACACACCTTTTTCTTATATATAAAGCTATTATACTCTCCTTTACTCTTTTATTATAAAAAATAGAATGCTTTTGGTTTTGCAAATATGAAATTATGTGAGAGGGGTGCATTCTTTTCCTAACTGCATATATCCTGTCAAAGCCCTTTTTTATACCATCAGTAATAACTTTAAGGACTCATGCTTTGGGTTCAAGGATGTCGTGTACTTCTTTTAGAATATATCAAGTCCACTTCTAGCCTTAGAGCATATTCGGAAAGTTAAAACAAGGCATCCTTTTCTAAGGCAGTCTCAGCCCTCACCACTGGCCTTTTAGACCAAGAACCCCAGTGTAGGACCCAATCCACAAACTGCACATGTTAGCCCAACATCGAATTCTATTATAATATTCTCTGTAGGAGTCTCTTGCCCCTATAAAAGTAAGCGAGTTCTGTGAAAGCAGAGACCGTCTCTAAGGAATCACTATATTCCTAGTGCCTAGCTCCTAGCACAGAGCTTAGTAAGTGTTTGTTGAGAAGAAGGGAAGGGATGGAGGCAGAAGGGAAGAAAATAAATTCTCATAAAGATATAAAAAGGTGATTCTTATCAATAGTAGTATTTCTCCTTGTATTAAAGTTTATGGTTCCTAAAGGACATTAATACACACTATCTCATTCAACTCACAACAGATCTGTAGGGTAGAAAGTGTCCCCATTTTACAGATGGCAGTACTGTGACTCATTAAAGTCATTTGCCCCAGATCACACATCTGACTCCAAGCACTTTTTTTCTTCTACTCCTGTGTGGGGCTCTACGTCTCCATCTCTGCTTGAACTCGGAAAGCCCTCTTCCCACAGTTTTCCATTTCTTCTTTGACTTTGGCCTCAGACCATAGTTTTTTAATTAACATATATTATTTGTTTCAGGGGTACAGGTCTGTGAATCGTCAGGCTTACACATTTCACAGCAGTCACCATAGCACATACCCTCCCCAAAGTCCATCACCCAGCCATCCTATGCCGACCCCCCTACCCTCCAATAACCCTCAAGTTGTTTCGTGAGATAAGAGTCTCTTATGGTTTGTCTCCCTCCCGATCCCATCTTGTTTCATTTCCACCCCCCACGACCCCCCTCCCTGCCTCTCAAATTCCTTACATCAGAGAGATGATATAATAATTGTCTTTCTCTGATTGACTTATTTCACTCAGCATAATACCCCCTAGTTCCATCCATGTCATTGCAAATGGCAAGATTTCTTTTCTTTTGATGGCTGCATAGTATTCCATTGTGTGTGTGTGTGTGTGTGTGTGTGTGTGTGTGTGTGTGTGTGTATAAAACACGTCTTCTTTATCCATTCATCTGTTGATGGACATCTAGGTTCTCTCCATAGTTTGGCTATTGTGGACATCGCCGCTATAAACATTCAGGTGCACGTGCCCCTTCAGATCACTACATTTGTATCTTTAGGGTAAATACCCAGTAGTGCAATTGCTGGGTCATAGGGTAGCTCTATTCTCAACTTTTTGAGGAACCTCCATGCTGTTTTCCAGAGTGGCTGCACCAGCTTGCCTTCCCACCAACAGTGTAGGGGTTCCCCTTTCTCCGCATCCTCGCCAGCATCTGTCATTTCCTGACTTGTTCATTTTAGCCATCTCAGATCACTTTTGAAAAGAGGATTTTACTGCTGAAACCGAGTGAATCTGATAATCCCCAGTAGGTCTTCCTGCTTTCCCACGTAGGCTGATGACCTCTGGGGGCCTCTACAGTTTAAGGTTCCTACTGTTCAAACCTGAGGTCTTCGAAAGGGTCAACAGCCCAACCTTGGCACCAGAAAGGGGTCGTCAGGTTTAGGTCTTTTAAAAAGACCACAGTGCTGGGTATTTCCTCAAAAGCAGATTTCCCACTGGATTCTCATTTCCAGCCAAGCCGACATCCCACATCCGGTGCCTTGTCACCTCACACAGCCCTGCTTACGTTCCATTTCTGTAGCACCTTTCCTTGGCCAGCTCAATGCACATGGAAAATAAACAATAACATGCATTTGGAAGGTTGCCTGACACTTAGGAGCCTCGGAGCTGCCACTGGCTACCAGACCCCCATAAACTAAATCTTTTTTTTTTTGTTCCCTTTGTACAGATCTAAAGGGTGATTGATTTACTGTTGTTTTTTTAAAGGAACCCCTCAGCTCAGTGACCCATTAACAGCAGAACTAATTCACTGAGCTACGATAACAAACTTACACCCGCAAAAGCATATTCAAGGCGACCACGAGCTTTGAAATGTTTGTTTTCCTTAGGATCTCTGATAGATGAGGTGACAAAAGCAGCTGGATGAAATTCAAAATGCAGAAGAGGATGGGGTTCTCAGGACCGGGAAGAGCTATGCACAGGGGCTGTGCTGTCAAGGCCAGAGGGTAGAGACCCTGCTGGGTCAGCTGCTCAGAGTTCCTTCCGTCCTTCCTTCCTGGGTGCTTCTTTCTCGGGCCTGGCCACGCACGGAGTGAAGAGTCTAGAGCAGTACCATCCAGTAGAACTTTCTGCAAAGATGGGCATGTCCCGTGTCCGTGGTGCCCAGTGTGATCACCACTGGTCTGGTGTGGCCTGTGAGTGCTTCGAGTATGGCTAGTAAGACTGGGGAGTTGAATTGTTCGTCATTAGTAACTTTAATTAGTTCAAACTGAAATAACCCCACTTGGCTGGCAGCTGCCATAGCGGTCAGCACAGTCTACAGTTCTTATCAATTGCCTGGGATACAGCACACACTGCAGGGAACACTTCATAGGCTTCTCTTGTAGAATCCTCAAAGTGACTCTCTGAGGTAAGAACTGTTCTTACTGAACCCATTTTACAGATGCAGAAAGTGTGGTTTCATGTAGCTTAGGCCATTTGTCTAGGGTCACACAAGAAAAAGGTAAGCCTTTTTCACTGCAGAGCCTATGCTATTGATCGGTGAACAATCTGGCTCTCTCCCTCTCTCTCTGATGCTAAGGCAGGTGGGGAGGGTCCCCAGTGCTCAGCTCCAGCAAACACTGGACTGGTGACGGCGTTCAACCCCACGTGCATAGGGTCACCTTGAGCCACTGGATAAGCCCCGGGCAGATGAAAAGCAGAAGCCCAGACTCTCCTTCCTGAAGATGATAGGCCACCCTCCAGTCAGGGCTTCCTCAAGAGTACGAAAACCAGGCCTTGTCCGGACCGCAGGAGCAAGTGTCTGGTTACCGTTGTTCTGCACATCGGGGTCTTTCCAAATACACAGCTGCTTCGACCGTGCAAGCCCAGCTCTTAGGAATGTATCCGAGGAAAGGAAATCCGTGCACTTGTTTCAGGACTCAGTCCTAAGGGTGTTCTTAGCAATGTTCATTGTTGAAATATCAAGGAGGTATTTACTCTCTGCCAGGGATGAAGAAAAAACACTTATATGTGTGAAAAATTAGAAACTGCTTGCAAGTCCAATGAGCATGGATTGTTGAAATAAATCACAAGGCACCCATAGGATAGAATGTTGTGTGGCCACTAACGATAATGCAGAAGATGAAAGAGAGGAATAAACAGAAGCTGAGGGGCACAGGGGCACAGAGCATGAAGTGTTTGGGAGTGCGGCACTGAATGCGAATCCTCCATGCATTAGCCTTTGACGGTAGGCGAGATGACTCTCCAGGCCTCCCTGGTTTCCTGCATCCCGTGGAGAGTCTTCCCACTGACCTTGTGTGATAGCAGGTGTACTCACGCAGATAAAGGACTTAGAACTGTCCTTGGTACCATAACTACTGCTCCGTAAGTGATAATTCCTAGGAGTATTTGTTAACTCTTTAATGTGAAAATGGTCACAGAGCCTTGTACGGTGTAAGACCTGGCATATATACGTGTGTGTATATGTATATATATAAATGTATGTATATATATGGTGTAAATGTATTTCTGATAATGAGAATTATAAATATTCACATGCAAAATACATATATACACATAGATCTATATGCTAAATACTCATTGTATTATCTCTAGGGAATGAGTTTAGGGGGATATTTATTTCTCTGTAACATTTTTGGACATATTCCGCATGTTTTACAGTGAATAATCATTTATTGCTATTACTATTAGTATCACTATCATTATTTAATAAAAACCAAAAAGACAGGAGCTCTTACAAAGGGCGGCTCCGCCATCCCTACACTAGAAACGGGTTTGCTTGTTAAATGCCCTTATTAGCTTTAGGAGGTGGTTACATCATTGTTCCCTGTGTTTCCGTGGGTGAAAACGAGGCTGGCCGGGGAGACAGCATCGTGCTCCCGGTTCCACAGTACACGGCAGTGCTGGCCCTGGCCTGACCCCCTGGCCTGACCCTCTGTGCTCTGTGGTCACCATGCTCCAGAGGGGAACGTGTTCTAGAGAACCAAGTTCAGTTAGCAAACTCAGGGCAGGGTCCCCAAAGCATGGGGCTGGTGCAGGTTTCCCCAGTGATGAGATCCCCAAAGTCCTCCCTGCTGAGGGCTAGGATGAGAACCGAAGAACAAGAAGGGCTGGTTGGTCCTGGAGCTCAGATGTCAGGAGAGGAAACATGTGGAGGCAGGAAGCCAAGAGGGGCTGACTCTAGACATGAGCTAATTGAGACAGAGCATTTGCGATAAATGGAAACCCTTTTGCCCCTCCCCCCAGGACTCTGAGAGCTGCTGAGTCTTTAAGAGACGCACCATGGGACAGACGTTCACGGACTTCTGTGCTCAAGTTTAGATACATTTCTGTTCCCTTACCAAGTTTTGTCACCTATCTGTTTTTCATACTCCTTTTTATTGACAAATGTAGAAATGGCTAATTTTTAAGTCGCTAAAGGAGAAATGCACTTCTTGGGGAAAAGAAAGAAACAAACAAACCAGAGTGAATGAGGGGGGAAAATGCTGATTTCCTCCTCCATTCGTCTTGATAAATACTCTGTGTGCTCCAGCTCACCGAGTCTCCACAGCAGCTCCATGGAGTGGGGTTGATTAAATGTTCCCAATTGTACCTGCGGGACGTGAGTTTGAGTTACTTCCTTCTTTTGGAAATGACTGATTAGTATTCTCTTCGGTGCTGTGCCTTAACGTACATGGCCATTCCCCTCCTAATAGAAGGATGTGTTATTTCTGATATTTTTTTTTTAAAGATTTTATTTATTTATTTGACAGGCAAAGATCACAAGCAGGCAGAGAGGCAGACAGAGAGAGAGGGAGGAAGCAGACACCCCACTCAGCAGAGAGCCCGATGCGGGGCTCGATCCCAGGACCCTGGGATCATGACCTGAGCCGAAGGCAGCGGCTTAACCCACTGAGCCACCCAAGTGCCCCTATTTCTGATATTTTTACCATTATAAATGATACTCCAAAAAATATCCTCATACCTCTATTTCCCCCATATTTGTTCATGAATATCTATCTATTGAATTCCTGAGTGTGCTATTGCTAGATCAAAGAGAATGAATATTTTACATTCTGGTTATTTTTTTTCCTTCTTCTGGTTCTGTCTCTCTCTCTCTCTCTCTCTCTCTCTCACACACACACACACACACACACACACACACACACTCACACACGCAGGCACTGTCCCGGTCCTGAGGCAGTGAGTCTTGACTGAGCATTACGGTTCCTTGTGCACTACTGCCCTTAAACTTCAGCTGAGTTCTGAGGGGAACATTCTCAGTGTCCTCATCATCTCCAGCTACAGTGGGAAGACAGAGGCCCTGAGGGCATGAATTCACTTGCCCAGTCTGCAGCCCTCACATGTTGGTCTAACTCTTTAGCCATACTTATTAGCCATTGTCTCTTCCCCTGCCTCGGGCCTATTCAATGGCTTTCCCAGGGGTGATTTTTGCACTAAGAATGCAAATTATCATATGGTTTCACTCATTTGTGGAGCATAACCAATAGCATGGAGGACAAGGGGCGTTAGAGAGGAGTAGGGAATTTGGGTAAATTGGAAGGGGAGATGAACCATGAGAGACTATGGACTCTGAAAAACAGTCTGAGGGGTTTGAAGTGGCGGAGGGGTGCGAGGTTGGGGTACCAGGTGGTGGGTATTATAGAGGGCACAGCTTGCATGGAGCACTGGGTGTGGTGAAAAAATAATGAATATTGTTTTTCTGAAAATAAATAAATTGGGGAAAAAAAAAAAAAGAATGCAAAGTTCCTAGGAACAAAGAAGAATTTACCCGATGGGTTGGCCCTTCTCAGGCTAGACGTTTGGACTCTATTCTCCAGGCAGCGGAGAGCTGTAGAAAGTTTATTATCCAAGGAGTTAGATGACTGCATGTGGACTTGAGAGAGATATATGTGACTAAGAGGACTTGTTAAGGGAATTGGGCTCTTCCGCTTTGTCCAGACCTATGAAAGATGTGCCCGGGTGCTGGACAAGGGACCGGCCTACAAAAATTACTAAGGGGATCAGAAGGAGCGTCTGTGTATAACCTTCTTTCACTCCTGTCCCTTCCCCAGGCTGGATTCTCAAGGTCCCATCCAGCTACCCAGCACCTGCTCAAACTTATTTTCTGTTTGTTTGATAAGGCGAAGGGAGTTTATGCTGCAGGAGTCCCAGGGGCGGGTTTATTTTCAGATCTGGTGAGCCCCGTGCTCCTCCGTCTGGGGCCCAGCTGCGGAAACCCCAACCGGGCAGACACCTCTGGGAAGTGATATTTTTGGAAACCTATCCAAAACAGTGCCTTGTTCTGCCTCCAGGGCAGCCGAATGAAGCGGTTGGAGGGGTAGACGGGAGGCAGCCTCCTTCCTTGGGAGGCGAGTCTCAGACGGTCTTCAGTCCACATGGTAGAAAAGAGAGTAGGGTTGAAGGTCATTCGATCTAAAGACATTTAAGAGATTGTATTCCAGCCCACTCAGACTTGGGCTCACATTCTATTTATAAAGTACCTGCAGGATCCTTTTTCCATGCATGGTCTCACTTAGGCACAGAAGGAAGTTCTCACGTTGATTAGAAATATGCTCTTGGAGTCCAGTCTTCGTGCCTTTCAGACCTCACGTGTATCCCTGGCATTGTGATCACAGAAAAGTTGCTTGGCCTCTCTCAGTCTTCATTCCCTTCTCTGCAAAATGGAGCAAACGGTCGTATTTCCTCCCCAAACAGTGGGAATGTTAAATAGGTCCAAAGCACAGAGCACCACACCTGGCTGATACTGATCACTCAGTGAGTAACCAAGTGACAGTACCGTCCTTGTTCCCAGCATGGACACCGAGCCTGGATTGTTCCTGGGCCTCCTGCCTCTCTAGCTGTGCTCCCTGCGAAGGACACCACATCCCTGTGGGACTGCAGCTCCCTCTCCTACAGTGCCTGACCTTCCTCTCCCCATCTTAGCCACGCGGTCTGGTTGACCTCAAGTACCTCCTTCTTCAGGAGCCTCCCTGGGTCCCTCTCTTTGCCCACGGTGCTGTGTCTTGGTCATCAGTGGTCAGCATCACAGACTTTCACTGTCTTCTGGTAACCTTGGCTCCTATAAGAGACTTGCCTTCACTCTCTAACTAGACCGGTCGCTCCTCAAGGGCAGGACCCTTTTTAAATTTTAATCTTCCTGTGGCCTTTGGCCCAGAGCAAAGAATATGGGATAAATGCTCAGGAGATAGTATCACTGCCTCCGTGGACAGTGGAATGAATGAGCAGATGAGTGAATGTGAAGGAGTGAGGGAGTGACTGAACAAAGGAATGAATGAATGAATGAATGTAAAGGAATGAATGAATGGGAGATTTGGGGTGACTGTTGAGGGAGGGACAGAATAAGGGAATGCATGGCTTACTCACCAGGGATCGGGGTGCCTGTGGAAAGGCATTTGTCTGGCCCTTGTCCTTAACTGTGACCTCTGGGCTGCTCCGTCCCATCCACCCTCCCCTTCCTCCTGTTCCCTCTTACCTGTCTCCAGAAGTGATGACTGCACTCACTTCTTCACAGACCATTAGCTCTTGAGCACTGGAAGAGGCCAGCTTTGCATTGGCAAGGGCTGGGGTGCTGGCTGGCTGGCCCCTGGGAGACGTCATGCAGCAGTGGGTTCTTATCTCTCCCTCTGCCCACTTGCAGATGACGACTGCACAGACTCCTTCACGCCCAATCAAGTCGCCAGAATGCACTGTTACCTGGACCTGGTCTACCAGAGCTGGCAGCCCTCCAGGAAGCCGGCGCCCGTCGCCCTGGCCCCCCAGATCGTGGGCCACACGAGTGACTCCGTGACACTGGAGTGGTTTCCGCCCATCGATGGCCACTTCTTTGAAAGGTGAGTGTGGCCTGGGCAGTGTCGATCCCTCTCTCTCCTGCCGAGAAGAGGGGAAATTCCAAAGGGAAGCTGTTTTCTTCGTCCCCCTAACACCTAGCCATGACTAGTCTGTATAGACACAGGGCAGATTTGGGAGTCAGGGGATAAATGAAGGAGTGCTCATTGGAATTAGTAAGTAAAGATGCATGCTTTCAATGAATGGATATTTAGCTTTATTTTATTATGAAACACCTGGAAACTTACTGCCTCTGTCTTCTGGGAGAGAGGTACTGGCCTCATCTCCATGAGCTCGTGAACTGAAATTGCCTCTGGTCAATGCACAATTGTGATAGATGTATAATCTATATTATATATGAAGGTGCATATGTGTATATGTACATATTCATACGTCGTATGCAAATACACGTACTTGAATACACTTGAATATATAAATACATATCATTAGAATCTTTGTGCCTAGTACTTTGTTGTAGAATGGAGGATAGGATTTTTAGAAGATCAGGGATGATAAACTGAGGCATGGTAGTTCTGCTCCCTGGTCTTTCACGTACTAACTGTATTACCTTGGGCAAGTCATTTCACTCCTTAACTGGTCCTCTCTGGCAGGAAAGTGGGTCTAATAATGCCTCAGTGGCCTGAAGACGGGGACATGAATCCGTTGGTCTCTCATGGTGCCTTTCAGCATTGACACCCCCTGAGGAGCTAAAGCTTTAAGGGAAACAGATTCTGAAGAGTCAGGAAAACAGATTAAGATGATGACATCTACACTTGCCTATAATTTAGGGCTTATTAGTGTATTACCCCCCCATCCCAACCCTTCTTGGCATTTTGTCCAACACTGTTGATATACCATTGGTGATGGTGAAAGGAATAACCAGCTAATGATTAACTAATCATTCTCTGTGGTTGTGGTTGTTGCCATTTATCAAGTCCTTCCTCTAAGCCATATTCTGTATTAAGGCTTTATATGGAGAACAGAGATAACTATGAAAGGGAAATCATCAAGGAACATCTGGGTGGCTCAGTCGGCTGGACATCTGACTCCTGGTTTCATTCAGCTCAGGTCATGATCTCAGGGTTGCAAGATTGAGCCCCACATTGGGCTCTGCAATCAGCGTGGAGTCTGCTTGGAATTCTCTCCCTCTCCCTCCTCTTCTGCTCCCTTCGTTTGCATATGTGCCTTCTCTCTCGCTCAAATAAATAAATAAAACCTTTTTTAAAAAAATAGGGCAATCATCTTCCTCGTTTGCCAGGTGAGGCATGAATTAGAGTGGAAGACACTAAGAAATTTGACCAAGAGCCCCACAGATGGTGCTGGGAGCCCAGCTCTGACTCACATTTTGCAATGTCTTGTCTCGGGCCCCCAAGTGCTTTCATTAAGTCTTTCCAAAACTTAAGTTATGAAGGAGGTATTACCCCTCCCCTCAAAAGAAACAAGAAAGGTGGTAAGGAGCTCTCATTTGTGTATGTGTATGTATGAATACATATTAGATCATGGTACCACATTAAATTTAGGCTCCAATTTTCTCCACTACCAACAGTCCCTGAATCTAGAACCTTTATTTGGTAGCTGGGTGAATGTGTTCACGGTGGAAGGAAATGCACTCCCCGGCCTTCTATAAACCACCACACACCCCCGCCCCGCCTTCCCCTGCCCCAGCCTCCCTCACTGGGAGCTCAGAGCTGGGTTTGGGAAACGTCATGTGACACTTCAGAACAGACTTTCCAGCAGCCTGTAGATTTATTTATTTTTTCTGTGGCGATGAGAAGTATCAGACTTTTGGTCAAGCCTTGGCCTCAGTTCCACTTAAAAATGGAAGTTTTGTAAATGAAGCTTCCCGTGTATGTATTTAATTTGTATTTCATAAAGCAGTTATTGTCCATTAAATAAATACCATCTGATTGTTGGAAACCTATTGGAGGGTTAATTGTTGTGTAATGAGATATGTCTCTATTACATAGTACCCTCCGCTTCAATCAATATGTTTTTAATAACCTATAGTCAGTTGGTACTTGAGGCTCATACAATAGCTATTCTGTTCGGTCTGAGATTTCATAACGGAGTTATCATATGTTAAATTAAAACTGACATTTTAGAAACATGTCTAATTAGGGTTAACAGCTACGTAGACGATAGTCTATGGCTAAAGGAAGTCGATCCACAAGTTCAATAAATTGCCGTAAAGAAATGGAGCGATCAGTCCCCATACCCTCAGACTTTGTACTCCTACAGACTGGCTTGGTACAAAGGGCACAGGTTTGCTGGCAAGTTGTCTGCACTCTGTCCTCACTCCACCACCCCTGGTCTTCCGGACCTTGCACAAGCAATCTCACCTCCCTGGTTCTCTCTGACCTTCCGAATCTTCTTCCATAATTGTGCCCACTTCACGTGGAATTTGTGGGGAATTCAAGAAATGTGACATCCGTGATATGCTTGCACACGCACTCTATGTTCAAGAAATACTAGCTCCCTTCTTGTACAAAGTTTCCCTGAGCTGTTTAGCTACTTGAAAATTCTCTTTCCCTGCAAAATCTCTGGTGTTTTCCACTACATCCATCAATGCCAACCTCTCGCCCCTGGCCATCCTTACGTCCTCCTGCTGTTCCTCACATCTGTGGTCTAAGAGAATACAAGGGTTTTCCTTAAGAAAACATATTCAGATCCTCCCACAGCCTGTGTCCTCACACATGGGCAACTGAATAAATAATTCAAGGCCACCCCTGGCTTTTCTAACTCCTTTATTTTTATCTGTCTTGCAAACATGTGTTGACTGAATGGTTTCAGTTATCTGAACAATTGGCGGTGGTATATTAGAAAGAATTCTGGACTCAGACCCAAAAGACCTGGGTCTGAGTCTTTGCAACCTCATTTGTTTCCTCCTCCTCCTCTTCAGCCTCAGTTTTCTGATCTGTAAACCGAAGGCCATCTGGCCTTTCTCCCTATTCCAAATCTCAGAACCCAGAAAATGACTTGAGTAACCATTTTCTTGGTTTTCCCAAGAATGGTGCATGACGAGTACCATGCTAGATGCATGGGAGAGAAGTTAACTCATCGCACACGGTAATCTGAAGAAACACTGTTCAGTAGGACTTCTGCAGTAATGGAAATGTTCTGTATTTCTGCTGTCCAATATGGTAGCCATTAGCCAACTGGCTACGGAACATTTGAAATGTGAAAAGTGTGAAATTGAATTTCTAAATTATTTAATTTTCATTAATTGAAATTCAAAGACCCACATGTGGCTGCTGGGTGCTATATTATTAGCACAGACTTTAGGCTTTGATTCTGATGGAAAGTACGTAAGAAAGATGATCTTGTCCAGCATTAGCATCTTGTACTACTGTGGTTTCAATGTGTGTGTGTGTGTGGGTGTGTGTGTGTGTGTGTGTGTGATTGTGTGTCTGTGTAGATACAGGCAAAAGTAAAAATCAAATAAATGCCAAACCTAAGAAAACATATGCTCCCTGGATGTGTAGTATACTGCCTGATTTTGGTAAAGCCTATGACTTTATGAGCTATGATCTCGGCATGATTACTTTGTACTCATGATCTTCTATTTCTGAATCTGTGAAGTGGGAACATCACCCACTGCCCAGAATCACACCATTGCATTTACTTTGGCTTTACTTTTGTCCTTCTTTTCTGAATCCGTGTTTCATTCAGCATGAAGACCAGTCTTTTTAAAATGTAAATTAGATCATGTCACTCCCTGACTTAGAGTGACTCCAGTGGCTTCCCACCTCTTATGTACAATCTGCGGGTGGTCTACTGGACCTCCCATGATCTGGTCCTTGCCTACATGTCCAGCTGCCTCTTTTAACACTCCTTCCTTCATTCATGACTCCTGTCACTCAGACTTCCTCTGGGATCCCTATGGACCAAGCCTTTTCCTGTGCAGGCCCTTTACATACCTGAGATTACCCCTGGAATGCTTTATATCCACTCTTCATGTCATCCTTCAGCTCTCACCATAGATGGCTTCCCCTCACTAAGGTCTTTCATGACTGTTTCCATTTTAATTAGCCCAATGCACCTCCCCCACCAGTATTCTTGATTACATCATCCATTTACTTTCTTTCTGGAACTTAATGAACCCATCATTTTATATCTGTTTACTTATTTGTTTATGCACTATCCATCTGGCCGCAAGCTCTATGGGGTGTAGGTGGCATACCTGATTTCCTTCCCCTTGGATAGCTGAAGTCTGGAACTTGTACAGTCCTGGCAACTAGAGGCGGTTCAATGACTACTCGCAAAATGAACAGATGAAACAGTGAATGAATATGTGAATCAGTGGCTGAATATGAGGGAAAGTTCTTTGTGGAGCTCTGTGCAAACAAGGCATGTTTACTGTCAGGTGGATGACGGTTTAGTCACTCATCAAAGTATCTATTAGAAACCCAGGATGTGTGAAGAACTGATGTATAGGGGACTATAGGACCATCCATCCTCTAAAACAAAGTGTCTAAAGAAATAGAAAGAAAGTCTCGGTGGCCATTAAGGTCCATGTGGTTCCTGACTCCATCCCAGAACTTTTATAATCTCATTGTCATCATAGAGCCAGTCATGTGACCCTGAGCTGTCATGCATGGGTTGTGGTCATTGTAATGGAACTCTGCCCTCCAGAGTGAGGAAGTCTCTCTCTGCACTCCTCATTCCCCGCCTTCAAGTGTATTTCTGTCATTCTTACTATTGCTAGTCCAAGAGTAATCCATAGATATTCAAAATATATAGAAAGTTCAGAAAACCAGAAGGAATAAAAAGGGAAGGGTAATCATCCTATATTCATTCCACCACCCAGAAATTCATGTTGATATTTTGTGATGTCGAAGTTATTTGAACAGCATTGAGAAGCTGCTGTAAAGTCAGTTTTGAATAGGATTTTTTTCACTGAACGTTGTAGCTTATGCATTTTTCATGAGATTTCATGGAATATTTTTGCAACGACTGCTTACCATTTCATTGAACATATTAATCTTGGGCTATTTCATCATTCTCCTTTCACTGGATATCAGTGTGCTTGCAGAATTTCTACCTGTGTGTGATTTCACATTAACAGTGATAAAGCAGGATGAAAATCCACAGTTTGAGAATCTAGACTAGGTTAGTTAAGAGTCGTAGCAACATGTCTGAGTGACTGGTATTCATCCATCTATCTATCCCTTAACCAACCACCCATCCACTCATCTATCCATCCATCCATCCCTCTACATACATTGGCCACCATATAAGTAGATAATCAGGAGAGTGATCTGTTCAGTTATAGGTTTGGGGATGAGCTTCCTGGCAGCTGTGTGGAAGAGGAATGGGGAACACCAGCAGACTGGGGTTCGCCAGCATAGTCCTTCTTACCATGTGAACCCAAGGGCTACAGAGCTTCCCTTTGAAGGGAAGGCTGTCAAGCTCCCCCACTGCATCTTTCAGGTAGCTAAAGGATAGTGATCCTTCTAGGAATGATGAAAGAGGTATTGGCAGGACCATTGCATTTTGAGAAATAATGGGCTGATCCCTCTCCCCTCCTGGCGGCTGCCTCCTAAACAGATGCCAAGTCTAGAGAACAAGCAAGATCCCAGAGGCCGTTGTGGCTAAAGGGAGATTGAATCCAGATACATAAGACACTTGAGAATAGAGGAGGCCACCGTAATATTCCACTTCTGGGGCTCTGCCTTTCAAGGGATTGGCTTGCCCTTTGGAAAGCTGCTAAAATGAATTAGATGCCATGGTAAGGAAGCTGCTTTTGACTGTTAAGTCAGAGGTGATTCATCCATCCCCAGAATGTCAGGCCTGGAAGGTTCTATAGGTGTCATCTGGGGGTTCAGCCAGCTCATTTTCAGATGAAGGAACTGAATCGTGCCTTCTTTTTATTTAATACCTAGGACACAGGATGGTGCCTGGCACATGGGAGGTACCTGATAAACACTGCTCAAAGGATACAATTTGAGGTCAAATGGAAATAAAGATTTTTTTCACAACCACACATCAAATCCTCGGTAGGGCTTTGGATGTCTGATGAAACTAAGATTAATATGGGTGTGTAAGCCTTTGGACTGTTGATTCTGTACTGCTTGAAATTAAAGATGTGTCTACCAGTAGGACAGAAGCCTCATAAGCCCAAATAAGATCTTTTTCTGGGCCGTGGGGTGGGATTTCACTTATGGTCATAATCTGGAAACTTCAGCAAGGATAAGGAGGATAGGGGTAGCATGGAATTGTTGTGTCTTCTGCCCTGGTGCCTTTGACCAAGCCAGATCAGGAGCTCATTCAACTGTTCCTAAGTCGGTGCATCTCCCTTCTTTCCTTGGCCTCCTAGAGAATTGGGATCAGCATGTGACCTTTGCCTAGAAGGGAGAATCCTGGTGCAGTATGCCATCAACGCCTCCTCCCCGATGCCCTGTGGCCCATCAGGACACTGGAGTCCTCGAGAAGCAGAAGGTAAGCTAGCCTGGAAGTTCATTTACAAGTTGAGGGTGCAAAGAGCAGCTCCTTTAATGTGGCCGGAGCCTTAGGATGGTAACTGTCTTCTCTATATACTGTCTCATTTGATCTTACATTAGCCTTGCAAGGCCAGTTTATTTTATTTTTTCTTTTTCCTTAAGCTTTACTGAGACCTAATTAACATATAACATTATATAGGTTTAAGGTGTACAAAGCGCTGATTTAATACAGGTGTCATGGCAAGTGATTATAGCACAATAAGGTTAATTAACACAACCGTCATCTCATACTTTTTGATTATCTGTGAGCTCACGTACAATCCACTCTCTGGGCGATTTTCAGGTATGTGATTGTTAACTGCAGTCACCGTGGTGTAGGTGAGAGCCCCAGAGTTTATTCATCATACAACTGGGAGTTTCTGCCCTCAGCCCAAGATCAAGGCCAGTATCCATGCATCAATTCAGCACATGTCCTCTGAACTCCTGCACTGTCATAAGTATGTCATCCCACTTTACATACGAGGAAACAAAGATGCTGAGATACTGAATGAGTGCTTGAAGCCACACGCCCGATAAAGATATGGTGTGTGTGTGTGTTTATGTGTGCCTCCGGACCCTGGCGGCCTGTTGATGGACAGAAAATCCCCTTACAGAAAATCACAGGTACTTGGGGAGGCGTCGAGGTTTCAGTAATCTTTGTCCTCTTCATTTGTTGTGGAGAATATCCAGGACACCCACACACACGGCACAACGGTCCCTCTCGAAGTTTTTTTGCCACGTACCCTCCTTGTTGAGATCCATCTATCAGCAAGACACTGGAGGGAAGCACCTCACCATTGCTACTCCTGGTGGGCTCTCCCCATGAGGGAACCCTCCTCTGCCCCGGGGGTCTCCCATACCCTCCAAGGGGCCATCAGTCTCTGTGCTTTCTTATGGCCCCGTTTGCTGCCAGACCCACTGGGTTTTCTGTAGAATTTAAGAGAGTGCATCCCGCCCAATGCTTTGTTCCACTGGCACTTGGCCCTGACAGTAGCCACATAGAACCTAGAGAATCTTGTGGAAAGTTGCCTTCTCAGTTTCCTTCCACGATCCCTATCCTTCTTTAGGGCTCAGTCCTAGTGCCCAAAGCCCGGCCAGCAGAGACCCTGTGTTCTGTGCCCTCCCTTGCCCCCAGAGATGTGCTCCACCCATTGGTCTCTCTTGCCCCTGTGCAGGGCAGCTCTCGTCCACAGTTCCTGGGTGGGGACCAGCCCATCAGAGAGAGCTGAATCGGATTCTTCCCTGAGGTTCAGCAAGAACTCCCCCCATTTTCTTTTATATTTTTAGAAAGAAGGTTGAGAAGAAAAAGCCAGAGAATAAAGCAAGGGAGAGGGATCAGAGGAGAGTGAAGGAGAAAAATGACAGCACTGTACTTTGTTATCTTCTAAAGTAGCTTAAAATAAAAATGAGAGAGCTGAACTCAGGAACTCTAAACAAATCCATCTGGAATGTAAAGCGAGAGGGATGTCTGGGAGAAGCCCTCAGGTCATCCCCCCCAGGATCACAGGCTGTCAGACTTGGAAGGGGGGCCTGGCTCATCTAGCCCCAGTTCCCACCCAGTGCAGGAATCCCCCTGGTACCCTCCCTCACCCAGGCTCTCCTAGCACCCGCGCGTACATTCCTGGGCCTTCCGTTCTAACTCCATTTGTTAGAAAGTTCTTTCCGACATCTACAGTCATGACTTATCCATCCCAGAGGAACCCACGTTGGGTTCTCACAGAAGAAAGGGCATGTCCCTGCCAGCAGACAAACTGTGTCCGTGCAGGGTGACCCAGGCCCATCTGCGGCCACCGTAGGAGCTGTGTGCCAGACACTATGCTCGGTGTATGGCCAAGACAGAGCTGAGCATCTAACAGGGGAGTCAGATGAGCAAAAGGGTGGTTACCATCTACCATCGGGTGCAGTGATGCCCATGATAACTGAAACACAGAGTGCCAGGGGAATCAGGAAGAAGCCGACCTCGTCCAGACTTGAGAATTTATCACTGCCCCAGTGATTAAGGCACATTTGAGAACATGAAAGAAGTTTGGTATGTTTAGAGCAGTGTTTTGTGTTGTGTGTGTGTGTGTGTGTGTGTGTGTGTGTTCCAGTGTGATCTCAGGGCTTATGGAGTTCCTGGAGACTTTTTAGGGTATCCTCAAACCCGAAAATTATTTTCATAATAATGCTATGGTAATTGCTTACCATTGTCACTCTCCTTCTCTCCCGGGAGAGCAGTGTTGCTTTCCAGTGGCTGCGTGGAATGTGATGTTATTACTGCTCTGATGGCTAATGGAGCACATGCTTATGTGTTCTCGTGTTTGAAGTTTCTCAGTGTTCATTTGTACCATGATAACTACCAGTAGACGTAACCCACATAAATGAAAGCTGTTCAGTAATGCTGAGAGCTTAAGAGGGTTTGGAGCATGAAACGCGAGGTGTGGAGTAGGGGGAGGTTGGACTGGGTGTTCCCTAATGACTGCATGAGGATGGGTTTATGCAGAGGGCAGCAAGGAGCCACCACATGCCTCGGTGGGGGTCTGGGCACACGTGACACACACATGGCACAATGGGTGTGTTATGAAGACTGCACGGGCTGATGTGTGGTGAAGAGCCTCGGGACGGCTGTGCTGGAGGAAAGGGAGCCGCTGGGTGGCTGTTGCAGGAATCCAGGAAAGGGATGGTGGAGGCCCTGGTGTGGCCCATGGCAGTGAGAGAGGGAGCGAAGTCAATGGAATCGAGAGATACTTGGGAGGTAGGATCAGCAAGACTTTCCGCCAAGACTTCTCTGGCTAAAACCATCCTGGTTTGTTCTACTCGCTGCATGAATGAAATAATTTTCAGACGTCTCCCCACACCTCCATCCAACCCAGCTGTCAACTGGCTAAGTCAGTTCTTGGTTTGCTCCTGACCCTCTTAAAGCATGAGATGCAGAGTCGAGTTCATCGGGAAGTGCTGAGCCCCCCGGCTCCCTGAGCTGACTCAGGCATGCAAGGAAACCCAGCAGCCATGGGTTTTCCTTCAGGATATGTAAATTTAGTGCAATGCAGGCCAGGAAAAGACACTGTTCTTTTTTTAGAGCATCCTATTACAGGCTCTGTGATCCTTTTGGCTCAGACCCTTTTAATATCCTTGAAGAAATAAACTTTTCCATGAGCCAAACTCTGCAATTTATTTCTCAACTCATTTTCATCCTATTTATCTTTGCGTGTTTAAGTTTTTGGACTTCCCAAACTAACATAAAACTCCCAAATCCATGAGCGATGCCAGACATATCTTTTGGGTTGGGGAGAGAGTATGGGATGGGGGGTGGGGTTGAAGAGGACCGGACCTTGGTTCGAGCCCTGCCATCAACGTGCTCCGTGCCCTTGAATGAGTCACTTAGCTTCTCTGAAGATAACATCTCGTGTACAGAATAAATATCCTCTGTAGCTCTAATATTCTGTGGAGCTGTGAATTCTTTAACTCCATATTAATAAGATAGAAGGTTGGGTTTTTTTTTTCTCATTTAACAAATACTTGCCGCACACCCACTATTAACTCCATTAAGCACATTCCATAAACTTCAGGTAAATACAGCCACAGAAATTCTTGCTTTTGGCCACAGAAAGTGGTTGGATGCAAAACAGACCCTGTTTTCCTATCTCTTGAGCAAAAACTCTTATTTCACAGATGAGTATTTCCTGAGGTGTTTGATACCACGGACACTCGTTACCTAGGAGGTGGATAGCCAGAACTCATCAACTCAGATCTCAATTAAGATCACATGCACAGGGGCGCCTGGGTGGCTCAGTGGGTTAAAGCCTCTGCCTTCGGCTCAGGTCATGATCCCAGAGTCCTGGGATCGAGTCCCGCATTGGGCTCTCTGCTCCGTGGGGAACCTGCTTCCCTTCCTGTCTCTCTGCCTGCCTCTGCCGACTTGTGATCTCTGTCTTTCAAATAAATAAATAAAATCTTTAAAGAAAAACAGTCAAATTTAAAAAAAAAGAGAGATCACATGCACAAACATACATAAAGCATTGCGAGGGCTGGGTTTTCCATGAGAGAGGAACACGTGGCACTAGCTATTTTCATTTTTATTATTTGCGTGAGGCCTTTCCCCCTTTTGGTGCCCAGAATATTTCAGGTGTGCTGAAGTATTCATCTGGAAGAAACTTGGCACCAAGTTTTTACAACTACATTTGTGTCAACAGCTGCAATGTCTGTACACAAAGATATGTGAGGGATGTCTGTATGGATTTTCATAAACGTAAATTTGAATCAGTGTAAGTATGTCTAAATACATTTCACACACGTAGATGGCCTCACTTCCAGTGGACAGCTTATATAAACACGTAACTTTTCATTTAGTTGCCATATATACAGAAGGATATGTATTAACAATGAGGTAACAGTACCTTTGCGCCTTTCCTCCTTCCCACTTCTTTCTTACTTTTCCCCTCCCTCCCTCTTTGCTTCCCTTCCCAACCCCCCCTTCCATGTCTTCCCTACCCCTCCGTTCCCCTTTTCCGTTGCCCTTCTCCCTGCCTCACAACCACACCATCCTTGTTCTCTTTTCCTCCTTAGTCAATTTGGATAGTCCTCATCCCCTCTGACATTCCCTTGTCTAAGTCACACGTGTGATTATCTGCATCAGTACAGCCATTTCTCCCCTGGTTTCAGTAGACTAGAAGCTCCATGGGGCCAGAGACCATGTGTGTAGAAACCTGTTGCCCCAGGGACTTGCCTAACATTGGACACAGACCAGGCAGTCAATAATTATTTTTTGGATGGATGGATGGATAGATGGATGGATGGATGGTTGGACAGACAGATGGACAAATAGATGGATGAATACATAGATGGATAGATAATGTCTATGACTCTCAACAGTGGTTTTTCTAAAAGACAGTTCTCACTTGTTTGCTTACAGTTTTTCACTAGCCAGTCCCCCTTGGTATAAAATGCTGATTCCTTAAAATGACCTTGGAGCCCTTCGTGACCTGGGCTCTGTTTAGCTTGCGGGCCTCGTCTCCTGCCTCTGCCTCGTTGTGCTCAGAACCATAGTCTTCTTCTTCTTCCCCCGTTCTTTCTCAGCTCTTCTCTGTCTTGGACTACCTCTTCCTCCCAAGCTTTTCCCTATTAATGCCTCCCGATGTTTCATAACAAAGCTCAGTATTCGTGAGCATGTGCTAATACCCCCCCCCTTCAAGTTCTACAGCACCCCTGTGAGGTCAGTATCTTCAGAGTAGGTGGCGCCATGAGAAGCTGTAGAGCTGATCCTCTAGCCCAGCCTCCATTGCTTCAAAGTTTGTCATGCTGCCTGGACCACTGCTCCCCATCCGGGGTGGACCTGGGCACCGGACTCACAGTTCCCTCTTTTGTGAAATGATTTTTGTAAGACCTGTGCCCTAGACTCACTGCCAGGACGAAGAGAGCAGAGGCAGGTAACATGCTGGGCGTGGCGCTGCGCATCAGGGGATGGCCAGTTCGTGGAGCCTGGTATGGTCAGAGGGGTTGCGGCCTTGGTGATGGTTGGACTCAGCACACCCCCAAGGCTCTTTTTCACATGCAAGCATTTATCTCTGATAGGCAGACAAGCACACACTTTGCTAAGATCTCCATTCCTGGTTATGTACTTGAGTGTAATGTCCAGGCTCTTGTTCCTGTCTTTTGGAAAGCTTTTGGTCCCTCTGTTGCTTAACAAGAAACCAGGGAGAAGGCAGGAGCCAAACACGTTTGTTGCCTTTGCTCTCTTGCGGCTGCCACCACTGGTAGTCATTTTCTTCAAGGAAGGGAGAAGGGTTCCTCCATCCCTTGACAGTCCCGGATAAAGTATGCGGAGGGGGAGAAATGCTCGCTGGGCACTCCCTACCCGCAGGCATCAGCGTTCCATGAAGCTCTCACTGTTTTAACTCCATATTAACGAGATAAAGATTCTTCATTTCACAAATAGTTAGTGAATGTCCACTTTGGTTACTATCTACAGCTCAGGCACTGTATTAAATAACGGTGCCTGGTATTGAGTGAAATAGAGGTATAAGGAGCAAAAACAGTAACCATCTTATGGGATCTGGGTGACAATCAGGTGAATAAGTTAATGGCCAGGGAATGTGCTTCCCATGCATTAAAGCGCTATCCTCACTAGAGCCCAGTGAGTAGGGGAGATGTATGTGCCAACAACCCACAAAGCTAAGAGAATCAGGAACTCCACTGAGTTGAGAGTCTCTAGAAAGAAAAGCTTCAGCCTCCCTAAGGAGTCTTATTCGTGCCTTTGACTTAAACCACTGGTCACTTCTAATCAGCCTTTGCTGCAAATAATGGATGAGCTTTGCCAAGGAGTACTAGAAGAATCCTGTAGTTCCATCCATCTCTTCCTGCTCTGATGTGTTCTATCTAAAAAGCCTTTTGAATTTTCCTCACACTGTTCCCCTCCCTTTCTTTCCTTTCTCTTCTCTTCTCCATCTCCACTTGATGTCTTCTCTCTTCTCCCTCGGCTGGGCAGAGGCACAGAAATTACAGGCATTGTTATAGCCTTCACTGTAATACCTGCCCCACCCAAAATCGTTTTCTGGTTTTCATATTGTGAATCCTGTGATGCTGTGACACTACCACAAAGCCATTTTAGACAGAGATTGCCTTTTCCTTTTTGCTTTAGAAATGCCCAGTGCCCTACCTCCCACCAACCAGTGATGCAAAAGAAGACGAAAAAAATGTGGCTAATAGGACAATTTGAGATCTTCCATGCTACCATCACCAGCTGATCTGTATCTCTTGCTAGACTCCCCTAAACAAATTAGAGCCAATGGCTGCACTGAGTCCTGATTACTTTTCTCAGCAGTGCAAAGGAGAGCTCTCTGAGGGTCTAGGACTAATGATCTCAGCAGAGAAAAATTCAGAAGTTGCTGCAGGCTGAGATCAGTGGGGATGAGGCATTGTCTCCCCAGGGAAGGAGTAGAAGAATCCCTCCTTCCTTCCCCCCCCCACCTCACCCAATACTCCTCTTCCTGAGTCAGACTGGACAGAGCTCTGAGGAGCTCAGTGGTATGGAATGACCTCATGTGGTGAAGAGGAGGAGAGATAAGATGGCTCCAGGACCGCCTTCCAGCTCTGTCATTCATGGTTCTAGACAGTTTCCTCCCAGAATCCTCAGTCCAAGGGGAGAAATGGTCTGTGCTCACCTCTTTTTTGCTGAAGGTTTCTGGTTCTTCTGTCATTTCAAGCAGGTTGTACTGAAAGCAGTTCTGCAGGGATCCTAGTTTATTTTAGTGGCCTCTGCATGCAGTAGGGAGAATAAAGAGTATGAACTTCAAGATGAGACAACACTGGGTTCTAATGCTGACCTTCACATCAAGCTGTGAGACTTTGATCAGTTCACTCCACATTTCTGAGCCTTAGTTGCCTTACCTCTGAGATGAGTCTTTGCAAGAAGTAAGCAAGTTCAGGGGATGTATGGGTATTTGGCAAATGTGTGTCCCTCCCTTCTTTCCATCTGAGGCAGCAAAGCCTACAAGTAGGATATGAAGAAAGAAAGTTGGGGCATTGACTCAAGAGTAAGGTACTCCCTTGAATGTAGTTTTGACCAAATGTTTGGTGATTCATCCAAGAATGTATGGCAGGGGTGAAGACGAGCTCTCTGTTGTCCCTATAGCTGATACACTAGAACACTGAGAGTCTTCCTTCTCCATTCCCCTTTCTCTGAGCTCAGGTGAGGCCAGTCTCTCCTAGCGTCTACAGGGCTTTCAGGAACTCATACCCTCATCTCTTCTCCATAGGTCATCCAGATGTTGAACAGCCCTGTAAGTCCAGTGTCCGCACCTGGAGTCCAAATTCAGCTGTCAACCCACACACAGTCCCTCCAGCCTGCCCTGAGCCACAAGGCTGCTACCTTGAACTGGAATTCCGCTACCCCTTGGTCCCTGAGTCTTTAACCGTCTGGGTGACCTTTGTCTCCACTGATTGGGACTCTAGTGGGGCTGTCAATGACATCAAACTGTTAACTGTCAGTGGGAAGAACATCTCTCTGGGCCCTCAGAACGTCTTCTGCGATGTCCCACTGACCATCAAACTCCGGGATGTGGGTGAGGAGGTGTACGGCATCCAGATCTACACATTGGATGAGCACCTAGAGATTGATGCAGCCATGCTGACCTCCATTGCAGACAGCCCTCTCTGTCTAGAGTGTAAGCCTCTGCAGTACAAGGTGGTCCGGGACCCTCCTCTCCACGTGGACGTGGCCTCCCTCCTATACCTCAATAGAAGATTCACGGACACGTAAGTGTGCTCTCTGGCTAGGGAGATGGTCAGGTGGGTGGGGTACAGAGAATGTAAGGAGGCTCAGAGAGGCCTACCCTAGAAGGAGGTCCATGACTTCTAGGGATTCATAACCTGGCATTGATTTTGTAGTACTGTCCTAACATGGCAGGGGCGATACAGTGAGAATCATAATACACAAGGAACCAAAAAGCCTGCCTGGGTTTTTGGTGAGAGCTCTAATGTAACGCTAAGACTCCCAGACCTCTCTTAGTTGTCTCAACAATAAAATGAAAGAGGATGAGTAAGATTAGCCACAAGAAAGCCATGTATTACTCATGAAATTGGAAGAGCTGAAGTTTGAAAAATACTTCCTTTTTATATTTAATTGAAGAAGATTTGTTCATTGTGATTGCTTTTCCAGTGAGTGAGAAGGGAGTGAAGTTATACCAGGATGCCTAGAAATTGAGCATGTTTCCATGTATTTGCATGAGAATGTTCCTGGAAGGTGAATATAACCAGTCACAGTCCTTGTTTGGTTCCCTTTTCTGAAGTGGGAGAGAGGTTCAGACTCATTTGATCCTAAAGAGTCCATAAAGCTCTACGTCTCCAGGAGCCTTCGGGGATACACACAGCTTCTCTGTGAGATAGTGCTTGTCCCTAATATTCATTTCTCAAACCACCTCTTTCTCAGACTTCCTGGGATTTGTTTTAGGAAAGAGACCACCTTACGATGACCTCATTAATGCTTTGCTTGTATGCCAGACAGTGGGCTGAGATCTTCACATCTTTTACTCATTTTGTCCTCTCCATAACCACAGCCCAATTATCCTTCTTGTTTTACAAAGAAGGGAATGACAGCTTAGAGATGTGAAGTCATTTGTCTAAGATCACATAGTTAGGGAGTGGTGAGATCAAGGTTCTATCCTGACTCCTAACCCAGTGCCTTCAACCAGTATTCAATTAAAGATGTGATTTCAACTTCAGCTTTAATCTAACCGACCTAACTTGGGTCCCAAGAATCTGTGAAGTTAATCACCAGACTTTGGTTGAACATCTACTATGCGCAAGGAATATGGGCAGGGAACACTTTAACACTTGAATACTGGCAAGAACAATAGCTCAGAAGTCAGATACCTTGTGTTCAGCTCCAGCCAGTCCACCTACTAATTTTAGGTAAATCCGTCAATCTCTTTGAGCCTTGCTTCCCTCTTCTGTGTGATGAAAATGCTCAAGTCAGTGGCTTCTCTGCACCTTTTGTGGCACTTTCTTTGGTCCTAAGATGATATAAGGTCCAATCTCTGCTCTGTCTACTTGAATATACTCACTGAGCCAATCATTAATAGAAACCAAATTTTGGAGGAAACTTTTAATCTTTTTAAGAGAGAGAACCACTTTCAAACACTTTACCAGCACTCCCTTTTACATGCCAGCAATTAACGTGCACATCACAAGCAGACCCGTGCCCATTCATTGACTCAGAGATGAAGAACATCTGGTCAAGAACTCAGAGGGAGCACTTGGTTTGTGTTTGAGAATGTACTTAAAATTTAAAGGATCATCTTGCCTTGAAAATATTCCATAACTCTGTCTCTTTCATCTTCTTGCTCGTCTAGAGTGGTGAAGCTCTATAAATATGCATCCACTTAAAATTTCTTTATAAAACAATGGAGAGAAGAAGTCATAGATGCCTTAAACTCTCAGTTGAAACACAGCTTTCGTTTTCTGCCTGGAGTTGTGCGCCTGTAAGACCCGACATGGGCTGGCACGTGTGGAAGGGCAGAAATTCAACTGAAGACGTGGGGGCCTCCTGAGTTCCATTCCCAGATAGTCATGAACTTGCTCTACAATCTTAGGCTAGTTGCTTCCTTACCCTTTCCAGCTTACAGGGGCCTTAATATATAAAGAAGTCATACTAGACTAGGGGTTCTCCAAGTCAGTTGCATGTCATGGAAATTTGGAGCATTTTTAAATCCCTTGTGTTTTCCAGCATCCCCTCTCTGACCCCTCCCCAACCCCCATCCCAACCCCTATTCCTCCCCCAGGTATTGAATTACCTGGTAAGGGGGATAAAGTTAGGCCATCAGAAGTTTTAAAATCTCACTGGATGATTATAATGTGCAAACACGTTTAAGAGCCACTGCACTAAAGCAGGTTCTTAAAGTAGAGCCCCAGACCAGCAGCAGCAGGACCCAAGAACTTAGGGCAAGTCCTTAGAACCCAGCCCAAACAACTGAATCAGGAACTCAACTGTGGGGTCTTCCCAAACCACTCTAATGCAGGCTCCAGTTTAATAGCCGCTGCTGTAAGTGATCTGGAAGGCTCAGGGATTTCCACGGTCTCTTTCCCAGTACTTACTCAGTTTACAAATATGTTTTGAGAACGTTCTGTGTGCCATAGTGTTCCCTGGGAGCTAGGCATTTCAGGGATGACCTGACCCCTTTCCTGTAGACATTCACTTTGGTACTGAGGACTTTAACCACGTAGTTAAAAACACCCAGTCCTGTGCCACTTTGCATCCAGAACCACCACGCTTCAGACCCGCACTCTCATATCCCATTCAGTCTTTCATTCACTCAACAAGTCTTTCTTAGGCCCCTCTATGGCATTTCAGACACACGGAGTAGACTGACGCCTTCATGGACTTCCTCTATGTCTTTCTCGAGTCCCAAGGAATTTACTAGAGACCTAGACTGGACTACATTTCCTGACCTGAATATTCTCTGAGACTCTAAAAAGAGTAAAACATCATTCCAAGTCAACCTTCCATTTCAACTCCTTTATCTCTTGGTAATTTGAGTTCTGAACTCCAACACAAATACATCTGTGTGTGTGTGTGTGTGTGTGTGTGGTGCGGTATGGTGTGTGTGGTGCATTTTGCTGCTTTCACATTTTTTCCATATCAAATAAATTGGCTCTTATACAAGTTCTATATAAAGACTGTTTTGGAGAAAAAGAGGAGAGAGGGAAAAAATGCTTTCTTTTTCTTCCCTGACTCAACCCATTACATGGTTCCCTTTGACCTTTGTCTTCATTTTTTTCCCTCAACAAAAATATTTATTCTTTCCTTTATCTGTGCTGGAGATAGTTTCCCAAGGTATGACATTGATGAAGGGAGAGGCTTCTGTGCTTACCCAATGGACACTTCTAGAAGACTGATTACTTTTGGCCAGGAAGAGGAAGAAATGTGGAACTTCTCTGTTCTATGGAAACCCATCCATTGAATGAGAAGGGACACTGGTGGAGGAAAAGGGGACCAGCATTGACTCTGCTACAAACTCACTATATGTTGTGCAGACACATTGTATCATGGCTTTGGGCTTTAGTTTCCCTCTTTGTAAAATGAGGGGGCAACACACTAAACTTTTCTCTGTGGGTAGACATTGTTTTTGGGTAACAGGTGATTCATTCACTTTTTGGTAGTAAAAAAGACTTAGCAGAGACTGTCTATAAGAATCAGTACCCAGAGGGCACCTCACTGATTGACTGTGATGGCCTAGTGCAGTGTGTAGTGTGTGGACAATAATAATAAAAATAACAATACCGCCAACCACTTGCTGAATATTCTCTCTGCTTTAAGTGCCTTGCCAAATATCTATGAGGCAGCAAAGCTCAGAAGAAAAGCTGAAGCTCAGAAAAGTGATTTATTCGACCTCATACAGCTGGTAATGACAGAGGCAGGTTTAAAACCCATATCTAATTCCAAATAATACCTTCTCAACCATAGCACCATACTGCCTTCTACTTTAATAATGCAAAGGCAGAATTCTGGAGCTCTGACACTCATGTAAGCTGGAAGAGAGGGTATGACTCACGAGCCACCAGCCCTCCATCAGCTACTGTGACCCACTCTGGGAGTCCAGCCATGCAAGTTACATGGTCAGTTCCTTATGCCTCTGGCTGGGAAAAAAGAGCAGAGAAGCTTCTGTTTCTCGACTTGACTGCCAAGTGCTTATGTACTGGCCACTGTGCAACTTGGGTCTATATGGAATCTTTAAATTACTCAGAGAAGGAAAAACTACGGGTAAAACTAAGAATTTTTTGTTTGTTTGTTTGTTTGTTTGTTTGTTCTTAGAAAGTGAGGTATAAAGCAAACCAGAAACAACAAATAGCAGTTCACTCTCTTCCTTTATGCATCTATCCATCTATCCATCCTTAATTTGTTCAGCAGATATTCAGCAGTGTCTATCAGATAGCATACACTGTGTTAGGAAATGATGATATTGTGGTGCCAGGACAGGCATGGAGGCTGAGCTCTGGGTGCTCACACTGGGGGAGAAGAGATAGGGAAGCAGTGTCACCACAGGACAGTAGTGTCCTGAAGGCAGAGACAGAGACAAAAAGTGGCTTCTAACTCAAACTTGGAAGAACCAAGGTACAATTAAGGAATAAAGAGTGAGTGGATTTTTTTTTCCTGTTGTTCTGCTAGTGCTTTCCAAGTGCCTAGAACAATTACAGGCACCAAGTAGACAGTGAGTATTTTTGAGTAGCTGTTAAATGAAGAATGGGAAGGAGTTTAATGGTTGAAGAGAAATGGAGAAGCTAGGATTTACTGAGCACCTACTATGTGTCAAGAACTTACTAAGGATGTTACTCAAGTAATCTCATTTGATTTGATCTGCATAGCAGCTCCACAAAGTAGGTGGTCTTCTTCCCAGATTATAGATGGGGATCTGGCTCTCAGATTTTCAACAGCTGTCAACCTGCCTGCCTGGGGTTGTGTGTAAATCCATCAACTCCAAAGCTAGTGCTCTTAGTCCTTTATTCTCTGGGTGAACAGATATGTGTCTGTGCCTCTCTCTCAGAATTTTTGATGTAGAACTAGAAATATTCTTAGAAGTCACTTCTCCCAATTGGTTGTATGTGTATCTCAATTAATTATTCTACTGATTTTTCTGTCACGTTCAGACTTGTTAACCTGCAACCATAGTCTCTGTCTGTTTTGCCTCAGCTTCTTGGCATTCTTAATATAAGTCTTAGGGGAAATGAATAAGCAAAAGGAAAGGATTCATTTATAAGACCAGAGTGGAATTTCTTAAGAATATGAGTCCAGATTTTACAAATCAGATCTCAGATCGGACTCTGGACTCTACGTGCTGAGAACCCCACCAATCAGCTCAGAAGCTTCATTGAGCAATCCATTTACTGAGCAAATGTTTGTTGATTCCCATCAGGAGCCCAACCACTTCCTAGGCATTAGAGATGCAGTAGTGAACAGAGCAGGAAAGGTCCTTGTTCTCCTTGATTCCTGCAATGTAGCTGGGAGACACAAACCAGAAATGTTTCATCATAACCAAGTTGGGTAGGATTTGGTGACTTCAGAGAAGTGGTAAGGGAGGGCCTCTGATGAGGTGATATTTGAACAGAGACCAGAAGTGTCTCTTAGTGCTTCATAATAAAGATTAACTGAGCTGCCATCACTGAGATTCTAGCCTGTTTGGAACATGGGTGTCTTATAAAGGATCCTTGGTCCTTGATCACTGTTTGGCTTGTTTTATAATTGACTGTGCTTCTGTATTTGTTCCTTTTCTCTAACTTGGTTCAGATTCTTAAGTACAAACTTTAACACACTCATATACGACAGAATCAGGGTTCCATTGTTGGATGAATGAGTAAAGAACGAGTCAGCAGTAACACAAAGTGGAACCTCTCGGAATATGGGTCTCATGCTTCCAGATCTTAGCCATAACATTGACATGGGATCCCATATTAAGCCTCAGAGGACTGGGAAAGTTCAGACTAAATCAGGGTCAGCTGAAAGCACATGTGGATCTCTCATGCTGTTTCTATGGCTCTCAAGCTGAGTCACCACTTTATTGTGTTTCTTAGTCCTGCTTCTTTTCCTGGCTTTCTGTATGTCACCCAGGCACCCATTCTTTGTTCTTATATGTGTCCATTTGTTAATTCATTCATCCACCAAAGAGGGCAAATCAAATATAATTGTATTCAGTAATGCTTGTTGTTTGGTTTAACAAGTATTTACAAGTGTCTGTTGTGCGCCATAGACTATGCTGAAATTAGGAACAGAGTCCTGATTCCTGGCCTTAGGAGCACCGAGTCTAAAGGGAATGAACAGGCAAAGAATCAGGTAACTATTCTGCAGCATGGAAAGTTCTAGGGCAAGGAGCACAGGGGGTTGTGGGAAGACATAGGAGAGGTATCTCTCCCAGCTTGAGGTGGTTAATGAAGCTTCTTAGGAGAAGCAATGTCTAAGCTGAGACCTTAAATGTGATTAAGTGTTGATCTTTGAAGAGGTTTGCCCTAGTACAGGTGGTTGAAACTAGGTAGATTCTCAGCATACATTGATAAAGGAATGAATGAATGAATGAATGAACAGACCAACATACTACACTTTATGGGAGCAGTACATGTTCGGTCAGAGACCAAACGGAGTTTTGAGGGAGGAACATAGAAATCTGGGCTATTATCCACTTTGGTTCTTAAATCTGTTTCATCCCTTTTAAATGCCGTAGAGTACTCCATAGTGGGAATGTGCTACAGGTTGTTTAGCTGTACCCCTAATGCTGGGCATTTGCATTATTTCATATCTCATTCTATTATAAGCCAGTGCTGTAGTCAGTATTCTTACAGGAACCTCTTTGTGGGCACATGTGAACATTTCTCTAGAGTTGATACCGAGAAATGGTATTACTGGGTTGTAATCTTAGTATGTTCCCTGGCTGGGAACCATGTCACTTTCTGAAAATACAATGGATAAGGAAATAAGGAACACCAAACCAGTTTCTCCCCTCTGTGGGGCCGGAATTTAGTCCCTGTGTTAACCACCATCACATATGCAGTTAGCACCTAGTACCAGTAGTACTAACATCACTGCTACTAACTACCATGTAGTGAATACTTCAGATATGCTCAGTAGTATAAGCCTACCAATGAGGTATAGGTGTCAGTAGGCCTTATTTTTAGATGGGGAAGCTGAGACTCCAAGAGGTAAAGCCATTTATTTAAGTAAGGTCTCACCATTAATAGATGGTAGAGTCAAGTTTTACATCTCCTTGCCTGACCCCCAAAGGCTGTTCCTTGCAAATTACTGAGCGCAGTCATTGCTGTGACAGGCAGAGCATAAGGTGGCATCTTGATGGATGGAGAAAGTCGATATTTCAATTAGTTTTTCTTGTTTCTAAGGTGCATTAGAATAAGTACACAAAAGAGAACAAACCTATTCCTTTGTGTTTTGAACATTTAAATAGATGAGGACGGGGAGACTTGTTGAGTGTGGAGATTATCAGACCAGCGTGGTTTCCAGTCATGTTCTGCTGAAATGCACGCTTCAGGTCAGACCTCTTCCTGAGTAGGTCCTTCTCCCATGCCAACCCAGATGGTCTCATCTGCATTCTGATGTCCTGCCCACCAGTTCTGATGAACAGCAACAGGAGTAAGAGCTATCTCTGCAAACCCAGAGAAAATACCTCTGTTCCTAGCCCAGGCTAGCAGTCTGTTTGGTCAGCACAATTTTACTCTATTTCTAGAAGCTGGGCATCATCTTCCTATGACTCCCTCTTGTCAGTCTTAGGCCAAGTACCTCTCAGAATGAAATATGGGTTCTGGGAATATCAGAGTAAGCAAAAGGTTTAGTAAAATCAACAGATCTCCATGGTCAGCAGTAGTGTCCATGGAGGTGCTAACTGTCTCCATACCTTCATGATTTTGAAAGTGTGAAGGGTTCCTGTTTGGTGCTAACACCACTGAAATGACTTATATGAATTTCTATGGTTCAGTCTGACGCACCACTGGACTTTAAAGTGAGTTGTTACTTTAACATGATGTTAAAGAAGACCCACAGAGGTTAAATGATAGACACAGGGCTCCAATGATAAATTTATTCATTCGCTCCTTCGAGAACAAGTGCCCTATTGCATTCGAGTCTCCATGCTGGTGCCGGGATTCTGAATCTTACAGCCGGTTAGGAGGTCTGGGCTGAATAATAGCTCAAATTAAAAGAGAATTATAAGTTAAAGATTATTATTATGAGGTTATAATAGGGTATAATCCCTCCTTAAATTAAGGGGGGTTATATAGAAGTCAAGACGGGAGAGGTAATCAGAGGCCAGATTATGAAGAGGGTGTGGTCAACGCTACAGAGTTTAGGTTTATTTGTTGGGAAATAAAGGAACAAGCCAATCAGACCTGTGTTTTTTTTTTTTTTTTAATAAAATTGCTCTGGGTACTGTGTGAAGAAAGGACTGAGGGAGAATGAGAAAGTCCATCTAGAAGTTATTGCTAAAGTCTAAATCACAGATTATGTTTATTTGCATAGTGAAGTGGAGGGATTGGAGGTTTTGTTTTAAAGGTAGAATCAACAAAATTTGATGATGGATCAGATGCAGGGTTTCAAGAAGGAGCTGTCCAATGACTTTCAAGTTTCAGGTTTGAGTATTCGGAATGAGGGAAATATTATTTCTGGAAATCAAAGAACAGATTTTAATTTAGTCTGTTATTAGAGGGCGGGGTAAGTTAAGAGTCCCTTTGGAAAACAACGAGTTCGTGCAACAACGGGATTTTGCAGTGGGTGTCTTGATAGCACCTTCTCCTTTGTTCTTTCGCTGTCCGCCCTGAGGGTTGGTAGGAAGGGCTGGACTTAGTTGTGCTGCTCTAATTCCTGATTTTTAAGAAAACAAATACACGAATAGGAAGGATAAGGAAAATAACAGCCATCAGAGTAATTACAGATGTGGAAGGAATGGAGGAATTTATCTCGCACTGGACATTGGCAAGAAAAGTGGACAAAATCCATCCAGTCTGTGCTCGGAGATGATGAGAACCCTTAGGGCAGGTCTTAGTGGGTTTCTGTTGTGTCTGTTCTAACGGGAACCTCAGACATTACTTTAGAGAGGCTGAATTCAAAATTAAGAGACCTGATTCCCGGGTCAGAACACAGCTGCTTTGCTGTGGGACCCTGACTGGGTCCTTCCAATGGTTTGAGCCTCCGCTTCTTCCCCTGGAAAAAAAAGGGTGACATTTCCTGTCCGTGCAATCTCGCAAGGGTATCCTGAGAAAACCAGTGAGATAATGGGCATGCCAGAACACGATGCAACCCAGGGAACCGTAAAGCTTTAAATGTTCCTGATTCTTCCTATTGTTTGGTTTTCATTAGGCTTGTTCTTGGCCAGGGCCAGTCTGGAGAGTATGTGTGAAAGGCAAAAGCACAGGCGTGCACAGACACACACATGAAACAGTTTCCCATGAAACTCTAACCAGAGTTGCTAAGGGTCAATGTTGGATTAGAGGAAAGGAAAGACAAATTGCACTGTAATCTCTGTAACTCAGCTAAAGAAAAAAAGAAGAAGAAGAAGAAGGGGAAAAAAATTCTTCCTGAAGTGCTGGCCATGGAATCAGACCTGGATTCCAGCACTGATCTCTTAAAATTTTTGCTGAGACCCTGGCCTGCGACTCCCCCTCTGTGGACCCAAGCTGCCCTTCTGTGAAATGAAGGCACAGGTAGATGACTCCACAGTATATTTTTGGCTCCGGCATTCTGTTCAGACCCTTCTTGAGCTCATCTGCCTTGAATGCGTCTAATTCAATGAAGGTGAAGGGAGCAGGTCACATGTCACATGAGCGAATGGGTCTGCACTGTGAGCTCACAGACTGGCCATCTCTAGAGAAAGCCTTCTAGACACACGGGGGCTCTCAGAACTCCTCACAGACATCCTGTGTCTGTCTCAGAGCCTGCCAAGCTTCCTCTGTGACAATTTCAGAATGTATCCATGTGTTTTTCCTGTTTGGTGGCATTTTGACTTGACTGTGAGACCCCAGAGGTGGGGACTAGGTCGTACTTGTTACATGATCCTCACCTTCTGTGTATGAGGCCAAGGCATCGAGTAGATGGTCAATAAACGTAGGTAAATTCGATGCATGTACGCATGATAAACTCTGTGACAGATCGATAAATCAGAAGTTGGTGATCATACAGATGATGGACGGTATAACGGAGGCCTGTCTTTTAACTTCTGAGGTGGATTAGTTACCAGAGAATCAGAAGGACAAAAGAGAATCTTCTAGCAGTGTCCTTTCTTCTTTTGGGTCCTCAGGTCCCCTGTCCTTAAAGTGAAGGTCTTGGGCCAGATGATGTACGCCAGCCTTCCGTTCATCCAGCAGGTGTTGATTTGGCACTGTCTTTATCACAGACCATGGGCTAGGCAGCGGAGATTAATAAGCCAGTCAATAAAGGAGTCCTAGCCCTCTAGAAACGTCATCGAATTAGTATAAGACGTGAACAAATAAACAAGTGGTCACAAACTAGTGAGAAAGTGGTTGTGATGAAAGAGGAAGATGGGTAGGAGCTCCTGACTATCTTAAAGGGCTCAGTGAGCACCTCTGGGAGAAGGGTAGCACCTAAGCCAAGGCCGGGGTGTTTAGCAAGGGGTAGGAGTTGAGACTGCTTGCTCCTGGCAGCTTGGGGGCAGGGGGGAATGGAATTGGAGAGAGAGAGGTGGGGAGAAGCCAGTCATGATGGCTCTAGAGTGCCCTGCCAAAGGGGTCTGGGCTTCATCCTGAGGGTGCTGGGGAGTGGCAAGAAGATCCTGACCAGATTGGGTTATAGGACAGGTCTTTGGGGATGTGTGGCTCTCACGGGAAATGTAGGGCTAGAGGCACAGGTTGGAAATGGTCAGAGAAGTAAGACACTTGTCGGAACTGGAACAGGAGACCGGCAAGCTGGGCGCGGAGAGAACCGGACACGCTGAGTACTGCAAGGGGAAGGATGGACCTGGTGACTGGCAGCGGGAGGAGGGGTATGGCGGGTCACAGCAGATAACTATGGTACTCTCATCTCAGAAACCCCGAAAGCAGCATAGAGGCATTGTTGAGTTGGGATGAGAGCAGGACGCATTTCAAAGGACCTTCCCATTGCCAGCTTTGAATCAGTGACAGGCAAAGAGCTAGAGTTCACTCTGAACCGTAAAATTTCTTCCCTGTGGAGAGAGGCAGGAGCAACTGAGGTGAGCTTGTGTGTGAACATGCATGTGTGAGTGCACATGTGTGAATGCTTGAGAGAGAGAGAGAGAGTGTGTGTGTGTGTGTGTGTGTGTGTGTGTGTGTGTGGTGCAGGGGCCAGATAGGACCTGTGAGTCCACCTGTTTTCATCATCCACTGATTCTCAAAGTGTAGTCCGGTGTTCTGAAAAGGTCCCCTGGGGGGGTCGTGGGGTTAATCTTCTGTAGCACTAATACCTATAACATTACAAGGCACGGGCTTTGTTTTCTACCCGAGATTAATCATTCACTCATGGGCTTTAATACAAGCCAGACGCCACCTCACTGTGCCTCACGCAAAGCAGTGCCAGTCCCCACCCCACCCCCCATGCTACCGCTGGCTTTTGCATTCTTGTTGTCGGAGTGGGTAGTGGGTTTGTTGTTGTGGTTGCTGGATTTTTGGGTTTTTTTGTTGTTTTTGTTTTTGTTTTGGACCCGGCTTCAATATACTATGAACTGAAAAGTTTGGAAACTTCCATCCAAGGATGTTAGTCCAAAATACCAGGAAAGCTGAACTCTGCCATTAATTATCTGTATGACTTGGGGCAACTCATTCCCCTTCTCTGGGCTCTAATGTCCATCCCACGATTAGAAACTTGGAATAAGTGATACCCGAAGCCATCCAGCTCTGTTCCTGCATTTTTGTGTTTCCTTCTTGAGCTAAGCTCCTTGTATACAAACCCAGTCTCCAAAAATCTGAAGCCGAAGTGCTCAGCCCCACTGCCATCTAGGAGGTGGACTCAGAATCTCTCAGACCTGGAAGGAGCATCGAAACACTGACATTCTACCAGTGAGAGAATCGAGTCCAGAGAGGGGAGGAGAGTTTCTTAGAGGACACCGTCATTTGATGGCAATTCAGGGAATTGAAACTCAGGCTCTGATTCCCAGTCCAGGAGCTCCTTCCCGCATGTAGCAGAGTGCTGGAGTTTGGCCAAGCAAACCTGGGGACTCCACTTTGAGTCCGGCTCTCTGTGATCACTGAGAAGTCTCCGATGAAGCTCGGAGTGAAATCATAGAAAGCGGACATCAGTAACGTCATGGCAGCTGGTGCCGGTGAGGGGGGTGGTATAGGAAATGAGAGAACACATTTGGCCAAGCTCAGGGTCCATGTGACCGTCCGAGAGCCCTCATTTCAAAACAAACTCAACCTTTTAGGTTCAAGTTCTCCCTCTCGTCAGAAACGTGACTTCCTGCTTCTAAGAAGCCAGGCTTACAAAAGGGCTTAAGAGGCTTCGTGGACATCAAATAGCTCTTACAAAATAGCGTTTTGATGAGTTAAGTGTAAATGAATCAGAAACATAAGGATTACATTTTCCCCAAGTGCACATGGGTTTCAAAATTTGAGGGGAAATGTAGTTTGCTAACTGCACGCCGGCTTTCACCGAACCCAAAGCGTTCATGGGGCGGGCGGGGGGGGGCGGAGAGAAAAAAGAGAAAGCCCAGCCCCCAAATGGTTTTAGATGTGGTGCCAAATTCAAAAATGCTGTTGGGCTTGCCCTCTGTCAGTAATAAAATTGCTGGCCACCCAGAGAGGCCACAGGGAGGAGAAAGGAGATTGCTTTCCCCACTGGCCCCTGGTTCTCAACAACTGTGTTCTGTTAGTGCCCCTCAATCACCAGCTGTCACTGGGTCCCTACTCTCTCGACTCACTGGCCCCTGCTTGGCCTCGATTTTCACACCATGCCGCATGCCTTGTTTACCTCCAGGCATAGCTGGTGTTTCGGCTCCCAGAGGCCTTGGCGACCCGTCAGCTTGTCACAGACCCCCAGCTCTGTAATCAAGAGACCTGTCCGTCACCAGCAGGGGTGTTTGGGGAAGCTGTCACACATTGCCTTTGGTTGCATTCAGGAAAAACAAGAGTCCCTTGTAGATCTTTCCTCTCCCCTCTCTTTAATGTTATCCAGGTGTGGCATTTTCCCCAAACTGGCAAACGTCTTCCCTTCCAGTCTATGCCTGACACAAACAGCCCGTTAAATCTCAGCACCTCTGTTACCTTAGCCCGGGATTTGAGGCTCTGGATCTTTTATAATTTCCACATTGTCCCTCTTTTCTTTCCCTTGTATTTTATTTCATTGCACCAAGAAAGTAGAAAATCATTTCAATTGGTGGTAAAAGATGATTAAAACAAAATAACAAAGGCCTTGGCTGAAAACTGTTAGTTTTATTAAATTTGCTACTGTGTTTTAAATTGGTACCAGGGCAGCTCTTTAGACAATTATATCAAAGGCTGCTGGAATTAATCGGTTGCATGTATGCGTTTGCTCCTTCCTGAGCTGTGGACAGAGTGGAGGCAGCGTGGCAAGCAGGGAAAGAATGAATTTCGTGTTACCTGGGTGTGAGAGGCAGAGTCTGACCCCACTAGGAGGGATCCGAACGCCCAGTGGATTTCAGAGCCCTGCCAACATACTCCCATTCGTTTCGTCAAGGCTGTGGGTTGGAGCTAGTAAGTAATGGATGTTGTCCCCCAATAGCAAGACCAAAGCCCCAAGTCTCCCCAAGCCTTTGGCATCCTTCCAGACACTACTTGGTCCCTCCTCTGAGAATCCTACCTCAGGTACAAGTACCATTCGGTACTTGATTTATCCTTCCTTTTGCCCTTTGAACTCTTTGAAACCAATGATGTTATCTTCCTCTTTGGGAATGACTCCTACCAGAAACTCCATACATGCTTTTTTTTTTTCCCCTTCCTTTTTCTTTCTCTTTTTCTCATTCTCTTTCTTTTCTTTTCTTCTTCCTTCATCCCTTCCTTCCTTTTTTTTATCCTTTCCTCCTTCTCTTTCTTTCCTTTTCTTTCTTCCCTTTTTTCCTTCCTTCCTTCCTTCCTTCCTTCCTTCCTTCCCTCCCTGCCTCCCTCCCTCCCTTTGTTTTCCTTCTGAATAGAAGAAAAATAGTTTGGTCCAAAGAGGAGAATGGATTCATCCAAAATCACTCCCAAACTCAAGGGAAGAACTGTAGGTAGTCATTTCCCCTGACATGTAGTCCGGTGGCCTCCCCAGTGATCCCAGACTCTGTCTTGCAGGCTGTTTTGTTCCCAAGGGCATGTGATGCTCTCCATCCCAAAACCTTAACAACCACTTTTGCCCATAAAAAGTAAAACCAAAGTGCGTCTCAGCCTAGAACAAAAGTTAAGTGTTCTCTTAAGAATTCAAGGTGAGGAGTGCCTGGGGGGCTCAGGTTGTGGTCTCAGGGTCCTGGGATTGAGCCCTGAATGGGGCTTTTTGCTCAGGAGGGGGCCTGCTTCCCCCTCTGCACTTGCCCCTGCTCGCGCTCGCTCGCTCTCTCTCATAAATAAATAAAATCTTAAAAAAAAAAAAAAAGAATTTAAGGTGATTAAAAAAAAAAAAAGAATTCAGAGTGATACCCAGACAACACTGGGATTAAGGAATATATTGTTATGTATGACTGTTAAGGAATGAACTCTAGCACTCTGCTCCAGAGGCATTTAGTGAGGAAGGATGTTTTGTTGTAGGTTTGGTTCTCTTTAAAGAAAACAATATGGCGTCTCACATGGGCCAGAACTTGGCAGGGACTCATCTTGTTCCTGCCTCATGCACCTCAGGAGCGGCATTTGCTCTCCCTACCACCATGTACTCCATTTCTACCTTTCCCCTTAAACCAATTATCTATATGGCTACCAAAACGGTCTTCCACAGAACAAATACGATTACATCATTTGTCTAGAAAGCCGGTGTTCTCCTCGTGTTCCTGACTTGGTTTGTCCTTCACTTATCCAGTCAAGCCAGAAAGCCTTCTTTGGGAAGTCTTCTCAGATGCTCTCCTTCTCAGCCTGGGTCAATATCACTCCTCGGTGCTCCCATAGCCCCTACACTTTCTAGGCTGTGTTGAAGACATCTATTTGGATGTCTCTCTTTTCCCCCAGTGGCTTATTTGCATCCACAAGGCAGGACCATAGTTTGTTGGTTTTTGCGTCCCAGACCTGCAAGAACCTGGGAGGGCTCAGTGCTGTCTGCACAAATCAAGGGATGAATGAATGAAATGATATAAACACGTTTAGCCAGAATTTGAAAAATATAATTAGCATAAAACTAGCTAGCTGAATGTGTTTCTCCTATATCCCTTTTTCATGGACACTAAAGATGGAGTGATATACACAGATTTGTGGTCTTATATTCATGGAACATAGTGTGCGTTACCGTTTATACATACAAAGATACAGGGAGGGCTGCCAACCAGAAAGTTCTTCGTAGCTGCCTCAAGGTAATAGAATTTGATATGATTTGACTTGATTTTCACTTCTTTTTTTATAGAGCTCTAACTTGTTAAAATAAACATGAGTGATCTTTATGGTTAGGAAAAAATAAAGCAATTATGATAATATGCTGTCATTTCTCAATTAAGAAGAAAAGGTCAGCTCTCACCCTAAAAATATGTTAGAACTGAAGTGACTTTCCTCTACAGCTCTACAGAAGAAATAAAATGTAATTTAGTCTGAGTTGCAGCTTTGTGAAAGACTTTAGGAGTATGAGGAGGAGCTTGACTTACCTTCATGTAGTCTTAGCCTTCTGCTTTTGGATTGGGTATTAATTGGATATTAACGTCTTATGTACTAATGTGTGCATATCCAAGGAGTCAGCTCAGTGTCATGGAAAGGTCAAAGGTTCCAGAGTCAAACAGCATGGTTTAAATTCTGCTTTATAATCTGTGACCTTGGACAGATCACTGCATTATGCTGGACCTCAACTGAACAATGTAAATGATCTCTACTTTTCAAGTTTATATTGGAAATCGTATGCAGAAATCTGGCGAGATAGCTAATCTAAAGATATATCCAGTACAAAACATCTATCCAGATATTCTAGATGAAAACATAACTGATATTACTATCATCCTTTGAAATGGGTGACTGAGATCAGAAAAGCAGAAAAATAATGTGGCCAAAGACAAGACATAAAATGAAACAAAACTAGACAGGTAATTCTGAAGCTGATGTTTTACTGTTGTAGTTGGGATAAGGGAGAACCATCAGCTTTGGCAACCAAGTGGATTGAATATCCTTGCTCATCCCATGAGAAGAGATTTGGCCCTGCGAGTTTTCAAGGTGAGGAATGGTAACTAAGGCTTTCAAAATCAGACAATTATATCAAAGGCTGCATGTTTAGTCTACATGTTTAGGGAAAAGGTTTACTAGAGGAGAAATATACATGTGTATGTTCTAAACCTCGTGAAGATTGAGGTTTGAGTTTATACTGTGCAGTATGGTCTGTAAATGCCTGAGTTGGGCAACTACTGAGAAGAAAAAGAGACAGAGAGAGAGCAAGGAAAAGAGAAAGAGAAGAGAGAAAGTTCTAAATTAGTGACATTCCAGAGGTACCTAGAAGTGAATATGAAATCACTCTGGAGGAGGATATAGATTTGACCCAGGGGGCATGGGATTCCCCCTGATTAAAACCTAAAAGGCATGAGGTCACATTTCAAAATTGAAAACACAAAAACAGTAAACGAGACATCTAGAAAAGGGTCAGCAGTGAATACCAAGATTTTTATTGAAGTTAGATCTTGGTAACAAGTATGAATGTTAATTAGTACTTTAGGGTAAATGAAAAAAGCAAATAAAATTGGGAAATATGGTCTCCAAAGATTAGAAGGACTGAGAATGGGGAGGAAAGAGCAGAAATCAGGAAATCCAATAAATCCAGAAGAAGGCAAGAAAGGGAGAAAATAAATATGTGAAAAAAAAAAAAGGAATGATAATTGGAAAGCACAAAGAAGATGTGAGAAATAAATCTAATACAATAGTCATTCCACTAATCGGATTAAAGTACCGATGAAGGTTTTCAGGTTGGAATTAACTAAAGATAAGTTCACTGAAAGGTAAAAGGTAATGGAGTGGAAAATATTTTCCAGGAAAATACTCAGAAAAATAAATTAATGTTCATCAGACAAAGGAAATATCGAAGCAAAAATATTACTAAGATAAAGAGGTCACCATTTAAATGATGAAAGGAAATTATATAATAATTTTGAGCTTAAATATTCCAAATAACATGACCTGAAAAATGCATAAATCTGCTATGCTTCTTACCTAAAGTAGTGATAAATCCATAATGATATTAGGATATTTTAACACACCTTTCTCAATAATTAATAGATTGAGCAAACTAAAATAATGATCTGGAAGATTTTGAACAATACAAAAATATGTTTCATCTGATAAAAGTATATAGAACCTTGCCAGAGAATTAAATTATATACATATTTATTTCTGAGATATGTAGAATATACTTTTTTAAAATTTTCCATATCATAGGCCAGAAGACATCAAATATTAAAAGAATCAGTATCACATAGAACATTATTTCTTTTTTTAAGAACATTATTTCTATGCTGCAACACATACATACATAAATAAATTAATAAGAGAAAACTTTTTGGTAAATTAAATATATAACCAAGAAGCAAAGTCTTGTGTGAGATATTAGCAGACAGAATTCAGCAGTGTATTAAAACCCCCACACTCATGCAGACACAAACATTGTACCTAGTCTAGATTATCCCAGAATGAGAAGAGATTCTAATGTTAGAGAGTTTCTGGATTCCATTAATTCACAATACTAGCATATTAAATGATTTTTTAAACAAGGTTGTCTTACTAAGATGCCAAATTTAAGTCTCTTGTTAAAAATCAGTCTCCTTTATGATCAAAACAAAACAAAGCAAACAAAACAAAATTATCTAGGAACAGAAAGGAACATCCTTAACCTACTCAAGGGTGTGTACTGAAATACAGTTAGGTACCATGCTTAATGATAAAATGTGAGAGATATTCCTTTTGATCCCAGGGTCAAACCAAGAATGCCTAGTAACACCATTGGTCCTACCTGTCCACGGGTGGACAAGAAATATAAATAAAAATTCTGAGCACCGTAAATGAAGAAACAGACTATTACTATTCTTACCTATAAGAGAATACATGGAGAAATTAATAAGGATCAGCAAAGTATCAGCATTAACAAATAATCATGAGGACATCTAAATAGAACACCTATTTACAAAACTTAATTATTTTTATCAGCCCCCAAATAGGACAGTACAATTATATAAATGCATGTACAGGTGTGTATATATGTGTATGAGTAGATAGACAGAGTAAAGCTACCATTTATTATAGCTCTGACATCTATAAATGCTTAAAGTTAGGAATATATTCCTAATAAAATATCATCCCCATTTTTATGAGGAAGGATTTAAAACTTTACGGAAACCATAAAAGGAGACCTAAATAAATGAAAAGATAAACTCTGTATAAAAAAGGGAAGATGCAATAAAATAAAGATGTCTTTCCTCCTCAAATACATCTATAAATTCAATGAAATTAGAAACGAAATCCCAACAGGCATTTAAAAAATGAAACTTTAAATTCACGTGGGAAGAACATCGGCGTGTTTTGAAGGAGTAAACCAAAGTATAGAATGGAGTTGTAGCATAAATCAAGACTTTTATAAAAATATGGAAATTAAGACAAAGTGCTGTTGATAAGATGATTAGAAAAAAAAGTAGACCAATTAAACAAGATAACCCAGAAGCAAACTTACCTAAGTACAGAAGGGAAAGGTGTATGGGAAAGGTGGTATTACAGTTTAGTAGTGAAAGAATTAGCTATTATATAAAAAAATGCTGGACAAATGGCTCATCTGTATTTGAAGGGAAAACAATCATTACCACACATCACTTTCTAAACTGTATTGTTTATGATCAAAGCCATATATGTGAAAATAAAACCCATAAAACTATCCAAATGAAATAGAGGTGATTATTTTATGACTTTGGAGAAAAGAAACATTTATTCAACAACACATGAAAAGTGCAAATCGTGAAGGACATGATTTAAAATTTCTATTCAACAAAGCAGCATAAACAGAATGAACAAAAGAGGAGTCCTAGACTTGGAAATCATATTTTCAATAACTTTAATTACAGAGGATTAGTATCCATTATATCTCATTATATCTAGCAGTTAAAAGAAAAAGAACCCAATTTTATAAAGGCAAAAGTGATGAACAAGCAGGTAAGCTAGGAATCTACATGGTCAACAAACACATGAAATGATACTCAGGCCTGTTAGTAATCAGGGAAAGGGAAAAGGACACAGTAATTAAATGTCATTTAATATCCACTGGATTGGCAAAAAATTTAATATTAGGCAGACTCAAGTGCTGACCAGGACCTGGAGCATTGGGAAGTCTGTTGACAGTGTGTTAATTGCTACAACCATTTGGGAGAATAATTTGGCAATAACTATACAGTCGCAGATGCAGTTGCCTTCAACCGAATGACACCACTTTAGATAGATTTCTTTCAGAAAATTCTTGCTCTCTACACAAAGGAAAATGAACACAATGTTTAAAAGTAACATTATTGGAAATAAACAAGGTTAATAATAATACTATTTGTATGTCTTCTTTGGATAAATGTCTGTTCATGTCTTCTGCCTGTTTTTTACTGGATTGTTTATTTTTGGAGTATTAAGGTTAGTATATTCTTTATAGATCTTGGATTCTGGCCCTTTATCTGATATGCCGTTTGGAGGTATCTTCTCCCATGCCATAGGGTTGCCTGTTTGTTTTGTTCACTATATCCCTTGTTGTGCAGAAGCTTTTATCTTGATGAATTCCCAATAGTTCATTTTTGTCTTCGTTTCCCTTGCCTTTGGAGATGTCTAGCAAGAACTTCCTGTGGTCAAAGTCAAAGACGTTGCTGCCTGTGTTCTCCTGTAGGATTTTGATGGATTCCTGCCTCATATTTAGGCCTTTCACCTGTTTTGAGTTTATTTTTTGTGTGTGGTATAAGGAAATGGTCCAGATTTATTCCTCTGCATGTGGCTGTCCAATTTTCTCAACACCGTTTATTGAAGAGACTGTCTTCTTCCTGCTTTGTTGAAGACTCCTTGACCATAGAGTTGAGGGTCCAATTCGGTTCTCTGTTCTGTTCCATTGATCTGTGTGTCTGTTTTTTGTGCCAGTACCATACTATATTCATGATTACAGCTTTAAGTCTAGAATTCGGATGCCTCCAGCTTTGGCTTTCTTTTTCAACATTTCTTTGGCTATTTGGGGTCTTTTCTGGTTCCATACAAATTTTAGGATTGGGGGCACCTGGGTGGCTCAGTGGGTTAAGCCTCTGCCTTTGGTTCAGGTCGTGATCTCAGGGTCCTGGGATTGAGCCCCACGTCGGGCTCTCTGCTCAGCGGGGAGCCTGCTTCCCTCTCTCTCTCTGCCTGCCTCTCTGCCTACTTGTGATCTCTCTCTTTCTGTGTCAAATAGATAAAATTTAGGATTGTTTGTTCCAACTGTATGAAAAATGCTGATGGCATTTTGATAAGGATTGCAATGAATGTGTAGATTGCTTTGGGTAGCATAGACATTTTAACAGAATTTGTTCTTTCAATCCATGAGCATGGAATGTTTCTCCATTTCTTTGTGTCTTCCTCAATTTCATTCATAATTGTTCTATAGTTTTCAGAATGTAGATACTTGACCTCTTTGGTTAGGTTTATTCCTAGGTATCTTGTGGTTTGGGGAATATTACTCAGCCATCACAAAGAATGAAATCTTGCCATTTGCAATGACGTGGTTGGAACAAGAGGGTATTATGCTAGGCAAAAGAAGTCAGTCAGGGAAAGACAAATACTGTATGATTTTACTCATATGTGGAATTCAAGAAACAAAACACATGAACATAGAGGAAGGGAAGGAAAATAAAATAAGATGAAAATTGAGAGGGAGACAAACCATAAGAGACTCTGAACTCTAGAAAACAAAGGTTGTGGGGAGGGTTTGGTAGGTAGGGGGAGAGATAATCGGGTGATGGGCATTAAGGAGGGCACTAGATGTAATGAGCACTGTGTGTTATATGCAACTGATGAACCACTATATTCTACCTCTGAAACTAATTTAAAAATTAGTAGTAATAATAGGGACAACCTAGGTATCCATCTAGAAAAGAATGGTCAAATAAAATATGGTATATCCATACAATAAAGACATCAGTGAAAATATGAGCTAGATTTGTATGTATCAATATGTGGGATCTCAAAAGTAATGCTGGGCAAAAGATATGCCAGCTGCATACTGATAAATATGGTATTAAAACATTTATGAAATTTAAAATAAGTAAAATGATGCCTATGTATAAAAAGTACAAAAGCATTCATGATAAAAAGGGAAGAACACACAGGTGGATTGAAAACAAATATATAGAACGGTGTATTTTATTTCTTTTTACAACAGAAACAAGAAATGAAGAAAATAAGGCAGTGTTATAATTTGACAAATCTGGATAGTGAGCCTTCCAAGGACATTTTTTTATAGTGTTTGCTCTGCTTGACTATATAACTGATATATTTGCTAATTAAGACAATAATAATGGTGTGTGTAAAGTCATTTGGCACATCATCTCAGGCCCAGAAAATGACTGTTTTCCTTCTCGTCCCATTCTTGGCTGGAAGTTGGCATACAAAGTGCCTGGGTATTACCCTCTGATTCACAGCCTAAGGCAGAACTGGAAGATTTGGGCTCTTCCTGAGCCAGAGGCATCCTAGGTGGTCCCCCCACCATGTCTTCCAGCTCAGACAGTCTGGGTGGTAAATCCTGAACTACACCCATTCTCAGTGCACAAGTCTAACTGCTGAGGCAGCTTCTAGCTGGTAGGAATGATGCTGCACTGCATTTCTCATGAAATTAGAACTATGCACTGCAGAGCTGGTCATCTTCCCAGACTTCCATTTCACAGAAGAAGAAGTGGATTGACAGAGAAAGGAAGTGGCTTGTGGTAGTGGTAGTGTTTAAAGCAGTGTTTATCTTTCTCCTAACTTTTAGAGCTTTCCAAGTGGTCTTTGTATGTGGACTCTACTTGGTTCAAAACTAGGTCTTTTAACTTCTGTTCTGTAGCATTTTCTCATTCATAAACTCTAGAAGTGCTGTCTTGCGATGGAGTTTGATAGATCTGGCTCAGGTCCATCCCCCCAAAGCAGTGTCCCTGTAGACCATAGAGAAACCTTCCCAAATAGGACTTACTTCATTTGAAAGGGGCGATCATCATCATTATTCCAGAAAATGTTGTTTCGATTAAATGAGACGATTCACAGGAAGTACTGAGCTTAGTGCCTGGTATATGACAAGTAGGTAACAAATGGAAATGACAATTGCTATCATTATTGCAGAAGAAGGAGTTTCAAAAAAGCATGGCACAGTTACACAGACTATGTGGGGAGACAGAGTGTGATCAGTGAATGTTATGATATGGAAACAGTAGGGGATCAATAATGAGTGATGAAGAGGCATTGGAGAGTGTTTCCTAGAAGTTACAAAATGGGATACTTCCATATTGCAGTGAGGCTCTCCATCCCTCTTTTCTTATATGGGACGGGAATCATATATCATAACTAGAAGGTAGAAAAACAGACCCAGAGAAGTGAAGTGACTTGCCTGTAGATTTCAGATGGGCTTTAATGGACCAATTACAATACGAACTACACACCAACTCTTTAAGAAATATGCATTTTTGCCAAAAGCAAGGTCAGGTGGTCCTTAGCCTCCTTATGGATATTTATGTGCAAAATAATATTTTTTAAGATAACGATTTTATAATCTGTAATAAATTTTACTAAAAGTTTGGGCTCTAGGCACCACTGGCTGGCACAGTTGGTTGAGTGTGTGACTCTTGATCTTGACGTAGGTTTGAGCCCCACATTGGACGTAGACATCACTTAAACATAAAACCTTTAAAAAATAAATAAATAATATAAACGTTTGGGCTCCAGATCGCATATGTTACCATTAAGGTGACATTTCTGGGGATAAGTACTGAAAAATCATAGCACCTAAAAATGTTATATGTTTGTAATTGCCAGAAATGGAGAACTAAGGCTGATACATCACTTGAGACATTTGTGGAAGAATAGTTGTTTACAATTTTTTTTTAAGTCATGGAAAAGATACATAAAACAACCACTCAAAAGTAGCCAAGCAATCTCACCCCATTTTAATACTGCAATTTAAGTTTATTAGCTGGACGTATGAAATTAATCTGAGATGTAGTTTGAGGAGTTGACCAATAAGTACCAATGGAGGTTTGCTTAAAAAAAATAATAATGAAAAATGCTCAAAATTCTTTAAAGGTAACTGGAAGTGGCACAATTTATCATGTTTCAGATGAAGTGGTAACATTTTAGTTCCCCCCAAAAAGAGTAAATAGGGAGTATGGGATTGGTAGTGTGACCCCCATCACTGCTCTAAATGAGAAGATTTTGAGCTGGGGAGTGGTTTTGGACCTCAGAATATTCTGATGGTGTTGGCAAGCCTGGAAAAGGGAGATACCAGGGGCAGGTTCAGATGTCAAGGCCGGATATTGGCAGCAGCAGGGATGTAGAGGAAATGACATCGGAGATTTGGGGGTAGGGAAAAGTGACAGGGTTTAGGGTCTGCATGGAGGTGGGAGGTGCAGGAGAGGCAGGAATTCAAGTGACAGCATAAGACTGTCCAGATGGTTTTAGGAGCAGCTAAAAGGCACAATTTGACATCAATGTCCCACTTCTAGACCATCCACAAAACGGGTCCTAACCTCCAGCAAAGCCTTCAGAGGCCCCTAGTGTGTCCTTCTGAAAGAATTGTATTCTCCTGAGATGACTGAGCAAAGAGCCCTCAGTTGGCATTAATTTTAACTTCAACTTGAAGAAAATGTAGTTTTAGCACAAGGTTTCTTCAATGGAAAAACGTAATGTTTTTAATAGCAGTCGTACTGTGCCCCGTGTTCTGCCTTTTTACCAAGGGAGTGACTTGGGCTTCTATTGTCCTATCTGAAAACTTGGGGTAAAAACCCCTACTTCAGAGAGCTGCTGCCAGGCTTCCGTGAGATATGGATGCATAAGCCCTGTGCATACAGTTGGAAGAAGGAAGCTTATCAGGGTCTTCCTACCAATCAGAGTATTCTGTGCGATGCTAGTGGGTGAGAAAGAGGTGTGGGTGGAAGTTATGAGGAGACAGATTTTGCCCCAGGGTAAGACAAACCTTCTGGGATCCAGAATTTTCAGAAATTGGAATAGCCACGTGGAACGTGGAACGAGAGCAAGCTGCAGGCACAGAGGGTCTTCTAGACAAATGACGTGGTAGGATGGAGACTTTCCACTAAGCTGTGGCACACACAATAGGTGGTGTGGGTTTGGCTAACCGAGGTTACATGTAGCTATCTGTCACTCCATCCCTTCTACTAAAGAAAGCATAGCTTAACTCCAGTGAATGAGAATATTCATTTAAGCATTCGTTGTAATGGGTTAATATTTATCGACCCTGATAGGCTGGGCACGTATGTGCTTTCTCTGTGTTCTCACATTCAGCCTGTAGGAAACTGCTGTGAGGTCAGGTTGATGACTAATTTGAAATGGGCTCAGGGCTGTGAAACACCTGTCTGTGACTTCTCAGCTTGGCAGCAAAGAAGAAGCCAGGTAGAAACACATGTTGGCTTGCCTCAGACTTGTGTTTATCGAGAAACAGGAGGAGGATGAAGGAAGGAGGGAGGGTGGTATGGGGGGAGGAGGGAAACGTTCACAAATCTTAGCAGAGCACCTAAATATTATCAGCCATAAATCATTTGTGACACACAGTACAAATGAAAAACACAATGTAGAGAAGTACTTTTCACACCCTCCTGCGAGCCACAGAAGTGCTCCATCTGCTCCAGACTGGGGCCATATGCCCCCGGTGGCCTGCGACATAGCCTGAAGAAAACTTCTTATTTTATTTCGTAACACGGCCATATTTGTTTAATACAAAACATGCCTCCATGTTTTAGAGGAAAATGAATGTACAGTAGAATCCACTTCGTCTTTATCTGGTGCCTCTGTGCATCCACCGGGAAAACCACTCTCCCCACTGTCAGGGTATTTCAGTTTTAGAAGACCCATCAGAAAAGTATCCATGTGCTAGTTGAGAGGTGGATTAAAATATCTAATAAATGTTTTTAAACAGAAGAAAGAAAGCCTATATCCACACATTAGCACCCCAGAAGTTTACAAGCCCACAGTTATTCATACATTCATACATATAATATCTCGAGATTTGTATGCATTTAACGTACTGAGCTGTCATGGACAGAAGACTGATGGAATCCGCAGGGACTTCTGGTCTACCCCCCAAAATTGCTTTCTGCTCCAGCACTGCCAAAACAAACTCTCTTTGGGGTAACAGGTCCGGCATTCTCCGGAAGGTTATATTCCTCACTGGTGTCCTTCATCGTTCATAAACTTGTACTCATCGCTGTGTTGAGAGTCAGGAGACATTGGCTGCCCATTGCCTCTGCACCTGTTACCTTCTTGGCCTTATCCAAACAGCCCCAGCCCTAACAGCAGCTGAAACCACAGATGGGTAGGAGAACTTGAGATTTTTTGACATCATCCTTTTGTGTATGAAATCCCACCCTCTCCCCAACTCCGGAATCTAGTAGGAATTCTCTTCATTATCATTTTGTGGGGTTTTTCCCCCCCCATGGTACTTTTTTATTATTAAAAAGTAAATCATTAATGCAGAGGGAGATAAAAAGGGGAATAACATCACCCTTTGAAAACGGTCAAAAAGGAAACGGGCATTGTGATTTCGTGATGTGGAACTGACATAAATATATCTCTACCTTGGAGGATGATTGACAGCAGCCAGGGTTGATGGCAGGAGGGATTCAAGCAGGGAGCTGAGAGGCGCTGAGGAAGGGGGGGGGGAGGAAAAACGGGAGGAAGGCTGAGCATGAGGAAGTGGGAGCAGGCATTGCACTGGGAGGTCTTGTGAGCAGAGGGGAGATGCAGACTCGGCAAACTGAGGGTCTGGCAGCCACCAGCACCTGGAATTGTAATTTCAGGACAGAATCCCTCTTTGCAAGGGATGAGATTATTAAAACAGGCCTAAACTAGGGATTAGGGAGGCAGAATGCGGGCTGTTATTCAGTAGTGTATGATTGTAAGTTGATTAACCTCTCTATGTCTCAGATTTATCATCTGTAAAATAAACAGGAAAACATAGGGCACATGGAGGGTTGCTTTGATTCTCGAAGGAGAAAATACATGGGACGTGTGTCACCCCAAGCCTGACATTCAGTTAATAGCTGATGCAATTGTTACTATTTTAGTCAAGAGTGAGAGACAGAGAAGAGCAGGGATGAGGGACAGTTCCTGGATGTGCAGCGTAAGGAAGCATGGGGTTTCTGTTCATTGCGTGCAAAGCAGGGAAGAGATCAGACCGATGCCCACAGAATCTGGCATGGTACTTTCCCAGCTCTGTCTGCTTATCGCATTTTGTTTTCCTGGTTGACATTCTCCCAAACACCTTCATTACGGCTGCATACCATCTGGTTCTTATCCACCAGGGTTATTATAAAGGTTAAATTAAAGATAAAAGTACCTGGTAATATTCACGGCTGTCTGTCATTTGATGCTAGTCATTATTGCTGTACATTTTGGTGTGGTCCGTCATGCATAGGAGAGTGCCTTAACCGCAGAAGACAATTCATATTATTGGATAACTTAATGTGCATGTGATTTCAAACGCAAGCAAGACTGATAGAATGTACTCCAGGGGATCAGTTTTGTCTACCCCCGGGCATTGTGTCTGTATAGCTAATCATCTTTGTGAATACCCTTCTTTGTTTTCCAGGGATCTCAGTCTTGGCAGTGTGTACCAGTACTGGGTCATCACTATTTCCGGAAGTGAAGAGAGTGAGCTATCGCCAGCTGCCATCTACATCCATGGAAGTGGATACTGTGGCGATGGCATTATCCAGAAGTAAGTAGGTGTGATTAAGGAAGGGGGAGGGAGTGATGCTTGTGAGGTCAAGAGATGACCAGGAGAGCTTCCAGGAGGCTCTTCAGTGTGGGAGCTGTGAGCTACCAGCAATCGCTAGCAATCTGTCGATTTGTCTGCAAGTAGCTGCTGGCCTCAGAGGAAACGCAGTGGTTCTTTTTCAAACATGTCTATTCCTCAAGTATGTAATACAATACGTGATTCTGACAGAGCGACCAGTGTGCACTTACGACGGGTAGGCTTTTCCTCTTCATCGTTTTGTGGGTACTGCAAGGATCCTGTTTGGCTTTTCCACTCCAGCCAACGTTCTGTTAATGGGACCCAGGGCATCTGGGTCAAAACACTTCTACGTTCTTTGCTGGTTAACCATTTCAAGTTGTTAAAACTGCGTATTTCTTTGTTATTTCTGTTGTATAGTCTTATATGAACAATTTACAAAATGGGTTAAAAGCTCGTAAAGATAACAAAATACTCTAACTCACGGTAATGTTGAAGCCATAAATAGCAAACAGTACCCCAGAGTGAATACTGAATGTGAACGTAAATAAGTACAGGGAGGCAAATGAACCAGAAAGTGAAAGACTCCACAGGAGCAGCCGAGAAGGGAAAGTGTGAGTGGAGAATAGGAAGCTGTCTGTTTGCACCGTGGATGTTACTGGGACATCAGTCCATTTATCCCCCTGTCCACAGGGCAAGATACTGCGCAACTATGAAATGGGGGCAAGAAGCCATCCAGAGTCTTGCATTGTTTTAAAAAAAAATTTTTTTTTTAAACTAAACCTTTGGGTTTTTTTCCTCCCAAATTAGCACAAAAATGTTGTCTGGCACAAAACAGAATAGTTTTGTCCCTGGAGGTGAAAACAAGACCAGAAACTGTTTGCAGTTAAGTTTCTTATTACTAAAATTGCGTTCCTGATTGCTAACGTGGTTGCAAGTTACACTATTGCTAAGAGACTTTTAAAACTATGGGCCGATTTAATGACGAACATCACACGTGCAGAGGGCAAACCAGCTATTGGCGAAATCCCTTCATTAAATGGCACTGTTGGGTGTCGTATAATATCTGGGCCACGTGGAATTGCAGGGACTGTTTCAGGAGGGGGAGGGGTGCTGTAAAGAGAATCCGTTTCACAGTTGGATGGAACTGCTGATGTGTAGACCGTGAATCATAGGAGTGGTACGTACATGAAAGAGAAGTGGTAGATGACTCTTTCTGGTGCTGGATGGGAAGAGCAATTTCATTTGGTAGCATTGATTTTGTGGGATGTGATATAAACTGGAAACCTGCTTTGGCATGAAAGGACCGGCCAGGAGTACAGCAAGGATAACACCGGTTGGGCAAGTAAGCGTTTGCACGTGAATACCCGTCCACGCAGACGTCCAGAAGCTCTTTGCTTTCTGGTCCTGACTTCACATGGAAGGAGAGATCGAATGTTGCATATATGCCCAGGAGATGCCCAGCATGGTACAGCTTTTGAACATGGCTGTGCAGAAAGGTGGTATGTACAAGTTCCTGCTGAGTGTGGAATTATGGAGCAAACCACATGATGGCCAAGAATCTGACTCGCCAAGCATAGAAGATAAAGCTCTTCCTTTGTCAGATAAGGAAACTCATGGTGTGCTGTTGTGTGCAGTTAAAATCATGTCCAGATGCAGCAACCAAACAGGACGATACAGTTTCTAGTGCTTAAGATTACACGACTGGGGAAAGGGGAACCACTCACCATTCTCTCCCACATGAAGACATCACCCTCTGGCTCTGGACACAGCTGTTGTCTGATGGAATACTGAGCAGCAGAGCAAGGCAGTCTCCAGGGAGCGTGCCCCATCATTTGTGGGCCCAAGACTGAGCTGCATGTCCAGAATATCCAGGAAACATTTGCGGTCATTGCTGACAACCCATAATTGTGATTTGGGATTTTCTAATTTAGCACAAAGAATACAAAAAAAAAAAAAAAAAAAAAGAAGGAAAGAAAGAACGAAAGAAAGAAACTCACCAGATGTGGAACCTCACCTATAACTCAGTCTGTCCATTTTGGAGCCAGATATAGACATATTGGTAGAACGCTGCAAACAATATCATTCTTGCTGATCTAGAACTATTCTTATTTTTTTTATTTTATTATTAATATAAGTAGTGTTTTCAACAAGGTTTTAAAAAACTTTTTAAAGATTTTATTTATTTATTTGACAGACAGAGATCACAAGTAAGCAGAGAGGCAGGCGGCAGGGGGTGGGTGGTGGGGACAGGCCCCCAGCTGAGCAGAGAGCCCGGTGCAGGGCTTGCTCCCAGGACCTTGAGATCATGACCTGAGACGAAGGCAGAGACTTAACCCACTGAGCCAGCCAGGCACCCCTCTATAAGGCTTTTTCAGTATTTTACCTAGAGTTGGTATCCTACACAGAAATCACTTAGGTTTCCAAATAGTTGTTGACATGCTTTGTAGAAAACCAAATGCAGCTTATGGGTGGTTCCCTCGGCAAAAACAAACAAACAAAAACTTTGAGGCAAAGGACGAATGTCATCTTAGCTAACTGGATTCTTCACGGGATGACATGTGCTGATTCGCTCTATGTATTTAAGGGAGTTTACAAAGATACTCAGGATCAAAACTTAATGAGTCCCCAGTGTAGAAAAGCTTTGGATACATATGATGATAATATTCATAAATGTTTGTTGAGCCTTCTCTGTGTGTTAGCATTGGGCTACACTATTATCTCCTTGGGTCCTTCCGACAATTATATGAAATCGGTTCTATTACTGCACTTGACAGAAGAGACAACTGATGTACAAAGGCTGATATGGCTTTCTCGAGCTCACACACCCAACAAAGCAGAACCAAGATGCGAATCCGGGGTCCCTGTTCTCATGTGGATTCCCCATTGCCTCACTGGGTCACCAGTAGCCCTGCAGGACTGACAAGTGAAGGAGCAGCTCCATGCTTTCTGCCGTATTCCAGGCACTGTGCCCGGCATTGCGTGGCTAGGATGACAAAGACTGTCATTTCCTTTGGCATCTGGAAACCCAGTATAGGGAGCTGTCGGGCAAACACGTGAAGGTGGTCCGTTTGACAGGTGCTGGGGTGGATGGAGCCTAGTGACTTTGATCGCAGAGAAAATGGCCACCCACTCCAGCTTGGGAGGTCAGAGAAGGTTTCTCAGGAGCTCTCTGTGTAATGATAGATCTGCCATACCTAGAAGATATTTGTGGTGACACTAACGTTTTGCTTAAACCAATACAACATACTGTTGGGCGGGTTAGATGTGTTCTTTGTGGCTTTGGGAAACCAGCCCAGGTTTAAAAAAAAAAAAAAAAATCTCCCTAGATAACCCATGTGATAGCTAAGTAACACAAGGCGATCACCAGTTTCCAACACTCGAGGTTCACTGGCAGAGATTGGAAATATGGGCTCCGCTTGGAATATGGACTTCTCTTCTCCTCGGTTCATGCATTTGCAGACAGGAGAGTTCAAAAATCCCTGCACCAGCCCCGCCATCGTAGGGATTGATGGCGAGGCCCCCTCCTGCTACTCTGACATCTCCTTAAAGCAACAAACATTGCCCAGTGTTAATTGCCCGAGTGAAAGGAAAAGTCTTAGGCCTCTTCCATGCTTCCATGGGTCCCAGCTGGTCCCTGGGGAGGGAGGGACAGCTGCCACACACTCTGCAGAGACCTCCCAGGACTGAGTGGGAAAGGGAACCCTGACTCCCTGAGCATCTTCTATCTGTCATGCACTGTGCCCGCCACGTCAATTTCCATTCCGTTCTTGCACCGGCTCCAAGGAGCGGGTGGAGTTATCGCCGTTTGAACCTGTGGGAACGCGGACACTTGGCGTCTGGAATAGCGTGGTCCAGGGGATTCTTCTGCCGTGATGGAAACCTATTCTGTGCTCTTCTGTTTAGTAGCCACTTGCTACTGATCGCATACAAGGATCAAGGGCTTACGTTGTGGCCACTGCGACTGAAGAATGGAAGTTTACGTTATTTTTAGTCTTTATTGATTTAAATGGTCCAGTTGAGATTAGGAGACGTGTCTGAGATCGTGCGGCGGGTTTGAAATAAGGGGATCTAAACCCAAGTTTTCTGTTTCTCAAAGGTTGGGTATTTTCCAGGTCGTGATCATCTATTTGGTCTTTTTAGCACTTTCTCTTTCTCCTCATCTCCTCGGTCCAGCATTGCTCAGTTTCTGTCCGTCCCAACCTCTGCTGAACCGTCCTGAGCTGATAGGAATAATTCCTATCTAAACAAAACAAACAAACAAGAGGAGACACTTTAATTTCCTAATAGTGTACTTCCCATGGGCCTTGGAGTTCCTCACACCATGAAATGACACCCCGGATGGAGAAAGCAATACTTTCTCGTGAAAGGAAGACCAGACCCAGGCATGTGTCTGGGGAAGAAAAAGAAATCTTTATTCTTAAATTCAGGATTGGGAGCAGGGCGGGGATGGGGAGCAGGGAGGAGGCTAAGGTAGGGCACAGTAAAGAACAGAATTTAGGTTTCAGAAGCTCAGAAATTTCTTTCAAGTCCACCACTTTAAAACGGCGGTGAGATCTCCCAGACACGCCTGGGGTGGGGGGTGGTGGGGGGGGCAAGTTGTTTCCTTCATCCCTTCATCCATGCCTTTCTCCCATCTGACTTAACTGGCAAGATCTCAGACAACAGGTTTGAGGCATGAACTCTGCTTCGTTGTGGCAAGCACAGAATAAGGCAGGGGTTGTAGGATCTTACACATGTATATCTTTATAGGTCTCGTGGATGAAGAAGAAATGGACACTGGGGCGTGAGAGACTTGCCTGAGGCCTCTTGGAAAGTTCCTGGCCTGGGGAGGGACTCTCCCACGGTCTGCTGTGGTTCTGCAGTTGCTCCCTCTCTCTCTGTCTCTCTGACGCATCTCTCTTCTATCTCTTCTGCAGAAGCCAAGGTGAGGAATGTGATGACATGAACAAGCTCAGCGGTGACGGCTGCTCCCTCTTCTGCCGAAGGGAAGACTCCTTCAATTGCATTGGTAAGTCTGTGTCATTTCTTGGGGCTCAGCTGGTGAAGGGGACCGTGCGGGATGGTCAAGTCAACAACAGCAGTCCTGAGGACTGATGATGGTTTACTCCTTAGTCTTAAAAACACTGACAGATCGCCTCCTGTGGGCCAGACCCTGTGGGGAGCACCGGGGCATAGAGCAATGGGAAGCAAAGGAAAACCAGCAAATGCTCCTGCCCTCCCGGAGCTTTGAGTCCCTCCCGTGGGTGACAGCTCTCCAGGAGGGTGATTAGTATAGAATTTTAAAGGCTAGTATTCTCGCATTGGAGATAAGAAAACATCACAAGCCAGAGAGATGATGACAGTGATCAGAAACTCTTGGGTTAGGAGTGATTGGAGACAGAACCAGGGCTTGAACCTGATTCTGTCTGATTCTTAAGCACGCGTCCAGCTCTTTCTGCTATACGGCCTCCAGCCAGGGTCCCAGAACCCCCCGTAGTCCCCTTCGCACACTCAGAACCTCTGGCCGCGTCTCTGACGGGAGAGTGGAGGAAGAGCAGACAAGCCTGTGTTGAGAAAGCAAACGTCCTTTTCCCACCTTTACAGAGTCAGATGGGAAATTTGTTTTCCTCTGGCTTCTCGCTGGTCTTGTTGTTTTAGTCCCACTTGGGAGGCCCTGACCAGCCCGGGGCTGGTAAACAGACTGGGGTTGGGGGGCAGGGATGGAATTTTGAGCTGGCTCAGATGAGATCATACTTCCTTTAAGATGCAAATCGATACCTGAAGATCAAAGGTCCTCCGGCTAATCCCCTGGGCTAGAGGTGAAAAATAATCACAATCATTTGCAAGTACAAAAGACAGAGGTGCTCTACCCGAGGAGGGAAGGGGCAGCTACTGAGGGCATGAAAACACTGGCGGGAAGATTTCACACTGAAAGGCAATTTTCTAGGAAGACGAAAGGGAAGGAAATGTCATCGGGTCCTCACATTCACAGTGCATTACAGGGAATGCATTTAGACCTTCCTTCTCCTGGGGGACTGTGTGAACACTGTGAGCTCTTCACCATGCACCCTTAGTCCGTCCTCAGCACACACGGGTGGGGCATCTCCTGTCTCCTTGGCACTAAGTGTGGGCTCAGCAACCCAATAAGAGGTGTCCCACAGCTAACTGTGAATGGAAGAAAGGAAGATGTGGAGGAAGGAAAGATAAGAATTTCCAGGCAGGACCTCAGGTTTCTAAATGATAGAAGGCTATTTTCTTGGCTCTGCTGATTTGAGCACGGTCCACGGTAAAAAAACTTGATGTTCGCCTAGTGATATGGCAGAAGGAGTCTGGGCAGAAAGTTAGAAAAACCAGGCGTTGGTCCTCACTGTGCTGAGAAGTTGCCCTGTAACCCTGCCCAAGCTGCTTCCCTAGTCTGGGCCTCAGTTTACCTGGTGGAAAGGTCAAGGAATTGGGTTAGGCGGTCTCTAACAGCCTTAGCTATACTCAACTTGTGTTCTTTCCAAGGTGTGTAGCTGTTCGCCATTCCCACGAGCTACTTGCCTTTGTCTCCATCCTCCTGATACCCAGCAGCACTCCCAGATCCTGCTGGAAAATATCCACCTATTTTGCTTGCACTAAGGTGGCATGCAACGGAGGTGCTTCTGGAAGGAAGGGAGGGTGTGGTGGTGAAGGTAGGACAGGGGACCTTCAAAGAGATGCTAGGGTGGCCTGACACCTACATTCTGGGGTGCTTTGGAGCCGTGCAGCAATTCACGAAAACAAAGGTCCCTCCTCCAGGGGGAAGTTCATCACGCACCGTAGGGGTCTGCAAACTACAGTCCATGGGCCAGACTGGCCCACTGCCTCTACTGGAAAGTAAAGTCCTACTGGAACAGAGCATGCTCGTTACTCTACCTATTGTCTGTGGCTGCTTTCCTGCTGCAAGTTACTGAGCGGGTACAGCAGAGGCACTATGACCCAAAGAGCCTAAAATATTTACTATGCTGGCAGATCTTTGCTGGCCTCCTGGCTCATGGATTGGAAGTCTTTCATATTCTTGGCTTTCTGAGTCTGGTGCAGAAAGGAGGTGACAGTTACGACATGATTTGCCATTTCTAAGAGAAAGAACTGACTTTTAAGCAGACAGCCGTGGGGCCTGGGAGACTCTTAGATATAGCACTGGGCAGCGAGTCCAGTCTTAGTGGGCCTAACTTTCCGCCTCAACTTTGGCCAGAATGACTGGTCGGGACTAGATCAGTGATTTGTTAACTGTGTTAACCGAGATGCTTAAACAGAAAGAGGCGAAGGCAAGGGAGGTGTCACAAAGGTGAGATCTGGGCCCTCCTAGGTCTCCTTCACACACAATTGTTCGGTACTAGATGCTAAGTGTTCTACTGGCAATGACAATATTTATCAAACCCCCATGATGCGCCAAGCACATTTATAAATTCCAATTTTCATAACAGTCTTTTATGGTCCTGTTTTTATGCAAGAGGCAGCTGAAGCCTGAGGGGTGAACCAAGGATACACAGTTAAATGGTAGAACCAGGACGCAAACCCAGAGTCTGACTTCAGACGGTGGTGAGCTACCTGCAAAAAAAAAAGTGACTCCTGGTCTTGTAGGGCTTTGAGGCGAACAAGGAAGACTGTGCCTTAGAACAGTCTGTCTAGTGAATTAATGGACCGGGATACAGAATGGCCAGTGGTGTGGATGGCGTCCAGGGAGGACTCCGTATTACCTGGTATGTGGAATATGGTTTGTGTTAGAGAAGCAACCTCAGCTACACCCCCGCCCTCACCAGTTAGAATTCCATTATAGAGACTCAGTGAGACACAGGACATTCCAAGAATTAAGGAGTCTACCCGGAGATCCCAACTCCCGGGAACTACATTCCAAGGACAAACTCCATGCCTTTGAGTCTAGAAAACCGTCGTCCCTTAAGAACAGCTGAAGAATAGACAGAGAGTCTTTTGGCTCCCACCACAGGCAGCTTCAGTGAGTCAGAGAAATGGCACTGGCGTGTGGGAGGCTTTGCTGAGGTGGACTGGTTTCATCATTATGTTTGTCAAGACAAGCGGCTGAGGGAACCGGCTCGAGTGAGGCTGTCTCGGGCTCACGCTGTGGCTTAGACATGCGACCTTAGCTGAATGTCGGTGTTCTCATCCAAAACCAATGGTGGAAGTCCTGGGACTCAACTGTGGAAGATATTAATCAATAATTTTGGAAACTTACTATCTGATTCTCCTTCCTAGATTTAGGAAATAACGCTCCTTGATGGAATAATAATGGGGCAGAGCCCAAGCCCTCTACCAAAGTTGAAAATCCAGAAGTCTCCTTCCCCGACTCCCCTTTACAGCTTGAGTGTAAAGAGCCACACTTTCCCCTAGTCGTTCTGATAAGGATGGCTGTCATCCGTGTGTTCCCAAAGTACCAGTGACAGCATGTGGCCGGAGTGTGAAAGTGACCACGTTCTAATATCTTCACAAGACCAGTCTTGGGACCTGATCTTGAGCTTAGAATGGGGCTTCAGAGTGTGCAAGCCTGGCTCTCTGGCCCCCCCAGAGAGTGTACTGTAGCCTGTCAATATTCTCTGAATAGCTTCTGTTTGCCCGTTTTGCTTCAGTTAGCCAAAGTTGGTTTCTGTTGACTGTCACTTAGAATCCTGACAGAAAATTATTGTCATAAGTTGCTATAAGGTTTAGCCTCATTCTTAGCAAGTTGGATGTGTTTGATGTACACGAACGGTTACTTACCCCATGTCTGTGGAGGTGTGGGGGTGGGGGTAGGGGATGAGTAGCAACAATGACCACCATTGACAGTTCCCCATTAGGTGGGGTGTATGTCCTGTGTCAGGCCCCCTTTCTTTAGTGTCAGCCTGTGAAAGGACTCTTATACCCAGATGAGGGATCTAAGACCTATTATCATGTCTTAACCGGACCAAGGTAATAGGCTTCATAGAAGTGTGATCCTATCTCAGATTGAGTAGAGGCCCCCTGCTTTTTCTCCTCTACTCCTCTGCCCACCATCTAAATGGATGACTTCCTTCTCTCCTCCCTCCCTTCTTCCTTCCTTTCTCTTCTTCCCCCTTCATTATTTTTTGTCCCCGACTGTTTAGTTGGGCCAGTGTTTTCCCTGGGTTTGGTGACACTAGTGTGAGGGTGGGTGACAGATTTATGGTGGCATTCCCATTCACTTTTCAGAAGCCCACACATCCGGAAGTATTCCCAAGGTGCCAATGTGTGATTAGGCAACACCCCGGGACTTCCCTTTCCCACTTTCCCACCCCGGCGCCCTCATCCCCCAGCACATAATGACTCGCTTGTTAAAAGGAACCACCCATAAGACCTCTTAGGCAATGTAGGCTGCATCCCCAGCGATGTGGAAATTATCTTGTCCTTTTCCCCCTTTTTAAAAAACATAACATACACCAGGCCTTAGGTTTCAGTTAAAAAATGTGGTATCAGTTAAATGATAACTCCCCACCGCACCCCCTCACCCCCACCCCAACAGACGCTGGCTGGAGGCAGTGTTCGGCAGCGCTGGGAATTCTGTTCCTACAGCACTGAGTCATAAACTACAGCCAGGCTGCTGATAAAAGCTGAAGGCGGGAAGGTCGTGTTCAAATTGCACAAAATGGGAAGCATCCCCAAAAGGGGCTCTGCCCAGGGTTACATCTCAAGCCAGCCCTGGGAGTGAGCTACCTTCTGAGATGACACGCAGTGGCAGTCCCCTGCAGGAGATGTACTTGTGGAGGATTCCTCGTGCTCCGTTTTCATTACTGCCCTGTGTCCTTCAGGATGGCTGGTCCCAGGGAGGAATTTAGATGCGGGGGCCTGGGCTGCAGCTCAGCATCTAGCAGCCTCAGTTTCCCCCTCTGTGACAGGAGAGTGATCGGACTGAAGACTCTAAGGCTTCTTTTCCTGTCTCACACTGGCATCCTCTGTGTGTCCTTTATTTAAAGACTTTGAGGTTTCAAATCCTACTTGATGCTGATACACAGTTAGGAAAACAAAGCAAACGGACCCCCACGTTGTTATTCCTGTATGTCTCTTTTTCTCGCTTCTTCCTGACTCCCCTCCTTCCCACCATGCCGGGGTTGCCGTGAGCATGACGTTGTCTCTGGTCCCTGACATAGCATCTCCAGCCCTGTCCGGGAGCCAGGGCCAGTAACTCAATTATCTAGGAGGCAGCTGAGGCGGAGGAGGGGAGATCAGTCCTCCTCCCCACTCCCCAGTCCCTGGGAGGGGCGGGGGGTCACAGAGCCTTGTGGCCCCTGTGTCAGGCTGCCCTGGCCCGCTCTGAGCCAAGGCGAGAAAGAAAAACAAGAAGATGAATCGACATGTCTTTTCGGTGGATGTTCTAATGATACTTTAGAACAACAGTGACTGAAAAGAAAAACAGCATCTGGTTGGGGGGAGGGGAAGTGGAAAGGGGGGGCAGAGAATGGGCTCTGCTGGGAGTTGCATTTATTATTATTTTTCTTTCTAACGAAGTGAAATCATAATAAGACGATCCACCTCTCACCTTACAAAAATATTAAAATGAAACAAACCAAAATTAAACCTTCTCCTGGATGCGGGTATTTCTTCAGACTTCCCTCTGTGGGAAGCGTAACTTTCACCAAGTGACCCTCCTGAAATAAAGCTTCCTTTGACTTGAAGCCGTGCCTTGAAAAGAAGAGAAGAGAATTATGAGTGGTAGTCACAGGGGTAGTGGTGGTGGTGGTGATCAAGGCATGAAGGCAATCACCTGTCAGGCTGGGTGGCTTGGTGACGTGTTGATTAAGAATATGGATTCTAGGCGCACCTGGGTAGTGTAGTCGATTGAACCTCTGACTCTTGGTTTCAGCCCAGGTCATGTTCTTGGGATGATGGGATGGAGCCCACATCAGGCTCTGCGTTCAGCACAGAGTCTGCTTGAGATTTTCTCTCCCTCTCCCTCTCCTGTGTGTGCTCTCTTGCTGTCGCTCGCTTTCTCTCTCTCTCTCTCTCAAATAAATAAATCTTAAAACAAAAACAGAACATGGATTCTGGGTGACAAGCCTGGCTCAGCCCCTTTGTAATCTGAATTTCAGTTTTCTCATCAGTAAAATGGGCTATAATAGATCCTACCTCTTAAGGCTCTTGTGAGGATGGTACGAGGTTATATATGTAAAGATCTTAAAAACAGTAGCACATGGTAAGTGTTACCTATGTGTTTGCTACTACTGTATTTTTCCTGCCTTTATTAATGCCATTGATTCAGAAGTTGTATCAATCCACCCCGGAATCCTAGGAGATAAATGTGTTATTATCTCAGTTGCCTATAAGAGATCCTCTGAGGTTCAGAAAGGTTAAGTAACTTGTCCAAAGTCCCACAGTCAGAAATAGTGGAGGAGGGTGCACCTGCATGGCTCAGTGGGTTGGGCCGCTGCCTTTGGCTCGGGTCGTGATCTCAGGGTCCTGGGATCGAGTCCCACATCGGGCTCTCTGCTCAGCGGGGAGTCTGCTTCCCTCTTTCTCTGTCTGCCTGCCTCTCTGCCTACTTGTGATCTCTGCCAAATAAATAAATAAAATCTTCAAAAAAAAAAAAGAAGAAGAAGAAGAAGAAGAAAGAAAGAAATAGCTGAGGAGGGGTTCACAGTGCTCCGGGACAGGGTCTGCACACTGAACCATGAAGTCGTGTCATATGTAGGCACCTAAATGTCCTGGCTTCTGGGCTAAAAACCCTTTTCGTCCATGGTTTCATTCATTTTCCCATCAATTCTGCACATTTGGACTCATAATGCCCACTTCACCGATGAGGAAAGAGAGGTCCTGTGAGTGTCAGTGGCTTGTCCTAAGTACCCCAGTGGAGTGGATCAGAAAAGACCTCAGACCCCACCTGCCTGCCTCTAAACACCGCGTCCAGTACCCGGATGAACTCCCAAGAAACAGCAGGCAGCTTTCTCTTTTCCACTCTTTCTGCTTTGGTGCCGTTGGCACACGGCAGGACGTGAAAGGGAATGCGTAGGTCTTCTGTGCCTTTTTCATGAGTCATGAAAACTACAACTTTCGGTTATTATCACCCTATAAACATTCCATGGCATAAACCCCTTGTCCCTGACAAAAGGCCCTCCTCTGTTTCGGACTGTATTTTCATTTTTAAGAGCTCACCCTCCATGGACAGAAGCCACCTTGTTTTTTAGCTTAGGAGGACTTTGACACTTAATCCTGTTGTCATGGCAAAGTGGCAGCGGCACAGGAGCCTGAGTTCAAACATCCTGTGTGTGTAATTACTCCCTAGGTCATCCTGGGCATCTTGCATGCTCTCTGTGGGTCTCGGTGTCCTCTCTGGAAAACGGGCATGATTATAAGCCCCCGCTTGTGCTTAGAGGAAGATGGACCTGACCATAGGGTGTTGAGCACAACGCATGGCAGTACGTAGACCCTTGACAATGTCAGTTACTGCCTGGTCCCCTTCCCCTTCCTCACTCCCATGTCAGTAGTGACTGATACAAAGGCCTCTGATCCATGGGCTTGGGGGCGGGGAGTGGTCCTGAGCCTGAGCCTGCCATAAAAATGTGGTGGTCCCTTGTGCCAAGGAACCGCCCCCTGGATCTCAGCTCCCCCACCTATCAGGTGATGGGATGAGCCAGATGAGCTCCCAGGGCCCTTTCAACTCTGACTTCCAGAATTTAAATCTGGGATCATTATTGTTTTTAAACTGTGCATTTTAAAAGAAATGGAGGCTTGGGGAGGAGAAAGGAATTCCTTTAACCTGAAGGGTCAAAGAGGGTCACTGAGGGGACAAAGGAGCAGGAAAGGGAGGCGATGGGGCGGAAGGCTGCCGAGAGGGGCAGGACTGAAGATCTGAAGTCCTCAACTGGGAGGTCTGATGGATGCATTCAAACGGCCCAAGTGGAGTCAGCCCCAGTTAGGATCAAGCTGACCATCCAGCCTCAGACCTCGCTCGGCTCGCCACCTCCTTCGGAAACCCGGGAGGCCTACCCCACAGAGAGGCCAGGCTGGCATGAAAAGAAACAGGACCGCTCTGACGCCAGAAGGGAGGAATTCTAGCCCTTAGCCCAGGTCGGCTTCCTGACTCACGGGGAGGGGTCAGGCTCAGAAGGGCTTGGAGCTTGAGTTTGAGGAATCAACACCACACTTTGATGTGCCCTTTGAAAGGCAGCCTGACTTCCAGGCAGGTGAATCCGGGGAGCCAAGAACAAGGGCTTCTTTATGGCCTTTAAAGTGTGACCAGAGACCTGCCTCACCTCCCTGTGCCTCACTGTGCTTCTGCGCCACCGTCGTGGCTGAGGTAGCTGGGGAGAGCCAGAGAGAGACAGAGGCCTGGAGGGCCAGGTGTTGGGGCATTTTCCTAGCTGCTGGCTTTCTGCTCTTTCTTGGGGACCATGTTGTGTTGGAAGATACACTTAATATTCATGAGCTGTGATCTCCACTTGAAGGGAGTGCCCCGGGGGAAATTGAAACATTAAGCAAGTGAGGGATATAGACCTAATTGTATCCTCCTTTTCTTTTTGGGCAGAGAAGTAATATGCTTAAAATAAAATGATGGATGTGCAGTCAGGATTGTGTGAAAAGCCCAGTGCTATAGCCGGCAGAATAAATCAGCTCTAACAGCCGCAGTCAGAACCAGGCAGGAGACCATGCGAACTGGCTGCCGGATCCCACCACGTCATTCATTCACACGTGTGTCTTGATGCCTGCTGTGTGCCTAGCCCGGTGCTAGGTGCAAGTGGACAAGGAAGCAGTGGTCAAGGAAGGCCAGGGGGATGACACTAACAGTCGTCTGAATGCGGTTGTTGAAAGTGCCAGTAAGTGGATGTGCTTGAAAGTGTGTCCATGAAGGGCGTCCTTTACATGGGCTAATAGTCAGGAGGAGCCTCCTTGAGAACACCTACATTTATGCTAGACTTGAAGGTCGAACAGGAAATGGACAAATTAGGGAGATGTGGAGCAGGGTCATGGAGTAAGGATTGCAAGAATTTCAGACTGTTAAATCCTCAAGGCATAAAAGGGCTTGCAAGGGGGTCAGAGAAAGGCACCATGGCCAGATGGGAGTGAAAGAGGGAGTTGAGCCTGGAACCTTGCAAGTTCTCATCCTTTGGGCCCCTGAAGCCCTCGGGGAGGCTGTTGCTCCTGGTCTGACGTTTTGTGCCAAGCCCTGCACCAGGCATCCGAGGCAAGTGCCTGCTTGCATCACTCAGGGGTCAGCCAGCTGCTGCCCTTGACCAAGCCTGACCCGCAGCCCATCTGGGTACATACAGTTTCATTGAAACCTACGTATACTTCTTGGTTTTGATATTTGCCAATACAAAGACAGAGTTGAGTAGTTCCAACAGAGACCTTGGAGGGCCCACAGAGCCAAAATATTTACTGTCTGGCCCTGTCCAGAAAAAGTACAGCTTACCGCTGGCATAGACGGATGAGCATCTAGTCAGGTAAAAGGATAGCCACTTGGGGAAATCAAGGCAGGGGGGAAATGAAGAGGTGAGGGTATTACCTCATTTCATCTTGCTCGTGGGCCTGGAGAAGCTTAGCTGTAATTGTACTGACCGGACATTTTCCCATTACACATCGGTCTCCCTTTACCCTTCGTGGAAGAAGTTAGCCTGTCCATTCTTGTGTCCCCAGCATTCAGCTCCAGCCGGTCATTAACTGATGCACTGAACTGAGTGACACTCTGTGACAGAAAAGAGTGCCCAGATGAGCCGGAACTGCTCACCACCTCAAGGCATCCCTTGAGGGGCTGCAGAAGGGAGCCTGTGGATATTGACGGAGAACCTTCTGCGTGGTCTCATTTCAAACCGACAACACCCCCGGCAACCAGGCAATATTATCACCACTTTCCAAATGACACAACAGAGCCCCCAAATGTTTAAGTGACTTTTGAGAAAGTGGCCTTTGTTCAGTAAATATTTATCGAGCTGGAAAACCACCACACGGGGAAACAAACCTTCAGGAGCGATGCAACCCATGGCTGCTGGTGGCCTCACAGCCTACTTGACCTCGACTTTGGCTCTCCAGGAGGCTACAGGAGGGCGAGGGTGGGGTGGAGTGGAGTGGGGTGGGTGTTTGCTCCCATTCTACCCAAGGAGGAGCTGAAGCCTGGGGAGAGGAAGTGACTTGTCCGAAGCTGGTTATCCTTAAACAGCAGAGCCCCGATTAGAACCCAGATCTGTCTAGCTCTGCAAGCAGAGGAGCTGGGGCTGTCCTCCAAAATACCAGACTCTCAGAACAAGTAGGAGTGGCGAGACCTGTCTGTATATTTCCTCTCTTCTTCCATCTCACCGTCCCTGACGGTAGACGTTGTAGTAGAAGTAGCTCATGATTAATTTCATTCGTTTTCATTAATTTAATGCTTTTTCTCTATTAACTCCCTTGATTAATTGCATTGACCCTCTGTGGTAGTTTAAATATTATGCCAGCTAGAGGTGGCAGGATAAGAAAAAAGCACAGAGATGTTAAGTAATTTACTCAAGGCTTCCAGTAAAGGGAAGCCTGATTCTCAAGCCCTCGGGCTGAACTATTAATTTACACTACCTCTTGATCATTAAGGTTATCTAATAAAATGTGTCCTCTTAGAGATCAAGCGTTGAACAGCCTGCCCGCAAACACATAATGAGAAGGAGAAACAATGCGTGTGCTGCGAAGGCATCTTCACATAACAAAAGGATCCCAGGGTCTCTTTAAGAAACACTATCTGAAGTGTTTGTTTACAGATCATTAAATACTTAACAGAGGGAGAAACTAGAAGCGACTTTCTTTTGGCGGCTACCGATTCAGTACCGAGAAGAAATTAAGATAAAGCAAATCTGAAATTATAATAATTTTTAAGGGATTGGGTTTTCAGTGTTCATTTGCCAGACGGAAAGATAAAACACTCCACACCCAGGGTCTAGTCCTGCTTACCGGGGCTAAGGTTCCCTTCTCCCCCCGCCCCAGGCACAGCCAGCAAAGACAGCTGGAAGCCAATGTGACCAATCTCACACTGGTTTTGTTGTTGTTGTTGTTGTTGTTGTTTGGGGGGGGGTCTGTATTAAGCGCCTGCTGCATGCAAAGCTCTGTGCTAGGTAGCATGCAGATGGGAGTGACAAGTGGCAGCAGAAGTCCTTCATTGGAGGACTTCATGAGAGCGGTGTTGTTAAGGATGGGCAGAGACTCCTGGGACGGGATCACAGGAGGAATGTGAAAGCTCCCTGGCTTGGGGGGAGTCTGAACCTTCCTGGGCACCTGGGCTCCTTAAGACCAGGTGCACAGCTCTGCTGCTATAAAGGTCCAGAATGAGGCTTCCTTTGGGGGTGCAGTGAGTAAAGTGGTTCCAAAAAAAGCTACTCAGAGGAAGTCACTAGATAGATGGGTGTCTGGGTGTGATTCTGCAGCAAGGCGTGGTTTCTGGGCAGAAGCCTAATGTGCCTTGAGCAGTTTTGTTAGACCAACCTCCCTGCAGTGGGATACTCTTCAAGGGCCAACCAAGTACTCTTGGCAAACTGATCTGAAGAGAAATCAGAGTGAGTCTGGCTTTCAACACCAGTCAGAAACCCAGCCCAAGTTACCCATTAGATTGAACTGCGGTTGCAGGCCACTGTCGGCAGGGCTGCAGAAGGTCCCAGCTGGGGCCGATCCCTCAGTCCAAAACCATGCCTATAACTTGAGTTCAGCCTCATTACCCGTGAGAGGGCTGCACAAGCATCTTAAACCCCTCTACCTTCCCATTTGTCGGTGTGCCCTTGGCCACGAGAACTCCTAAATGGAGAGAGAGAGAGAGAGAGAGAGAGAGAGACTGAATGACCTGACCCAAGAGCTCAGGGGACTGCGTCTCTGCGCCACGCTCTGTCCACCAAACATCTTTTTCCATCTGTGAAATGGGAGTGCCGTCCCTCACGTCTCCGGGAGCTGGGATGTATCCTTCCCATCCCTGATGAATGAGTTCATCCCAGATTTGTTGAGTGCCTTTTATGTGTCAGGTTCACGCTAAGGCACTGAGGACGCCAGGTTGGTTTTTGTCCTTCAGAAAGTGTTCAGTAAATATCGATTACGATGACTATGAATAATCTAGTTCTTACAGGTATTGAACACCCTGCCCCTGAAAGAGATCAAGCAGAAAGTTAAGAATCTTTACGCAGGGAAGCCATGAGGGAGATTCTATTAAATAGCATGATTTAATAGAACGATTTCAGTCTGTTTCTCCCCTAACTTATCTGGCTCTTTCTTGAAGTGTTGACATTTCCTCTGAAGTGTATCCCTTTCTAGTTTTCCTTAACCCCTCTGGCCATACCTACACAGTCCTTCTGTCCATGCTTTAAAATATTAGAGCTGTCCAGAGTCCCAAAAGGAGCTAGTTCTCATGCTACACTGTCTCCTTGAGCTCATCCTTACAAAACCAAAGACCCCAGAGTCTCTGTCTTCAGTCTGGGCTTTTCTCTGGACCTATGTTTGGACTTGCAGACCTAGTTGCTCTAACTGGATACCCCCACGGTACTCAAACTCATCGCATCTGATAGCAAGCATACTGATTTTTCTCCCCAGACCTGCTGCAACTCCTGTTTCTCTCCTTCTCAACTGGTGGCGCCACTCGCCAACCAGACATTTCCCCTAGAAGCTTGGGAAACATCCTTCTCTCTTCCCTCTTAGTCATTCCCCACATCCAGCCAATTACCATGGTGCCCATTTTACCTTGAAACCTAGCCTCCTCCCCAAATCAGTCCCTTCTCCCTCTCCCCACCTTCCTTGCTCTGCCCCAGCTCCCCCCCCCCACCGCACCCCCACATCCAGCTCCTGCCTGGACTTTTGCAGGAGAAAATAGTCCCAGGTTCCCCATCTCTGGCTTGCCTTCACCTAGACTCCCCTGTCGTGAGAGCAGGCTTCCTAAAATGCAAACATCCCTTTGTCCCTCTCCCTCTGAAGAGTCAAATCTAAATCCCTTACTTGGTCCTCCATCATTCAAGGTCGGAAGCAGGCATTTGTACTTCAGGCCTCAGCGTCTTCTGTGCTTTACAGACTAGGCTGTTTCCAGCTTCTGTCCCTTGGCTCCCAGAGACTGGCAAGCATCCCTACTCCCTGTCCTAGGACCCTGCAGAGTTTCAGCCCCAGCGTTCCCTCCCAAGGGAAGCTTTCTCAAATCTGAAATCTGGGCAGCACTGAGGCTGTGTGTGTGGGGATGGGACGCCCTCCTCTGTGCTCCTGCAGTGTCTCCTACCGCAGGCATGGACTTGCTTCCCAGAGTCCAGACTCTGGGCTCTTGGGGTGTTGAGAGCCTGTGTAATTCATCCGACTCCCCAGAATTCAGTCCTGGGCCTGGCAAAGAGTTTGCGGCTCAGTAAATACAGAATAAACGAGTGAAGGAAGGACATGTTTCTTAGCAGACAGTTTTATTATTCACGCAACAAAGCGGAGTAGAGCTTTGTTGGTCTTTAGAGGCAGACAAACCCCTGTTTAAATCACAGGCCCCTCTGGCTTCTCGGGGTCCTCTCCTGTCCGGCAGGATGTGTCACTGTGATGGCCCTGGAGCGGAGTTGCTAGCGTTCCAATCCTATTTCTGCCTCAAAAGTGGGACGGAGGCTGCTACAGTTTCTTCATCGATAATGGGACCACGTCACAGGATTGACACGTCACGGGACTGACAGGCCACGGAGCCACAAAGCATTATTACAAGTGTTTGCCAATACTCTTCTTTCGAGCCTCTTTTTCCTTTGGTATAAAGGAGAGAAGGGCTCCTCGGCGGCAGCCCCCTTTCCCCATCTCAGTATTGACCGTGGCCCTAATTCTTTGACAAGGTCCAGGGGTTTTAGAACCTCAGCAGAAGGGATGTGCTGATCCGGGGGCCTTTGGTGGTTACTTCGATCCCCCCCCCCCTTCCGCCCAGAACTGTCTGATAACCCCAAACTGAGCTGCTTTTCAAAAGCCAGGGCCAGTGCCTGCTAGCTTCCTTTTTGGGAGGGAGCCTAATTCACCAGTAGCTGGAAAGAATTGCAGGTAGGCCACCCCCCAGGCAGAGAATTCAAAGGAAAGTGGATAGCTGTGTAAATCGCACTGCTTTACCCCGGCATTTAAGCCGGCGCTCTTTGTTAAGGAAATTGATGGCTTTGTAAGCACTGCCTCTGAAGGGAGTGCTTGAGTTGATGGCTCCCCATCTGTCCTCGTAAATTCCCTAATGGACTGTGGGCCCGGAGGCTGGGCCCCGGTGTGTCCAGTCACCTGCCAACAAAAACTCAGATTCCGTTTAAAAAAAAAAAATAAATAAATAAAAAGGTTTAACCAAAACAGAAGTGATTGAGCCCATGCCATGTAACTGGCACAGAGGAGCAGAAACAGATCGCTTCCTTTAGGGAAAGAGGGACTCCTGATCCTTCACGGAATCTGTTTCCCTGCTGGACTCCACGCCAGGTGTTTTTTTTATACAGCTTCTCATTTCATCCCCGGCATGTCTGAAAGGCCGTTATCTCATGAATTTGCCCAGGAGGGAACCGGGACTCAGAGGGGACCTGGGTTGTGTGCTGCTGGGGAACACCCAGCTCCTCAGCAGGGCAGGCATGTGGTGGCAGCCCCGGCAGCTCCCTCCCCCAGACCCCGCATGGACCACAGCATCGCAGTCTAGGGCAGCCTCTGAAGAGCTTGTCTCTTTAGATCCCCCTCAGTGTCCACAGACCCACAAAACACGTAAACTGGGCAGCATGGGTGGGCATGGACTATGGAATCTAGCTAGCCGGCATTGGATTCCAACTTCAACTTGTGAAACCTCATGTGAATCTAATGACTTAACCTCTTTATACACAATTTCCTTGCCTGTCAAGTGGAGATAGCAATAGCACCAAATACACAGGGCTCTTCTCGGATGGACATTGTATACTGAAAAATATTTAACATTTAACAAAGTGCCCGGCACGTACCAAGTCATCCCATTATCCATTCAGTCAATACATTTATACCTGGTAGCTAATACTGTTATTGGAGACTTAGCGGATGCTATGGGAAGGCATAGGAGCGGGGGGTGGGGGGGCAAGCAGGCTCCCAGGGTGGGGCAGGTTTAGCAGAGAGGTTTTTTGCAGAGGAGTGGTTGGTCAAACTATGGACAAAGATGACTGGAGACTAGTTAGAGGAAAAGCAGTGTTGGGAATTTGGGGCAATATGGTCCCTTTGGGAAGCAGCCATACTTGGAGGCTGTCAGCTGAGACTTGAGTACGCTAGAGAAGAAAAGAGAAGACTACAGAAGCAGCAGGGACACGATTATGCCTTGTCCATGGTCATCGAGCCTCTGCTGGCAAATGTTGAATGGATACCAGTATCTTCTGAGGTGGCCAATTTCACTTTCAGCCCAGATTCTGTTGGTTAGAAGGGTTCTGATTGATGTTTTTAAATGTTCAGGTTAACTCTTAAAATTTAGGACCAGATTTTCCCTCCTTCCCTCATTCCCTCCTCCCTCCTTCCTTCCTTCCTTCCTCTCTCCCTTCTGTCCTTCCCTATCTTTTTCCTTATTGGGAGGAGAGAGAGACACATAAACATATATGCATTTCTGTAAGAACAAAATACCATTCAGCAATACAGATCAAAGAGCATATATTCAAATTAACAGAAAATCCTCTTGCAAGGGTACAAGAGGAGCCCTGCCACCATGTAAGGTAAAGAAAACTTACCCGCGTACAGCTCAGCCGGCTGACTTGGCTTCCGCCCGTGAGCTCTGTGTTGCCCACCTCACCAACTTGGAGATGGAGGACACTGTGGTTTGAATGCCTCATCTTTCTGAACTTATCTGAACCATATGGCAGGAGGATGGTCTTCGAAGCGGGCCAAGCCAATCAGGGCTCGGGTGGGAGGGCTCCATTTGGACACTCTAGTTGCTTGCATGGGAACCCCACCAAGAACCAAGCACACTGCGGTCACCTTAGTCATGACCAGCTGTGCCAGACTGGGGTGACTGACTTGGTTTTCATGTGGTGCCCTGATTCATCCTCGGTTCCTTGGTGACATAGCATCCACTTGCCCAGAAGTCTCTCTTCTCTGGAAACTTGAGGACACCCTAACGGATTGCTAGGTGGCTTGTTTTACTGCACTGAAGAACAGACATGCGTATGTGCCCAAACTGCCTTTGTTTGGAGGCATGGTGTTTTCCTTATGCTTACGTATACACATTCCTCACAGACCGATTTCTATTTGAAATTGCATATCCCCGATATTTATAGAATGAGCCAACCCAAACCCTTGGCCTGAAGCAATGAACCATACAGCTTTCCTCAACTTACCTAACCTTTCTGAATCTCTGTTCCCACATCTGCAGAAAGGAAGCACGTGGACTAGATAATTTCTAGAGACCCTTGCAAGGCTGACCCTTCATTCGTTCATTCATTTGGCTCTCCGTACTGACTGCCCTCGGTGTCCTGAAGTTGGGCGTGGAGTAAGTGGGCAGAACAGCCCATGTTTCTGCTCTCAAGAAACTGCCCCTTTGTGTTAGAGAGAAGGCAGTCATCAAGGTCACTGATAGAGAAGCAATGGAATGCTCCATAGACAGTGAAATTGGTGAGTGCGATGCAGTCCGCAGAGACAGGAGTGGAGGCAGCGTGTTTGGGAAGAGGCCCCACTGAGCCCTGGACGTGAGGCTAAGGCCAAACAGTGAGCTGAGCAAGCCATGTGATGGTTCGGGAGAGGAGTTCTGGATTGCATCTGCACCAAAGAAACGTGCATACAATCACATGTCTGAGTATTCGCCATGATATTTTATCTGATCGTTGCAGCCACTTTCTGAAACAGGGGGAGAAGCAGTCTTGTCATTTCCTTTTGATAGACACAAAGAACGGATCCCAGAATGGCGATGTGTGTTACCTGGTCTTGGAGACCTTAGGTTCAGATTTGGATTTCCTGTCCTTTATCCCATCTGCTGTTGGCCAGGGTCCTCTCCTGTGTTTCTAGGAAGGGGTTCAACTGTGCTATTCTCAGGTTTCATTTTGCTGATGTTTCCCCATCTTCAGACTGAAAAACTGGTTTCATGATTAAAGAGTGGAACCTTAAGATCCAAATACGTGAGGTGCATGGGTGGCTCAGTCATTAAGCATCTGCCTTCGGCCCAGGCATGATCCCAGGGTGCGGGGATTGAACCCAACATCGGGTTCCCTGCTTGGTGGGAAGCCTGCTTCTCCCTCTCCCATTCCTCCTGCTTGTGTTCCTCTCTGTGTCAGGTAAATAAATAAAATCTTAAGAAAAAAAAAATACATTGTAGAATGACTCCTTTGAAGGGGATCCTAGTGCTACTTGGTGTAACTCCATCTGGAGAAGGGAGATCGCAGCCCAGAGAGGGGAATGAGAGAGTATCTCTTCTCGACTCCTCTCTTTCTCTCTCTCTCTCATTAAAGATTTTATTTATTTATTTGAGAGACAGACAGTGAGAGAGAGCATGAGCGAAGAGAAGGTCAGAGGGAGAAGCAGATTCCCCATGGAGCTGGGAGACCAATGAGGGACTTGATTCTGGGTCTCCAGGATCATGACCTGAGCTGAAGGCAGTTGCTTAACCAACTGAGCCACCCAGGTACCCTCGATTCCTGGTCTCTTGACCAAGCTGCAGATTTTGAGAAGGTGTCTCATTCTCTATCCTTTCTTTTTTTACCTATTTATTTACTTATTTATTCTTGGTATGGGGCGAAGAGATCACGTTACATCCATGGACACCTGATTTGCGGTTGTCTCCCTTCATCACCCTTTTATGCCACTTTTGTACATTCTCTGCTTATGACTGCTTCAGATCCCTTTTCTCCATTTATTATTAGCTTATATTATCCCAGACAAGTCTCATTCTGTTATTTCCTGCTCGTACTTTTCAAGGCCTTCGGGTCCTAGGCATCACTCTCCCTCCTGTCTGTGCTTAGAACGCCTGCCTGTTTCGTGGCTGCTACGTAATTCATTGTGGGACTCAATTTTACCTCCTCTCCCATATCATGAGATAGCACTGGAATCCAAAAGAGACCCAGCTGAAAATCATTCAGGGCTTTGAGCATTCTGCTCTATTGAATGCCTTGTCACTTATTACGATCACTATCTTTGTATATCATCTTCTTAGGCCATTCAAATAACAGTACTAAATTCAAGGTGATGCAAATGTATCTCCAAGTTCCAAGTCATAAGACCATCAAATTTCTTTATTAAATTTCAGTCCAGTAGGCACTACCTTTTCTATCCAGATGTTCCACTGCTTTGCAAATTCAGTTAAGGAAGAAAATAAAACAATATTTAGGACAGATGGTGAGGCCTGATGTCTCATGGGAGGAAAATATTATGGGATGGTTTAGATAGAATTGGATTTTTCCCTCTAATATGTGCTTGGATTTATAATAGGATCTCATTCTAATTAATATTTTCATAAAAACCTTTCTATCGTACAATCTGCTGAAACAGATTCAAGTCAGGTTTGCGGTCTCTTCAGTACAATCAATAACAGACATTCTGAAACTGCAAAAGAACCTTGTTAATTCATCATCTACTCAGCACCTGCTACGAGAATGGCTTTGTCCTAAGAATCAGAGATGTGAATAGAAGTAACACTGGAGACAGCCCAGAAATGTCTCACACAATCCAAGAGCTATGCATAGTCCACTCATTCATTCATCCTCAAATGTCAATTCCATAATATGGTGAGACAATTTTCTTGATCCTAAAGACAGGTGTCCACGTGGAAATGTGCTTCTTTGAAACCTATGTGACATGGGGTGGGGGGGACAGTGGGGAGGAGAAACAATAATACATAGGATTTATTTTTAGATCATGAATAATGATGTGAAGGAAATACTACAAGATGGTATGGATGCTCTAATGGGGATGGTGGAATGAGATGTGAGCTTACTGTAAGTAGACGAGGTTGGTATTTGAGGAATTTATATTTTAACTGGGCCATAAATGATAAAAAGGAAGAGATTGTGAGAAAAGCCAAAGAAAAAATATTGTAGGTAAGCGAATAGCAAGTTCAAGTTCCTGGAGAAATAGCAAATTTTGCTCATTTAAGAAATAGAGGCATGTTAAACAGGGGGATGGATGGATGGGTGGGTGGGTGGTTGGTTGGTTGGTAGTGAGCAAGGGGGCAGTAGTAAGAGATGATAGCTAAGGTGAGGACTTGTTGGCTGAGATAGATACTGAATCTCATCTCACATGTTATGGGAAACCACTGAGGAGTTTTAGGCAGGAGGATGGCCTGAAAGTTTACATTTTTAAAAAGAGCACTCTGGCTGTGCTCTGGAGGAGCACGGGGGGATCAGGAAACAGACTGAAGAAGCAAAAAGACTTATTCGATGAGCAGGGGAAGAGTGACCGTGGCCTGGGTTATGGTGGCAGTGATGGATCAGAAGTGGATCTTTTGGAATACCCTGAGATGAACGGGTACACAGAATGTGCTCATGGGCTTTATGTGGGGTTGGAGGGCGGGCTGGAAAAATGGGAGACGTGACTCAGACAGTTTTGGTCTGGCCATTGTTGGGCAATGTTGTCATTTACTGAGATGGGTAAGAAAGGAATGTGGGAGAAAACATTACTTCTGCTTTAGAGATGATGATTTCGGGATGCTTTTAAATAGATATTGAAGTAGGGATGTCACTGTAGGCCGTTAGGACTCAGAGAAGACGTCATTTCTAAAGAGACACATTGACACATAGATATTTTAACATTTTTATTATAAATGAGGACTGAAGGACCGAATGTAGGTAGATAGGAAAGGGGACCTAAGGCCTGTCCCTGAAGCCTGGCAACATTTAGCAGAGGTCTAGGGAAGCAGAAAGCAGCAAATAAGTGTATGTGGGATAAGCTGGGAGCCAGAAAGAAATGGGATAGCATGTGCCATGGTGTCCATGAGAGAATGCTTCAGGAAGGAAGGAAGGGGCTGCTGCTTTATATGCTTCAAGGCAGTCTAGCAAGACGAGGATTTTGATGTTACGGTTTTAGCCACCTCGAGGTCAATGGTGATCTGGACAAGATTGATTTTGGTAGAGTGGCGAGTACAGAAGTCAGATTGGAGAGAACTGAAGAGTGACTTGTAGGTGGGAAGGTTGGCAGTGTAAGTAGAGGTAACTCGGAATAAGCTCCACGAATCGTGGAAAGAGAAGTGTGAAGGAGGAGATATGGTGGCAAGGAGATGTGGAATGAAAGGAGGTTATTATTTTTTTTTTAATTTTCATATTTCTTTATCTAACATTTTTATACAGGCCATATCCTGTTTTGCTGGTTTGGAAGGAGAGAAGAGTGATGCAGGAAGGAAAGGGGGTCAGTTTGTACTGGACAGGTAGCAGTACGAAAGAGTGACAAGTGAGGCTTCATAGAGTTAAAAATGTCCGAGTCAAATCCAGATGGGAGATTCAGGCCGAGAGTAGCCTTTTCGGCTAAATAAATAAGGACAGAAGCTCTGAGCTGTGAATTCTGGGAAGTAACTCTGCATTTGAGGACAGAGATACGGTTGGGAATGAGGATAGACAAGACAGTGGAGCTGGCGTACAGAAGGATTTGAGTGCTAGGTGGGAGGTTCGCATTTTGCAGAAGTCAACTAAGTATTCCAGACACCCTCATAGTTAAACTCCTCATCGTTTAATCACTTTAGGTCATAACTCTTGGGAAATGGGGGAGACCCAAACCAGTTAAGAGAGTATCGTAAGGGCCAAGTGGACAGAGGACCAGGCTGTACCCCAGAGGGTGCTCTCCATGATAGGCCTGGGTGTGGGATGGGAGTGTTAATGTGAGACTATATGCATATCCATTCTTGTTTTCCTAGTTCTTTCTGTTTACTCGATGATGCCTGGTTGTCACAGTGAAACACGGGAAGTCATTTCTGGCCCACTTTGGTATATGGCCAACCCTTGGAGGAACCAGAAACCAACTTAAGCTCCTCCGATTCAGTAGACCTAACCAGCATCTGAAACTTGTTAGCGGATTCATGGTTCTTTAGAAGCCTTCACCACCCTGCCTTCTGTAGTCTGGATGGACTGATCCGGTTGAGGAGGTTAAGAACAAACCCCGGGTTGAATAGAATTAAATGAGGTCAGCAGTGTGGGTTTGCCATGAAGCCTTTGAAACATAGGCGATATAAAGTCCAGATATTTCTATTCCGGAGGCAACATATGCCAATATGCCACCACCATCTCCCTGCCAAGCTTCCCCTTTGTAAACCTTTGGGGGTTAAGCATTCCAGTTTCCTATGTTCCAAGAAACTATTATTTGGATACAAAGTTTGTGCATTTTTTGGTCATTTGTTGTTGTTGTTTGGATGAACTGTTATGTGGCATGAAGCTTGTTGTGGTTGGACCCATCCCTAAACAAACAGCTGAATTTAAAAATACAATTTTTTCTGGTGTTTAAAAAAATACAGAAAATAGTAATCATTTGGACTAACCGAATATCCTAATGCCAATCACTGTTCCCTCAGCTGGAAATAGAGATATGTACTAATTTCACAAAAGCTGACCCATCTGCACAGATAAGAAGTTTAGAAAGACAGGTAAATCCTACCGTCCTTTGGAAGGTAGCCCATATCACGAGAGCATGCATTCAAATTCTTGGCTTACTCTCTGAGTCTTATATTACATTTCCTATTTCTTAAAGCTCTCATCTGTGGAGAGCTTTGTTTTGTTTTTTGTTTGCTTGTTTATTTTTTTTCCTTGATGGGCTGGAGACTTGGTAACCCCCAAAGCTTCTCGGACTACTAATATTTGGACCACACCAGGGATGTTGTGAAAAGTGAAAATGGAGATTCCCAAAAGGAATACTGAAACTTGGTTAAGGGTAACAAATTATTTTGTTGCCAGAATTATATACTGAAAACACGGTCTGGTAAATTGGCCTGGTGTAGTTGAAAGGCCATTGTGCATTATGCGTTCAAGAACCAATGATCTAGTCTTGTCTCTACTAGAGACATTCTTTAAAGGCTTCAGCAAATCACTTCAATTCTATGAACCTCAGCTTTCTGATACAGGAAATGACATCATTGCTTTCAACTCCCAAGATCATCATCATTGTCATAGACCATTTACTGATCACCTATTATGTCCTGAGGGCTTCACCTACATTTACACTAGACTATAAGTTCTATGAGGTGAAGGTCATGGATGATTTATTTACTGCTCTGGACCTACAGTTTATTACAGTACCCAGCACACAGAAGAAACTAAGCAAATATTTTTGATTGTTATATAATCATATGTATTATTAGGTGATCTGAGCATCACAGTAAACATTCCTTCCTTCAACCGTTATTCAAATGGAGAAAGCAAGATCTAGAAATTCTAAGTAATTTCCCCCAAAGTTATATAAATAGTAAATGGCACACCTAGTAAACCAAATCAGGTCTTTTACCTCACTGCCTCTAAGAGTGTGAAAATCACAGGTATTCTTGTCAGAAAAACCTTCAAGTCTCTACAGTTCTAAACAGTAAAATTCAAATGCCTCAACGTGGCATTGCCTCAGGTCAGCTTTTCAGTTCATCAGTCCCAGGACTCCTCCTTCTAATGTAACTCTAACCTTGACAGCTTCCTTAATTAAATACACACAATGATCCAGGCTCATCTATCGCTCATACTCTGCGCCTCACATCCCCCAATTCTTTTCTTCCTCCAAGACGCTGCCCCAAACTGTCTTCTCAGGAAGCTTTTTCCTGTTTTCCCAAGCAGTATTGATTCCACCCAGAAGGGAGGAGCCCAGTCTAATTCGTCAGTGTATCCCCAGTACCAGCACGGACACAGAGCAAATACTGAGTAGATAAATACTAATAATGAGAATTGACTCTCTTCTCCAGTTCTCATCAGGCAGTGAAAAGCTATCTTAGCTGGGGATAATAATGACCCTCCCTCCTGAATCTTCAGAAAGCCTTAGTGCGTCTTGCTTGTTGCCTGCTGAAATGACTGCAAGAGGATTACTCCGTTCATAGTCCCACTGGATATTATGGATACATTTGTGAGACCACCCCTTGGGGTTTGTTTTAGAAAAACTGCAGTTAGTCCCTAAGTTTGAAGATTTAATTTTAAACCTTTAACAGTGAAGCTAGTCAATCTTTTTGACAAGATATGTCATTCCACTGGAAGAAGATACCTCTGTTTTGATGAAATCTGGTATGTAGTACTCTCATGACATCGCCAGCAATCACATCACAGAAAAGTATGCCAACACCTGGTTAGTTGAGAACATGCCAAACTGGGAATAATCGATAGTAAATATAAAGCATCCATCGCTTTCATTTGTCATTCATCCACTCCTCTATTGTTCGCCCATTTGTCAGGCACCTCCTTCATTCTAGATCCTGTGCTGTGAGTTGGAACTACGGGCATGAGGGTCAGCAATTTTGTACCCAGAGATACCTCTTGTCTGCTGGGATGGCTGAAAGAGGGTCTTGTTCACAGACAGGTTGGCCAAAACTAGATCAGGTGAGTCTGGGAATTGTGAGAAGGAGCACAGAGGAAAATCATCTGATGGAGCTAGGATGGGAGCCGTGAGAGAGAAGGGAGGTTGGAGACAGCCTGCCGGAGGAGACGCTCTTAGCTGTATATGAAGACCCAGCAGGAGTTAGCAAAGTGAAAAATGAGAAATAGATCCTAGGCAGAGGAATCTTCCTATGTGAGGGCATGATGGAATGATGGGGAATGGCTGCTTTGGAAAATGGGAGGGGTTTGTTGTGGAGGATTGCATGCCAAGCTAAGGAAGATGATCTCCTAAGCAGGGGAATCTGTCACAGCATTACATGTGAAGCACAGCATGGGCAGATATGTATTTGGGGTTAGAATAGTTACCCTTCAGTTCTACTAAATTATCCCACCGTCCTGAGGAATATCCACTATCTCAGGCCTTGTTTGAAGAACACATTGGCTTGAGTTGCTTTTTGTGGTAGTCAATAGCTTATGATTATCTGGTCTTCAAGATGCTTGAGATGAGGGCTTGTGGAAATCCTCTTAAGATCTTGTACTGAGCTGACAAGAGCAATTTAAGTACCTGCTTCCTTTTCCAGCAATGAACTCTCCAGGTTTTTCTTTTATTCATTCACCTCAAGGATTCTAGTGGTGTTGCAAATTCACAATTTTCTAATCAAGCTGAAGTTCATTAGTGTCCCCCCGTTGGGTTGAAGTCGTTCCACTATAAGTAAATCGATTCAAGATTACCTGGTAATCATGGACAGATTGAATCCAGGGTTTCTGACTCTAAAGGACAAGAACTCTTGACAAAAGCCTAAACCCCAGGCTTTGCTTACATGCCAAGGTAAACTCATCTCATTTTCCTAAGACTTGGCTTCCTAGCTCTCAAGTAGGGGTACTAATCTCTGACCATCTCAAATAGTGTCCTTCAGACAAGCCTCAGGAATGCAGGGGCATAGCTTCATCCTGATGCTCCAGACAGATGGAAATTGAAAATTAAGTCAATAAGAAGCAGCATCATCTGTGTCTGTCCACTTACAGAGAGCCCATCTGCCTCAGGCTCCTGGAGCTGAGTGTGTTTCTTCCAGAAGGAAAAGAAAGTAGCACAGGAAAGTTCAGCTGGGGATGACAGATTTGGCAATGCCTGCGCCCCACGTCAGGTCCTCTAGCTGGATAGAGCAGTTTCTAAATGTGTGACTGCCCAAGAGGGACTGAGTCTGAGACAAGTTCTCTTATGTCAGGGGAAGAAGGGGTGAGGTGGGGAAATCATACTGCCCAGCGCAAGCCCATTGTAAGCCAGTTGCCACCGGCATCTCAGCCCCTTTCCCTACACCATAAGACCCTATCTAAAGAAACTTCTCCAAGGGTGTAGAGTGTGAACCATGCCTGGACAGGAACATGGGCATTGGGAGTGCTAGATTTTAGTCATTCATTCATTCAACAGTTATTTGCTGAGCGCTCCAGGGGACTGTATGATGATTAGTGCCACCTAGCTACTACAGGGAAGGCTGGTGGCAGGGTGATCATTTGACCTTGGTATTGACTTTAAACTCTTTTCACTATAACCTGCTCAGCTACCAGTATAAAGTGTTCAAGGAGCACCAAGTAAATGGATGTAATGAAAACGGGAGGGACAGTTTTGTTTTATTGTGTTGTTGTTGCTATCTTTGTTTTTCCTGGCCACGCATTTTTATTCCGTTCCTCCCTCTGTTCTCTACAGTGCTTGGGGCATGGGAGTAGAGAGGAAGAGAAAATTCCCCAGATGAAGACTGGCAGATGTAGCTGAAGGGCCCCCGGGACTCCAGTAGCAAGAGAAAATGAAGAGCAGAATCCAAGGCTGTTATTTCAAAAAGTGGCTCATGGTAGCTTTGTCAGCAGAATCTTGAGGGAGAAACCAGGCATATTTATTCTGTCTCTTTCTCTTTCTCTCTCTCCACCACCTCCTATCTCTCTCTTAACTCTGTCTCTGCTTGCCTATCTATCTATCATCTACTGGAATACCTTCCCACTTATTTACCTACTGTGCCTACCCCCACCTCTCCTTCATTCCCTGGTTCATCTAAGTCCCAGAAGATAGAAATATGGAGGTCTTAAACATAATCAGGGAGAAGTTGGCCTTCATGAGAACTCAGCCCTAATTCCTAACTTAGTCCTAATTCCTGCCACTCTTGAGGTCTGTTTGCTGAGAATATGAATTAAGTCATCTCAGAGAATAGATCTTCCATGATCTTATTATAATCTTATGTTCCCTGTCTTCGTGTTGGAGGGGGAAAATGTAGTTCCAGCAGGGAAGCAACCCCATGACCTTATCCTCCAAAGGACGTGGTTTCATTATTCTGTAGCTGGAACACGGGGCAAAGGGGGCATTTCCCTCTGAGGTCTCAAAAGGCCAGGCTCCTACTTCTAGCTCTGCCCCCCTCTCCCTCTGATCTGGAAGCAGACTCCTTACTGCCTCTGGCTCTCAGTATCCCCTTAGCTAAAATGGGTGAAGTTGCTGGCATTGTACACATCATCTTGTGAAATCGTTGCAACAACACTGGGTAGATATATTATTACCTCCCTTTCTTTTCTTGGATGAGAAAATAAAGTTCAGAGAGGTTAGGTTATTTAAGTCCTGTACAGCTTATATATGACAGAGCTAGGATCTGAACCTGTGCTTTTTGCAATTCCCTTGATTAAATTTCAAAAGAGTAACATCTGGATGAATGGCTGGTCACTCTGGGATCCGGTCTACATTTTGTCATATATTAAGTTGGCCCCGTCACTAAGAGGTTAGAGCTACTGAGAAGTGCTGAGTCTGTCTTCTCTTCATCCTTGAGCTGCCGGGCATGCTACTGGCCACTGGAGTCCTCAGCTGGCTCAGATGTATCCTTAAATAATTGAATTATAATGAATTGATTTATTCTGGCTCTTTTGATAGTGTTTCACTATATAAACTGTTTGCTGAGATAAACAAGGGATTTTGGAGCTTGGAAGGAGCTCAACATTCTGCTGCCCCTGAATTCACAGACTCCTTTTTCAGATAGTCAGCATCCTAGAATTCCAAGTTTTAATTCTACTTGACCCTAGCTCTTTCTAGGGGTTGGGGGGGGGGAGCGGGCTGCCACACAGAACGTTTTAGGTGAATACTGATTTCACAAGGTGAGTTCATCCAGCCAGCTAGAAAGAAATTGACCCCTTAAAATAAGAATATTTTTTTTCTCTTGACTGTTATTCTAGAATGTACAAAGCATGTTTATGTCCTCGTCCTATGAGAGTTTTGTGGGTATCCTGAGAGGTTTTTCCTGGCTGGGGCGATCATTCCTTTCTTTTCGTTTTGTTGAAGTATAATTAACATAGAATGTTATTTTAGTTTCAGGTGTACAACCTACTGAGTCAACAATTCTGTACGTGACTCAGTGCTCACCGTGATAAGTATAGTCACCATCCGTCACCATACAACATTACTACAGCATTTAGGACCATCCTTTCTGTGTTACAGTCGGAAAGCCAGAGGCTGAAAGGTGAAGCGAATTGTGCAAGGTTAGATAGCCAGTAAGAGGGACAGAAGTCAGTTCCTGATCAGAAACGGGGCTCCACTCCATGGTTTTAGAGTATATAGGGGAAGGATGTCCTAGGCCAAGCAGTATCCTTAGGATGACTCTATGTTCTGATATGCCTGGGATGTTCAGATTTTCCCTGGAAATGTACCTTTTGCCTGGACGTAGTTTCTCATAGCGTCTCCATCACTAGTTGAGATGATGACTTTAGGTTCACCTGAAGACACCGCGTAGGGACCAGATTTCAAGAAGCTCCATCTTTCAGAACAGCTGTAGAATGTAGCTAGGTTGGCACAGTTAAGTGTTGGACTAGGGATCTTCACAAAATAGGAGCCCACACAAAAAGGGGTATTTAGTTTTTCCCAGAAGTATTGGGAAAAGAGTACAGATGACCTGACATTTGAGTTATTAACGGATGAGCAGAGGGCTCTCTTTCAGACAGCTGCATTCTGATTTCTCCTGGTATTGATCGGTGCTGAAACAGCGAGCCATGTGCATGGTTCCTGCCTCCTTGGAAGGCACCTGTCAGCTCCAGGCTTCCATGATCTGTGTCCTGGCCGCCAAGAGTCACAGTGGCCAGCTGCAGCTCTAAGTTGTCCCTGCTGTGATTTGAATTACATGGGATCTTGAGAACTCACGTGGCCTTTAACTTTAACTACCAAGCCCTGAGGAGCCTGGACCAGCAGACAGGAAGGGCTCCCGGACACTGGGCACACTGACCCTCTTATCTCATTGAGCCCAGAGGGGAAAAGAGATTTGTCATTTGTTTTTAAAGATTTTATTTATTTATTTGACAGAGAGAGAGACAGCAAGAGAGGGAACACAAGTAGGGGG